>NC_091118.1:19502718-20141468 GCF_040183065.1 Periplaneta americana | reverse complement strand
TTCTGTCCAATTTAGTACTAAGGGAACGAAAAGCTTGCCACCTTTAGCTAATATTAATAATATTTAACTTACTGGCTCTTCTGAACTCAAAATGCGGCAAGATGTAGGAAGGCCTACATTATATTCCGATGTAGGATTACCTTGTCTAATTACAGTGTGGTTCAACATTGGCCAAAATTGAAGATACTAGAGACAAAATTTCAGCTCTTCCCGTTCAAACCGACATCGGTGTACTGTACGGATATCCAAGGATTATTGTTATTCTTGAGCAAGAAAAATAATTTATTCCACCTACTATTTATTAACACAATGACAATATGAATTAGGTAGTAGGCCTAATTATTACTAGAGTCTTTTAGCCTATTATTCTTCTAGGCCTAATTAGGCCTAATTGCTGTTAATTTCATTTTCTTCAGTTTAGGGCTAACTTATTCACAACACAAATTTATATAATTACTTCTAATTAATAGGTAGCTTATATGTGAGCCTATTTAGCCTGTTATAGCTATTCTTAATAAGTTTGGCCTATTATACCCTAATATAATTAGGCTTATTAAGTTATGACTACGGCTTAATATTATTTTAGTAATATAATAGTGCCTATTACCTTCATTTGCACGTAATAACACAAACTTATTAATTTCACTTCTTGTTGTTTTCAACGCCAAATTGTTCCAATTCTTCCAGTCTTTCGTAAGTTATAGACTATCATTAACTTCTTCTTTTTGATTTAGGCCTAATGGTAATAAGCCTATCAAATGTTTTCGTCAATTTGTTGATAATATCGTCATAGATTTCTTAGATTCATTTGTTCATATCATAAAAATATTAGTCTGTTGTTAACAGTTAATCTAACCTAACCTATAATCAATCAACTGTTATTTTATTTGTTGAAAATATCATCAGCTTTTTCTTTCAATTGTTCGCAGTGTCAAAAACTCTTTAACTTTGAGAACTGTGATAACTTAGGCCTAAACACAGAGTGTTTCTGTTGGTAGAGCAACTGAATATAGATTGGAAGACTCAGGGTTCAACCCCAGGTGGTGGTGAGCTTTTCTAGTTGTCAAAACTTCCAGAATGATCCCGTGATCCATTCAGCGTGTTGCCGACCACACCACCTTATTCTAGTGCCGAGGTCTACGCCCTCTTGCGCCTTAATGAAGTCTAGAGGGATAATAAAATGCATTATCCAATTTATTGAATCCTGATCATTGCAAACTGAACTTGTGACTTCCACTCACCGGAGAATGTTGAGTATGGTATAAGTTACATAGACCCTATATTCAGAAAGTTTGCATGTTTATCACACGTTTGAGATTTTGAGGTACCAAAGTGTTTGAAGTAGAACAGCTAGGTGGAGTAACGGTTAGCGCGTCTGAATGCGAAACCAGATAACCCGGGCTCGAATGCCGGACGCGGAAAGTTACCTAGTTGGGGTTTTCCCACAATCCAATACAAGCGAATGCCGGGTAACTATTATTCAGACGCTAAGTAACCTGAGATGTTGATACAGCGTCGTAAAATAACCCAAAAGAAAATAACAGGTAGTCTGTTATGACAACTGTTATACACCTCTGAATGCAAATGAATAAAATAATGAACTACAGATACTCTTCTGTTTTAGCTGATTCGATATTCTAACACCAGGTGCCATATTCACATGCATGCAACGCGATAAAGGCACTGAAAATAAAATTGTCTTGTCAATTACAAAGCAACATTTTTATTCGTTATCGTTAGATTTACATTTACCAGAAAAATAAATAATTTAGGACTATCAGATGAAGACCTATCTTTCCAAATAGGCTAAGCGCCAAAACCAACTTTCAGAGATAGGCCTATTAATTGAAATGCATGTTGAGATACTCCGACATCGTCTTTTGACGCACGAGTGAGTCACAGTCGAACTACAACAGAGCCCATAAAATATGATAATATTCTCATATGCATGTTACTCCCTTAGACTGAATAAAATGAAATCTGAAAAATTAGCGCTTCGTCCTTTTGGAAACATAGTCTTCAAATACCCACGCCATTCTGTTAAATCTTCTACAATTTTCATCCAAAATTTATGAATTTTAAATGACATAAACACGCCTACAATATTATCATCTGTACAAAATTTGGTGCCATTAGGGCTAATAGATTTCAAATGATATTTTGTAAATGTATTCTATATTGATATCACTAAAAAGGCTCCTTGCGTAACAATTTTCACAATTAGGCCTAATAGCCTAATTTATAGTAGTTCAAAAGCTTCAAAATAGTCATTGGAACATAAATTAATTAGCTTTTTGAGCTTGGTATAAATACAGTAGAACCTCTATTATCCGAGGTAATGAAGGGGATGAACTGAACGGTTAATCGAAAAAATCGGATAATCCGTACCATAAAACATTTTCGTAAATTTAGTTAATAATAAGTCTACTTACAATTTGATAATTTCCTCTATGGCTTGTATTTAACATATTAGGTAGTGGGTCACAAGTTCACTAATTTAAGTCTCGTTGTCAACGATGGATGTTTAAGAGGCAAGGAAACTCCTTATATGGCTGCCTATGAAATGATATGAATAATGGAGATCTCCTGTTGTAGATTTAGGCCTACATTCTTCATACACTCCAAACTCGTATTTTGTTGTGCGAGATGAACCCACAGTCTCTCTTTCCACAAAGCTTTCAATTATTTACACTTTTTTTTTTCGATACTTAGCACAACAAGATTTCTTTTGACACCCATAGAAGACATTTTGTATAGAACTTATATAGTACAACTCGAATAGTACACCATACTGTGTAAAGGAAAAAGCTTGTAATAACACACACTAGAAAAAAAATAACGTGCCAATACAATGTGCAGTATTTCATATATTTCTGCAGAAAAAGAGCGAGAGAAAGACAGACGGATAATTCACCAATCGGTTAACAGGGTGACGGATAATCGGGGTTCTACTGTAGTCACAATAAACTTTTAAGTGAATTTTCTTAATTTTTCACCAATATTTCACCATACTGTCCCCTTAATGTTCATGTCCAGTTATTTTTATGTCGCTTGTTTTCATTGTCTTTATGTAATTTTGTGTGAATTATTCTTAAATAAGCTCCTCATTTAGTGTATAGTTTTTACGAGTTGCAGATAAGGCCTTATGGCACGAACGTCAAAGCGCCTGTATTACGTGCTAATACCGCAAGCAATATAAATCAAATAAGGTTCACTTCTAGCAAGATAAAGTACAATCATCGATTTAAGGAAATGTTGTGCGGGTTGCTGAGAGCACTGCAGGCGCTTAAACATCACTGCCTAGTGGCTTAACTGTGGAAAGGAAAATAATGCTTAATACCAACACCACCACCACCACCAGCACCACACCACCACCAGCACCATCAGCACCACCACCACCACCACCACCACCACCACCACCACCACCACCACCACCACCACCACCACCACCACCACAACCGCTAGTATACTTCCTCTCACAACACTGCCAATGTCACGCCTTACAAATTATTATTATTATTATTATTATTATTATTATTATTATTATTATTATTCTATTGTACGAGTATATGCCACAGAACGCTTAATAAAATTATTCAGTACAGTATGACTTATGCAGTTTACGCAACGTTTCATTTCCCCAAATATGAAGTATAACTTACAGAAAGCTATACTTTGAGAGTTTTGCGGGCTGCATACAAACTTCAGAGAAAGGTTAGTTCTGGCATCCTGACCGTCTCAAATATCAGCTAACAATTTGTGTAATCTACTTCTGCTGTGATTTTATTTCTGCTTGAACCAAGCTGTATGTGAAGTACTGAAGTATGTTTTGAGAGTTTAATTAACATAGTGTACATGTTTTCAGGCTTAATGATAGACAATTGCTACTTCCGCCATATTGTCCGTATCAAACAAACTAAAAAAATTGCGTGAAAGATATGAAAATATTCTCAACTTCTGCTTTGCTTTCATTTTCAATTGACAAAGTGTACAAAGGAGTAGTCCTACAGGACAAAGGTTCACTGACTGCATTTAAGAACGAATTGTTTAAAAAATGTAGGTTACTATATTATATTTATTATTACTTACTTCATCAATTATAGAAAATTAAAGTAATAGAAACATTAATGTATTACATAATATGTGGCAGTAATATGTTGTAGATGCATTACCCAGTACAGTTTATATTCAAAAAGAAATAATTCTTGAAACCATCGGTGGAGTTATATTTTGTCCCTCTGCAAGCACTGACACTCTGAAGTTTAAGATCGTCCAACAGTTTATTAACTTTTAAGGTCACTTCAGCTTATGTGTTTGGAATACTTTTATGTAAATGTAAGGGCATTAAGTATATTCGTTATTTTCAGTGATTTTTAGGTAATCAACATCCGTCTCTTACTAAATCTGAGATATTATACCAAAATTTTCCTGTTCTCGGCGTAAGAATTGCTTATCTTACGACATATTAATATTAGGATTCAAACAAGAAGATGCCTCTAAATAATATATCACCGTATGAAGTCAAAACGAGTAAAGAACTGACCTTGATTTATAATTTATGTATAAGAAAGCTGATTGATTTCTAATAGAAATTTTAATTCCTATGTATTCGTATGTCGGTATTCAATACTCGTCTAGCTATAAAACAGCAATCACATTTTTTAACTATTCGCACAAAAGAAGGAAATAACAATATCGCAAGGATAGAAGAAGTGTAAACGTTCGCATCTTTTATTGTGTCGGTATTTGAACGCACTCGCAGCTTCGTTCTTGTCGTGGCGACGTCATCAACAATGCTCAACACACAGGACGTGGGGATCGTTTCCCTGGAAACACTTGGGATTGCGATTTCGAAGCTTTAGGATGTCGAAAATTTTCCAATCCCTCAAGTTTCACTCCTTGAAACTCAAGAATGCGTTCTGGGGAGGACCTGCGGTTGTGCAAGCACCATCGCGGATTTCGTGGGGTATGCCAGATTTGGTAAGAACCGTGGGTATCGTTGGGACTGTGGGGTTGGGGGGCTATTACCTATGGAACCGTCTACCGGAGAGAAGTGATGCCTCCACGTCCCCTGATCGTGTTCCTCCGCCGTCTCCGCCTTCACAGTCACCACACGCACACTCCCGTTATTGCACACATTTTCCATACTTTTACGCACCCCCCTGCACACCAACACGCCCACCACCAGTGACACTACAGTCACCCCCCTCATCCCCACATCCATCTTCATCCGAACCACCGCCACCCCCGCCGCCCCGCTCTATTCTCAAAAAGGGTACACCAGAAGAACAGGGGGCCGACCGTCCGCGCAAGAGGGTGACGCTTGTGCTTGTTCCCGAGGTTCGTGAGATACCTCGGGAGGAAGACAGGCTGTCACCCTCTATGCGGGCGGGAATGGCAGACAGACCGTCCACCCCACAACGTACAGACAGAATTCCTCCCTGGTCAAGTCGTCAAAGGCAGCAGGAAGCGAGGCGCTCCTCCCAGAGGGAGAGCGCCCCGCAGCCTGCTACAAAGCCCAGTACGGGCAGAGTCGCCAGCCAGCAGACTCCGGGGGGCTCTCGCTCGCAGCCTGCTGGCGCGTCCAGTACGGGCAGACGCGACTTCAACCAAGGCATGACAGAGGAGCAACACGAGGCTTTGTACAGAAGATATTTGGCATCTAATCCTACCAAGGAGCAATTGGAATTCTATGAAAAGGTCCTTAGAAATTACGGGACGGAGCGTAGACACAGGGACGGAGGGGATTAGGGCAAAACTTGCACGGCCGTGGTCCTCGTAGGGCTCGTCGCCAAGACAATTAAGGTAAGTCGAGAATCTGCTTCATTACTATTATCATTATTCTTAGTGTTCTAGTGTGTAGGATAGGTATAGGTTATTGTAGTTATAGTTTTTGATATTTATAGTATACAATCAGTGTCTTATTTCAATCTTAATATTTATACAGCAAAAATTAAATTCCTGTTCTAATCAAATTTTATTCGTCATTATACAAAATCTGTAGTAATTTCTGGTTCACTTTCTGTCATTATCTTACCACCTTCATCTCATTCAGACGCTAAATACACATCGCAGTTGGTAAAGAGTCATAACAGACTAATTAAATTTTTAAAAATATCTACATATAGGTAACGACACTTACCACCTGGATTTAGGTATTATGATTTATAAAAGTGATGCAGTCTCATAACACGAGTTGGAGTATAAAATAAATACTTCCTCAGTAAATCGACGAAAGAATAATCACAAGGAAAGTACTTGTGTCAAATTTTTGACAGTGCTGCACATACTTTGAGGTCACAGACTCATCGTGGAAATTGCAGATATCACTTTAAAAATACCATTAAATTATATAGGAATCCAAACAACGCTTCTATAAAAATGCTATCACTAATAGCGAATTACTCACATACAGCGTAATCAGTATCAACAAAACAAGTGTTATGTATCGACTTACTGAGTCAAAGATTGTAAAGGAGAAAAGCCAAATAACGCCACAGGTTCTAATATCGCCTTCATATTGCAAGAACTGAGCAACTTACTACAGTGGAAGCACCAAATCACAGACCTTTCGAATTCAACAGGAACAAAAACAGGCTAATATGTCTGACAGTTGACCAGCTATTAATGGCCGAAGAAAACAAATTATGACTACGGTAGGGCCTGCTTCAGAATCCTGCTGTAAGTGATTCACGAGTCGTAACCAGCAAATATGCAAACACGTACCAATTACGCATGTCATATCGTGGGTTCTTGATTGTATTAAACAGATCAGACGAACAGTCCAGTCTTTTCTAAAATTAATTTGCTATAGAACAATTTAATTCAGCTGAAATTATGCGATAAAATAAACAAACCGAAGTTACATTGGAAGAAGATACTTCCAAATATAGATACGCATGTGGAATGGCAAAATGAATTCCTCAGTGAAAAGTTATAACTGAACAAAGTAGTCAGAAAACGCAATTCTAATAGAGGCCATGTCGGCCCAGAGGGTCGCGGGACGTTAAGGCTCCAGCTATACAATCGGCATTAATGCCAGTAGGGATATCAGCCCTACGTGCCCGCCGTTCTTATCCTCAAGGAAATGTCCCTGGTACTCATTCATTTCTGATAGGGGATGAATAAAATGCAGGTGAATAGTGCGGCTGGAAGGGTTAGAGAAAATCCATGGCAACATAGCGAACTTCCGGCTTTAGCTGCCATTCGGCATCGAACACATAGCCTCTATGTTAGGTGTAAAGCTGAGACATCTACAGTCCATGAGGATTTACTTGTCTAGTCCCTTTTAGAAAGAGAGAGAATGCTCACCATCTCTCTCTACCCTCATTTATGATGGTCGACACTCCTTCAAACGACCACGAGTTACCAGTGGCGGCATTCTCTTCCTCTTCAAATTCTGACTCCACTCCGCCAGAAAGTTCGTCCATGTCCGTGTCGTCCAAATTGATTACGAACGAATAATAAATTTCCATCTACAAGTCCATCCTTCGCCCAATAAAATTTTTCAACCTTTTCTACGTGTTTATAGGCCTTCCTCTAAGTTTCTTCCGTCACTTTTGTAAGTGCGCTCATTTTTAACCTGTTACACACGTTTTTTAAGAATCCTATTCGGGGGTTTCTTTCCTGGAGATCGCAGCACGCTTCCACTTCCGCTTTCTTTTTTTTTTTTTTGTTTTTGTTTTGTTTTTTTTTCTTTTTTTTTTCTATTTTAATCCTGTTAACACCACGAGATGATATATCTGTCGCTGCAGCAGTTCTTTCGATAAAACTCGGCACAGATATTGTTTGTTTTCCGCATTTCAGTGCGTCATATTCTCCAGTAAAGAATTTATATGCCTTAATAACCATGTTCATACCGTCCGACTTCAAGGCTTCCCCGCGTTTTCCCATATTGCCTACCATTATTATTAAATACAAGAGCACAACACTCATTACAATATTTAAGGTAACAGTGAAACCATGCATCTCCGAAAACATTTTAATTTGTGAATTATATTATATTAAATTGGTACAACAAGATACAAACTCGTCCACACCTGTGGAGTAACGGTCAGCGCGTCTGGCCGCGAAATCAGGTGACCGGGTTCGAATCCCGGTCGGGGAAAGTTACCTGGTTGAGGTTTTTTCCGAGGTTTTCTCTCAACCCAAAACGAGCAAATGCTGGGTAACTTTCGGTGGTGGACCCCGGACTCATTTCACCGGTATTATCACCTTCATTTCATTCAGACGCTAAATAACCTGAGCTGTTGAT
Organism: Periplaneta americana; assembly: GCF_040183065.1. NCBI lineage: Eukaryota > Metazoa > Arthropoda > Insecta > Blattodea > Blattidae > Periplaneta > Periplaneta americana. The sequence continues at coordinate 20,133,214 of NC_091118.1, read as the reverse complement.
ACAGCGTCGTAAAATAACCCAATAAAAAAAAGACACAAACTCACTTCACTAGTCACAAAATACTACTAACTAATGAACTCAAACAACCCCGAAACGCCACTGAGAGATCCACTAATTGGGTTTGCAAAAGTGTGAAGGGAGAAGGGAGGAGAAAGGGAATTCCAAGAATTGTACAAAAGGAAACCTCTTGCCCGTCACATCTGGTGGCAATCGGTAGACAAGGACCTCAGACAAGGACAGTAGAAATAACGCCAACTTAATCCTCATGCACTGTAGGACGTTTGTCGTTAAGTTACGTGCACCCAAACTATAGCATAGCAAGTACAAAGAGCAGGGAAGGTCAGTGTACAGACTCTGTACGCTAAACAATAGAGAATAAGGTGTACACTCACATGACGAATAAACTGGAGATCAGGTCACGTCGTCAATACTGGATTGTGGAGTCTATTACAGTAAACACTACCTACGTTTTGATTAAATCTACAATCCTTTTATAATGTGTAGCAATATAGACTGCAGTATCCAGCTATGTCCATCTCATTACAATGGATTACGGCGGTAGAGAGATTCCAGGAACCATTTCTCTGAATTTCGTAACTCGACTTGATACCTTAAAAATATTTATTTGACATTCGATATGAAACTGTTCACATCACTGTAGCAGGAACGAACGTCTTTGGCTATTCGATGTAGCCCATGGGCTAGGATAACTTTCGGCTAAAGTAGCTGAAGTTCCTTATCTGCTTTCAACATGTAGCATTCGTGACGAAAATAACTACATTATCATTTTTTATTTCGTCTGGCCATAAGTGGGTCATAGGAATTTGAAGAACTTGATTGTATGTAAATGATCCACTTTCTCACGAATTTCAGAGGTTAATAAAGTTTTATTGGGTTTGTCTGGTGAAAGAATGCCCGTAACGACATTGCAACAAATCCTGCAGCGGCGTCTGTGCTTCCATAGATGGAAACCTGTATTTTACTATCTGCTACACTTAGACGTATGCGAGATGTAACATCATCATAGCATTTCGGTATATAGTAGAATTATATCCGTACAGTTGATTGACTAGGGACTTCCCTTTTCACGTATTTTCGCATAAAGTTTTAAAGTGTGTATTTTCAACGCCATTTAGGCTATTGGTAGGAGAAGAAAGGGCATTGGCGCTCACCTAAGAAAGAATGTTTAAAAGAAACAAGATTTTATATACTGTATAATGATTAGAGGAAAGTGCCCTAAACCGGACTCCTCCCCCTAAAGTGGACCCCCGGTCTCCTGGCTCTGCATTCTCTTGAACTCTAGCAGAACTAAGTGTAAATAGTAGTTTAGGCTTCTACCACTCTTTAGCGGAGCACACACGTCGCCCGCTTCACTTGTTGCTTATCAGTCCGCAATTACGTGTTTTGACAGTGGAAAAAGTTTTTACACTGTGCTACATTTTTTGTTTTTTTTTTTCCTCCTACATATTGGCAGGTAAGCCATGCGATCTATATATATATCCTTAAATGGTAAGGTTTAAGGTTATTGCTTGTCATTAAACCGTTTAATTTAGATGTTTGGTTAAAAATCTATTGAGTTAACAAAATGTTGGCTATAGTCGCGTAAACCGGACCCCCTTCAGTTGTCTAAACCGGACCCCTTATTTTTTCATGTTTAAAGTCTGCCTGTATTTGTACACACTCTTATTCTATTGGAATTCTGTTCCAAATTTCAAGAGAATAATGAGGAAGGAAGGAACAATCTTTACAGCGTACCATTCAGGGTGGATCCAAATGAACTCCTTCACTCAGTGGTTTCGACACTTCATCGAGTTTCCCAGTCCTACAAAGGAAAAACCTGTGCTGTTGCTCTTGAATGACCACTTTAGCCACACACAGAATATTGAGCTGATCAACTTGGCAAAAACAAATCATGTTACAATTGTGTCGCGGCCACCTCACTCTTCACACAAACTACAATCTTTGGACAAAACTTTCATGGTTCCCCTGAAAGTTCACTACAGCAAGGAAATCAGGCAGTGGTTAAGGCACAATGAACGTGCTGTCAGTGCTTTTGATGCAATGGACCTGTTTGGCAAAGCCTATATTAGATGCCAAACAGCTCAAATAGCAATCAATGGATTTAAAGCAACCCTTGAACAAGAAGCTGTTTTCAGATGCCGAATACATTGAAGAGGCAAACAAAAAACGAGATTTCTCTTTCTATGAATCTGTGTTAAAGAAACGAACAGCCGAAAATCAGAGCTTTCCAGAGAACGGAGAAGAATGTGATATGAACGAACCACAAGTCATTGTAGAGTTTGACTCAAATCAACCATCAACATCTTCGGCAGGTCAGGGTGTTCCTCTGTCATCAGCTACAATTGAGGATCCTCAGGGTTCCACATCTTATAAGACAAGCCCGTTTGACGTCACTCCCATTCCATAATTAAAAAAGAGGTTCTCAAATAGGGGGCGAAAGATTTGCAGTTCTACGACCATCACATCTACGTCTCATGAAGCCCAATTGATGGAAGCTAAGAAAGCTAAAGAAGCAATGGAAGCTGAACAACCACGGAATCGTGCTCAAGGACGCAAAAGCAATCGCGGCCAGGGACGTGGTTCAGAACTACAGCCTTCAAGAAAAGGGAAAAGGCTCGTGAAAAATCGTCTAAATTTTGTGAAAAATGTTAGAATCAAGCACTGAAAATGAAAACAACGTGAGCTCTGGAATATCTGAATTGGATCTCTTCTGGAATGTTTTCCCATCCAGAGATGATGCTTGGTATGTGTGTTTTGTGACAGGAAATTTTCGGAGGATTCTAAAGGGGAACTTTCGGTCATTTGCGTTATGTGCTGGGACTGAAAAGAACATGAACATCTGCGATTTTTGTCGCTAAACGATTTAATTCTGTTGTACGTTTTATGTATCTTTTTTGAATACATCCTATATCTCTTTTTACAAACTAAAACCTGTAATTGTAATAAGTTATTATACTTATAATTTGAAACTAGATTACATTTTCTTTTATTTAATACCTTTTTCCAAATTTGTTTAGTGTTATTTTGATTATTTTTACAAGGGGTCCGATTTCGGCAACTATTTTTCAAATCGCCAAAGTGTAATGTTATTGAAAATAATTTTTTTTCATACCAATTTTTAATTATATTTTCTAAAAGTAAAATGTAAATGGTGCATAACATTATAAAGTAAATATTACATGCTTTTAAAACATATTTTTTTACTGTTTGTATTAAAAAAAATGGGGGTCCGGTTTTGGGCACTTTCCTCTAAGTATAAAGTTTAACACTGGACATTTACCTTCTTGTAGACCACATAATTGAAACTCTAGCTGTGTAAATATCAAAATAAAAAATGGAAAAACAAAGAAGTACACTGAGCGGCATTGCCCTCTGTATTAGGGCAATTGCGCTCAACATTATTCTAATTGAATAATTATTTACTGATCTCTTAAAAAAGACAATAAATGCTTATTTTGAGCAATAATCACATAGTCATATGGAGTGTCTTTTCCAAAGCATTCCTCATGAGTTCATTGTGAACATAGTACAAAGGGAAGCCAAAGTTCATCGTCACGCCCAAACTCCCCACACACCAAGCACAGATCTCGTGCGCGGTTATCCTCATAATTCATTACAATTCATAATCATCAGAATCATTGCATAGTTTATTGATATCAATATCCTCATCCGATGAACTCTCAAATAACACATTCTTAGGAATTCTCTTTTTTCTTTCTTTAGTTTTTTTTCCACTACTTTCCTTGGTTTTCAGGCGTTTGTTGGATCTGCAACGATGAGTTTCTTCCAGTTTTTTTCATAGGGGTTGCCGTCAATATTTCTGATCTAAATTTTCTTGACTGAGCCCAACATGCTTGTGGCTTATTTGCATGGGAATGTCCTGGAATCGGAGATATTTTCATTTACTAATTTTAGGGATAACTAGACCTTCATGGAGACACATAATTAGTTTTGCGTAATTTACATAGAATGAAGACCAACCTATTTTTGTAACATGTTAACAAATAGAAAGTTATGAAAACGAACGAGGCTTATTCTTTATGAAAATATAACAAACATTGTGGGTAGTCTCTCCCATCTAAGGTAAAGATAGATTTAATTATAATGAGTTATTAACACCTAAAATAAAGGTAATAAAATAAATTCATAGTGAGTTAATATTTAATCGTGTATAGGGCAATGCAGCTCGATCTGAGCGCCATCGCGCGACATGGCTATCTTTGTTACTTGTCACAGTCTCGCCGCTAACACGTGGTTGAATGTAAGACGAATATGGTATTATCAAAGCAAAGTGTACAGGATTCAATATTATAACACAGGCAAATATCCATTACAAAGAATATAGTCTCATACCTTGATATAGGCCTATAAATAAACACTTCTTATAACAGATCAATGCGGATTCATTTTTCTGTCACAAACTTTCATGCAACCACTCTAGAACAACCATCTTTCCACTATGGGGTTTCAGGAGTGACCTCTAGATGTCAACACAATCCTCTCGCTTTACAGTAGCACGATTATTCAAGCAAGCTACTGAGCGCCATTGCCCTCTGAGCGGCATCGCCCTTCTTTCCCCTATATTGACACATAAAATCATTTCACATAAAACGTGCAAAAATCTCTTTTTGTGTGGTACACATTGAATTGTAACTTACACGCGATTCTTATCCTCCTTCCTCAGTTAAACTGTCATCTGTGCTTTATGTTGTTTCGTGTTACAATGTTGTGTTACGAATGTACTTTTCGTACCTTTAATTTCTGTGCTACATAAATTTCATATTATGATAGTTACCCCACTTACTGCGAAATTTTATATGCCTAATTTCTCCATCACCTTATTTACTATCGATATATTTGATGATTCAGCCATTATAAATATTATACGTTACGTAAGATAGGTAATGCAGATAGCTCTGGAGCTCTGTCCACTACACAATGTAAATGTGTTCTGTTGCCTGAGTCGCATGCCTGTACGCAACCACTCCCCCACCGTTCATACTATTTACCTTCGACAAAAATCGTAATACAGTTAACTTGATATCGTCCTGCAGTCCTACATGGCTCAGCTGTAGTTAGGTGGCACAAATTGGTACCGGAAAATATGATGAAATTCAATGTAATTAAGCTGTGTGGGAACAGACTCTTAAAATTAGAGTGTTCAATATCACCCCCATCTACAGAACGATACGAAGTTCACAGAGACAACGAGATCAGCTTACACTTGGGTGAAACCAAAGGAGTTCAGGATCATGATGATGATGCACTCTTTCATTCTAAACAATAATGCGAATTCTAATGAAGACGTATTGATTTGATAATAATTTCACTCTTCAGATAGTGAATTTGATACAGGTGTATCCGAGCTGGCAGCTAAAATATGCTTCCGATGATATCTATTGGATTGACGACCATTTTGGGCATAGGCGATAATTTCAGGGCAGTATATCTCGCGATTCCGATGTGGTGGCATACTGATTTTTGTACCAAACGAAAGATCTCGTCTAGATCTGTCCACTTAAGGCAGAAGTATTCACATAAAACCCACGGCCATGTTCCCGACATAGCAAAACCCTGATTTTCTAAAATTAAGATACAATTTTCAAGGTATTCTACAAGTCTGAGTTATGGAATACTGAAATTATATACCGTTTTATTCTCATGTACACATTTCTATTGCTATCCGATTTTACTGGACTGGAATAATCTTTTCACTGTTTCGTTTACAACAGTATCTGTCATCATAAGGCCTACGTGCTGGGAGAATACGTGTAGTAAAATATGCTAGGAAAAGAAAAAAATAATAATAACACAAGAATTGATTTTAATCAGACTTAGTTCCATATTCCTTCCCACCGCAATGCCTTAAGCTGTGATCTCACACTGTCTGAAAAACCTGATCAAGAAGTGAGTGTTATAGTACCTCCAGTAGTGGTTCATATTCCTCTGAAAAGTGAGTGGAAACAGAGATACGCATTCAAAACGTTCACCAAGACGCTAAAGTTGATGTAGCTTAGCATTATCATGTTACTTAATCACTACTCTGAAAACACAAGCATGCAAACGAGGCTTAAATGTTAGCTTTTCAACCTCACTTCATACGATCAGGCATATGCTCAATATAGAGGGCGATATTAAGAACCGCAGCTCTAGCTGCAAGTCTAGTCAATGACCATCATAAATAAAATACTTGAGTGGAGACCTTGCTGTTTTACGAGCTTAGAAAAGTTATTTTTGATAGGCTTTTCGACTATTCAGAGGTTTGCCTCTTAATGCTCATTCCTCTCAACGGAGGAGAGTACAATCAAACAGTTGTGATGTTTCTCCGAGAGACAGCAGACCTGTCGTGCTTAACAGATGAAATTATGTGAAAAATACTCAGTCGTCAGCTCAAAGATATTTAATCCTGCGATTAACACTGTGGGATGATTGCAAAGTACCAAAACAGTGACAATGTGCGGGTGTGTATGTGTGGACAAGCAGAAATTGGTTTCACCTAGTGGTCTCACCACAAGTAGCTCCACTTAGCGTCGAACATGTTATGTACAATGTATATACAGTGGTTGGCTGCACAAGTTGCGACCATTATACAGCAAGTCTAGAATGACTGCTATCGTCTACGTCAATATGGAGTCACAAGTAGCTCCACTTAACGTCGAACATGTTATGTACAATGTATGTACAGTGGTTGGTTGCACAAGTTGCGACCATTATACAGCAAGTCTAGAATGACTGCTATCGTCTACGTCAATATGGAGTCACAAGTAGCTCCACTTAACGTCGAACATGTTATGTGCAATGTATGTACAGTGGTTGGTTGCACAAGTTGCGACCATTATACAGCAAGTCTAGAATGACTGCTATCGTCTACATCAATATGGAGCCAGAAGTAGCTCCACTTAACGTCGAATATGTTATGTACAATGTATGTACAGTGGTTGGTTGCACAAGATGCGACCATTATAGAGCAAGTCTAGAATGACTGCTATCGTCTACGTCCAATATGGAGCCACAAGTAGCTCCACTCAACGTCGAACATGTTATGTACAATGTATGTACAGTGGTTGGTTGCACAAGATGCGACCATTATAGAGCAAGTCTAGAATGACTGCTATCGTCTACGTCCAATATGGAGCCACAAGTAGCTCCACTCAACGTCGAACATGTTATGTACAATGTATGTACAGTGGTTGGTTGTACAAGTTGCGACCATTATACAGCAAGTCTAGAATGACTGCTATCGTCTACGTCAATATGGAGCCACAAGTAGCTCCACTCAACGTCGAACATGTTATGTACAATGTATGTACAGTGGTTGGTTGCACAAGTTGCGACCATTATACAGCAAGTCTAGAATGACTGCTATCGTCTACGTCAATATGGAGCCACAAGTAGCTCCACTTAACGTCGAATATGTTATGTGCAATGTATGTACAGTGGTTGGTTGCACAAGTTGCGACCATTATACAGCAAGTCTAGAATGACTGCTATCGTCTACGTCAATATGGAGCCATAAGTAGCTCCACTCAACGTCGAACATGTTATGTACAATGTATGTACAGTGGTTGGTTGTACAAGTTGCGACCATTATACAGCAAGTCTAGAATGACTGCTATCGTCTACGTCAATATGGAGCCACAAGTAGCTCCACTCAACGTCGAACACGTTATGTACAATGTATGTACAGTGGTTGGCTGCACAAGTTGCGACCATTATACAGCAAGTCTAGAAAGACTGCTATCGTCTACCTCAATATGGAGCCACAAGTAGCTCCACTTAACGTCGAACATGTTATGTACAATGTATGTACAGTGGTTGGCTGCACAAGTTGCGACCATTATACAGCAAGTCTAGAATGACTGCTATCGTCTACGTCCAATATGGAGCCACAAGTAGCTCCACTTAACGTCGAACATGTTATGTACAATGTATGTACAGTGGTTGGCTGCACAAGTTGCGACCATTATACAGCAAGTCTAGAATGACTGCTATCGTCTACGTCCGATATGGAGCCACAAGTAGCTCCACTTAACGTCGAATATGTTATGTGCAATGTATGTAGTTGGTTGCACAAATTGTGGCCATTGTGAAGGAATTCTAGTGAGACTATTATCACTTCGTTTAATATATAGCCATAAGTGGTCCAGTATTCGCCTACGATGTATTTTGCTGGTTACACGTGGTGAGACCAAGCTAAAGAGGGTCTAGCACGTCTCCTGTACTCTACGTGAGCAGAGTCAAAAGATCTCCAGCAACGTCGAATATACAAAAGATGGTACAGCTGCCTGGATGCAATTCAAAGCTTTACTAAGATATTGTGTCTGTCTTTAGATACAGGCAACCATACAATCGTTGTTGGGACAAGTTACGTGGTTGAGTTTTTCCGGGGTTTTCCGTCAATCCAATAAGAGCGAATACTGGGTAACGTTCGGCGCTGGGCCCTGCATTTACCTTCATCTCATTTCGATGCTATGTAATCATAGCAATTGGTAAAACGTCGCAAAACAAGTCACTAAAATACCCTACGCCCACAAGTGCGATGTGCTCGAACACACCATACAGCCCGCACTTGTCAAAGGCTCCCTCAAGATAACACCGCACGGTCATAGTTGGCGTTATTTGCCGACTCGTGTTATGGGACTTAGTTTTATGAAGTAGCTTACACTTAGTTAGTTGACTGCGAACAATTTGTCTGAACATAAAGTTTCTTTCTTTTCATGGTACCCCGGCGGCGCGGTGGGAGGAACATCGAGCGCACTTCCCACTGCAGGATCGCCGTGGAGGATGAAGGTAAAACTCCTCATGGGGATTAAGGGGGGTGGGTACAGGGGCGGGTAGGGGTGGGTAGGGTGGGGTGGGGTAGGATAGATGGGGGTAGGTTGGGGTGGTTAGGGTTGGGGTTTCAGTGGGTTTGGGGAGAATAAGGCATTCGTTTTGTCAACAGTGACAATTTTAATTTGCTTTGTATTGCCGGAGTTCAGTGAAGGTGCTTTCCAAGCTTCATTAATAAGCCCCAAAAAGTAACAGATCATTTTATTGTCCCCCAATAGGGGTATGGGTTTCGTAACCCGAATGGAAAGTCCAACTGACTTAACACACTTCACAGTTTCGAATGGAAGCACAGAACTCCGGCAGCAACACAGAATTAAAAAGGATTTCTGTCACAATTACCTAAATGGATGTAAACTAAAAATTTTCACCTCAAAACAGAGATAAGGATACATATCAACTGTCGCAAATTTCAAAAGGACTGCTAACCGTCCAGCCTCGTTTCGTATGCGTCATCCCGGGAAGTCTGACATAAGGAGAATAAGGTGATAAAGTATGCCTCAATCTCGACCGACACAACACAGAAATCATGGAGCCCTATCTCTATTCTTTCTGTAAACACTACTTTTATTACTAGAATCGCCAAAATTAAGAGAAGTAAAGATTATGGAACTGATATGTATTGAAATAGGCTATCTTTGCATATCAACATCTGTAGGCTAATAAAACTTAATAAAAACGAGAGTACATGAATACAGAAAATTGACATTTCCATGCATTCTTGTAAAAATAAATTGGCAGACCCATGAACATTTCAAAATAACAGTGATTGCAGAAATATGACAATCACCTACTATAAATTTACATTCAAGAGATCATATTAATTATGCTAAAAAAAGAAAATTTAATACATAAAGTAGTACGCAGCGCAAACTGCACACAAGGAACTACAGAGTCCAAATCGGACCTGAAAATAGCAGTTGGTAGGGCAATTGACTGGAAGGTGGCTGAGTTCAGTTCCCTCCGAGATGAGGAGAGGAACTACCTGTGCCACAAAATTCAGTACGGCTGCTATCAGGCGAGGCTTGTTTCAGGGGTGACCGAGTTACCCAACAACTGAATAACCTGAACAGGATGATCAATTATAGTTCAATCTTCCTTTGCACAGTATACAAAGCATTGAGCCCTACGTCCTCTGTGCTTTCTGTAAAAAAGTACTTGTGGCACTATATGGTCACCAGAAGTAGGCTAAGGAAATCTAAAACAAATAATACAAGCCATTGCGCAACTATATTATAAAATTAGATTTCCTTGCATTCATGTTAATAATAAATCTGCATCAAAATTCCAAAACAACAGTGACTGCAAGAATGTGGCAATCACCTATCTTAGAATTACTTATCATGAATTTAGCGCAAACAATCATATTTACTATATAGAGGTTATTTAGCAGATAAAAATGAAACTGTACACAATGAAGCTAGTAAGTAGAAATTGTAGTTGACTAATATCAGTTGGTAGGGCAACTGACTGCGATGTGGCTGAGTTCAGTTCCCTCCGAGATGAGGAGGGAAACGAACTGTAGGTCTACCAAAAAATATGAAACGGCCTGTGCCTTTCAATAATTACCTGGTTTGTCTATCCAGGAACTGAATAAGCGGAGCGAGATGATACAAGTGTTGGTCAATCTTGCTCCGCACGGTACAGAGAGCATGGAGCCCTACCTCTATGCTTTCTGTAGAACAGAGTCGCCAAAAGTATGAAATAAAAGAGAACTAAACATGCAAAATGTACCTCAAAACTATAAATAATTCCCATGTATCTACGAAAACGAAATACATGGGCATTAATGGATTGTTACAGTGGCATAAAATTCAAAAACTAAAATATGTAACCATTTACTAAACATTATCTATACAAACGAAATCAATTCATAAGGCCACTGTTAGAAAAAGGAATTGTTGAGAATAACTGAACTAAAATATCACTCGCCACCATCTGAAAAAAATTCATAGCCATTTAAAAAAATCATATCATGAGAAACAAAAAATACCATCTCAAAAAAAATCATGTGGGGGAAAAAAACATTTACAATTCCAAAAATCACAACATCATTAGTTGAAAAAAAAATCATTTTCATGAAAGTTATCACGAATTATGACGTGAAAAAAATAATCCTCCTCCTTTGCCACAAAATGCAATATGGCTGCTATCTGTCGAGTTTGATTCAGGGGTTACCGAGTTACTCAAGAACTGAATAACCAGAACAAGATGATCATGAATAGCTGAATCTACCTTTGACTGGTACACAAAGCATGGAGCCCTACTCCCTCTGTGCTTTCTGTAAAAAAGTACTTTTGGCCCTATATGGTCACCAGAAGTACGTAGACTAAGGAAATCGAAGACAAGTAACACAATCCATTGAGCAACTATATTGGGAATATATATTTTGATGCATTCATGTCATAACAAATCGGTATCAAAATTCCAAAATGACAGTGACTGCAAGAATATGGCATTCACCTATTTTATATTTACCCTGAATTTTATTGCAAAGAATCATATTACTTCTATAAAGATTATTTAGCAGATTAAAATGAAACTGTAGTCTACACAGTGAAGCTAGTCAGTACAAATTGGAGTTGAATAATATGAGTTGGTAGGGCAACTGACTGCAGATGGCTGAGTTCAGTTCCCTCGACATAAGGAGGGAAATGAACTGTACCACAAAATACGAATCGGCCATGTGCCGTTCAATAATTATCTGGTTTGTCTATCCAGGAACTGAATAAGCGGAGCGAGATGATACAAGTATTGGTCAATCTTGGTCCGCACGGTGTAGAGAGCATGGAGCCCTACCTCTATGCTTTCTGTAGATACTACTTTTGGTAGAACAGAGTCGCCAGAAGTAAGCAATAAAAAAAAGTAAAAATGCTAAATAAAGCTCAGAACTCTGACTAATTCCCATGTATTTAGGAAAACAAAATACATGGACGCTAATGGATTACTGGAGTGGCATAAAATTCAAAAACAAAAATGTGTAAACTTTTACAAAACATTTTATATAGTACAAACGAAAGCAATTCACCAGGCCACTGTTACGAAACAGATTGTCCAGTATAACTCAACAACATTATCACTCGCCACCACTTGGAAAAAAAAATCATATCCATTTTAAAAATCAGAACGCCACCATATGAAAACAAAATACCATCTCCACAAAAGAAAATGTCACGTTCAATTCCAAAAATCACATCGCAATCATTTAAAAAAAACGTCACTTTCAAGAAAGCTATCACAACTTTTATCACGTAAATAATTTATTCCCTCCAATGGGAAGAAGATCCACCTCTTGGAACCGTCATTATAGTATCCTCTCAATCAAATTACAAAAAATCCAACAAAAATCATATCTTCTAACATAACAAAGTCCAACTGCACTAATCAACATTTCATCGTCAATAAAAAATTCATCACATTGTCTCTTCCTATCAAACAAAAGCCATCACCTAGCAGTCCTTATATATCTTTTCTAATAAATGAAATCCAGTTCTTCAAACAAATACTTTCTTCTTGTTCAAGAAGTAAAATAAACTCAACAACATGTCATTTCTCCTCATATGAGAAGCCAAACTCTCCCAAGCTAAAGAAATACATCAAGAGCTCACGAGTGATAACATACAGGAAAGATTAATCAATCTCCATTAGTGATAAAGTTCCTCCGTAATTAAAAAAACCGCATCACCAATGCAGAAGAACTCCAACTAAAGCAAAACATTATCTTTAATAAGATATTCTTCAATGAATGGAAAATGAAACTAAGAACAAATCACAATATCTTCTGCCAACAAGAAATTCAACTCAAGGAAAACAACATTGCTGTTTACCAAGAAGTAATGCAACTGTGAAAACACATCTCATACCAAGAAAATTGTACGCTGCTCACCAGGAGTCACAGAAATACATTCTACCAAGAAGAAATGCAACAAGAAGCACTTCATCAACAGTAGCGAAGAAATAACTTATAAAATGGAAATTAATGTAGCATATAAAATGAAATAGAAGCTGAAGTATCTACATTATATCCATAGAAGAAGAAATAAAACTTTTATGAACATGATTTTGCAACTAGACTTCAGCTGTAATGAACATACTAGGACTGCAGCGAGGTGCCGAGTCATCAGCTTTCAACCATAACCGACATAGCCTACTTCTTCTGCGGTGAGGTGCTCAGTCATCAACCTTCAACCATAACCGACATAGCCTACTTCGTCTGCGGTGAGGTGCTCAGTCATCAACCTTCAACCATAACCGACATAGCCTACTTCTTCTGCGGTGAGGTGCTCAGTCATCAACCTTCAACCATAACCGACATAGCCTACTTCGTCTGCGGTGAGGTGCTCAGTCATCAACCTTCAACCATAACCGACATAGCCTATTTCGTCTGCGGTGAGGTGCTGAGTCATCAACCTTCAACCATAATCGACATAGCCTACTTCGTCTGCGGTGAGGTGCTCAGTCATCAACCTTCAACCATAACCGACATAGCCTACTTCGTCTGCGGTGAGGTGCTGAGTCATCAGTCTTCAACCATAATCGACATAGCCTACTTTGTCTGCAGTGAAGTACTGAGTCATCAGCCTTCAACCATAACCGACATAGCCTACTTCGTTTGCGCTGAGGTGCTGAGTAATCAGCCTTAAACCATAATCGACATAGCCTACTTCGTCTGCGCTGAGTCATCAGCCTTCAACCATAATCGACATACCCTACTTCGTCTGCGGTGAAGTGCTGAGTCATCAGTCTTCAACCATAACCGACATAGCCTACTTCGTCTGCGGTGAGGTGCTGAGTCATCAGTCTTCAATCATAACCGACATAGCCTACTTCGTCTGCGGTGAGGAGCTGAGTCATCAGTCTTCAACCATAATCGACATAGCCTACTTCGTCTGCGGTGAGGTGCTGAGTCATCAGTCTTCAACCATAACCGACATAGCCTACTTCGTCTGCGGTGAGGTGCTGAGTCATCAGTCTTCAACCATAACCGACATACTACGACTGCAGTGAGGTGCTGAACCTTCAGTCTTCAACCATTATCACTATTCTTCGATTGCAGTGACGTAGAGTCATCAGACTTCAGCTATAATCTATATCTTGCTACAGCAGTGAGGTGCTGAGTCATCAGAATTCAGTCATAATCAAGTTCATCGACTACAGCGAGATGCTGGGTCATCAGACTTCAGCCAGAGTCAACTTGTTCAACTGCAGGAGAGCGCTGAGTCATGACAGTTCAGCACAGTCAACTTCAACCACTGCAGCGAGGTGCTGGGTCATTAGACTTCAGCCAGAGTCAACTTGTTCAACTGCAGGAGAGCGCTGAGTCATGATAGTTCAGCACAGTCAACTTCAACCACTGCAGCGAGGTGCTGGATCATTAGACTTCAGCCAGAGTCAACTTGTTCAACTGCAGGAGAGCGCTGAGTCATGACAGTTCAGCACAGTCAACTTCAACCACTGCAGCGAGGTGCTGGGTCATTAGACTTCAGCCAGAGTCAACTTGTTCAACTGCAGGAGAGCGCTGAGTCATGACAGTTCAGCACAGTCAACTTCAACCACTGCAGCGAGGTGCTGGGTCATTAGACTTCAAGCAGAGTCAACTTGTTCGACTGCAGGAGAGCGCTGAGTCATGACAGTTCAGCACAGTCAACTTCAACCACTGCAGCGAGGTGCTGGGTCATTAGACTTCAAGCAGAGTCAACTTGTTCAACTGCAGGAGAGCGCTGAGTCATGACAGTTCAGCACAGTCAACTTCAACCACTGCAGCGAGGTGCTGGGTCATTAGACTTCAAGCAGAGTCAACTTGTTCAACTGCAGGAGAGCGCTGAGTCATGACAGTTCAGCACAGTCAACTTCAACCACTGCAGCGAGGTGCTGGGCCATTAGACTTCAAGCAGAGTCAACTTGTTCAACTGCAGGAGAGCGCTGAGTCATGACAGTTCAGCACAGTCAACTTCAACCACTGCAGCGAGGTGCTGGGTCATTAGACTTCAAGCAGAGTCAACTCGTTCGACTGCAGGAGAGCGCTGAGTCATGACAGTTCAGCACAGTCAACTTCAACCACTGCAGCGAGGTGCTGGGTCATTAGACTTCAGCCAGAGTCAACTTGTTCAACTGCAGGAGAGCGCTGAGTCATGACAGTTCAGCACAGTCAACTTCAACCACTGCAGCGAGGTGCTGGGTCATTAGACTTCAGCCAGAGTCAACTTGTTCAACTGCAGGAGAGCGCTGAGTCATGACAGTTCAGCACAGTCAACTTCAACCACTGCAGCGAGGTGCTGGGTCATTAGACTTCAGCCAGAGTCAACTTGTTCAACTGCAGGAGAGCGCTGAGTCATGACAGTTCAGCACAGTCAACTTCAACCACTGCAGCGAGGTGCTGGGTCATTAGACTTCAGCCAGAGTCAACTTGTTCAACTGCAGGAGAGCGCTGAGTCATGACAGTTCAGCACAGTCAACTTCAACCACTGCAGCGAGGTGCTGGGTCATTAGACTTCAGCCAGAGTCAACTTGTTCAACTGCAGGAGAGCGCTGAGTCATGACAGTTCAGCACAGTCAACATCAACCACTGCAGCGAGGTGCTGGGTCATTAGACTTCAAGCAGAGTCAACTTTGTTCGACTGCAGGAGAGCGCTGAGTCATGACAGTTCAGCACAGTCAACTTCAACCACTGCAGCGAGGTGCTGGGTCATTAGACTTCAAGCAGAGTCAACTTGTTCGACTGCAGGAGAGCGCTGAGTCATGACAGTTCAGCACAGTCAACTTCAACCACTGCAGCGAGGTGCTGGGTCATTAGACTTCAGCCAGAGTCAACTTGTTCAACTGCAGGAGAGCGCTGAGTCATGACAGTTCAGCACAGTCAACTTCAACCACTGCAGCGAGGTGCTGGGTCATTAGACTTCAGCCAGAGTCAACTTGTTCAACTGCAGGAGAGCGCTGAGTCATGACAGTTCAGCACAGTCAACTTCAACCACTGCAGCGAGGTGCTGGGTCATTAGACTTCAGCCAGAGTCAACTTGTTCAACTGCAGGAGAGCGCTGAGTCATGACAGTTCAGCACAGTCAACTTCAACCACTGCAGCGAGGTGCTGGGTCATTAGACTTCAAGCAGAGTCAACTTGTTCAACTGCAGGAGAGCGCTGAGTCATGACAGTTCAGCACAGTCAACTTCAACCACTGCAGCGAGGTGCTGGGTCATTAGACTTCAAGCAGAGTCAACTTGTTCGACTGCAGGAGAGCGCTGAGTCATGACAGTTCAGCACAGTCAACTTCAACCACTGCAGCGAGGTGCTGGGTCATTAGACTTCAGCCAGAGTCAACTTCTGTGACTGCAGCGAGGTGCGGAGTCATCAGACGACAGCCACAGTCTACAGGAATGTGCTGAGTTATCACAGTTTAGCCATTAACAACATTCGGAGACTGAAGAAATGTGCCAGAATCTACGTCCTTAGTTCGTCTTTTCTAATAAGCTTATACTACGTAAAAATTAGCTAATTCATTGCTTTATATTCTGACCACGAGTTGTCTTGTCAGTTGAATTTGGATGTCAGTATAATAAATAATAATTCATTTGTATTATTGTTTTTATTTCTTGTGGTTGTAACATTACTATTAGTTATATAATGGCGGAATCGTATTAGAAACTTTTAAGTATTATCCAGTGACATTCTGAATAGTGAATGAACTTTGTTTATAGCTCTGTCTGGGACTTGTAGGATGTACATACTGATTCAATGAATATGTCTGCTAATGATCGTGTGATTGAACAAATTAATTAATAAATATGTAAATCATTGGATAAATATGTGGATGTATGAATGGAATAATACGGACCTACTTATGCTAATCTTTAAAAAAAAATAGAAAAAAGTTAGAGGAGACTTTAATAAAATTACATAAGATAAAATTAAAAAAGCAAAATACATAGGCCTAGTGTAATGTGAAATTAATATAGAAATATAAGTAGGGATTAATAAATCAAAATAAAGGAAATTATAATTTATAACTTTTATTTCACAAGGCACTAGTTTTATTCAGACGTAAGGTACTGTTTTTCAGCAGCAGAGATTTAAACCTTTCAGACCTCGACTATTCCTGACGTCTTGTGACAAAGAATTCCAGGACCGACTGTGGCTATTGTGAAGGAGGCAGGGCACAGGGATGTTCCATGGTTCAAAGATGTAGCAGTAGCGGCGGTGGTAGTGGTAGTAGTAGTAGTAGTAGTAGTAGTAGTAGTAGTAGTAGTAGTAGTAGTAGTAGTAGTAGTAGTATTAGTAATAGTAGTGAAAACCTGTGTAAAACGGCCACCTTAATTTTAAGTGTTACTTTACACAACTTTCGGTGTGCTCAAGAGTCTAAATTTAAAGGTGTGAGTTGTATATCATCCAAGGACAGTGATATAGCATTTTTTAAATTTTGAAAAAATATATATAATTATTGTCGAAATTAAAATTTTTCAGAAGTGTAATATAATGGCCGTTTTACACTGTCATCTGTGTAAAACGGCCCAGTGTATATTATGCTAGAAGAAATATGATAGAAAACATATTCAGTTGAAAAAACATATAGTGACACGATATTATTTATTATCGTGAAAGTGGAACATGTTAATCTAATTAACTAAGATCATATAATTGAAAAGAAAGCATTAATATGGTATCAATTATAACATGAATTAGGACATTTAAATTTAATAGTCTAGCGATATAAACCGCAGGTGAAATCATCGTCTGCTACAGGATCAAGTCCAGGAAACTCTTCATGAGCCCATTTCATGCACGTCACACAGCGAGCCCATCCTTCACCACTAGCTGAAATGGAGTGGATAACTTATTTTCTTGACAAAATATGCATTCAGCATCTTCCTCATCGCCTAAATTCCCTTCGCGACTTGTAATTTCAATGTTCTTAGTATTCTTCTTTTCCAAAATTATTTTATGATACATGTTTCTTTTTCTAACTATTTTCTTGAACCTGGCTGCTTCAGCTTTCTCTTTTAGTTTTTCAGCACATGACATCTATATTCCTTTCTTCGACTCGCCGTCTCAGATTGGTTCTAGACAAATCATACATTTTGCTTGCCTTTGTAGTTCTCATTTTATTTTAATGGCTTCCCTCATATTTTCCCTGCTCCAAGAATTTCTATCAGTGTTCCTAATGCGTCTACTTATAGCCTAGTTGATACTGGAAAAGAAACCGAATTACTTGTAGAAGTTCTAGTGTTTCAATGTATTACGTCAGAGATATCAGAGTAAAACCATCAAGCACGGTGTAAAACGGCCAAGCACTGTGTAAAACGGCCACCGTGCATGGCCGTTTTACACCGAACACATGCATCTAAACAAACAAGCTTATAGCATTAACACCGCCATCTTGAAGTATTTTCGAACACATGCATGTTGAACTTTATAACCTCTATTATATCAAGCAGTAGATAAACATTTCACGTTACGTATATTATGTATGAAATTATATCAAATAATAAGTAGATACTTTAGATCAGAACCTCCAAAAACAGTTATCATATCGAAATAATCATAAATTGTGAAGTCAGCCATCCACGACTTTACAGACCACTTTCAGAAGCAGTTCTGACGTAGTGCACTACATAATCGGCAATATGGCAATGCTGCTAAAGGTATGCTTACACATGGCCGTTTTACCCAGGTAGGCCGCTTTACACTGCTCTCCTCTAGTAGTAGTAGTAGTAGTAGTAGTAGTAGTGGTAGTAGTAGAAGAAAAAGAAGAAGAGGAAGTTAATGTTATTTAACTCCGTTTTGTAATGCAGATATTCTTTATCGTGGACACTGAACATGGACGAAATTGTCACTAGCAATAGGCCTAATTACGCCATAGGCATGGGACTAGGAAGGTACGTCGCTGTAGTAGCCTACTGGCGTACTTTTCAATGTGGTTTGATGTTTATGTGTCACTCACTGTCAGTGGACTTGTCCTTTCCACCAGAGGTTGGAATTAGAGTTCTTGTAAGTCGATTAAATTAAATTAAATTATGGTTTATTTAACGACGCTCGCAACTGCAGAGGTTATATCAGCGTCGCCGGTGTGCCGGAATTTTGTCCCGCAGGAGTTCTTTTACATGCCAGTACATCTATTGACATGAGCCTGTCGCATTTAAACACACTTAAATTCCATCGACCTAGGACGGGATCGAACCCGCAACCTCGGGCACAGAAGGCCAGCGCTATACCAACTCTGCCACCCAGGGCGACTCTTGTAAGTCGATCCCTCTTGTCTTCAGAACTCTGTAACTTAATAACATTCTCAGACAGGGTTTATTTCTTGTGTTCTGTCCAATTTGGTAGTAAGGGTATGAAAAGCTTGTCACCTTTACTAGCCTAATATTGATAACAGCTTATTACTGGCTCCTGTGACCTGAAAATGCGGTAAGATGTAGCTAGATGGACCTACATTATAGTCCGATGTAGGATTACCTTGGCTAATTACAGCGTGGTTCAACATTGATCAGAATTGAAGATAGCCTAGTAGAGAGACAAAATTTCAGCTCTTCCCGTTCAAACCGACATCGGTGCACTGTACAGATATCCAAGAATTATTGTTATTCTTGAGGAAGAAAAATAATTTATTCCACCTACTTTTTATTAACACAATGACAATATGAATTAGGTAGTAATTATTACTAGGGTCTATTAGCCTATTCTTCTAGGCTAATTAGGCCTAATTGCTGTTAATTTCATTTTCTTCACTTTAGGACTATTCACAACAAAAATTTATAATTACGTCTAATTAATAGGTAGCTTATACCTATATGCGCCTATTTAGCCTGTTATCGCTCTTCTTAATAAGTTAGGCATAATATACCCTAATATAGGCTTAGGCTAAGGATCGAATTCATAGTCAACTCTTATCCTTAAGCAGTTGCTTATAATCATTTCCAATTCATAAATCCCACTGAAGTGAACACTTATTCAAATAAGGTAGCTTGTCAACTTACTCAAGTGTTTCCTCAAATGCATTGTAATCAGCTGATTCGGTATACAATGGATGATGATTATGATTTGAATGAATTTAGCCTACTGAGTTCTATAATGAAAATGAAAATGAGTTTCGATAAAACAAAGAGATATGGAAAACCCTTTAGAGATGTACAATGACCAACAATTTAAGAGGAGATACCGTTTCGACAAGAACACTGTTGTGCATATTTTGATGTCTCTCATTGAAAATCACAATACAACCATGAGAGGCTTACCGATTTCACCAATGCTGAAAATACTAGTTTTTTCGAGATTTTATGCTACAGCATCATTTCAGGTAGATTTATGTAGCAACACAGCAATAACTTCTTATAATGTAATAATAATAATAATAATAATAATAACAATAATAATAATAATAATAATCTATAGGGTAAACAAGGGTGAAACGGGTCACCAGATGAATCGGGTCAGTTTTGAGAACACCGCTCTGTAAGCCAAAGAACAAAGAGTACTGGATTGTGCGCTAGCTAGCATTGAAGTTGGGAACTTCTTCAATGCAGAAAGGCGGGAAAGCAATATAACTTCCTTGTTTTCGGTGCGGTGTTTGAAGTAGAAAATTGTTATTGTAACGATAAGTAGCAATATTTTATTTAATTTCTTAAATTGTAGTGTTTATTTAATGTGCGTTTTACCAGTTATTATTGTGATACTTATATGATTTAGTAATTAAGTTGAAAGTGGACTCTTAAAGGACAGGTTACCCGTATGTTGAGCTTCTAAGACCAATCAGTATGGCAAACCTTACGATGCAAAATATTACTGCTCTTTGGGTGATTCGGGTCACTATTTTAAGGGTGAAAAGGGTCAGAATATTTTTAACTGATTTCATTGAAATAGGGTTTATATTTGTCCTAAATGGGGAAATACAGAAGGAAGACGCAGTCTTCATGATTGGCGGAGTATATGCAGAGGGCAATAAAAGCTTATCGTGAAGTACGAAGCCAGCGCCACGCTGCGGCGCTCTTCAATGTACCACATTACTGCCTACAAAGACGTCTGGAAAATGAGGTCAACAGGTAAAGAATAGGGGAGGATAAACCGTGTTCTCAGTTGACCAATAGAAGCAATTTGCAAAGAGAATACGTAGGCCTAAACTTTCAGCTTGTGGGTTTGAACTGAATGTTCGATGTTCGAAAAGGTGCCCATAATCATCATCATCATCATCGTCAGGAGATGAATCATCAGATGAATATGACGCTGCATGTGATTTTCGCAATGTTAAATAGAATGATCCTGTTTCTTTAAAGCTCGGAAAGTGTGTACAATTCATGGGAAAAAGGAATGAGTGATACCATGAAAATTGTGTTGGAGCTGAGAGTAAGAAGAGATTTATTTGTAGAAGATGTTCATTGAATAATTAAAACAGGACATTTATTGCTTGTAATGAAGAATTAGTATTAAATATACTAGGTGAGCCATAAATATGTTTGGAAAACTTGTGAGCGTGCTTCGGGATAAAAGAAATAAGAACAATTCCTTACATAAAAATTTAATGGAAATAGTGATTTTCATTTTCATAAGGATCTGATCATATTATTGTGTTGTTTTTGTTTTGATTTTGTACCAGTGTTTGCTTAAAAACAACACAGTAACAAGACAGTAGTACATTTTTTTTGTTTTGATTGGACGCAGTGGTTCAGTGCCTTGGTCACCCAGATCACCCGATTTCACTACATTAGACTTTTACCTTTGGGGTCACTTGAAGGCTGTCGTCTATTCAACACCAGTGAATAATGCAGAGGAGCTATTGCAACATGTTGAAAATGCATGCCAAGTGATCAGTGATGACAACATGGTATTTGAGCGAACTCGCCAGTCGTGTGTACGTCGTGCTCAGGCATGTGAAACGATGGAGGGGGACACACTGAACGCCTTTTGTAAACGTTAAATGACAAGTTTCTCAACATGTACTTGTGATAACGAAAAAAGAACAAAAAGAAAATATGACCATTTCTCCAATAAATAAGCATTTTCCGTCAAATTTTCATGTAAGGAATTGTTCTTATTTTTGATCCAGGAGCACGCTCACGTGTTTTCCAAACATACTTATGACTCACTCTGTATAATTTGTCTGGATCTGAATCTTCATAAGTATTTTATTGTACAAGTTTACGAATAAAAATTAAAAGTAAGAATGTTTCCATTCGCCCTTCTTGATGACTTATTTACCCTGGCTGCTTAGGGTGAAAAGGATCATGCAGTACTTTGTTTAATTTCTAAATATGCTAAATTGTTGCAGAGTTAATTCTAATATAAACATTTGAACGTGTAGCTGAAACTTCAATCTTTTTGACGAAGTATCACACTTAGGGTTTGATGTTAAGTTATGAGAGTTATTAGAGTAAATATGAATTTTGACCCTATTCACCCTTGCTTACCCTACTAATAATAAATCTGTAGCCGAAATTTTTCTGGTAATTTTCGATTTTCCAAAAATAATTGGTCCTAACATATATAATTAACCACCCTGAAACCGAAAATCGCATTTTTGAAATTTTTGTTTGTATGTCTGTCTGTATGTTTGTTACCTTTCCACGCGATAATGGCTGAACCGATTTATATGAAAATTGGAATATAATTTAAGTTCGCTGTAACTTAGATTTTAGGCTATATGGCATTCAAAATTTTATTTAAAAGGGGGGTTATAAGGGGGCCTGAATTAAATAAATCGAAATATCTCGCTTATTATTGATTTTTGTGAAAAATATTACACAACAAACGTTTCTTTAAAAATGATTTCCGATAAGTTTTATTCTTTACAAAATTTTGATAGGACTGATATTTAATGAGATAAATGAGTTTTAAAATTAAAATGACGCCATCTAAGACGTTGCAATGAAATAACAAATGACTTCGTCTATAAGGGGCCTTGGGCAACAACAATCGAAAGCTATTAAACTATTCCTATGCACAGAAAATTTGATAGGCTTTTTTGTACATTCGTTTTCTGTATTTCTTAAAATAATATTTATGTACACACTCATTTTAATCTCAGAGAATTAATGAACAACGAGAGTGTATTGATTTAGTAGGCCTATGCAGTAATAGTACGTTAGCTTAGCAATCCATTATTTTATAATTCAAATTTTAACTATGCTCAATTGAATCGTGTTAAAATACATAAAATAGACTATATATGCAAGAAATGCAATGCAAAAAAAAATTGGGTAATGAGCCAAGCAGATTATGTTGCGCTGTTGTAAAGGTTGTTGCTTCTGAGATTCAAGAGCCCCCACAACAAATTAAAAACTTTCTTATCGGAGTACATCCGTTATCAACGCATTTTTATATAATTATAATAATAATATAATATAATATAATATAATATAATATAATATAATATAATATAATATAATTAATATAATATGATAATAAATATGTAGCCGAAAATTTTCTGGTAATTTTCCCTTTTCCAAAAATAATTGGTGTTAACATGTATAATTATTCATCCTGAGACCGAAAATCGCTTTTTTGAAATTTTTGTTTGTATGCCTGTCTGTCTGTTTGTTACCTTTTCACGCGATAATGGCTGAACGGATTTAGATGAAAATTGAAATATAAGTTAAGTTCGTTGTAATTTAGATTTTAGGCTATATGGCATTCAAAATACTTCATTTAACGGGGCCTGAATTAAATCGAAATATCTCGCTTAGTATTGTTTTTTTGTGAAAAATGTTACATAACAAAAGTTTCTTTAAAAATGATTTCCGATAAGTTTTATTCTATGCAAAATTTGGTAGGTCTGATAGACTTTTAAAATAATAATACAATACGTTTTCACCGCCGCCTCAGATTGTAGCGTTGTTGTTCCTGCAGTAATTCCCATGTGCAAAATATAAAATTTTTGAGTAGGAAGAAAAAAAACATTTATTCATTCCATGGCAAAGGTACATAGGAGATCGTGAATTCTTACATTTTCGAAAGAAAGAAATATAATTAGCCTACATATCACTGTTTATGCTGCATCACTATTTAAGTTATTTGAAGATTTCAGAACCATAGTGGGCCAAGCGCCATTTACTGAAGACGTAGAAAACAATGGTTAAAATTAAGTTATTATCATAATTCAATGGAACCATATAGCAAGTAATATAAAGTATACATAATAAAACTAAATGATATGTCAATCTTCATTAAACTATAGTTGCGTGTAATAACAAATAAGAAACATGTTAATGGAATTGTCATTGCACCAAATGAGTGGTCTCTGGACCAAAATGATCGCAATTTAATTATTTAAATACAATTTCAATTAAGTAACATATTAAACGATTTATCCTTCTAACAAACACGAATGTTCCCTGGATCAAACGTCCTATTTTAATTACGTAATTACTTTATATTTATTTCCAACAGGTGCAGCGGAGCGCACGGGTACGGCTAGTAATAATAATAATAATAATAGCCTATCTATTTTTGGCAACACATAAAGCTATTCTCGTTTCGTTATTATTTTGCAGTTTGTTCATGCAGATTTACCGTGGCCTATATTTATTGTATAAGCTTAATTCATAACTAGTTCTCTTAGCTCATTTCTTTCTTCTTCTTTAAAATGCTTCTCGACATTTCGTATAATTTTGAGCTCTATAATATTTACTTCAGTAACTGTCTATATTAATAATGCCAATTTAACAATTGAATATGCGAAAGCGCTCACGTCTAGTCATGTTGTCATATTTATTTCGATGTGAAGGGAGTGCTCAGTGCATATAAAAGAGTAGCGGCTCTGCAATTCGATCTGAAATAAGTGCTAAGGAAAAGCTCATTACTTAAGTGTTTCCTCATTTTATAAGTGACGACTATGAATTCGACCTTAAGTTAATTTATGTCTACGGCTTAATATTATTTTAGTAATATAATAGGCCTATTAGTTTCATTTGCACGTAATAACACAAACTTATTAATTTCACTTCTCGTTGTTTTCAACACCAAATTGTTCCAATTTTTCTAATCTTTTGTAAGTTATAGACTATCATTAACTTCTTTCTTTGATTTAATGGTAATAAGCGTATCAAATGTTTTCATCAATTTTTTTTTTCGTTGTTGGTAACTCTATAGCATCTACTAGATGCTTTATGGTTGTGCTAACAGATGGAGTTACTTGTCAACAATGTGACGCTCAAACGTGTGTTCAGGTTACTGCCCAGCGATGTATCAATTTCTTGATAATAATTATCGTCATAGATTTCTTAGATTCATTTATTCATATCATAAAAATATTAGTCTGTTGTTAATAGTTAATCTAACCTAACCTAAAATCAACTGTTATTTTATTTGTTGAAAATATCATCAACTTTTTCTTTCAATTGTTCGCAGTGTCAAAAACTCTTTTAACTTTGAGAACTGCGATAACTTACGCCTAAACATAGAAATAATTGTGTGACCGAATATTTCGGTTGGTAGAGCAACTGAATATGGGTTGGAAGACCCAGGGTTCAACCCCAGGTGGTGGTGAGCTTTTCTAGTTGTCAAAACTTCCAGAATGATCCCGTGATCCATTCAGCGTGTTGCCGACCACATCACTTTATTCTAGTGCCGAGGTCTACGCCCTTTAGCGCCTTAATTAAGTCTAGAAGGATAATAAAATGTATTATCTAATTTATTGAATCCTCATCACTGCAAACTGAACCTGTGACTTCCACTCACCGGAGAATGTTGAGTATAGTATAAGTTACATAGACCCTATATCCAGAAAGTTTGCATATTTATCTCACATTTGAGATTTTGAGATACCAAAGTGTTTGAGCTAGAACAGCTAGGTGGAGTAACGGTTAGTGCGTCTAACCGCGAAACCAAATGACCCGGTTTCGAATCCCGGTCACGGGAAGTTACCTAGTTGAAGTTTTCCCACAATCCAATATAAGCGAATGCTGGGTAACTATCATTCAGACGCTAAGTAACCTGAGATATTGATACAGCGTCGTAAAATAACCCAAAAGAAAATAACAGGTAGTCTGTTTTGACACTCTGTGCATCTCTGAATGCAGATGAATGAAAATAATGAACTACAGATACTCGATATTAAAACACCATGTGCCATATTCACATGCTTGCAAAGCGATAAAGGCACTGAAAATAAAATTGTCTTGTCAATTACAAATCAACATTTTTATTCGTTATCGTTAGATTTACATTTACGAGAAAAATAAATAATTTAGGACTATCAGATGAAGATATATCTCTCCAAATGGGCTACGCGCCAAAACCAGCTTTCAGAGATAGGCCTATCAATTGAAATGCATGTTGAGATACTCCGACATCGTCTTTTGACGCACGAGTGAGTCACAGTCGAACTACAACAGAGCCCATAAAATATGATAATATTCTCATATGCATGTTACTCCCTTAGACTTAATAAAATGAAATCTGAAAAATTAGCGCTTCGTCCTTTTGGAAACATAGTCTTCAAATACCCACGCCATTCTGTTAAATCTTCTACAATTTTCATCCAAAATTTATGAATTTTAAATGACATAAACACGCCTACAATATTATCATCTGTACAAAATTTGGTGCCATTAGGGCTAATAGATTTCAAATGATATTTTGTAAATGTATTCTATATTGATATCACTAAAAAGGCTCCTTGCGTAACAATTTTCACAATTAGGCCTAATAATTTATAGTAGTTCAAAAGCTTCAAAATAGTCATTGGAACATAAATTAATTAGCTTTTTGAGCTTGGTATAAATACAGTAGAACCTCTATTATCCGTGGTAATGAAGGGGATGAACTGAACGGTTAATCGAAAAAATCGGATAATCCGTACCATAAAACATTTTCGTAAATTTAGTGAATAATAAGTCTACTTACAATTTGATAATTTCCTCTATGGCTTGTATTTAACATATTAGGTAGTGGGTCACAAGTTCACTAATTTAAGTCTCGTTGTCAACGATGGATGTTTAAGAGGCAAGGAAACTCCTTATATGGCTGCCTATGAAAAGATCTGAATAATGGAGATCTCCTGTTGTAGATTTAGGCCTACATTCTTCATACACTCCAAACTCGTATTTTGTTGTGCGAGATGACCCCACAGTTTCTCTTTCCACAAAGCTTTCAATTATTTACACTTTTTTTTTTCGATACTTAGCACAACAAGATTTCTTTTGACACCCATAGAAGACATTTTGTATAGAACTTATATAGTACAACTCGAATAGTAAACCATACTGTGTAAAGGAAAAAGCTTGTAATAACACACTCTAGAAAAAAAATAACGTGCCAATACAATGTGCAGTATTTCATATATTTCTGCAGAAAAAGAGCGAGAGAAAGACAGACGGATAATTCACCAATCGGTTAACAGGGTGACGGATAATCGGGGTTCTACTGTAGTCACAATAAATTTTTAGGTGAATTTTCTTAATTTTTCACCAATATTTCACCATACTGTCCCCTTAATGTTCATGTCCAGTTATTTTTATGTCACTTGTTTTCATTGTCTTTATGTAATTTTGTGTGACGTATTCTTAAATAAGCTCCTCATTTATGGTATTTAGTGTAAAGTTTTTACGAGTTGCAGATAAGGTCTAATGGCAGGAATGTCAAAGCGCCTGTATTACGTGCTAATACCGCAAACAATATAAATCAAGTAAGGTTCACTTCTAGCAAGATAAAGTACAATCATCTATTTAAGGAAATGTTGTGCGGGTTGCTGAGAGCACTGCAGGCGCTTAAACATCACTGCCTTATGGCGCAACTCTGAAATGGAAAATAAAGCTTAATACCACCACCATCACCACCACCAACACCACCAACACCACCACCACCACCACCACCACCATCACCACCACCACCACTACCAACACCACCACCAACACCAACAACACCACCACCACCAACACCACCACCACCACCAACACCACCAACACCACCACCACCACCATCACCACCACCACCACCACCACCACCACCACCACCGACAGTATACTTCCTCTCGCAATACCGCCAATGTCACGCCTTACAAATTATTATTATTATTATTATTATTATTATTATTATTCTATTGTACGAGTATATGCCACAGAACGCTTAATAAAATTATTCAGTACATTACGACTTATGCAGTTTATGCAACGTTTCATTTCCCCAAATATGAAGTATAACTTACAGAAAGCATTGGGCTATACTTTGAGAGTTTTGCGGGCTGCATACAAACTTCAGAGAAAGGTTAGTTCTGGCATCCTGTCCGTCTCAAATATTAGCTAACAATTTGTGTAATCTACTTCTGCTGTGATTTTATTTCTGCTTGAACCAGCTGTATGTGAAGTACTGAAGTATGTTTTGAGAGTTTAATTAACATAGCGTACACGTTTTCAGGCTCAATGATAGACAATTGCTACTTCCGCCATATTGTCCGTATCAAATAACTAAAAAAATTGAGTGAAATATATGAAAATATTCCCAACTTCTGCTTTGCTTTCATTTTCAATTGACAAAGTGTACAAAGGAGTAGTCCTACAGGACAAAGGTTCACTGACTGCATTTAAGAACGAATTGTTTAAAAAATGTAGGTTACTATATTATATTTATTATTACTTACTTCATCAATTGAAAATGGGCCATTATAGAAAATTAAAGTAATAGAAACATTAATGTATTACATAATATATGGCAGTAATATGTTGTAGATGCATTTATCCAGTACAGTTTATATTCAAAAAGAAATAATTCTTGAAACCATCGGTGGAGTTATATTTTGTCCCTCTGCAAGCACTGACACTCTGAAGTTTAAGATCGTCCAACAGTTTATTAACTTTTAAGGTCACTTCAGCTTATGTGTTTGGAATACTTTTATGTAAATGTAAGGGCATTAAGTATATTCGTTATTTTCAGTGATTTTTAGGTAATCAACATCCGTCTCTTACTAAATCTGAGATATTATACCAAAATTTTCCTGTTCTCGGCGTAAGAATTGCTTATCTTACGACATATTAATATTAGGATTCAAACAAGAAGATGCCTCTAAATAATATATCACCGTATGAAGTCAAAACGAGTAAAGAACTGACCTTGATTTATAATTTATGTATAAGAAAGCTGATTGATTTCTAATAGAAATTTTAATTCCTATGTATTCGTATGTCGGTATTCAATACTCGTCTAGCTATAAAACAGCAATCACATTTTTTAACTATTCGCACAAAAGAAGGAAATAACAATATCGCAAGGATAGAAGAAGTGTAAACGTTCGCATCTTTTATTGTGTCGGTATTTGAACGCACTCGCAGCTTCGTTATTGTCGTGGCGACGTCATCAACAATGCTCAACACACAGGACGTGGGGATCGTTTCCCTGGAAACACTTGGGATTGCGATTTCGAAGCTTCGAAATGTCGAAAATTTTCCAATCCCTCAAGTTTCACTCCTTGAAACTCAAGAATGCGTTCTGGGGAGGACCTGCGGTTGTGCAAGCACCATCGCGGATTTCGTGGGGTATGCCAGATTTGGTAAGAACCGTGGGTATCGTTGGGACTGTGGGGTTGGGGGGCTATTACCTATGGAACCGTCTACCGGAGAGAAGTGATGCCTCCACGTCCCCTGATCGTGTTCCTCCGCCGTCTCCGCCTTCACAGTCACCACACGCACACTCCCGTTATTGCACACATTTTCCATACTTTTACGCACCCCCCTGCACACCAACACGCCCACCACCAGTGACACTACAGTCACCCCCCTCATCCCCACATCCATCTTCATCCGAACCACCGCCACCCCCGCCGCCCCGCTCTATTCTCAAAAAGGGTACACCAGAAGAACAGGGGGCCGACCGTCCGCGCAAGAGGGTGACGCTTGTGCTTGTTCCCGAGGTTCGTGAGATACCTCGGGAGGAAGACAGGCTGTCACCCTCTATGCGGGCGGGAATGGCAGACAGACCGTCCACCCCACAACGTACAGACAGAATTCCTCCCTGGTCAAGTCGTCAAAGGCAGCAGGAAGCGAGGCGCTCCTCCCAGAGGGAGAGCGCCCCGCAGCCTGCTACAAAGCCCAGTACGGGCAGAGTCGCCAGCCAGCAGACTCCGGGGGGCTCTCGCTCGCAGCCTGCTGGCGCGTCCAGTACGGGCAGACGCGACTTCAACCAAGGCATGACAGAGGAGCAACACGAGGCTTTGTACAGAAGATATTTGGCATCTAATCCTACCAAGGAGCAATTGGAATTCTATGAAAAGGTCCTTAGAAATTACGGGACGGAGCGTAGACACAGGGACGGAGGGGATTAGGGCAAAACTTGCACGGCCGCGGTCCTCGTAGGGCTCGTCGCCAAGACAATTAAGGTAAGTCGAGAATCTGCTTCATTACTATTATCATTATTCTTAGTGTTCTAGTGTGTAGGATAGGTATAGGTTATTGTAGTTATAGTTTTTGATATTTATAGTATACAATCAGTGTCTTATTTCAATCTTAATATTTATACAGCAAAAATTAAATTCCTGTTCTAATCAAATTTTATTCGTCATTATACAAAATCTGTAGTAATTTCTGGTTCACTTTCTGTCATTATCTTACCACCTTCATCTCATTCAGACGCTAAATAAAGTCATAACAAACAAAAATAGATTTTAAAAATATCTGCATATAGGTAAGGATATTTACCATCTGCATTTACGTATTAAGATTTATAAAAGTGGTGCAGTCTCATAACACGAGTAGGAATATAAAATAAATACTTCCTCAGTAAATCGACGAAAGAATAATCACAACGAAAGTACTTGTGTCAAATTTCTGACAGTGCTGCACATACTTTGAGGGCACAGACTCATCGTGGAAATTGCAGATAGCACTTTAAAAATAGCACTAAATTATGAAGCGATTAAATCAACACTACTATAAACATGCTATCACTAATAGCGAATTACTCATATACAGTGTAATCAGTATTAACAAAACAAGTCTTAGACTATGCATCGGCTTACTGAGTCAAAGATTGTAAAAGAGAAAAGCCAAATAACGCCACAGGTTCTAATATCGCCTTCATATTGCAAGAACTGAGCAACTTACTACAGTGGAAGCACCAAATCACAGACCTTTCGAATTCAACAGGAACAAAAACAGGCTAATATGTCTGACAGTTGACCAGCTATTAATGGCCGAAGAAAACAAATTATGACTACGGTAGGGCCTGCTTCAGAATCCTGCTGTAAGTGATTCACGAGTCGTAACCAGCAAATATGCAAAACGTACCAATTACGCATGTCATATCGTGGGTCCTTGATTGTATTAAACAGATCAGATGAACAGTACAGTCTTTTCTAAAATTAATTTGCTATAGAACAATTTAATTCAGCTCAAATTATGCGATAAAATAAACAAACCGAAGTTACATTGGAAGAAGATACTTCCAAATATAGATACGCATGTGGAATGGCAAAATGAATTCCTCAGTGAAAAGTTATAACTGAACAAAGTAGTCAGAAAACGCAATTCTAATAGAGGCCATGTCGGCCCAGAGGGTCGCGGGACGTTAAGGCTCCAGCTATACAATCGGCATTAATGCCAGTAGGGATATCAGCCCTACGTGCCCGCCGTTCTTATCCTCAAGGAAATGTCCCTGGTACTCATTCATTTCTGATAGGGGATGAATAAAATGCAGGTGAATAGTGCGGCTGGAAGGGTTAGAGAAAATCCATGGCAACATAGCGAACTTCCGGCTTTAGCTGCCATTCGGCATCGAACACATAGCCTCTATGTTAGGTGTAAAGCTGAGACATCTAGGACGTTTGTCGTTAAGTTACGTGCACCCAAACTATAGCATAGCAAGTACAAAGAGCAGGGAAGGTCCGTGTACAGACTCTGTACGCTAAACAATAGAGAATAAGGTGTACACTCACATGACGAATAAACTGGAGATCAGGTCACGTCATCAATACTGGATTGTGGAGTCTATTACAGTAAATACTACCTGCGTTTTGATTAAGTCTACAATCCTTTTATAATGTGTAGCAATATAGACTGCAGTATCCAGCTATGTCCATCTCATTACAATGGATTACGGCGGTAGAGAGATTCCAGGAACCATTTCTCTGAATTTCGTAACTCGACTTGATACCTTAAAAATATTTATTTGACATTCGATATGAAACTGTTCACATCACTGTAGCAGGAACGAACGTCTTTGGCTATTCGATGTAGCCCATGGGCTAGGATAACTTTCGGCTAAAGTAGCTGAAGTTCCTTATCTGCTTTCAACATGTAGCATTCGTGACGAAAATAACTACATTATCATTTTTTATTTCGTCTGGCCATAAGAGGGTCATAGGCATTTGAAGAACTTGATTGTATGTAAATGATCCACTTTATCACGAATTTCAGAGGTTAATAAAGTTTTATTGGGTTTGTCTGGTGAAAGAATGCCCGTAACGACATTGCAACAAATCCTGCAGCGGCGTCTGTGCTTCCATAGATGGAAACCTATATTTTACTATCTGCTACACTTAGACGTATGCGAGATATAACATCATCATAGCATTTCGGTATATAGTAGAATTATGTCCGTAAAGTTGATTGACTAGGGACTTCCCTTTTCACGTATTTTCGCATAAAGTTTTAAAGTGTGTATTTTCAACGTCATTTATGCTATTGGTAGGAGAAGAAAGGGCATTGGCGCTCACCTAAGAAAGAATGTTTAAAAGAAACAAGATTTTATATACTGTATAATGATTAGATGAAAGTGCCCTAAACCGGACTCCTCCCCCTAAAGTGGACCCCCGGCCTCCTGGCTCTGCATTCTCTTGAACTCTAGCAGAACTAAGTGTAAATAGTAGTTTAGGCTTCTACCACTCTTTAGCGGAGCACACACGTCGCCCGCTTCACTTGTTGCTTATCAGTCCGCAATTACGTGTTTTGACAGTGGAAAAAGTTTTTACACTGTGCTACATTTTTTTTTTCTCCTACATATTGGCAGGTAAGCCATGCGATCTATATATATATATCCTTAAATGGTAAGGTTTAAGGTTACTGCTTGTCATTAAACCGTTTAATTTAGATGTTTGGTTAAAAATCTATTGAGTTAACAAAATGTTGGCTATAGTCGCGTAAACCGGACCCCCTTCAGTTGTCTAAACCGGACCCCTTATTTTTTCATGTTTAAAGTCTGCCTGTATTTGTACACACTCTTATTCTATTGGAATTCTGTTCCAAATTTCAAGAGAATAATGAGGAAGGAAGGAACAATCTTTACTGCGTACCATTCAAGGTGGATCCAAATGAACTCCTTCACTCAGTGGTTTCGACATTTCATCGAGTTTCCCAGTCCTACAAAGGAAAAACCTGTGCTGTTGCTCTTGAATGACCACTTTAGCCACACACAGAATATTGAGCTGATCAACTTGGCAAAAACAAATCATGTTACAATTGTGTCGCGGCCACCTCACTCTTCACACAAACTACAATCTTTGGACAAAACTTTCATGGTTCCCCTGAAAGTTCACTACAGCAAGGAAATCAGGCAGTGGTTAAGGCACAATGAACGTGCTGTCAGTGCTTTTGATGCAATGGACCTGTTTGGCAAAGCCTATATTAGATGCCAAACAGCTCAAATAGCAATCAATGGATTTAAAGCAACCCTTGAACAAGAAGCTGTTTTCAGATGCCGAATACATTGAAGAGGCAAACAAAAAACGAGATTTCTCTTTCTATGAATCTGTGTTAAAGAAACGAACAGCAGAAAATCAGAGCTTTCCAGAGAACGGAGAAGAATGTGATATGAACGAACCACAAGTTATTGTAGAGTTTGACTCAAATCAACCATCAACATCTTCGGCAGGTCAGGGTGTTCCTCTGTCATCAGCTACAATTGAGGATCCTCAGGGTTCCACATCTTATAAGACAAGCCCGTTTGACGTCACTCCCATTCCATAATTAAAAAAGAGGTTCTCAAATAGGGGGCGAAAGATTTGCAGTTCTACGACCATCACATCTACGTCTCATGAAGCCCAATTGATGGAAGCTAAGAAAGCTAAAGAAGCAATGGAAGCTGAACAACCACGGAATCGTGCTCAAGGACGCAAAAGCAATCGCGGCCAGGGACGTGGTTCAGAACTACAGCCTTCAAGAAAAGGGAAAAGGCTCGTGAAAAACGCCTAAATTTTGTGAAAAATGTTAGAATCAAGCACTGAAAATGAAAACAACGTGAGCTCTGGAATATCTGAATTGGATCTCTTCTCGAAAGTTTTTCCATCCAGAGATGATGCTTGGTATGTGTGTTTTGTGACAGGAAATTTTCGGAGGATTCTAAAGGGGAACTTTCGGTCATTTGCGTTATGTGCTGGGACTGAAAAGAACATGAACATCTGCGATTTTTGTCGCTAAACGATTTAATTCTGTTGTACGTTTTATGTATCTTTTTTGAATACATCCTATATCTCTTTTTACAAACTAAAACCTGTAATTGTAATAACTTATTATACTTATAATTTGAAACTAGATTACATTTTCTTTTATTTAATACCTTTTTCCAAATTTGTTTAGTGTTATTTTGATTATTTTTACAAGGGGTCCGATTTCGGCAACTAGTTTTCAAATCGCCAAAGTGTAAGGTTATTGAAAATATTTTTTTTTTCATACCAATTTTTAATTATATTTTCTAAAAGTAAAATGTAAATGGTGCATAACATTATAAAGTAAATATTACATGCTTTTAAAACATAATTTTTTACTGTTTGTATTTTTAAAAACTAAAAAAAAATGGGGATCCGGTTTTGGGCACTTTCCTCTAAGTATAAAGTTTAACACTGGACATTTACCTTCTTGTAGACCACATAATTGAAACTCTAGCTGTGTAAATATCAAAATAGAAAATGGAAAAACAAAGAAGTACACAGAGCGGCATTGCCCTCTGTATTAGGGCAATTGCGCTCAACATTATTCTAATTGAATAATTATTTACTGATCTCTTAAAAAAGACAATAAATGCTTATTTTGAGCAATAATCACATAGTCATATGGAGTGTCTTTTCCAATGCATTCCTCATGAGTTCATTGTGAACACAGTACAAAGGGAAGCCAAAGTTCATCGTCACGCCCAAACTCCCCACACACCAAGCACAGATCTCGTGCGCGGTTATCCTCATAATTCATTACAATTCATAATCATCAGAATCATTGCATAGTTTACTGATATCAATATCCTCATCCGATGAATTCTCAAATAACAATTTCTTAGGAATTCTCTTTCTTCTTTCTTTAGTTTTTTTCCACTACTTTCCTTGGTTTTCAGGCGTTTGTTGGATCTGCAACGATCAGTTTCTTCCAGTTTTTTTCATAGGGGTTGCCGTCAATATTTCTGATCTAAATTTTCTTGACTGAGCCCAACATGCTTGTGGCTTATTTGCATGGGAATGTCCTGGAATCGGAGATATTTTCATTTGCTAATTTTAGGGATAACTAGACCTTCATGGAGACACATAATTAGTTTTGCGTAATTTACATAGAATGAAGACCAACCTATTTTTGTAACACGTTAACAAATAGAAAGTTATGAAAACGAACGAGGCTTATTCTTTATAAAAATATAACAAACATTGTGGGTAGTCTCTCCCATCTAAGGTAAAGATAGATTTAATTATAATGACTTATTAACACCTAAAATAACGGTAATAAAATAAAGTCATAGTGAGTTAATATTTAATCGTGTATAGGGTAATGCAGCTCGGTCTGAGCGCCGTCGCCCGACATGGCTATCTTTGTTACTTGTTACAGTCTTGCCGCTAACACGTGGTTGAATGTAAGACGAATATGGTATTATCAAAGCAAAGTGTACAGGATTCAATATTATAACACAGGCAAATATCCATTACAAAGAATATAGTCTCATACCTTGATATAGGCCTATGAATAAACACTTCTTATAACAGATCAATGCGGATTCATTTTTCTGTCACAAACTTTCATGCAACCACTCTAGAACAACCATCTTTCCACTAAGGGGCTTCAGGAGTGACCTCTAGCTGTCAACACAATCCTCTCGCTTTACAGTAGCACGATTATTCAAGCAAGCTACTGAGCGCCATTGCCCTCTGAGCGGCGTCGCCCTTCTTTCCCCTATATTGACACATAAAATCATTTCACATAAAAAGTGCAAAATCTCTTTTTGTGTGGTACACATTGAATTGTAACTTACACGCGATTCTTATCCTCCTTCCTCAGTTAAACTGTCATCTGTGCTTTATGTTGTTTCGTGTTACAATGTTGTGTTACGAATGTACGTTTCGTACCTTTAATTTCTGTGCTACATAAATTTCATATTATGATAGTTACCCCACTTACTGCGAAATTGTATGTGCCTAATTTCTCCATCACCTTGTTTACTATTGGTATATTTGATGCTTCAGCCATTATAAATATTATACATTACGTAAGATTGGTAATGCAGATAGCTCTGGAGCTCTGTCCACTACACAACGCAAATGTGTTCTGTTGCCTGAGTCGCATGCCTGTACGCAACCACCCCCCACCCTTCATACTATTTATCTTCGACAAATATCGCGATATAGTTAACTTGATATCGTCCTGCAGTCCTACATGGCTCAGCTTTAGTTAGGTGGCACAAATTGGTACCGGAGAATATGATAAAATTCAATG
This sequence comes from Periplaneta americana, assembly GCF_040183065.1. Classification (NCBI taxonomy): domain Eukaryota; kingdom Metazoa; phylum Arthropoda; class Insecta; order Blattodea; family Blattidae; genus Periplaneta; species Periplaneta americana. The sequence continues at coordinate 20,096,770 of NC_091118.1, read as the reverse complement.
TAATTAAGCTGTGTAGGAACAGACTCTTAAAATTAGAGTGTTCAATATCACCCCCATCTACAGAACGATACGAAGTTCACAGAGACAACGAGATCAGCTTACACTTGGGTGAAACCAAAGGAGTTCAGGATCATGATGATGATGCACTCTTTCATTCTAAACAATAACGCGAATTCAAATGAAGACGTATTGATTTGATAATAATTTCACTCTTCAGATAGTGAATTTGACACAGGTGTATCCGAGCTGGCAGCTAAAATAAGCTTCCGATGATATCTATTGGATTGACGACCATTTTGGGCATAGGCGATAATTTCAGGGCAGTATATCTCGCGATTCCGATGTGGTGGCATACTAATTTTTGTACCAAACGAAAGATCTCGTCTAGATCTGTCCACTTAAGGCAGAAGTATTCACATAAAACCCACGGCCATTTTCCCGACATAGCAAAACCTTGATTTTCTAAAATTAAGATACAATTTTCAAGTTATTCTACAAGTCTGAGTTATGGAATACTGAAATTATATACCGTTTTGTTCTCATGTACACATTTGTAACGTTATCCGATTTTACTGGACTGGAATAATCTTTTCACTGTTTCGTTTACAACAGTATCTGTCATCATAAGGCCTACGTGCTGGGAGAATACGTGTAGTAAAAGATGCTCGGAAAAGAAAAAAATAATAATAATACAAGAATTGATTTTAATCAGACTTAGTTCCATATTCCTTCCTACCGCAATGCCTTAAGCTGTGATCTCACACTGTCTGAAAAACCTGATCAAGAAGTGAGTGTTATAGTACCTCCAGTAGTGGTTCATATTCCTCTGAAAAGTGAGTGGAAACAGAGATACGCATTCAAAATATTCACCAAGACGCTAAAGTTGATATAGCTTAGCATTATCATGTTACTTAATCACTACTGTGAAAACACAAGCACGCAAACAAGGCTTAAATGTTAGCTTTTCAACCTCACTTCATACGATCAGGCATATGCTCAATATAGAGGGCGATATTAAGAACCGCAGCTCTAGCTGCAAGTCTAGTCAATGACCATTATAAATACAATACTTGAGTGGAGACCTTGCTGTTTTACGAGCTTAGAAAAGTTATTTTTGATAGGCTTTTCGACTATTCAGAGGTTTCCCTCTTAATGCTCATTCCTCTCAACGGAGGAGAGTACAATAAAACAGTTGTGATGTTTCTCCGAGAGACAGCAGACCTGTCGTGCTTAACAGATGAAATTATGTGAAAAATACTCACTCAGTCGTCAGCTCAAAGATATTTAATCCTGCGATTAACACTGTGGGATGATTGCAAAGTACCAAAACAGTGACAATGTGCGGGTGTGTATGTGTGGACAAGCAGAAATTGGTTTCACCTAGTGGTCTCACCACAAGTAGCTCCACTTAGCGTCGAACATGTTATGTACAATGTATATACAGTGGTTGGCTGCACAAGTTGCGACCATTATACAGCAAGTCTAGAATGACTGCTATCGTCTACGTCAATATGGAGTCACAAGTAGCTCCACTTAACGTCGAACATGTTATGTACAATGTATGTACAGTGGTTGGTTGCACAAGTTGCGACCATTATACAGCAAGTCTAGAATGACTGCTATCGTCTACATCAACATGGAGCCAGAAGTAGCTCCACTTAACGTCGAATATGTTATGTACAATGTATGTACATTGGTTGGTTGCACAAGATGCGACCATTATAGAGCAAGTCTAGAATGACTGCTATCGTCTACGTCCAATATGGAGCCACAAGTAGCTCCACTCAACGTCGAACATGTTATGTACAATGTATGTACAGTGGTTGGTTGTACAAGTTGCGACCATTATACAGCAAGTCTAGAATGACTGCTATCGTCTACGTCAATATGGAGCCACAAGTAGCTCCACTCAACGTCGAACATGTTATGTACAATGTATGTACAGTGGTTGGTTGCACAAGTTGCGACCATTATACAGCAAGTCTAGAATGACTGCTATCGTCTACGTCAATATGGAGCCACAAGTAGCTCCACTTAACGTCGAATATGTTATGTGCAATGTATGTACAGTGGTTGGCTGCACAAGTTGCGACCATTATACAGCAAGTCTAGAATGACTGCTATCGTCTACGTCAATATGGAGCCACAAGTAGCTCCACTTAACGTCGAACATGTTATGTACAATGTATGTACAGTGGTTGGTTGCACAAGTTGCGACCATTATACAGCAAGTCTAGAATGACTGCTATCGTCTACGTCAATATGGAGCCACAAGTAGCTCCACTCAACGTCGAACATGTTATGTACAATGTATGTACAGTGGTTGGTTGTACAAGTTGCGACCATTATACAGCAAGTCTAGAATGACTGCTATCGTCTACGTCAATATGGAGCCACAAGTAGCTCCACTTAACGTCGAACATGTTATGTACAATGTATGTACAGTGGTTGGCTGCACAAGATGCGACCATTATACAGCAAGTCTAGAATGACTGCTATCGTCTACGTCAATATGGAGCCACAAGTAGCTCCACTTAACGTCGAACACGTTATGTACAATGTATGTACAGTGGTTGGCTGCACAAGATGCGACCATTATACAGCAAGTCTAGAATGACTGCTATCGTCTACGTCAATATGGAGCCACAAGTCGCTTCACTTAACGTCGATATTTTGTCTATTGTGTATGTACTTGGTGGCACAAATTGTGGCCATTGTGAAGGAGTCCTAGTGAGACTATTATCACTTTGTTGAATATATAGCCATAAGTGGTCCAGCATTCGCCTACGATGTGTTTTGCTCGTTACACGTGGTGAGACCAAGCTAAAGAGGGTCTAGCACGTCTCCTGTACTCTACGTGAGCAGAGTCAAAAGATCTCCAGCAACGTCGAATATACAAAAGATGGTACAGCTGCCTGGATGCAATTCAAAGCTCTACTAAGATATTGTGTCTGTCTTTAGATACAGGCAACCATACAATCATTGTTGGGACAAGTTACCTGGTTGAGGTTTTTCCGGGGTTTTCCGTCAATCCAATAAGAGCGAATACTGGGTAACGTTCGGCGCTGGACCCTGCATTTACCTTCATCTCATTTCGATGCTATGTAATCATAGCAATTGTTAAAACGTCGCAAAACAAGTCACTAAAATACCCTACGCCCACAAGTGCGATGTGCTCGAACACACCATACAGCCCGCACTTGTCAAAGGCTCCCTCAAGATAACACCGCACGGTCATAGTTGGCGTTATTTGCCGACTCGTGTTATGGGACTTAGTTTTATGAAGTAGCTTACACTTAGTTAGTTGACTGCGAACAATTTGTCTGAACATAAAGTTTCTTTCTTTTCATGGTACACCGGCGGCGCGGTGGGAGGAACATCGAGCGCACTTCCCACTGCAGGATCGCCGTGGAGGATGGAGGTAAAACTCCTCATGGGGATTAAGGGGGGTGGGTACAGGGGCGGGTAGGGGTGGGTAGGGGTGGGGTGGGGTGGGATAGATGGGGGTAGGTTGGGGTGGTTAGGGTTGGGGTTTGAGTGGGTTTGGGGAGAATAAGGCATTAGTTTTGTCAACAGTGACAATTTTAATTTGCTTTGTATTGCCGGAGTTCAGTGAAGGTGCTTTCCAAGCTTCATTAATAAGCCCCAGAAAGTAACAGAACATTTTATTGTCCCCCAATAGGGGTATGGGTTTCGTAACCCGAATGGAAAGTCCAACTGACTTAACAAACTTCACAGTTTCGAATGGAAGCACAGAACTCCGGCAGCAACACAGAATTAAAGAGGATTTCTGTCTCAATTATCTAAAGGGATGTAAACTAAAAATTTTCACCTTAAAACAGAGTAAAAATTACGAAATTAAATCGTAATGAAACAAATTCAAATCAGTTGTAAAGTCATACATAAATTTACAAAATAACACACCACAGCATAATTTACAAAATAACCCTGATAGCAGAAATGAAAGATACATCTGTTTATATTGTAATCGTAAACAATTATCAGTAGTAAATGTATAAATATATGTAGAACAGAGAATATTTTACACTGGAAAGTGTGCACAACAGAGCTAAAATTCTGCATCGGAACTCAATAATAAGGGCTAGCAGGACAACTGACTGCAAAGTGGCTGAGATAAGGAGACATATCAACTGTCACAAATTTCAAAGGACTGCTAACCGTCCAGCCTCGTTTCGTATGCGTCATCCCGGGAAGTCTGACATAAGGAGAATAAGGTGATAAAGTATGCCTCAATCTCGACCGACACAATACAGAAATCATGGAGCCCTACCTCTATGCTTTCTGTAAACATTAATTTTATTACTAGAATCGCCAAAATTATGAGAAATAAAGATTATGGAACTGATATGTATTGAAATAGGCTATCTTTGCATATCAACATCTGTAGGCTAATAAAACTTAATAAAAACGAAAAAATATAAATACAGAAAATGTACATTTCCGTGCATTCTTGTAAAAATAAACTGGAAGACCCATGAAAATTTCAAAATAACAGTGATTGCAGAAATACGACAATCACCTACTATAAATTTACATTCAGGAGATCATATTAATTATGCTAAAAAAAGAAAATTTAATACATAAGGTATTAAGCAGCGCAAGTTGCACACAAGCGAACTACTTAGTCGAAATCGGACCTAATTAATATCAGTTGGTAGGGCAACTGACTGGAAGGTGGCTGAGTTCAGTTCCCTCCGAGAAAGGAGAGGAACTACCTGTGCCACAAAATGCAGTACGGCTGCTATCAGGCGAGGCTTGTTTCAGGGGTGACCGAGTTACCCAACAACTGAATAACCTGAACAGGACGATCAATTACAGTTCAATCTTCCTTTGCACAGTACACAAAGCATGGAGCCCTACGTCCTCTGTGCTTTCTGTAAAAAAGTACTCCTGGCCCTATATGGTCACCAGAAGTAGGCTAAGGAAATCTAAAACAACTAATACAAGCCATTGAGCAACTATATTATAAAATTAGATTTCCTTGCATTCATGTTAATAATAAATCGGTATCAAATTCCAAAATAACAGTGACTGCAAGAATGTGGCAATCACCTATCTTAGAATTACTTATCATGAATTTAGCGCAAACAATCATATTTACTATATAGAGGTTATTTAGCAGATAAAAATGGAACTGTACACAATGAAGCTAGTAAGTACAAATTGGAGTTGACTAATATCAGTTGGTAGGGCAACTGACTGCAATGTGGCTGAGTTCAGTTCCCTCCGAGATGAGGAGGGAAACGAACTGTACCAAAAATACGAATCGGCCATGTGCCGTCCATTTCATTCCAACGATTACCTGGTTTGTCTATACAGGAAGTGAATAAGCGGAGCGAGATGATACAAGTATTGGTCAATCTTGCTCCGCACGGTACAGAGAGCATGGAGCCCTACCTCTATGCTTTCTGTAGAACAGAGTCGCCAAAAGTAAAACAAAAAGAGAACTAAAATTGCAAAATGTACCTCAAAACTATGAATAATTCCCATGTATCTACGAAAACGAAATACATGGGCATTAATGGATTGTTACAGTGGCATAAAATTCAAAAACAAAAATATGTAACCATTTACTAAACATTATCTATACAAACGAAATCAATTCATAAGGCCACTGTTAGAAAAAGGAATTGTTGAGAATAACTGAACTAAAATATCACTCGCCACCATCTGAAAAAAATTCATAGTCATTTTAAAAAATCATATCATGAGAAAAAAAATACTATCTCAAAAAAAATCATGTGGGGAAAAAAACATTTTCAATTCCAAAAATCACATCATCATCAGTTGAAAAAAAAAATCATTTTCATGAAAGTTATCACGAACTATGACGTGAAAAAAATCATCCTCCTCCTTTGCCACAAAATGCAATATGGCTGCTATCTGTCGAGTTTGTATCAGGGGTTACCGAGTTACTCAAGAACTGAATAACCAGAACAAGATGATCATGAATAGCTGAATCTACCTTTGACTGGTACACAAAGCATGGAGCCCTACTCCCTCTGTGCTTTCTGTAAAAAAGTACTTTTGGCCCTATATGATCACCAGAAGTACGTAGACTAAGGAAATCGAAGACAAGTAATACAATCCATTGAGCAAATATATAGGGAGTTTATATTTTCATGCATTCATGTAATAACAAATCGGTATCAAAATTCCAAAATAACAGTGACTGCAAGAATGTGGCATTCACCTATTTTATATTTACCCTGAATTTTATTGCAAAGAATCATATTACTTCTATAAATATTATTTAGCAGATTAAAATGAAACTGTAGTCTACACAGTGAAGCTAGTCAGTACAAATTGGAGTTGAATAATATGAGTTGGTAGGGCAACTGACTGCAGATGGCTGAGTTCAGTTCCCTCGACATAAGGAGGGAAATGAACTGTACCACAAAATACGAAACGGCCATGTGCCGTTCAATAATTACCTGGCTTCTCTATCCAGGAACTGAATAAGCGGAGCGAGATGATGCAAGTATTGGTCAATCTTGCTCCGCACGGTACAGAGAGCATGGAGCCCTACCTCTATGCTTTCTGTAGATACTACTTTTGGTACAACAGAGTCGCCAAAAGTAAGCAATAAAAAAAAAAAGTAAGATTGCTAAATAAAGCTCAGAACTCTGAGTAATTCCCATGTATTTAGGAAAACAAAATACATGGACGCTAATGGATTACTGTAGTGGCATAAAATTCAAAAACAAAAATGTGTAAATTTTTACAAAACATTTTACATACAAACGAAAGCAATTCACCAGGCCACTGTTACGAAACAGATTGTCCAGTATAACTCAACAACATTATCACTCGCCACCACTTGAAAAAAAAAAAATCATATCCATTTTAAAAATCAGAACGCCACCATGTGAAAAAAAAAAATATATCATGTGCCCAAACAAAATGTTATGTTCTATTTCAAAACTCATATCGCAATCATTTGAAAAAAAAAAGTTCACTTTCAAGAAAGCTATCACAACTTTTATCACGTAAAAAAAAACTTATTCCCTCCAATGGGAAAAAAGATCCACCTCTGAAAACCTCATTATAGTATCTTCCAATCAAATGATCAAAAATCCAACAAAAATCATATCTTCTAACATAACAAAGTCCAACTGCACTAATCAGCATTTCATCTTCAACAAAAAAAAATTATCACATTATCGCCTCCTATCAAACAAAAGCCATCAACTAGCAGTCCTTATATATCTTTTCTAATAAATGAAATCCAATTCTTCAAACAAATACTTTCTTCTTGTCCAACAAGTAAAATAAAGCCAACATGTCATTTCTCCTCAAATGAGAAGCCAAACTCTTCCAAGCTAAAGAAATACATCAAGAGCTCATGAGTGATAACATCCAGGAAACGTTAATCAATTTCCATTAGCGAAAAATTTCCTCTGTAATTAAAAAAAACCACATCGTCAATACAGAAGAGCTCCAACTAAAGCAAAATATTAACTTTAGTAACATAATCTTCAATGAACGGAAATGAAACTAAGAACAAACTACAATATCTTTTGTCAACAAGAAATTCAACTCAAGGAAAACAACATTACTGTTTACCAAGAAGTAATGCAACTGTGAAAACACATTTATATCAAGAAAATTGTATGCTGCCAACGAGGAGTCACAAAAATACATTCTACCAAGAAGAAATGCAAGAAGAAGCACTTAATCAACAATAAAGAAGAAATTATTTTATAAAAATGGAAATTAATGCAGCATATTATAAAATTAAATAGAAGCTGAAGTATCTCTACATTATATCCATTGAAGAAGAAATAACATTTTTATGAACATGATTTTGTAACTAGACTTCAGCTGTAATGAACATACTAAGACTGCACTGAGGTACTGAGTTATCAGCCTTCAACCATAATCGACGTACTAGGACTGCAGGGAGGTGCCGAACCTTCAGTCTTCAACCATAATCGACATACTATGACTGCAGGGAGGTGCTGAACCTTCAGTCTTCAACCATAATCGACGTACTAGGACTGCAGGGAGGTGCTGAACCTTCAGTATTCAACCATAATCGACGTACTAGGACTGCAGGGAGGTGCTGAACCTTCAGTCTTCAACCATAATCGACGTACTACGACTGCAGGGAGGTGCTGAATCTTCAGTCTTCAACCATAATCGACATATTACGTCTGCAGTGAGGTCCTGAATCTTCAGTCTTCAACCATAATCGACATGCTACGACTGCAGTGAGGTGTTGAATCTTCAGTCTTCAACCATAATCGACATACTAGGACTGCAGTGAGGTGCTCAATCTTCAGTCTTCAACCATAATCGACATAAGACTGCAGTGAGGTGCTGAATCTTCAGTCTTCAACCATAATCGACATACTAGGACTGCAGTGAGGTGCTGAATCTTCAGTCTACAACCATAATCACTATTCTTCGATTGTAGTGACGTAGAGTCATCAGATTTCAGCTATAATCTATATCTGGCAACAGCAGTGAGGTGCTAAGTCATCAGAATTCAGTCATAATCAAGTTCATCGACTACAGCGAGGTGCTGGGTCATCAGACTTCAGCCAGAGTCAACTTGTTCGACTGCAGGAGAGCGCTGAGTCATGACAGTTCAGCACAGTCAACTTCAACCACTGCAGCGAGGTGCTGGGTCATTAGACTTCTGCCATAGTCAACTTCTGTGACTGCAGCGAGGTGCGGAGTCATCAAACGACAGCCACAGTCTACAGGAATGTGCTGAGTTATCATAGTTTAGCCATTAACAACATTCGGAGAGTGAAGAAAGGTGCCGAATCATCAGACAGTAGCCAGAATCTACGTCCTTAGTTCGTCGTTTCTAATAAGCTTATACTACGTAAAAATTAGGTAATTTATTGCTTTATATTCTGACCACGAGTTGTCTTGTCAGTTGCATTTGGATGTCAGTATAATAAATAATGATTCATTTGTATGATTGTTTTTATTTCTTGTGATTGTAACATTAGACCTACTAAAGTAAGGTAAATCCATGACGATATAACCCTGAAGGGCCAAGACCGACCAGCCGGCTGCTGGCCTCATGTCCACATACTAATGCAGAGGTGGACCATCATCCAACCAGAATGGAGATATCGTGTGGTTAGCCCGATGATCCCCCCCCCCCAGCCGTAATAGCTGGTTTGCGAAACCGGATTTTCGCTACCTATCGTAACTCTTCAAGCGCATCACAATGCTGGGTGGGCACTGGTCCCATACACTGGCCGAAATTTCATGAGAAAATTTCTTCCCTCACGAGGACTCGAACCAGTGCGCATTCCGTAACGTGGGTCGTAGGCAGGATGCCTTAGACCACGATGCTATGGCACGGGACATTAGGCTTACTATTACCCATATTTTAATTAATGGCAGAATCGTATTAGAAACTTTTAAGTATTGTCCTGTATGTAACCTTCTGAATACTTAATAGATTTTGTTTATTGGCTCTGTCCGATACTTGTAGGATGTACGTACTGATTCCACGAATATGTCTGCTAATGACCGGGTGATTGAACAAATTAATTAATATGTAAATCGATGGATAAATATGTGGATGTATGAATGGAATAATATGGACCTACTTATGCTAGTCTTTTAAGAGATAGAAAAAAGTTAGAGGAGACTTTAATAAAATTACACAAGATAGAATTAAAAAGGCTAAATACATAGGCCTAGTGTTATGTGAAATTAATACTGAAATATAAGTAGGGGTTAATGAATCAAAATAAAGGAAATTATAATTTACAACTTCTATCTTACAAGACACTAGTTTTATTCAGAAGTAGGACCTACTATTTTTCAGCAGCAGAAATTTAAAACTTTCAGACCTCGACTATTCCTAAGTCTTGTGACAAAGAATTCCAGGACCGACTGCGGCTATTGTGAAGGAGGCAGAATAGAGAGATGTTCGATGATTCAAAGAAGTAGCAGTAGCAGTGGTGATAGTAATAGTAATAGTAGTAGTAGAAGAAGAAGAAGAAGAAGAAGAAGAAGTTAATGTTATTTAACTCCGTTTTCTAATGCAGATATTCTTTATCGTGGAAACTGAACATGGACGAAATTGTCACTAGCAATAAACTTAGGCCTAATTACGCCATAGGCCTGGGACTAGGAAGGTACGTCGCTGTAGTAGCCTACTGGCGTACTTTTCAATGTGGTTTGATGTTTATGTGTCACTCACTGTCAGTGGACTTGTCCTTTCCACCAGAGGTTGGAATTAGAGTTCTTGTAAGTCGATTAAATTAAATTAAATTATGGTTTATTTAACGACGCTCGCAACTGCAGAGGTTATATCAGCGTCGTCGGTGTGCCGGAATTTTGTCCTGCAGGAGTTCTTTTACATGCCAGTAAGTCTACTGACATGAGCCTGTCGCATTTAAACACACTTAAATTGCATCGACCTAGGCCGGGATCGAACCCGCAACCTCGGGCACAGAAGGCCAGCGCTATACCAACTCTGCCACCCAGGGCGACTCTTGTAAGTCGATCCCTCTTGTCTTCAGAACTCTGTAACTTAATAACATTCTCAGACAGGGTTTATTTCTTGTGTTCTGTCCAATTTGGTAGTAAGGGTATGAAAAGCTTGTCACCTTTACTAGCCTAATATTGATAACAGCTTATTACTGGCTCCTGTGACCTGAAAATGCGGTAAGATGTAGCTAGATGGACCTACATTATAGTCCGATGTAGGATTACCTTGGCTAATTACAGCGTGGTTCAACATTGATCAGAATTGAAGATAGCCTAGTAGAGAGACAAAATTTCAGCTCTTCCCGTTCAAACCGACATCGGTGCAGTGTACGGATATCCAAAAATTATTGTTATTCTTGAGGAAGAAAAATAATTTATTCCACCTACTTTTTATTAACACAATGACAATATGAATTAGGTAGTAATTATTACTAGAGTCTATTAGCCTATTCTTCTAGGCTAATTAGGCCTAATTGCTCATAATTTCATTTTCTACATTTTAGGGCTACTCACAACACAAATTTATAATTACGTCTAATTAATAGGTAGCTTATAGGCTATGTGAGCATTTAGCCTGTTATCGCTATTCTTAATAAGTTAGGTCTATTATAGCCCAATATAGGCTTAGGCCTAAGTTATGTCTACAACTTAATATTATTTTAGTAGTCTAATATAATAGACCTAGCCTATTACTTTCATTTGCACGTAATAACACAAACTTATTAATTTCACTCCTTGTTGTTTTCAACACCAAATTGTTCCAATTCTTCCAGTCTTTTGTAAGTTATAGACTATCATTAACTTATTTCTTTGATTTAATGGTAATAAGCCTATCAAATGTTTTCGTCAATTTCTTGATAACATCGTCATAAATTTCCTCGTTGCCAAAACTTCCAGGATGATCCCGTGATCCATTCGGCGTGTTGCCGACCACACCACCTTATTCTAGTGCCGAGGTCTACGCCCTCTTGCGCCTTAATGAAGTCTAGAAGGGTAATAAAATGTATTATCTAATTTATTGAATCCTGATCATTGCAAACTGAACTTGTGACTTCCACTCACCGGAGAATGTTGAGTATGGTATAAGTTACATAGACCCTATATTCAGAAAGTTTGCATGTTTATCACACGTTTGAGATTTTGAGGTACCAAAGTGTTTGAAGTAGAACAGCTAGGTGTAGTAACGGTTAGCGCATCTGACCGCGAAACCAGATGACCTGGGCTCGAATCCCGGTCGTGGGATGTTACCTAGTTGAGGTTTTTCCGGGGTTTTCCCACAATCCAATACAAGCGAATGCTGGGTAACTAGGCCCTATCATTCAGATGCTAAGTAACCTGAGATGTTGATACAGCGTCGTAAAATAACCCAAAAGAAAATAACAGGTAGTCTGTTATGACACTCTGTACACCTCTGAATGCAGATGAATGAAAATAATAAACTACAGAGACTCTTCTGTTTTAGCTGATTCGATATTCTAACACCAGGTGCCATATTCACATGCATGCAACGCGATAAACGCATTGAAAATAAAATTGTCTTGTCAATTAAAAAGCAAAACTTTTATTCGTTATCGTTAAGATTTACATTTACCAGAAAAATAAATAATTTAGGACTATCAGATGAAGATCTATCTTTCCAAATGGGCTAAGCACCAAAAACAACTTTCAGAGATAGGCCTATTAATTGAAATGCATGTTGAGATACTCCGGCATCGTCTTTTGACACACGAATGAGTCACAGTCGAACTACAATAGAGCCCATAAAATATGATAACATCACTGTCTCGTATATACAGTCGCGAAGCTCAATACATTGTAAATATGCAAACATTAGATAGTTGCTCACCACTAGGATCGCTAATATCGCCTCATTACAGGCAATGCAAAATAGTACCGTAACAGTCTATTGTTTCTAGCACCCTCAAAACTCAAGTTTCGTGACTGTATATAGTAGACTGTGATAATATCAAACTATCCATCATTACAAATCTAATGTTATTTCTTTATTAATTGTTTTATAATGCTGTCGTACAAAAAATAACACATGAAACACGTTTATAATGTTATAGTTATTGCACTTGTCAAAATCAGGAATGGCTCATGCCATAAAGTGTAACATTATGGACTTGTTTCATAATAACATACTATTTGCATACTTCGGTACAATAGTATATTTTTAACATGCTTGCCCAGCATTAAAAGGTCTACTTTTAGAAACAGCTACCTAAAAAAATGTTTGTGCGAGATCGTGCGTATTTGCTTGTTTTCCGCACAAAACCAATACGCGGTAAGTGTGAAATACCACATTCAGTATTCCCAACGTAACACACATAATAATTTCCCTCTTCTTACCGCTTAAGCGCGACATTCATTTTACTGCTTTAGGCTTTTAACATATTATTTTTAGAGACGTTTAACGTAGTAATAATTATAAATTGGAAACTTACCACTGCAATTTCACCTAAATTGCACTGTTAATTATTGTTTTTAAATATTTGCAAAAATTAAGTAAACTCTACAACACCACAAAAGTTACTGCATTTGTAATGCAAGTAACATTAAGGAAGCCGTGAAAAAATCGACAAGATTCCAGATGCCGATGTTATTACTGCAATATGTTATATAAATAATATTGTTAAAATATTAAAATGAAAAATAAATCATTACATAACCTTACCGTTTGTTTTAAGTTCGCATTTATAGACTGGGGGGAAAAAAAAGACAGACGTATATCACGGCCTGCTGGAGTATAGTAAACACAGAAAATATTTTTAGCAACAATGTTGAAGAAAGATATTTTGGTTTTCCGAAGTTGCCGTCATTAAACAGAAACCAAGATGGAGATTTCATTGCAACTAATTAGAAATTCGTCTTTCAAATATGTAATGAACGATCTTCGCACAAAATAATGTACGATACACGAGCGGTATGTTTGTTTTCATGTTCTCGGAAATTAAAAAAGCTCAACTACGTTTCGCTTTTTCAATCTTTTCCTCGAACATGAAAACGTCAACATACCGCTCTTGTAACGCATATTACTATTATGACTGGTAATACATGCGAACACGTGCATGCACGGACACACATACAAAGAGCTATATCCCAACTAAAAATAAAAAACAACTGATACTAAAACAACAAATAGAGAATAATAACAGGTTTATTTTCAGTATTTGATTCATAAACCATAATAAATTTATTAAACTGAATAATACCATATTATGGTCAATTACAGTACCATCTTAATAAGATTTTGATTGGTTCCACCACCACCATCACCACCATACTTTTTTCTACATTCGTTATTTGGTGGCGCTATAATGACTACAAGGTTGTCTAGTATAAATAGACTTAGTGACAGCGAGATTACATCGAGAATTTGTCATAGATTACCTGACATTCAACTTACAGCATAACTTTACTACGCTGCATATTTTGGATACAACTGCATGTGGGTGATGCGAGAAAAGAAACAAGGTTGTATGTTTGCAATCATCATTTGAAGCGTCGGCTGGAACAACGTTATAAGTTACATTTGGTAAAATTTACAGGAGCTGCAAAAATGTGTACGCGTACAACGTTGTTGTTATGAGGGTAGCAAACTTTTGAGTGGACAAATTTCACGTACTGCATTGATGGACAGTTGCAAGCCAAGGAGTATAGCAAAGTAACATGACATACAACATTATTATACAGAAACACGCCGAATGAAAACATTGTAACTTACAACGTTGTTCCAGCCGACACTTCATTTATTGGACGACAAATCATGACACTCTTCAGATTCAGTGGAATCATACACCGCAAGACTACAGCAATGATATCAAAGTATGGTATGTTACGCATGAAGTCAAGGAAGACTGCATTTTTGCTTCTGGAAACGTCTATGTTGGAATAGTCAGTGAGCACAAGTGGCATGTCGTGGAAATAAAGGAGAACAAGGGAAATAGGAGAACAAAGAGAAGACTAGGAGAATAAAGGTAAACAAGGGGAAGAAGCGGAATACAAGGAGAACAATGGGAAGAAAAGGAGCACATAGGGAAAAACAAGGAGAATAAAGGGAAATGAGGAGAACAAGCAGAATACAAGGAAAACAATGGGAAGAAAAAGACCACACAGAGAAAACAAGGAGAATAAAGGGAAACGAGGAGAACAAGTGGAATACAAGGAGAACAATGGGAAGAAAAAGACCACAGAGGGAAAACAAGGAGAATAAAGGGAAACGAGAACAAGCAGAATACAAGGAGAACAATGGGAAGAAAAAGACCACACTGGGAAAACAAGGAGAATAAAGGGAAACGAGGAGAACAAGCGGAATATAAGGAGAACAATGGGAAGAAAAAGACCACACAGGGAAAACAAGGAGAATAAAGGGAAACGAGGAGAACAAGTGGAATACAAGGAGAACAAGTGGAATACAAGGAGAACAATGGGAAGAAAAAGACCACACAGGGAAAACAAGGAGAATAAAGGGAAACGAGGAGAACAAGCGGAATACAAGGAGAACAATGGGAAGAAAAAGACCACACAGAGAAAACAAGGAAAATAAAGGGAAAGGAGGAGAACAAGCGGAATACAAGGAGAACAATGGGAAGAAAAAGACCACACAGGGAAAACAAGGAGAATAAAGGGAAACAAGGAGAACAAGTGGAATACAAAGATATGGGACGAAAAAGAGAACAAGGGAAATACAAGGAGCAGCAGTAGTTCGAAAGACAGTAAAGATGACACCAGACCGGTGTCGAAACGGGACCCGTCTGTCATAATGTACAACCTCTTTAAAATTATAACACTTTTAATGTTTTAACTAAGAAAGTTTAAATTTTGTTGTTGAAAATATTTTACAAGGACCTCACTTATTTGAAGTTCGTTGGAGTGATAGCATGTTCCTGAAAGTTGTTTACTCTTCCGAGAAATATCCTAACCCATCAGCTTTCAAATCAACAAACTCATCTGAAACTGAGGAGTATGAGTGGCCCATGGATAACTAATATTGATGACAAAGATGACTTTGGGTCTACTTCACCAAGGTAACATTACCACATTTTTTTCTGTGATACAGAGTTTAAGTTATTTTTACTCATTATTAGCTAAAGTAATAACGAATAATTAAATTTAGCGACTTAAATTCATTTTCACGAACATTTTGAAAAAACATGCTACTAGGCAAAATAGAGTTCAATAAGGAAATTCAATAATAATAAGTAATAAGGAAAATTTGTTCTTTCAAATGGCTTCACCCATTTAGAATCTTGAAAACAAGCAGTTTTGAATTCCAAATCTATATTAGAGTAATTTGTAAGTTGTGTGAATGGATATGTGACCTTTGGAATGCTTCGAATTTTGGTAGCTATTACAACAAATACCACAACTGCAACAATTTTTAACTAAGTGGGAGCAGATGTGATTATATTCCAAACATAGAGTGGAGTACATTATGAGGCCGTTGATTCTCTATGGACTGTGATGTGATGATTCAGGCATTTGGGATTCCTAAACTCCTTTCCACACACATCGCAGTTCAAGAGCTCCTGCTCAGCACTAGTCCGTAAATGACCTTTCAAACTAATCGGATGCCAGAAGATCTTACCGCAGACGTGACACGTGAAAGGTTTCTCAGTCATGTGTGTGGATAGATGATATTCTAAGCTCTTTTTCCATAAGAAATTCCTATTACAAATATCACAGTCATAACCACGATCATCTTTATGCACTCTTCTCATGTGACGTGTGACCCTATTCTTTGTTGCGAACTTCTTCCCACAGATCTGACAATTGAAGTCTCTCTCTTCCGTATGTATAGGTACATGAAGTTTTAGTGCAGTTGATCGTGTGAAGGACTTCATACAAATATCACATTTGAAAGGTTTCTCGTCTGTGTGCGTTGATTCGTGTAGTTTAAGGTGATCACGTCGTGCAAAAGTTTTATTACACGTTTTGCATTTGTACGGCTTATAGCCAGTGTGCGTTGTTATGTGTACCCGGACATGTTCAAGCCGTGCAAACTTCTTATCACACATGTCACATTTGAAACGTTTATTACCTGTGTGGATTAATGTGTGTTGTTGAAGATAATAAATATGAGCAAATCTCTTATCACAGATCTTACATTTGAAAGGCTTATCATCACTGTGAGTTAATGTGTGAATCTGTAGATGATTTTTCCGTGAAAATCTCTTGTTACAAATTTTACACTTGAAACGTTTGTCACCTTTGTGAATTAATGCGTGTCGTCGAACATACTTAAGATTTGCGAAAGTTCTCTCGCAAATGTCACATTTGAAAGATTTCTGCTCCAAACGATTAGAACTACATTTGTGTGTTTGCAGAAGTTGTGATTCTGTGAAAACTTTGGCACAAAATTCGCAATGTATGTCCTTCTGTGTTGAAGAGTTATGCACAGATCCACTGTCGTGATGCGTTTCCTTCCTAAGTGGGAGCACATGCATGGCTATCCCAGTGCCAAGTACGGACCTCTTGCATGTATCATTCCCTCGGGCTCTGACATCTTGCTGCTGCATGGGCCTGTAAATTCACAGTTTTGTGGTCACTAAACTGAACATCATCATGTTTCACATAATCTGATACTGGTATGTAACCTTTATACCATACATGGGCACAATTTTCGGTTACGTGAGGCACTCGATTTGAAATAGTTTGTTTACTAGGAGAGGAGACTCCAGAGTAGGATAGGAAGTATAAACTGCTGTGACCTGCGTCACCTTATCGTAATTGCTAAGGCGGTCAGTGGCAAATTATTAGGAAAGCGCTTGGTTAACGTGAGGGACTCGAAAACTTTTATTCAATTTGGCAAATTAATTCGGCAGCTTTCATCATAAACTTCTTTACTATTTCTCCATCATTGAATTGATTTCGATTATCCAACTAAATTAATTTATTCTGAATTTAATGTATTTAATATTGAACAAATTTATAAGTATACGCTGTTAAAATTTTATCATAAAAATCGTAATAAGTTTGTATTACAGACACACAATTATGACACAAAATAAAATATTAATTCAACATTAGTAGAACCTAAATGTCTCACATCTGCTGGTCTAAAGCATAGCATAAATTTTGGCCCTCGGTTGTACAATGCTTTAACTAAATTACACCCAGAACTTCTAACATGTAACCCACTAACATATAACAAGAAAATTAGAAACGTGTTAATATCTTCAATTTGATTAAATAAATTTATAGCCTATGTGTATGAATTAATCAACCTATATTATATTTGTATTCTATAATTTTGAAATATATATTAGTCCTACTTTTCACGTGCGATATTATTCTTCTCTAGTGTTAATATTATATTATATAATTCCATTGCCGCTGTAATTATATTTTAGTTCCTATTTTATTTTACTTATTTATTTATATTATTATTATTATTATTTTTTATTTTAATATTATATCTGAACTGCGACTGAGCACGAGCGCTGCTCATTCGGTCTCAAATTTTGTTAATACTACTGTATCTTCTTTTTATATTGCTTGTATTATTTTATTTGTATTTCTCTTTGTTTGTTTTGTAATTATATTTCTTTATTCTGTATATTTAAATTTAAATAAAAAAAATAAATAAATTTAAATCACAGGCGAGAAATTGCGTAACTAGGCAATAATATTCCATCACGTTGTCTATGTTTATTTTCTTGAATATTCTGGCGTTTATCAAGGTTACTTAATAGATTTGCACGTTCTCGACCTAAAATAATTTCAGAAGATCATATTTAGTTTCCTACGCAAATTTAATATTTTTTTTTTATAAATTTCTTTTGGAAATAATACGTACAAACAACATTTAATTCCTCGTACTTTTTAATGCAGCGTGTTTAAGGTATAATGTCGTATTTAGTATACTATGCAAATGTTAAGATCATAAATTTTCTTCGGAATAGTACGAAAAATAACATTTAATTTGTCTCACCTTCTAATTCAGCATGTTCTTTATGACATAAGGAGTAATGATTTATTAATGCCCAATAGGATTTTCGAGCATAACATACATCGTTTGTTCTCCCCTTCTAAACAGCAAAAAAACTCTTCCATTTCTCATGAAATAATCGTTTTCTAACGCATACAAACTGCTTTGGTAATGCCATTATGACACCACTGATATTGCTTATGAAACTGATATAGAACCTGCCCACGCCTAGGAGCTGCGTGAGGGAGAAAAGGGGACTGTGAAGATGATGTCACTCAGAGCAATAAGCTCTGTGAAGGTCATTGAGGCATTATTTCTCAAGTGAGGCATGATGCCCATCCATGCTTTATACGATGCTATTTCTGTTCAGTCATGCCTGCCAATGGGGTTATCTAAAAGAAAAGGCATTTCTTAGTAGACCTACTGTGAGGAACTGAAACAGTCCATATCAGATGTCAATGAAAACATCCCTAGGAATGTGATTACTAATGCCGTTTATAGCATAGAAGAAAGATTATTTCTTATTGAAGAACATGGTGGTGGTCATATTTAATTTTTTCGTGTTTTAATAAAATCCCATTTCTCTACAAACGAATTCGTGTTTTTATTTTTGTGAAATCTAAAAATCTGACAAGTTCTGAAGATGGCCGATAACAGGCTGAAACATGTTAATGAGGTACCAGTAATGTAAAATTTAACACGAGAAAGACACATAACATGTTTTCCGAAGTGATATAGTGTTAAAAGTTGTATAATCAAGATGTATAATGAATTCTTTTATTATAAATTGAACTTGAAGGCATTTTGTATGTAGACAGACCTATATGTCTAACATTCAAGAGTTAACAGTGAAGTTATTCTCTTCCCCGCTTCCCAGTATTTTCAAGTGATATCTTCATAATTTTGAATTGCTTCAGAATCCATGAAATGTTCCATATACATTTCCTCATTTTGAGAGCATAATGGACAGTTTGGTGATACTGATAAGCCAATTTTATCAAGATGCTTACCAATAATAAACCTAAACATAGCAATTGAAGATTTGCAAGGTACCAGGAACTAAAGAAGATTCTTCCAAAAGTTATCGTAATTTACAATTTTCAGTTTTTGGTTCTAGCAATTTGGGATAATAATTGTCATTTAATCACTTCTTTATGTGTTGTTTGATGGATTCATATGAAAATTTGTTGCTTTTTATTTCATTTAGGAACTTTTTTTGCCCAACATATCTGCCTCTTCAATTTCTTGTAAATCACAATGAGCTGATATCAATGCAAGACTATATTCTTGCCTAGCTTTTGGATATCTTGAATCTTGGAAGCATTCTTGATTGTACTGAGTGGTTCGTGCAATTATTGTTCATATTTATTTATTTACTAGCCATACCCGTGCGCTCCGCTGCACCCGTTAGAAATAAATATAAAGTAATTACATAATTAAAATAGGACATTTGATCCAGGGAACATTCGTGTTTGTTAGAAGGATAAATCGTTTATTATGTTACTTAATTTAAATTATATTAAAAAAATTAAAATGCGATCATTTTGATCCAGAGACCACTCATTTGGTCATAAAAAATATTTTAGGAAATACAGGAAATGAATGTCAAGTTTTCTGTGCATAAGAAGCTATTTTAATCTTACCTGTCTTCGATTCACTCAGAAGTTACTATAATAACATTATAGCATTATGTCCATCTAGAGAAACTACACTTTCCAATGGTGAATTAATAATTAATTATACAAATCGGTTAATTTAGCTTCCGCTATTACTTCATACAAACACAGAAACATTCTCTTTTGGCTGTTTCTTAGCTTTCGATCGTTGTTGTCCAAGGCCCCTTATAGATGAAGTCATTTGTTTTTTATTTCATTACACCGCCTTAGATGGCATTGTTATTGTAATTTTGAAACTCATTTATCTCATTAAATATCAGTCCTACCAAAATTTTGCATAGAATAAAACTTATCGGACATTATTTTTAAAGAAACTTTTGTTATGTAATATTTTTCACGAAAATTAATAATAAGGGAGATATTTCGATTTATTTCATTCAAGCCCCCTTACAACCCCCCTTTTAAATAAAATATTTTGAATGCCATATAGCCTAAATTCTAAGTTACGACGAACTTAATTTATATTCCAATTTTCATATAAATCGGTTCAGCCATTTTCGCGTGAAAAGGTAACAAACATCCAGACAGACAGACAGACATACAAACAAAAATTTCAAAAAAGCGATTTTCGGTTTCATGGCGGTTAATTATATATGTCAGGACCAATTATTTTTGGAAAATCGAAAATTACCAGAAAAATTTCGGCTACAGATTTATTATTAGTATAGATTTTTCTAATAATTGTAACATAAAATATAATATATACAGAAAAACTTTAACTCGCCCCTGAAAGAGTAGAACTCGTGCTCATATCTCTCTCTCTCTTAAATATGACATTAATGGAGCAATGACATCAATAATAATAAATATATTTCAGAGTGTTCTAATCCATAAAAAGTCTGGGGGATTACAGTTTATTGCTTTGCTTGAAGTCAACTTCGATAATGGTGTAAAGTTCCCACCGAAACTAGTCACAACAGTAAAACACCAGAATAGTTTCAATATTTAACATAGTGAAGTAGTAAAAATGGTTACTTCAACAAGTTTAACCATATCATTCGTTAATTCTATCTTATACCTGAAGAAGCAAGAGGTTATACCACTGTCCTCACCTGTCAGTCACGTCATAATCCTCTTCTATCAGGTTTGACACTGGCTCCTCTTTTATTCCATCCACTTTCCACGATTCTTCCTGTAGGAGAGGGATATTATTAATGTGTGACATGAAGACGTATTTTGGTAATATGTTGTTGTTTTCTAATGCCAGTCATTTGACAATAAAGTCATTTAACCTCTTGCACTCCAATATTTTTCAAAGATATTATCATGGTCAGCCACTGAAGCACAGATTTTGAGGTGTTCCGAATCCATTTCTTGGTTTGAGTTGCACAATGGGCAGTTAGGGGACTGATATATTCCAATTCTATGGAGGTGTTTGGCCAAACAATCATAGCCTGTTGCCAATCTAAATGCAGCTACAGACGATTTTCGTGGTAAATCGGGAATTAACTGTGGATTATGATGCAGAGAGTTCCATTTTTTCCCTTGAGATTGTGTTATCAAATTTTGTTTGTTGAAGTCTAAGTATGTAGATTTAATAAATCTTTTCACAGAGTAATACGTAGATTTAGTAAAAGGTCTGTAAGTAGCAGTGCTGCCCTTCTTTGCTAAAGCATCCGCATTCTCGTTTCCCAGGATTCCACAATGGGATGGTATCCATTGGAATACAATTCTTTTATTGAGTGATATTAATTGAGAGAGCATTTTAGTTATTTCTGCTGTTTGAGATGAAGGTGTGTGTTTAGAGACTATTGATAGAATAGCTATTTTGGTAATATAAATGTCTGGACTGACTATGAAATAACCCGACATTCGTCTTACAGCTGGTGAAAATCACGGAATAGAGTAAATACGACCATGTAATGAGCCTAAACAGGAATCGAACTCAGGCATGAGAGCAGTCCGGAGCATGTCCCATTTTGTAACTTCCAGACCATGTTCACGGCCACATTGCCATGCTTCATAATAAGTTTCTATTAATAGATCACTTAACAACACTACATCAACTATACAGTTACCCAGCGTCATTGAAATTAGTGATTTAAGATATTTGGTGAGGTAAGTACCAGGATTCGACATGAGATTACTTAACATTCGCCTTACGTTTCGGAAAAACTTCGAAAAAACCCAATCAGGTAATCAGCTCAAACGGGATTCGAATCTATGCCCGAGCATAGTCGTAGGTCATGAGTCCAGCTTGCTATTCTTCTGTTTCGGCAGTGGCTAGTAGGCTAGTTAAATACATACCTAGGTATATAGACCAGCCTCATGGTCTAGTGGTCAGAGCTTCTGGCTATAGTTCATGAGGTCCCGGGTTCGATTCCCAGTTAGAGCACAGGGATTTTTCCTTAAAGGGGATTATTCCTGTGTTCGTCCATGGTCTGGAATTTAGGTTAAGTTTAGATTTAAGACCTCTCCTGGCACCACATTATCATAATCATCCTATCACATCATCGGGGTAATGTAACTCCGCCTTCCAGGTGCCCCAACCTCAGAAGTGGGTTACAATTAAGCCACGACCAGGAGAGAAGACCAGAAATGTCGAAAAGACAACCTGGTGGCATTGGAGGAAAAAATATATATATATATATATATATATTTATTTATTATAATACTAGCCGTACTCACGCAGCTTTGCTGTACTTGCTACAAACAAATATTATTTTTCTCTCAGAATGGCTCAATAACTTATGATACGAAAGGACTTAAGCATTTTTAATAACTTATAATCACCCTCCATTAGAAAGCAAAGTTTTGCCAAATTCCTGATGTTTTTAAGAAATGTTTAAGAAAAAACGTTTTTGGCAAAATTATTTATTTTATCCATGTTAAATCTTTCGTACGCTACTTTTAACACTTAAATATAAATAACTGATTAAATGGCGATCTTACTCGTGTTAATTATGTAAGCATGTGCGGCTTACAGCTGTTTCGGTGCTACTTGACACCATCCTCAGAGCCTTCTGTGTCTCGGCGCCATCTTAACTTCGCTGCCTGTTGTGTGGGTGCGTTTATATGTTGAAGAGTTGTGTCAAATAGTGTGTGTGCTCTGAAATTGATCTGTGTGTTGAGAATTTGATTAGGATGTGTTTTAGTGTGTCTGTATATTTCATATTGGATCAATTATTTATATTTATTTTAATTCTTGGTTGGTTTATTTATTTCATGGCTTCAAATGTCTTCTTCTTTTTCCCTAAAACTTCAGTGACAGACTGTAGCTTTAGGATTTATTATATTATGTTGTACAACATATTATGTATCTGTTCTTGTATAGCCCCTGAATAATAAGTTTTACTAGTACTAAGATTAAAATTAAAATTAATAACAAGATTAGTTTAACGACTAGGATAACAACTCAAGGCTTAAAACAAGGTTGTCCGCTGTCTCCTTGTTTATTTAATATATATATTAATGCACTTATTAAGGACTGGGAAATTGATTTGGCCACACATTTTATGATCGATAACAAACCCCTTAACACTCTGCTCTACGCAGATGACGTAATTATATTAGCTAACACCGAAGACAACTTACAAATGGCAATTCACAGGTTATATCAAAAAGCAAAAGAGTACAATTTAGAAATTTCTATACACAAAACAAAAGCCATGGCCTTTATTGGTAAAAATTCTATAAGAACTAAAATAGTTATCAATAACTCTGGAGTAGAGCAAGTAAATGCTTTTACTTACTTTGACTGTAATCTCTCCTATATTCATTCTCGAGATATAGATAATAAATTAGCCAAATTTCAACAGCTGCTAAGAACAATTAGAAATACACTGTTTAAGAAGGTCCGGCAAGACACAATTTTGAAATTCTACAAAACAATGGCCATTCCAACTTTGCTATATGGATCAGAAACTTGGACTCTAACAACTAGTCAACTGAAAAGAATAGAAGCAGCTGAGATGAGATTACTAAGACCGCTAGCAGGCTACACTCTCTATGACCATAAATATAATGAAGACATCCGACAAAAACTAAATATCGCAGCCATTACGGAGACAATCCACAAGTATCGGAGCAACTGGCATGAGCATGTTCTATGGTTGCCAAATGATAGACTACCCAGGAGATTATTAAATTACAGACCCTTTGGATACCGAGATCGTGGACGCCTGAAGAAGCGATGGAGAGACCAGCTTTTCACCTGAGACTGAACAGCCCAAATGGCCTAAACCCTGATAGCTATTGATGATGATGACTAGTTCCGGCATACTCAAAAAAAAAAAAAAAAAAAAAAAAAAAAAAAAAAAAAAAAAAAAAAAAAAAAAAAAGGAGTGTTAAATGAATAACTTCCGCAGATTAAATGCAGAGTCATTTGTTTTCATTTTATTACATCAGTGTGAGTGAGGTGGCACTGATATAAAGCGCATTACCATTTTAAAACTCAGATATCTCGTTATATATTGGCCCTACAAAAATTGTTCTGACAATAAAACTAATCGGAAACGCTTTTAAAATAAATGTTATGTAATATTATCTTAAAAAATCAATAACAATCGAGATATTTCGATTTATTTACTTCAGTACCCTTTATAACTGTCGTTTTTAAAGAAAGTATTTTGAATGCCATATAGCCTAAAATCTAAGTGGGACCAATTTATTTTACATACCAATTTTCGCAGAAATCGGTTCAGCCATTATCACAAAAAACAGAAATTTAAAAAATGCGATTTTCGGTCTCAGGATAGTTAATTCATTATGCATATTAACATCCAATTATTTTTATAAAAGCGAAAATTACCAGAAAAATTTAGGTTACAGTTTTATTAGTAGTATAGATATAAGGAGAGCTGAAGGTGAGGTGTGTATGGCTCAAACTGTCAAGCATCCCACTTCTGTGTTAAGTACCTATCATGTCAGCACAGGACAATACAAACGAGATATGCTCAATTTGACGGACTGATTTCCTTATGGAGACTTTGTATTCACGCAAGCTTGTGTACCATGATAAAAAGCCAAGTCAATAACAACAAACGTTACGTGTCCAAGAAAAATTAAAAACTTTAGAATGGCAGGCAACTGCAACTTAGACATGAATCCAATAAAGAATCTCCCAGTAACTGTGAAGAAGAAGTTGAGGAAAATCCCCATTACTACTAAAGTACAACTCACTGGGAAACTGGTTGAAATACGGCATCAATATGAAGTAATCCAAAATAAGTGAATATGGAAAGAATGCCAAAGCATATTGAAGTATTAACAGAGAAAGGAGATGCATACGAAGTACTGATTTAATGTACAGTTTACCAATAAAGGCTTTAAAAACCCAAAATAAAATTTACTTTAGTCTAGTATCTTTCACAATTATGTAGTAGAAAATTGGGATATGTATGAATCAAAACATGTTTCAATTTGGTTGTCTGGTCTTAAGTGTATCATGCATAAAACATAAAATTAGCTGATTGAGTGATCTAGTAATATCAAATGAAAGTATAAGAATATTAATGACCGCATTCAATTTGTGAACATTCTTATCAGAAGAAATAAGATCTATCCAGTGAGAACATTGTGTTGCTAAACACCAATCCGTACTTATAATAATTATATAATGTCTAAACATGCATCCTCCTGAGTTCTGAAACATTTGTTGTTTTATTTTTGAAGTTAAATATAATTTCTACACCTCAAAAAAAGTGACTTAAATGAGGGAAAATGCTGAAAAAAATATGCAGGTTACAGTTAGGGCAGAAATGCAGGTATATTACACTACCTTGGTACTACCCATTGCAGAAGATGTGATGAGCAAGAAACCTTAGCCCATGTACTGGGTTTTTGCCGGAAGGGAGAATTACTGAGAATTGACCGTCATAATAAAATTCACTCAATGATTGCCAACGAACTTCGCCGGGCTGATAAGTATGAGGTGTATGAGGAAATTGGGTGCCTTTCCGACGACAGTTCAACTCGAAGAGCAGATATCATTGTTATAGACCGAAAAAAAAAAAAATTGTGGACTCATTCTCGATCCCATAGTCCATTTTGAGAACGGCGAGGAACAACCTTCAGAAGTCTGCAAAGAAAAACGGGCAATTTATCTGCCATGCTGCAGTGATTTGGGGACCAAATATAACATCAAGACATGGGACGTTATATGTATTTATTTATTTATTTATTTATTTATTCTGGCGTAGTTAAGGCCATCAGGCCTTCTCTTCCAGGAATTATGATTGGGGCTAGAGGCACAATCCCACGGGAGTCCTTAGAAGTCTTCCGAAAATTAAAAGTACCTGACAGCACCCTGAACATGATATCCTCCACTGCACTAAAGTCATCGATTTGCATAATTAATCATCATTTATATTCTTCATAAAATGTAATTTGTCTTATAGCCTAAATTGTTTGTTGCATTTCCAATAAATTTTTCAATGATAGCCTACATAACTTGGGTTTCTATTAAAGAAAAAATTGAATTAAATATAAATATTCATTTAGAATTGATTAGGAGGCCGATTATTAAACCCTGGTTGGGACGGCTATCAAATATCTATATCTATCGGGTCTCCGCACAGACATCTTTATATCATAATCATGTCTAAAGTATAGTATACTACACTCTCAGCACTCTGGAGGTTAAAACAGTTATGTGCAAGGATCTAGAACAATGCAAAGCACAATAAAATACAAAAACTCACCTTAACTTCAGACTTCAGTTCTGGGAATGTATTAGGCACATCATAGTCTTCACATTTGATATTTGATATGAAATCACAGATCAAATCTGAAGGTTCCTCTTTAATCTCACCAATATCCACTTTTAAGAAGTTCTTATCCTAAGTAACAAATACGACAAATTAATAAATTACACTCTTGTCACAGATAGGTGTCCTGACGAAAGCAAGTTTTTGTTAATCTTAGAAACATAAGACATGTACTTGCTTACCATAGCCAAGGGTTTGTATTCTTCCCCATTTCTGTCATCGTATTGTGTATCCAATGGGTTGGTATCAGGTTCTGTCTTGATCACATCCATAAGAACTGAAAAATCTTGGAATTTATTCATCTGGAAGTAAGAAGTCTACTTCACTATAAATACAGCAGAACCTCGATTATCCATCCCTAAAAAAAAAAAAAAAGATCGAAATGTTTAAAATGTATATAGCAACAATTTATACTGCCTGAATAATCCTCCACCCAATTAACCTTCACTATGCCGAGTCCATTAAAACGGACAATCAAGATTGTACTGTACAATCATACTGAGGGATAATAATTATTATTATATGGACTTTATTATTATTATTGTTATCCAAATATTGAAACCCTATTTTACCCTTTGGTATATTAGAGTTGTAGTTTGTTACGTGTGAAATACATTATGTAGAGATAATACACAATTTTAAAGAAGTGGCAGTAGGCATGAATCATAGTTACAATATGAATACACTAATTAATAGACAGTAAACAATACTAAATGCGTTATGCAATAATTACATTGAGTTAAAACAAAATTAAATAAAATTAGAAATTATAATCGAAGGTGCAGAGAGACTGCAAGAATATGACATAAATTTGCGATTTTATACATAATTTTAAGCAATAGTAAAGAGCTAATGCACAAAATTGACTTAGTTACAAATTAAACACATAATATATAGGTGGTTTGCTGTAGTAAAGAAATAAAGACAAAATTACTTACGGTTACAAACTATATACCTGTCATCAAATACTGAACAATATTAAAATCTATAATACAAACATAGTTATTGTTGTTATTACTATTATCATGTCCCAAAGAGAGACAACTTGTTTTAGATAGTGCATTAGGATTTTATATCATCATTAATTTACATACACTTAATAGCTACAGTCTTGCGTGGATGTGGTGTATAAACTCTGTGAATTGTTTATAACAACAATTTTTCCTAAGTAAATGGTAAAGGGGTGTGCAGTAATTTAAATTGCAGTCCGAGATATGATGTCTTAAAAAGTTTCTTTTTCTTTAGAACACTGGACAGCGGACTTTCCCATAACTTTCCATATTTCCACATAAAATTAAAGAAAATCAAATAATATACCAACTAATATTAATACAGCAACAACTGCATTTGTTTGCTATCAAGAATAAACATCAAGTCTGATCAGAGTTGTTTTAAAGTTGAGGAAAGATTAATGTTGGCAGTGCAGGTTCATGAATGACCACACACTCTATGGTATAGGCTACAATTTCATTGAAATGTTTGGGTATTTTTAACAATGTTCCAATAGCCTTCCACAAACTGTCCAAAAACAAAGTTTGAGAATACATCCTACTTTCCTCGGAAATAAACCATTAAATTTTGCAAGTCCTTTTGCTTTTTTTCTTTCAATGGCAATGCTGAATTGAACTTTAGTTGCCTGGGGGATGATGCATCTGTATTGGGTTTCTGGAAGTTAAATCGACTCCTTATTGTGCCTTTCATAGTCTACTTACATGGATTTTATAGATTTTGTGAGATTCTGAATACTGTTATCACTTTACTCAGCTGGTTGAGCTATAGTGTTGCCACCTACTAGGAAATTAAGCTTGGAATGCAAAAACTCTCTTATTCCATGCAGTAAGTGGAGTTTTGACTTCCTTGAGTTTTAAAACAGCCCCCAGAATGCAGATGAATGTCAAAAATAGTGTATTCTTGCCTTCCACGCATACGGGACAAACTAAAAAGCACCATTCAGCCCATAACTCAATTTTGTCAAAAATTGGAGTTAGTGGGTTTTTGATCTCCCTTTCTCAATTGATTGAGAAAGAAACCAAACTGGAGCTAGTGCTGATGCTGAATGTCCACTTTTCGCATTTTATAAGTTCTTAGACTATGCAGCTACAAATTTTGATGGAGAAGTTGAAGCTATCTATTAAATAATTCAAAATCTGTTGCTCCGAATCACTTATTTTCAAGAAGTTATATTCAGTGATTCTATAGCAGCTATTACTACTATAACAACTAATCTGCCAAATAAAAGTAAATGTTGTTGGAAAATTATATATCATCTGATGAAGCTGCTTACCGTCTTGCTTACTTACTTACAAATGGCTTTTAAGGAACCCGAAGGTTCATTGCCGCCCTCACATAAGCCCGCCATCGGTCCCTATCCTGTGCAAGATTAATCCAGTCTCTATCATCATATCGCACCTCCCTCAAATCCATTTTAATATTGTCCTCCCATCTACGTCTCGGCCTCCCTAAAGGTCTTTTTCTCTCCGGTTTCCCAACTAACACTCTATATGCATTTCTGGATTCGCCTATACGTGCTACATGCCCTGCCCATCTCAAACGTCTGGATTTAATGTTCCTAATTATGTCAGGTGAAGAATACAATGCGTGCAGTTCTGCGTTGTGTAACTTTCTCCATTCTCCTGTAACTTCATCCCGCTTAGCCCCAAATATTTTCCTAAGCACCTTATTCTCAAACACCCTTAACCTATGTTCCTCTCTCAGAGTGAGAGTCCAAGTTTCACAACCATACAGAAGAACCAGTAATATGACTGTTTTATAAATTCTAACTTTCAGATTTTTGGACAGAAGACTGGATGATAAGAGCTTACCGTCTTCCTAAAATATTAAAAAACCCCAGGTCAACTTTGTCACTTTCAACAATTAAAAGATTGATCAACTCAAAACATCAAGATAAAATATAATACAAATTCCACGAAATTTCAAATAATAAGAGATGGGAGTATCTCAATGTACAACAAAATATAATTTCTGACTATCTAAGGCAAAGTGCACTTCCATCCTTTCGATTACTCACAGGGCATGACTTTATTAAAACACTTCAACAAATTTGGAATTGGCATGTCTAGGAATTATTTCTTCACCACTTTGTCCATTGTGCAACCTTCAGGAAGAAATGATTCAGGATCATATTCAGCGATGTGCAGCCCTTTCCTCTAAATCCACTGTGTGTGAGAAATAATGGGCAGCAAGTGTGTTAGAAGATGTAGCTCTAAACTGACCAAAAATCACATTTTCTAAAAACTAGTCTAAAAAATATCCTACATAGTGTTGGAATCTCTCCATAAAATTTTACAGTCCAAATGTTTGTGTAAATGGGTTATAAAATTTAAAGAGTCATGGCTTGTTAAGTGCCACACTCCTCCTCTGTGTATTAGTCAGTCCTACTTAGCTTCTTTGATTTTTTTTTATTTTTTTTTTTTTCTTCAGAATTTAGAATATATGATTTATCAACTCTTACGTTTGCTATAACCACTGCCTGTTGTTGTTCTTGTGAGTCAAAAGAGGTAAAAAAAAAAATAACTGATCTATGGTATGCATATTCAAACTTTACGACTTATTATCCGGAATACCCAATTTTCAATAAATAAAAACATTTTCTCGGAAACTGAGATAAAGTAATGAAATTTTGCACACTCCCTTATTATTGCAAAATGCAAATTTACCTGCGGAAAACTTGTTTTTAGGTGAATAATTAAAGAACTTTACTTTGCCAAAGCAATTATATTAAAAAAAAAAAAAAAAAAACTACACTTTTGAAAATTTATTAAAAGAAAAGCAACTGAAGCTTTAAAATTCTGTCTGCAGAGATTTGTCACATATAATGCAGAGCAAATGTGTACAAAATTTCACAACCATATCGTTAATAGATCATGAGAAAATTTTCCTTATATTTTGTGACATCAGGTTAGGTTAGGTTAGGTGGGTTCGTAATTAGGCTTCTTGACAAGGTAAGGTATTGTAATTAAGTATCATAATAGAGTCAGTCACTGTAAATACCTGTACCAAACTTGGGATGGATATGGTAGCTAAAAAATTGTAAGATCAGTGACCTGGTAGAGTGTAAGAGAAGGCCCAACGACCTTAACTCTGCCACTATAAATAAATAAATTGTTATTATTATTATTATTATTATTATTATTATTATTATTATTATTATTATTATTATTATTACATATACCGGTACCGGTAACAGTGTATTTGAGATTGTCTCCCTTTAATGACTTTATTGCCAAGAACTCAGCATTAGTTAACATCTCAGAAAAGTCAATCAAGCAAAACAAAATTAGCTTTTCTGGAGAAATACTACCAAAGTATTTGCTACCAATACAGTTTTTGTACAGCAAGCTACGTATTCAGTGGTATAAAAATTGTATTATTTTTCAAGATCTTAAGATTTCAGTGAAAATTATTAAAGTTGGCTATAATTAAGTCATGCAATATTAGGCCTAATTTCGTCTGGAATAGGCAGTAAGCTTATCTAAAATGTTCAACATAAAATCTATAAAATATCTATTACTTAATTTAAATGTATTAAAAATTATTACAAAAGCAACCAATTTAAAAAAAAAACTGTACTTAATTGAATAGCCTTTGGAATACTATGACAATGAGGTTAGGTTATGTTTATTTCATTGCATACGTAGGTAAATGAAGCTGTTGTAAAATCATGTCAATTTATCTGTTTAAAAATCTCGAAATACATTAAATTATACATATTATGAAAATACCTGTCAATTATCACAATATCAATTTGAAATAAACATTGTAGATGAAACTGTCCACACCGGTTAGCGCGTCTGGCAGTGAAACAAGGTGGCCAGGGTTCGATTCCCGGCCGGCGCAAGTTACCTGGTTGAGGTTTTTTCCGGGGTTTTCCCTCAGCCCAATATGAGCAAATGCTGGGTACCTTTCGGTGCTGGACCCCGGACTCATTTCACCGGCATTATCACCTTCATCACATTCAGACGCTAAATAACCTTAGATGTTGATAAAGCGTCGTAAAATAACCTACTAAAATAAATAAAAATAAAATAAATGAAGTTACATCAACTCGGAACAAAACCTTTCATTTTGAAACTTACCTTTCTTTTTTTAATAAAGAAATAATTTATTGCTTCCTCTCTTCCTCCATGAAAAGTTTTGCGATCCTAATGCAGTGAGTGACATGGATAATGGCAATATGCATCTGACGTGAGCATGCGCAAACATGTCCTTGACCGTACTTTATTTTTGACAGAATAATATATATACTAAATTCCTAAATTATTTCCACAAAAGGGTGGAGCTACAGGGCCACCTCCCAATGTCACTCATCATAAATCATATCAATTCTTTGTGCTACAAATTACGTTTTCAGACTTCAGGAGTGACAAAACAAATTACAAAATCTTTACACATAAGTATTCAGGTTTATATTTCTAATATAGATGTTTTAGCGTCATTAATTGTGCAACAGCTTTTTCATTACGAGATATTCTCTTTTTCTAATACATTATAATTCTCAGCAAGAAAAAATGTGGGAATGTTTTCATCTTCTTCCCCCCCCCCCCTCTCGAATAAATAGAAGCAGCAGCTTTGAATTGCATTGCAGCCTGAGGATGATTGTACGAAAAACCTCTTACGTATTCGGTAATAAAATATGACATTTAAACTATTTTTCTTTTTACAAAAGGTATGAATGGGCAAAATTCCCTAAATTTGAGCGTAGATTGTACTAACAAATTCCACACTTTCCCATATTGCTGCCACGAAAGCCGTTTTTGAGTTAGGTATAGGCCTTACGATAACATTAGTAAGGCGCGTCCATAAAGGAACTTTCCCACTCGTCCCACAGCTAGCAAATCGTATGTTGCGCGAAGCCTAGATCAAGTGTACATACATGATAGAATAATGTCCTGGTATGGCATGCGCTAGCAGAACTTCCCGAGTGCTCTCAGTAGCATCGTTTGAAGATGAAGTGCTTGGCCGTGCAATCAGTGATAAAGTTTCTGAATGTACAGGGCATAGCACCAATTGAAATTTATCGTCAGCTGTGCCAGGTCTATGGGCCTAACGTCATGAGCAAGCAGATGGTGCATTGCTGGTGTAGACAATTTTCAGCAAGACACCAAAATGTGCATGATGAGGAGTGCAGTGGGAGGCCAACCATCATCACAGAGACCTTGTGGAGCAACGCACCATCTGCTTGCTCATGACGTTAACATTTGTGGTGGACGAGGTTGCAGTTGGGGTTTTCTTGGGGTTCTCCTGGTTCCCCATATTAGGCATCTATTTCATTCCGTCAACATCCATAGCATTCCATTCTCCGAATGCTATGGATCAAGTGAAAGAGGGAGAGGAAGAGGAGGGGGGAGATGCACACACAAGCGCGCACACATATATACACATAAATTCGTAACACTGCTAATTTAAACCCGGATAAAAGACAGTGAACCAATGGTTAGTATTGACTTTCCTTCGTGAATCTATGTGTGTTCACTGTCATTTATTGCCATGCATAATGGACACATTATGGTAAGAATAGCAAAATATTGGTTTAGAATTTCAAACATGGAAGATAACGAGATTGTTAAGATTTGTTATAGATATCTGACAATGAATGGGCTAGCACTTTAAAAATGAACTTAATAGAACTGGGCTGGAACAACTGTAGAGAGAAAATTATGAAAGTGAAAATGTTTTAAATATTATAAGACAAAGATGTAACGATATAGGGAAACAACATGTTTAGTTACAAGAATAACAAAACTTCACTACAAAATTACAGGAAAGTTAAGACTGTATGAAGTCAAGAACTATATAATACGATATGTGATAGAAATGCTAGAATTGATTTTCCATGGATTAGGTTAGGAGTGTGGAAAATGAACAGTTTTAGGGGTAATACAGAAAATGACAGATGCATATTACGTGGCGAAATAGAAGATATAAAGTATTGTTAACATTGGGTTAAGCAAGATTGGAGTGAACAGAGTTTTATGAAAAAGGAATGGCTACATTTTAGTAATGAAACTGTATTAGCCAAAATATCAAGAATTACAAATGGACAGATAATAAATTCCTTAGGAATATATTTCTGGAAATGTAAAATACATTTTTAAATGTATGTGTGTGTATGCAATGTAGGTAGACCCAATTATTGTACATGTACAAAATTCTATGTTGATAAATGAATGATAGCTATATAACCCAAGGTCAATGCTGTCATTCAACACAGTAACACACTGCACCCACATAAATAAATAATAAAAAACAATAATGGTCACATTAAAAAAGGCTTTTTTTTTTTTTTTTTACACAGACACACATTTCATTAACACTTCTAGATATAATACATTGTATGACATCCTCAAAACAAAATTGTGTTTTCTTACTCTCCCACTAAGAACCCATTGGAATGGGTTGAAATTTTGCTGATCACAGTGGAAAATTAATCAGCACTTCTGATTCTGAAGATTCTTAAATACAGATGAAAGAAATGTATAAGAATGTGTCACACTTTACATATTTATTTTCATATATGTGGTGCGTTTTACAAAAATATTTTCGTACTACTACTGCACAATATACATTCTTATCTCGGAATGAATATTAGAAATTTTTATGCAAATAAAGAGTGAGTCAATCCTAAGTTACCGAGCAGTGAGGTTGTTTTTTGACAGGCAGTGCTTTGGATTTTCTCAGTAATTTGTTGTTATTCTTTCGTAATCATTTCCATTAAGCCAGTGACAAGTCGCACTCCCAGTAAAATACTGCTGTAACTCGAAAATTGATTTGTAAAGATATACTATTTCTTAGTAAAATTGTGCTGTAAAAATATTTCAATAAATACATACGAACACCTTCGATAAATTACTGTTTTTTTATTATAGTTTCATACCTCCAACTAGTAAAACAGTTTTGGAAAAAAATTATGAAAGTAATGTGTGATTTTCAATATACTGGGAGTGCAAAGTATCAGTGAGGTTTCTCAGAGCCATGCAACAATTGAGAAAATGTGTTCAATTATTAAACAAGTCGCGAGAAACAGGTTCCATTCTCGATAAAAAGAAACACTATCCAATGATTGAACACATCTTGTACGACTCCTTCTTCAGGACATACATTTCAATAAGGAAATGCACAGTTGTACTATATGTCAAACTGTGATTCTAAGCCTGGTCTAGACACAACAAGGTGTTTGTCGTTTTACTTACAATGCAAAACGCTGCAAGTAAGAAGGAGCGTGTGGACCGTAAAACTTTGCAGTTTTTGGAATTGAATGAAGACTAAACACTGAGTTGAAGGCATGAGTTCGAGAGCATCATTTTCCGAGAAGAAAGCTGGTACGTCTCGACTCTCCTTAAAATAAGTCACTGACAGAGACTGATAATGCAAAGTGCAGAAGAATGGTGTCGCCAGCTTAGTGCAAACAATTAACAAAGAGAACCCATCCACTGTGTCCTCTGGAAAAACCCAACACATCTCCTGTCAAAATGCAAACTTATTGTTCAGTAAGAATACTCGGTAACTTAGGTGTGACTCACTCTATAACTTGGTGTCACTTTCTAACAGTATTTTATATCAGCAGAAACCGTGTGTGCAATGCATGATTTGTATCCTTATCTCTAATTTTGAAGTACAATGTACATATTACATTTATAACAACAATAAAGGCGATACTTTTAATGTGAAGGGGCAATGTTGTTTTAACTCAACCAGACTTACAACTAACTGCCACTGCTATCACATCAGGCACTGATTTTCTGCGACAGAGACGATAATACCACATCACTCTTTACTTATTATCTGTACAGTTCAAAGTCTTGCTAAAAGGCCTGTGCCATCTGTACCAGCATATGTTGTCAACTATTTCTTCCATTATATTTTACCCTCACTGCACAAAATGGAATAGGATAATTGTTACATGAAAATAAATTCAGAATCCAGTGCATAATAATTATGGAATACTGAACAGAAACAATTCAAGAAACACAAATTGCACAACTCTAAGGATAAAACGTTTCTGGTTTGATGATGCTGATTGTGATCACAAACATTGCAATTGCCCATCCTATAGTTTTTGCCTTTGTTCTTGCTGTTGTCACTACAGTGGTCCCTGATTAAGATGTTTTTCATGAGGGAACAGTGTAATACGTAAACTACATACGAGGGAAATAATCTTAAAAGGGTAAACAGTATATACTAACGTAATTGTAACATAATCACTATGGAAACTGAATAAAGTATATATTGATAATTTCAAGATGCTTGAAATGAAAACTATGTAATAGCGGAACCATCAGTGTCCTCAATTCAGAATGTTTAGACATAGATACATCTTTAAAATTGGTCCGATAGGAGTATCCTGTAGGAAAAGTAGGGCATGCACAAAAAGTGGTATACAATCTCATATATCTCAAAAAGTACAACCAATAGCCAAAATGTGAAAAATGGTTTCAATAATCGAAGGATACAAGCACCTAACAATATTAACTTCAAAGACACGCACACACATGGGAAGCATCCGCCACTTTTGGTTCTTGCACACTGAGTCACATGTCAAGTTTGTTTATCTCCAGACTGCAAGTTGATAGGATGGTCTCAAGGGATTCGTCTGAATAGATTTAACCAGGAAATGCTAAATCGTAAGCATCTAAGTGGACAGTGGAAAGTTATTACTCAGCACTGAGTAAAAAATATGACTAAAATCGAAACATTTGCGGCAAAATACAAGAAACGCATATCGGATGAAAGAGAACCTCAAAAGAAATCGCTTAAGCTCAAAATGACCAAAGCCAAATGATGTACAGCTTATAGAGAGAGGAAGAAAGCTGAAGCAGCACAATGTGGAGTCCCAAATGAGCACTTTCACCACGAGTACATGTGAACCAATGGATGTGGACACTGAATAAGATTCAATAAAAGAAACACACAAACCGAGCTAGTAACGTGGTTAGGCTTTAGGAAAAATGTGAGAAAATATGACATGAATAAACTAACTGCAATTACAAGGCAATAATTTTGCTTTCATTTCTCAACAAACTTCTACCTCAAACCCCTGACTGTCCAACACGGATCTACGTAAATAAAGCCCTGTGGGTGTGCCACCTATAAAACCTACCCAAACTTTTCTGAATTGATGGATCGAACAATTTGATGCCTTATAAAAGCTACTTTCTCTGGGCCTGCAACAGAAATATTCATGCTAATTTGATGAAACCAATGTAGCAGCACTATATTTCTTGTACTTCGAAGTTTTCAACTGACTGTTGCTTGGTTTGGTACTTCCATCTTGCTGTAAAACGTAATTTTATATGCAATTAATGTACTTAAAATGCCTTTCGTTTTTTGACACCATTTTTAACAACAAAAAGAGCTGAAGTACAGACAATAATACAGCATTTCACTAATCATTTTTTATAGAACAGATCAAAAAGTTCCTTAAGCGAGAAAGTGATTACAGAACCACTGAAACATATGATTAAAAAAGCAAAATATTAATATGTTCTTTGAAAATATCTCTTTTATACGAGAAACTGAAATTTTTATTCTTATGCAGCTATTTTTGGAACAAAGCATTTTGAAACATTTTAGGTGGGTGAACATTTTAAACAGGTTATTCTTAAGCGGGAACCACTGTATATCTCAAACTTAAACATTTTTCGACGTGTAGTTCCATCAATTAATGGAGGAACAAAACTAATATGATTTAACAGGGGCAGTACACTCTATCACTTCAGCAGGAATAATAATACAGTTTCAGGCTGATGAATCTTTGGACAGATGAATGGTTATGTGAGAATGGAGTGTTCTTGGAAGCGATCTGAGCTTATACTCATAAAATACTTACAATAATTGTCATATTAAATAATAATTATTATTCCTACATCTCAATAATGAATGGGCTTTAAATTTTTATGGTAATCAAAAATATTTTCCAATATTTAAACAGTTTCTCCAATATGTAAATGAGGAAAAACAAAAACAATATTTTCTATTCGTGTCATGCGAGACATTTTTAACAACACATTTAAATAATCTTCATTGTACATAGGTGTTCCTATGCAGACTAATTCCATGTAATCACGTTCTCACAGCTTATATGATGGTAGCTGGAGCATCCATCCCAAGGAAACTAAGCAGTGGAAATGAAATGGGACAGGATTGCATAGGAAAGAATGGATGGATCTGTACATATGCCGTCCTATGCTGTCCGTCAATACATTTTGTTAAATAGAAGCTGGAGTGATAGCGGCCTGCATAGGAATGTTCTGTTATTTTGTGATGGCACTATTATTTGTAGCAAATATCCTCATACAAATGTGACACTTGGATTTGTACCCTTCAAAGAATGAACACATGAAACTAAAAACAATCTTATTACCTAATATCAAGAGAAAAATTGTTCCGGGGCCGGGTATCGATCCCGGGACCTCTGGCTGAACGTACCACTGCTCTGCCAACTGAGCTACCCGGGAACTCCACCCGACACCGTCTCAACCTTTCCCTTTATATCCACACAACTCGCATGGGCTGACGAAACGCCAGAGACCCACATCGAGTGCACACAATCTCTGTGTGACTTGGAAAGGTTGAGATGGTGTCTGGTGGAGTTCCCGGGTAGCTCAGTTGGCAGAGCGCTGGTACATTCAACCAGAGGTCCTGGGATCGATACCCAGTCCCGGAACAATTTTTCCCTTGAAATTATTCAAATCTGCTTTACAGAGAGCTTTACCTGAAAGACTAGATTTGAATCTTATTACCTATTTCCAAAACTTACTGCCTCTGTGATTTAAATTAGATATTCAAGCCAATCAAATTGTTTCAGTTTCTAATCATTAATTATCCACACAAAAGGCTCATCGCATATGTGAACTGATGCATGACTTCGAAGTTGTTGTTCACTTTCGAAACTTTTTTCACATAGGTCGCACTTTAAGTT
This sequence comes from Periplaneta americana, assembly GCF_040183065.1. Classification (NCBI taxonomy): domain Eukaryota; kingdom Metazoa; phylum Arthropoda; class Insecta; order Blattodea; family Blattidae; genus Periplaneta; species Periplaneta americana. The sequence continues at coordinate 20,058,028 of NC_091118.1, read as the reverse complement.
CTTATCACCCTCATGGGTTGACGTATGTCTCTGAAGATCGGCACGTCGTGCAAAACCCACGTCACAAATATTACATTTTAAACGCTTAGTGCTTTTGTGGGTTGATATGTGGTTTCGAAGATACTCATTCCGCGCAAACGTCTTCTCACAAATATTGCATTTGAAAGGCTTATTGCCTTTGTGGGTTGCTACGTGGTTTCGAAGATAATCAGCCCGTGCAAAAGTCTTTTCACAAATGTCGCATTTGAAAGGCTTATCTCCTGTATGAATTGACATATGATTTCGTAGAACTTGTCGATTCCTAAAACTCCTATTACAAATACCGCAATTAAAAGGTTTTTCTCCTGTGTGTGTTATTGTGTGCTGTCGAAGATTGCTGAGCCTTACAAAATTCTTACCACAAACTTTGCATCTGAAAGGATTTCCATCTGCATCACTTGAACCATGCATACTCATTGCGTGAGATAACTTGTGCGTTTGAAGACGTTGTTGACTACTATAAATCCTCGCGCAAATGTCGCATTTGAAAGTCTTATTTCTGGTGTGGGTCCCTGAGTGACTTCGAAGATAATCAAGACGTGCAAAATTCTTTCCACAAACATGGCATTTGTAAGGCTTAAATCCTGTGTGAGTCGAAATGTGATGTCGAAGAATTTGTCGATTTCTAAATGTTCTCTGGCAAACATCGCATTTAAAAGGCTTAGCCCCTGTATGAGTTTGTGAGTGTTGTCTAAGATTATCTATCCGTGCAAAAGTCTTATCACACATTTCACATTTGAAAGGCTTGTAGTCTGGGTGTGACAATGCATGATTTTGAAGACAGTCCCGACTTGGAAAAGTCTCCCCACAAACATGGCATTTCGAAGGTTTATCATCATTGTGAGTAGACACGTGTCTTCGAAGATGATCTATTCGTGCAAAGGTTCTCTTACAAATGTCGCAATTGAAAGCCTTGTTGTCAGTATGGGTTAATGAGTGCAGCCGAAGATAATCGAGTCGTGCAAAACTCTTGCAACAAAATTCGCAAGTGAATGGTTTATTACCTGTGTGAAGTAGTGAATGGTTTCGAAGATTGTGTTGATATCTAAAACTTTTATTGCAGATGTCGCATTTGAAGGCCTTACGTTCTGTGTGGGTCAACGCATGGTTTTGAAGATGATGAAGTCGTGCAAAGTGCTTGCCACAAACGTCGCATTTGAAAGGCTTGCTGCCTGTGTGAGTTGTTGCGTGTATTCGAAGGTAATCGAGTCGCGCAAAACTCTTACTGCAAATGTCACATTTGAAAGGCCGATCACCTGTGTGAGCTGACATGTGATACTGAAGATGCTGTCGATGTCTGAAAGTCTTCTCGCACAAACTGCATTTGAAAGGCTTTTCGTCTGTGTGAACTAGTGAGTGGTTCCGAAGATGATCAAGTCGTCCAAAACTCTTCTCACAAATGACACATTTGAAAAGCTTACCACCTGAGTCAGTTAGTGTTTGAAGTTGAAGAAAATCAAGTCCTGGAAAAGTCTCACCATTAATTCCGCATGTCAATGCATCATTATCAACGTGATTTAAGGCTTGATTTTGAAGATGTTGCTGATTCAAAAAACTTTTCTCACAAATGTCGAAGCTGAAAGATCTGTCACATATGTGTTCTTTCAGACGTTGCTGTGAAGTAAAGCCTGTGCGGCAAAATTCGCAAATCGAGTTCTTCTGAACTGAAACACTACTTATGATCTCACAATCCGGATGCGTCTGCTTCACATTTGGTTGTGTTTGTCTGACCAGATCTGAGTGATGCACAGACTCCTTGTGTTCGTCAGTCTCCTGGCTTCTTTCATGATCATGGTAATTTTGCCTGTAAATCCAGATGTATGATCACATAACTGAAACCTAGTATCTCAGATCAAATAAGGGATTATAGAAAGGTACATACACACAGACACACCATGGCTGTATTGCAACACTAAATGCACATTGCAAAATATAATGTGTGGAGCAACTTCACCTCCCTCAAACATACACTGTGCATACTAGAACCATTTGAAAATATCAAACATTTCATTTCTACTCTGTCTTCAGCTTGATCATGTACGACGAGAAATAGGAAGTTATATTTCTGTACTGCTCGGGAAAAGTGGCACAAGTCAAAAATGTTAATTTCACAAAAGAAGGAAAAAAACTGTCTTCAAACTGGTTTATGTCGATTTGAGTTTCTTCTGTATGAATTATTGTAATGGGAAAAATACTTATGTCTCTTTTCCCAAGCGAGCAGATGTTCCGTAAGTTGTTAATACATTGATAAAAAATGTTTGTGGAAACTGACTTATGCCACTTTTCCCAAGCACTGCAGATTTCTGTGCAGTGGTGCTATAATAATTGCAGTTTATCACTTTATAAAAGGAGAAACAGAAGCATCAACTACGACAATGATGGCGAACACATTTGTTAAAAAATGAGGGGGGGGGGGGGGAGTCATGAAATCCCAGTAAATCAGCAGCAAATTCAAAACTTCATCTGAATGAGCTCAGCTACCTTTGAACATTTTCCATATGCCCTAAACTCATGGCTATATCCCTCCGTGCACCCATTTTCTTTGTTTCTTTTATAATTCATATTTGACGGATTCCACAATGCTGAAAATAATTTGTAAGTCTCTGTCAGTCCTAACATGTTATCCTCAGTCCCCTTTCTGCTCCATTTCCTCTATCTGCTTGCTGTGAAGGGCAAGCATGTATGAGCACTTACAAACTTATGCACCAACTCCCTTTGTATTCATCACAAAAACTGACAGATGAATCTTCTAGATTCAAAACCCCCTAAAGACCATTTTATTGAGAATTGAGTTATGCCCACATATTACTTGCTAAGAATGAATTCTAATGATTAATATAGTTTCAATTTAAAAAGCCACTAAATTTGAAGCTTTTACTGTCAAAATCCTTTAATTTGTGAAAGTGGATATAGGGGATTTTGAATCTATAGGATTCAGATGACAGTTCATCCCTCACCTTTTGCTTTTGTACGCATGTGCTGAGCATGTTCAAAGCCCCATCCCAGCAATCATGTGGTAAATTCTGTCACACAATACAGCCGTGACATACCAGTGTGTATGCACCTTTGCTATCATGTATAATACATCATTTATTCTTTATAACGTGTTTCTTACTGGCAGGAAAATAAAGCTCAAAACCTCTATCAACGAAATACGAAATGTAATGTGTGTTGCGTATTTCTCCTTTAGAATTTTCCTTTCATTATATTGTACAAAATTAAAACTGTTTTATTACCAACTATTGTTGTTACCTCTATCTAGCATTTCATTATTGAGGCAGAGTTGTTGCATATTTGCGCGCTCATAACGAAACATCATCTCCAGTAATGTATTGAGATAAACATGATGTTAGGAAACCTCTATAATTTCCTATCAGAAGGTCTATTGCTGTTTCTATCTTTATATTTCTAACAAGTCTTGAAGTATGAAACAGTAAAAATACTGGTTCAAAGCATGCATGACACAAATACAATTTTTTTCTCCGACATTTTAAAATGAAATCAAATTTGAAATCCCCCCCCCCCCCACATATTATTAAGCTAGAAAAACTGAGTTGTGCATTTCATTATTTTATTTCGGATATAGGACTTTCATAATTTTTCATCACTTCAAAATTCAGTGAAGTAAAATTTAACAAGAAAATTTAACCCTTTCATTGGTCACGTCAGTCGTTTTAAGAAAATCGGTTTAATAATTCATTTATTTATATTAAGTATTAGATTAGTAGTTGGACTGGTAGATTGATCTTATTTTGTAAGAGGTAAAATGTGAAAAGATGTTAATGTTATGTTTTATTTAACGACGCTTGCAACTGCAGAGGTTATATCAACGTCGCCGGATGTGCCGGAATTTTGTCCCGCAGGAGTTCTTTTACATGCCAGTAAATCTAATGACATGAGCCTGTCGCATTTAAGCACACTTAAATGCCATCGACCTGGTCTGGGATTGAACCCGCAACCTTGGGCATAGAAGGCCAGCGCTATACCAACTTGCCAACCAGGTCGATATGTGAAAAGAAGTGCCATTTAAAGCACTATAAAAACACCCCTGTTTATAACAAAATATCATCACGAATGCAGCATAGCAATATAAGTCAAAATATTTATAATATTAGTCCGAATCTTTAGTGTCTATTTTTAATTGCCTGTTTTCAACTTTTAAGTGCCTAAATGTCCAAGCTCTACTTATAACTTGCATCAGTCCTAGGGCAAACTAGTTTGTTAATTTTTACGTGTTTATGAATTACTGTAGATTATGCATATTTAATAAGCCTAAGAAATATTTATTTCATTCCATTATGCTGTTTCTCGTAGTCTAGACCATTCGTATTGAATCGTTTATTCTTTAGACAGGACATGATTTTCGTGTCATATTATATAGACTCCCTGTGTTATTAAGCCCATTCATTTTACATTATTATTAATATTACGTTACAGTAATTACCTAGTGATGATAACACGAATGAGGCATAACTGCCTGTTACTAGTACTCATGTATAGTGGGGCTCATGTAAGATTAGTTCATAAAAAACTAAAATGACGTCTTTTCAATGTCAATAGTTACCAGATATGACCAAAGCAGGTAAAATCACAATGCTTTTTATTGAAACAATAATAATAAATACGCATGAATTGTGTCTGCATCTGTTTCGCGTCCATGTCAAAGAAAAAACGAATAAGATACCATAATTTTTAAAATATACTGCAACCCCTCAAGGACGACAATACTCTTCCAAGCAGGTTAGGTAGAAAATGCGGACTCTCCTTGTGTACAGGAATGGACTCGTTCACATTGTTGAGTTTATCGAAAATAATGTAAGCATGTCCAAGGCAACCAAAGTCGAATGTTCAAACAAATCCTTTCATTTTTATACAGTACTAATAATGGTCGAATATAAACGTCACACGTCATAAAAACTAGGTGGGTTTCGAAATCAGGATATGTCCATTACTAGTTCCTATCTAAGCACTGATCTACTGCAGCTACCTGGCAGATGTGGAAAGACATAAACATTCACTACCAACAGCTGGGCAACCTTTGATTTTTTTTTTACTAGATTATTTTACGATGCTTTATCAACATCTTAGGTTATTTAGCATCTGAATGAGATGAAGGTGATAATGCCGGTGAAATGAGTCCGGGGTCCAGCAGCGAAAGTTACCCAGCATTTGCTCATATTGGGTTGAGGGAAAACCCCCGAAAAAACCTCAACCAGGTAACTTGCCCCGACCAGGAATCGAACCCGGGCCACCTGATTTTGCGGCCAGATGCGCTAACCGCTACTCCACAGGTGTGGACTGGCAACCTTTGAGTATTGTATAATTTTGCTTTGCTACCTAAGTCATCAACGTCCATTTCATTGTCACCCCTTCATGCTTGTTGATTTCCTCGCAAAAGAATGTCCTTTACTTAGGTAACTTTCAGTCAAATAATGAGAATGTTAAAAATTCAAAAGATAAAACTTCTAACAAGGAAACTGAGTACTTATTTGCCAATCTTCTTAAAATGATTTATTTCCAGTTCTATTCCTTTAGAGACAAAAGGAAATAAATTGTAACTTTATGTTCCACTTTATAGCTGGGGAAAAAAGCAAGTTCACACAGCAATATCCTCACCTGTCAGTCAAGCTACCTTCCTCTCTTCCCACAATTTGCATTGGCTGCTCTCTTCTTGTATCCCCATTCCAATGTTCTTCCTAAAAATACAAAAAAATATCATCACCTCATAGTATAATATATTAAAGGATAACTGACAAATATGATTCATAAACAGACAAAAATACGAATTTGTCAGCAGAAGCAGCAGCAACAGCAGCACTAGTGGCGGAACCAGTAGTATTTAGTGATGACAGTGGTAGTAGTAGAGTAGTAATTAGTGGGACAGCAGCATAGTGGCAGAATAAGCAGTATTTAGTAAAGACAGTAGCAGTAGCAGTAGTAGTAATTAATGGGACAGTAGCACTAGTGACAGAATCAGCAGTATTTAGCATCAATCACCTGCTTTGTTCATGAATGAATTCAGTTCATGTTGCTTACATCACATTTCAAGTTACTTTGACAAAACTTCAAACAAACCAATCTAAATTATTTTATTACGAGGAATAAGAAATAGCGATTAAATAACCTGAAGTAGTCAGATTTCTAGTGACATGGCAGTGAAAGAACTGGGGGGGGGGGGGGGACACCACTGAAATCAAAACAACTCACCTCAAATTCAACCTTCGACACTGGTAATGTAGTATCTTCTCCATTTTGTTCGCATTTTATGTCCAATTCGCGAGTATCACTCAAGTTCGAACATTCTGTTTTGATCATATTCACATCCACTTCCACGAAATTCCCTTCCTATGTAAAAAAATAAATCACAGATGAGTAAAGTACACATTAACAGATGTAGAGTTCTGGAGGAAAGAAGTTCGTCATGGAATGAAATCAAAGTGTAACATTTATTCACTTACCATAAGCAGTGGTTTTTCCTCTTCTTCATTGCTATTATCAGTTGGTAGTGCCAATGGGTCATTATCGGGTTCTATTTTGATTACATCCATATTGTTCGAAATTATATATATTTTTTCGAGCAATTCACAAGTAAAATATTATTTTCAGTGCCAGTGAAGTTGAATGATATTTGTTTGTTTTTACTCGATGGCATTGAAAATTATTTCTGTGAACAGGAATTAAAAATTAATAATTCACGAATATTTCATCTTTAAATACTTATTGTGATGTTGAACTAGACGGAAAGAATCTAACTAAAGTAAAAAAGTTTATGTATTTAGCATCTGAAATTAATTCTAATGGGAAAATTCAAAGTGAAGTTACTAAAAGAATCAGAAATACTAAAATCTATATAATACAATTAAGAAACTGATATGGAATGAAGATATATAGAATCGCAATGTAGGCCTATAATAGTACATTATGCAACGAGCCTATAATGCTCGTACGAGCTTCTTAATTACCATTATAGGCGAGTTTCATACGACTTTTTATGCTCGACCACATTTCTAACTTGAAATTACCGGTATTCAGATGTATACATTTTATTTGTATCTGACAAGATCGGAAGTGACCTTGTTCTAGGTCGTGAATTGAGAGATGTGCGCAGACGCGAAAGTATTGATTTTTTCCGAGGAACAATAATGTCATTGACCTTGATGTAATCCCGTTAAACTTGATATAACCTTGATTATTGAATTCGACATTGAAAAACGAGATGACAAATTGAATTTATGTGAATATTATTTACAATTAACGCTAATTATTATAGTAACAGAACATAACCATCTGTGACAGTATTGGTTTTCCAGCCTCCGTGAATTTTCGCTAATTCTCTTTCGATTGCATATCCGAGAATAATCGATACTTGCGGTTTTATAATGGTACAAAGCTGACTTGTCATTGGCTGAACACCTGTAAGCTGAGTTGTCATTGGCTGAACACCTGTACTTTAATGAGTAGGTGTACTTTAATGACATGCATGGTCGGCATGGTCGAGCATAAAACATATTTTAAACCACCCTTGACATATGAAGGGTTGAGAATGAGATAATCTAAAGCCACACTATTAACAAAAATAGTTTCTTGTGCGAATTTATTTCTTATACATATGAGGAAGCTACCAGTATAATATTAGATTTGTTCCAGCAAGCAATTCAGAACACGTTCCGAACTAATACCGACTCCTTTCGTCGCATTCATCAGTTGTGTACGGTGTCAAAATTAGTTCCAGATTTTACGCTGCTGGAACGTTTCTTGAACTCTTCTTTCATGGCCTTAGAGTTTCTTCTCATATTAAAATTATATTCATATTCCACACTTAATTATCTGTAAAATATATCGCTATCACAACAAATTGATGGACATCCTAAAGAAAATAAGTATGGATTGGAAAGACGGGAGGCTGTTCAGTATGTAACCTTTATATGAAACGAGTCAGAATCAGGACAGGAGAAGAAATGTCTGAAGGAAGTGAAATAGGGAGAAGAGTACGACAAGGATGCCCTTCATCATCTACCCTGTTCAAAATCTACTTGGAAGATTTGGTGAAGAACTGTTTTCAGAACATGGGAGAGGTAAAAGTAGGGGAAGCAGAAAAATAAATTGGATAAATCGCAATATAGCGAACGCCAGTAGGGGAAGTTATTCTCACCCAGATGAAATGTGTATTCGACACAACACTCGCCTATCACGTAGAGTGTCTGATGAGCTAATAGGGGAAAAGTAGAAGGGGTCGTGGGCGGAGCTTCTACGTTCGCTATATTGCGATTTGCCCAAGTGCTTAAGATTTGCTGAAGATATGGCGTTGTTAGCAGAAGAGGAGACGATACTAAAAGATATGCTACAGGAGCTAAATGACTGTTGTGAGCAGTATGGGATGAAGATAAATACAAATAAATTCGAAGACCATGGTTGTCGCGATTGGTTTGCTCAAGTTAGTTTTCAGTTTGCTTAGGTTAAGTTTAGTTTGCAGAATTTACAAGATTACATCGTTACATAAACTTAACTACAAGAAATTTACTACATAGGCTAATTCTTGCCTAATATAATAGCTACTGTAATAAACAAATATCTTAATAGTGTCTTCATTGGGAGAGAATATAAGAACTACAGTATCGATATTTTACTTTCAACAATAGGTACAGCCAATTTTCGCCTATGCTTATATTCACAATGTGCACAAAGCCATCTATGTTACAAAAAATCGAAGATTTGGGAAGGAACTTAACCTATTAAGTTATTTCTTCATTGTTCCTTACGTAGGCCTATACAAGGAACAATTTCACTTGGTCTCATTTTAGTCATTTGCACAGAGTAGCATACCACTCCTATTATACTGAGGGAGGTTGATGAAGTACTCACCTATGTTACCTGTTATTATGAAGCTGTTTCTCAATGGAAAATGTTCACACCTCTCCTGAAGAATCCACTAGGCCTATATTGCTTTCTCTTCATTTAGAGCAATATTACATAAGTGCTCAAGTTTACTTGGAAAACTTTTACTTGTAGTAATCGTCAATGCACCGCCTGTAAAAAAAAAAAAGTTAATCTAATCTATTTTGAACTTTGCGTGGGTGCACATCATATTAGTATGAGATTTATAAATGTGTTAAATATCTTAAAGCATATTACAGAAATACAGATACCAGTATTTTAAAATCTAAACATACCTGTGCATTATAACAATGAATAGGTATAAAGAAAATGTCACCTAAATAAAAAGCGCTTGCTCTTACATCACAAATGAAATTTGCTTTCCAATATACAATGACAAAAGGCATTTCTGGAACTAATTTCCAAACCATACAGCGATCATAATGCAGTGAGTGAAGAGTCAGTCTAATATGATTCGCTATTTACAAAGCAATACTATAGGCCCTAATACTAGCTAATTTTAACTCTTATGAGGAAGGCGGAACGAACAAATTTCATAATTCAAGCTTAAACAGTAAAATATAGCATACTGTAATATTATTAGATCTACATCTCTTCATTCCTCTCCCTAACCTGTTTTTTCTACTCGTAGTCAGAGTTGCCAACTGAAGGTCCGAAAAATCGCAAAACAGTAGTTAAAAAGTCACTAATTCCTTATTATCAATAGATAAAGTATTATTTTTGTGACTAGAGGGTGCTGAAAAAGTCGCCAAATCCCTATTTAGGCAATAGAAAATATACAAGAAATTGTCGCCGAAAAAGTAAAAAATCGCTAGATTTAGCGACAAAATCGCGAAATTGGCGACACTGCTTGTAGTGATTTAGTATTCAAATACGAGATGGCGTAAGAGGTTTCTAAAGAGCACGCATGGTAGCAGAGTAGAGTAGGAAGTGTAGGATCTGTAGGCTTATATTGTAATGTACCATATATAGTTGAGTTAATATCTGTAACTCAGTCATTTAACACTTTGTTAATGTCGTGCCATTCCTAAGCCATCATGTTCTAGTTTCAACAATGGCTGCCTTTATAGTTTTGAACTGCCAAAATTTAATGCAGAACCAACCCCCCCCCCCCCATGAATCTTACGAGTAAGTAGGCCTATTGTCTCTTGTCCGTAAATTAATAATAATTTTAACCTGTTTCAGAAAATGTCTTCTAAGTAGGAGAAATAATTAAATTTGAACTTATTTTATTTAAGCAGTCCATAGATGAATAAGACCAAAATCAGATGGGAGAATGATATAACAAACGACCAGAAAGAAATGAAGATTGAAAATTGGAGGTCACATAATACAAGATAGGGAAGAATGGCGGAAAATTGAAGAGAAGGGGAAAATGTTCAACAAATGAAATTGTAGAACTTAAGAAGAAGTCCGTAGATGAATAACACTTCTAAATACTTTTCACAAAGTTCCACAAATGATACCATGTGTTGACATAAAGACAATGATTATGTTGATTGTGATTTATTTATTTTATTTTGTTTTCATAGTTTACCCAACAATAATATTAGTGAACTACTTACAAATAGCAATAAGGTAACAATTAAAACTACCAAACTTATATACTAATTAATTCCAATTGCTTACAAATTGAGCTTTCCATACTATGGCAGACATAAATGTACTTGTAGAACTAAAAATATCACAATTATTAAAATATTTATTATAACAGTAACAATTTCTATATATGGCATTAGGCTACTTATACTATAATTTGTCCAGGGACACCTTAAAAAACGTTTTGTTAAATCTATTGCTATAATTAGGAACTTCAAATTCACTGATTGTAATTGCATTCATTATAATTGAATGAAGGAACATAATGTCATAAATAACCCTACGTAATTTTGAAGTATTATAATTGTAAACTTTCATAATCATAGTATGTGGAACATAGTTTTCATATAGCAGATACTTGCCATTTTGTCTGTAATAAAGTAACCTAAGGAATTTCTTTTGTTTATTTTCAATTAATGTACTAGTAGACTACACTTAATAGTATTGGGGGACCAAACAATTGACACATATTCTTTAGATCTAACAAAGCTTGAATATAAATATGTTTTTGCCTTGACATTTTTAAAGCTTATAGTATTTCTAATAATAAAACCTGAAGACTTATAATGTTGATGCTACTATATTATTTATGTGATTTATGAAAGTTAACTTACTATTTACACACCCAAATCATAAACAACTTCCAACTCTTTTCAGTAAGGCACTGCCCACTGAGTGATGCTGGGGGTATATGTAACTAAATAAATAAATGTTCTATTCATAGGACTGGGGGTGTGTATATCAAATTCTTCACACAGCTGAGCAGAAGTGGAGGGATGGCTCCTTAGCTGGCTGTGCTACTTATTCTCTCGCAGCAACTTCTTGCAGTGAGACTTATAAAATACTAGAATGTAACAAATAAAGGAATGGGATGGTATGGAAAGAAGAAAGCTGATCCAATTAAGGAAAATATGATTTATTTTAGTAAACAAATGTGATATAAGAATCCAACACTGCTATCATTTCTTGAATGGCTATTACACTATGTGTATGAAGGTTTATATGATGTATGTATGGATGGATGGATGCATGCACTACACTGCTGTTTGCCGCCAAATGTTATGTCAGGTCAGTTATAAGAGCGACTTATCCATCCTATCAAAGATTTCTATTTACAAAATTTTAACTTATTTACAGCAGGAATTGAAAATGATCCTCTTCGACACTCACTCACTGTCTTCAACTGATCGCACAATCTAGCAATAGAAATTTAATCAACTGTCTTTACGTCTAAGAATAAGTTTATACACTGGAGTTTGTTATTTGATTTTAATCAGTGCTGTCATGGGGGGCCATACAGCATATGGGAAAATAGAATTTTTTAATGAATCGTATGGATATGAGAAGATTTTGCCCATTCTGAGCCATACGGCATATGGGTGCCTAAGTCTGGTACATGAAGAGCTGTAATGATTTGACATCTTCTCAACCATACTCTTTCTAATATATCTTCTTTGATGTTCATAAACATAAATGGTTCATCTCTACAAATTGGAATCCAGAACAATGGTTGAAAAACATCGAAGTGCTGCAAATATCTACATCAGGATTTATCTAGAGACACAATAATTATGTAGTAAACACTGGCCAAGCCATCATCTTCCCACAATAGAGGTCCAGAGAATATACTTTCCCGTTAGAGTGGAAAGAGGCTAATGTCAGTCATAATGAAACACTGAAAATTTAATCAATCAATCAATCTTCTTAATGTATCCAGCTGTTTGCTGACAACATAAAGTCCACTGTAGTCTATAAAAAGTCTATAGTAACAAAGAGGTACTCACAGAAGCTGCATTAACATCAATGCAGTCTCCTTATATTTTTCACTGCTTATGATACATGGAGTCACTAAGTGTAAAATTCTCCAGAGGTAAAATAGTCCCTCAATCGGATCTCCAAGTAGGGACTGCACTGAGAGATGCCAAGAATCGTACTAAAGTACTTATTTGGAAATAGTACATTATGCAACGATCCTATAATGATAGTAATTAAGACGCGAGTATGTTTGTTTATGAAACGAGCGCAAGCGATCTTCATAATTTTCATACGAGCATCTTAATTACCATTATAGGCAAGTTTCATACCACTTTTTATGCTCGACCATATTTCTAACTTGAAATTATTCAGAAGTATTCATTTTATTCGTATTTAACTCAAGAGTGAAAGTGACCTTGTGATCGCTCGTAAATTGTGAGATGTGCGTAGACGCGAAAGTATTGATTTTTTCCGAGGAACAATAATGTCATTGACCTTGTTATAATCTACAGAATAACATGAACTAATTTTGATATAACCTGAAAACTGAGTTAGAATTGAAAAACGAGATGACATATTTAATTTATTTGAATATTATTTACAATTAACGCTAATTATTATAGTAACAGAACATAACCTTCTGCGACAGTATTGGATTTCCAGCCTCCGTGACGTTTCCCTCATTGTCTTTCGATTGCATATCTGAGAATAATCGAAAACCTGAACTTTAATGAATAGGTGTACTTTAATGACATGCATTAAAGGACTGCTACCAGGTGTATAATTACTACATTTCGGCATGGTCGAGCATAAATTTAATTAAGATATATGTGTGTATATTTAGTAATATATTAGTATTAGTATCATTTATTATTAATAGTTCAAAAGTACATAAACTTAATAATTGAAACTGATATATGCACAAATAGTGATAATACACAATAAATATATAATTTAATAACAAATTTTCTATCATATAACTATTCAATTTATTTTTAACTTACACTTACTTCTGGTTTTATTGCAAATTTTCATCCTATCGCATTTATTTTAAACATTCAAACTTCTTTACTTGCTAAGTTTGAATTTCTCTTTTTTTTTTACTCTATAATAAACAAGTATATATAAATCGTCCCTGCTGCTATATTCATCCAATTATCTTTTACAACAGACATATTTATATTTAAATTTCAGTTCCCTGTTTGCATAATACTTAACTATTTCATGTAATAAATATCGCATTGAGGTTAGCCGATGTCGACAATAAGTGAACAAACTGAATAGCTGAATTGGTACATTCTATGCGAGTATGTAGGCCAGTGTCTAACCTTCCGCATTCGCTGGTCAGCAAAATCGTCTACGTAACCTCAATACAGCTGTCAGCTTATTTGTTTAAACATATTATTTGTCAATCTAATTACCTGATAACATCAATTCCACTTTAATCAATTCAATCGCATGCACTCATTTACATTTATTGCTATTATGTTTCTAATACATTTATAACTTAGTACAATCCTGTCTAATTTGAAGTATAGTATTTACCATATTTGGTAATATATGTGCCCTGGACCTCTATTGCGGGAAGATGGCCTGCCCGATGCTTGCTACATAATTAGTCAAGTATGCTTTTACTGTAGAAGCTTCATGGGACCTTCTTCAAATCAAGCTTGTTTTACAATATTAAACAAAGTAAAAAAAAAGTAATTTATTTACTTGTTCCTTAGCATAAAGATATACGTTATTTAACTGCAGTCGGAAGGATAGACAAAGAAGAGTAATATGCAGAATGAATTGTAAGTAATGTCATTAATTTCAGTAGGTCATTATGCGAGATATTTATAACAAAAAAAACTTAATACAATTTTGCTCGTATTTCCTTTCTCTTCGAGATAAAAAATTGTTTTATAAGAAATATTTCATTGTGTGTTTTGGAAAGGCCATTGATTTCATTCACAATATGCTTAGGCAATTTAACCCTTCGTTACTCGCGTTAAATTTCGTAACGCCAGTACTCACCTGGATTACAATGGTAATCCACATTTGTTTTTGTTTGCAGACATGGTTTAAACATTGCAATTAGATTTAAATGTTAAGAAATATATTGTGTTCAGTTATTACAGTAATGAGAATGGATATGTTACGCATAACGGAAAGTATTAAATATAAATATTAATAATGAAACGTATTATAGTACACAAATTGCATTCAAGTGACATGTTTACATAATGTTTCCACACTGGACGTGTCTATGAGTCATAATTTATTGTTGCACCATAGTTATGAGTTAGTTCACTATCATCTTAATTATGTAGGTTATCTAGAATTGTTGCTCATTCGCTGTTTGAAGGTCACCTGATCTCTTGATGTAAACTCTCCCACAGGAAACGCAAGTTCACTACTGCTGACCTTTGTTGCGTCATATTTGATAACTAAATACCACACTCAGGGGTGTAGCAATGAAAAAATTCAGGGATGTAACAATCATTCACACTTCACATATAATATTTTACAGATGTTTTTGCAGTTCAGATTTAACGCACATGATAGCCTAATCTACATCTGATTCAATTATCTAAGTAGGCCTACGCATTTCTTCCATACAGTTCAAACAAATTACATGTTTAGTAAGTCAAAGAAAATAGAGGCCAGCGTCGTGAATTTCTGCTTAAATCATAGGCTGAGCATAACTGTTCCAGGACATTCACAGCACATTTAGTTCTATTATAAAATGATATTATTTCATGTTTCTAGCTGCCTCCCGTTTCCTCATCCATTGCCTTATCATAATGCATGGTTGATAATGCTAACAGTGTTTTTTTTTTCTTTGGTACATACGAAATAATTGTGCAGCGTTCATTGAATCCAAACAATGTACTGTTAACTTGCCTGTCTTAGTAGTTGTGAAATGAGGAGGGATTTCTCTTTTGTTTTCTTTCTATGTTCCTACAAGTGTAATTTTGTCATTTTCTAGAAGATCTAAACACAGAGGTATGCTCATGAAACAGTTATCGGTGGTCACATTTCTTCCTGTTCCTTTGATGGGATGAACCAGCCTCTTCACCACTGCATGTGCACTGTTACTTCGGTGAAATGGACAGTCTGGTTGAATACCAGCATAAATTTTCCAAGTTATGAGTGTAATATGTTTTCACATCCACCTTAGCAAAAATTTTGATCCAACATTTTGTTGGTTTAATAGGTATATACTCTTCATGGGACATCGTCCTCTGAATGCAACCAACTGCTCGTCTATAGTTACATATTCGCTTGGACTACAGCACTTTTGTGAGTTCTGAACAAATAACTCTAATACTTCACGTATAGCAGCCAATTCATAAATTTCTTTCCTTTCCTTTTGTCATAAATGTTATCAAAGAGTAGACATCGTAACAAAAATTAGAATCTATTGTAGGTCATTGTCAGGTAAATTGACTCTATTCCTGTGCCATTTTTATCCCATAGTTCTCTTACGTTCAGTCTTCCCGATTTCAAGGCGCCAGCAAAATACAAAATACCCAAGAGTGCCTCAATTTCTACGTCATTTGTTAATTTGCAATCTCTGTCACGTCCGTAATTACGCTTCACTTTTTCAATACAAATATTAGTACCCTTACAATTACATTGATTATTGTCTGATCAATAAAGCAGTCAAAACTCTCTGTGTGGGTCCGCGCAATTCTTGCAGCCCTTTTAGGGCTCGATAAATGAATCACTATATTTTGTGCTCGTCTTCTCCCTCGTTGAGCTACTGGTTCTTCCTGCCAAATTGTAGTCTTTTTTCTATCCGTATAGCAGTTTCCATCATTTATAGACATTAGTCTTTCATCATCACCACCACCACCACCACCACCACCACCACCATCATCATCATCATCATCATCATCATTGTCTTCTTCTGAATTAGAATCGTGAACTTCATTCTAAAGATCTCCCCTGTTGCTTTCATCATCACTTTCATTTTCAATGCCATCATCCATATCTTCATCCAGCCATTTGCAAATGTTGTTTGTAGTTTCCGTACCCATTGGAGCAAACTGCGAAGAGGATGGAACGATGTCACACATTTTTTCATAAACTTACTGCATTGCATCACTTATAACCATATTAAAAACTATTTCACTTACCTGAACAAAAAACTGACGTCAGTACTCGCGTGGATTACAATGGTAATCCACTCGGAAAAATTGTGCATCACTTTATAAAACTTCGTATAACTTTCCAAAGGGTTGCGACAAATACGTCTAAACACCAGTAATGCCTCACTTAGACTGTGACGAGAAATTGCATTGACGCTCAACTACGCAGTGCTGCAGGCAGTGACGTAATAGAGGATTAAATATCAGTGGATTACTATTGTAATCCACGCGAGTACTGAAGGGTTAAGAGAGCAGTGTATTATGGTATTATTATGGTATTAGGCGTAATAGATCGACTATTGATAAGATTTTTTGTATTCGACAGATATTGGAGAAAAAATGGGAGTATAAGGGTACAGTACATCAGTTATTCATAGATTTCAAAAAGGCATATGACTCGGTTAAGAGAGAAGTTTTATATAATAATCTTATTGAATTTGGTATTCCCAAGAAACTAGTTCGATTAATTAAAATGTGTCTTAGTGAAACTTACAGCAGAGTCCGTATAGGCCAGTTTCTATCTGATGCTTTTCCAATTCACTGCGGGTTAAAGCAAGGAGATGCACTATCACCTTTACTTTTTAATTTCGCTCTAGAATATGTCATTAGGAAAGTTCAGGATAACAGGCAGGGTTTGGAGTTGAATGGGTTACATCAGCTTCTTGTCTATGCGGATGACGTGAATATGCTAGGGGAAAATCCACAAACGATTAGGGAAAACACGGAAATTCTAGTTGAAGCAAGTAAAGCAATAGGGTTGGAAGTAAATCCCGAAAAGACTAAGTATATGATTATGTCTCGTGACCAGAATATTGTACGAAATGAAACTATTAAATTGGAGATTTATCTTTCGAAGAGGTGGAAAAATTCAAATATCTTGGAGCTACAGTAACAAATATAAATGACACTCGGGAGGAAATTAAACGCAGAATAAATATGGGAAATGCATATTATTATTAGGTTGAGAAGCTTTTATCATCCAGTCTGCTGTCAAAAAATTTGGAAGTTAGAATTTATAAAACAGTTATATTACCGGTTGTTCTGTATGGTTGTGAAACTTGGACTCTCACTTTGAGAGAGGAACAGAGATTAAGGGTGTTTGAGAATAGGGTTCTTAGGAAAATATTTGGGGCTAAGAGGGATGAAGTTACAGGAGAATGGAGAAAGTTACACAACGCAGAGCTGCACGCATTATATTCTTCACTTGACATAATTAGGAACGTAAAATCCAGACGTTTGAGATGGGCAGGACATGTAGCACGTATGGGCGAATCCAGAAATGCATATAGAGAGTTAGTTGGAAGGCCGGAGGGAAAAAGACCTTTGGGGAGGCCGAGACGTAGGTGGGAAGATAATATTAAAATGGATTTGAGGGAGGTGGGATATGATGGTAGAGACTGGATTAATCTTGCTCAGGATAGGGACCAATGGCGGGCTTATGTGAGGGCAACAAGAACCTCCGGGTTCCTTAAAAGCCAGTAAGTAAGTACTTATGGTTCATCCTGTATATTTCAAGAAAGAAAAGGGGTAGGGGATATGGTCAAGAAAAAAAATTACCATGGCAGCACTGGTTTAATTTAAGCAATTATGTGGTATTATCTGCTGCCGATTTAGAAACTCCAGTCCCTTGGGAAAGACATGTAAGTGAGTTTGTTGATCTGTGTTCTAATCGTTCACCTGTCTCGTTTAGTTTCTGGTCTTCCCATCTAATTTCTGATCTGTTAAAACCCGGAGTTTTACATTGCTTCTTTCAAGTACCATTCCTAACTCAAATTGTTCACAAAACCTTCAAACAGTAAAGTTCCTCTATTCGGAATATTAGTGGCAGGAAATTCAGTTTCAAACACTCTTATTGTCCTACCAACTGACTTAGTTTTAACAAATATAATGTACAAAACAATATTTCGTACATGACATTTCGATACCCTAGTCACAAATGCTCTAGCCCTGGACACTACTGAATTCTTCACACTCTAAACATTACTCATTATTTCACAAACACAAATGCTAAATAATGCAATTGTCAGCTTATTGAACACAGCTTAAAGGCGAAGGTATTTGAATGACCTTGCTGGCTGGTGACACAAACACCCGATAACAAATAGAGAGAAAGTTGACTCACAAACGAATAATCACACTGTTAAAAGCTTATCACCTGTGACATTGGATGTCAGAGTGATGCCAATTTCTAAAACTTTTTTCACAAATGCGCAACTATATAGTATTGGGTGTTCATTTCAAAGTGTGTCATGACGTCACTGTTGTGAGTCAGCGATTTGAAGCGAGTTTCAGGTTTTATGTCAGAGAAGTTGCCTATTAATCAAGGCGTTCAATCTGAACTTGAGAACGTGTACGGTATAACTTGAACGTCGTAGCAACAGATGGCAGTCTGTAAAGTCTGTGTGCTACCATTACCTCTTTCGAACTGTGTTTTGCGCGGCCAAGTCGTACGCAGGGTATTTGTTATCATCAGTTGCGTACAGCAACATTCCACAACACAAATCAAATGCTCCGTGTCCATGTTGACCGTCGAAGTTAATGTCAACAAATACGTAAGTAATCGTCTTAACCCTCTCCCCATATCCCGACAGTAAGAAAGAAACCCACCTCAGTACATGTTTCCAAACAGTTCACATTCCTGCCACTACCGGCGCGGCATTACCGTACAAATCAAATGCTCCGTGTCCATGTTGACCGTCGAAGTTAATGTCAACAAATACGTAAGTAATCGTCTTAACCCTCTCCCCATATCCCGACAGTAAGAAAGAAACCCACCTCAGTACATGTTTCCAAACAGTTCACATTCCTGCCACTACCGGCGCGGCGTTACCGTACAAATCAAATGCTCCGTGTCCATGTTGACCGTCGAAGTTAATGTCAACAAATACGTAAGTAATCGTCTTAACCCTCTCCCCATATCCCGACAGTAAGAAAGAAACCCACCTCAGTACATGTTTCCAAACAGTTCACATTCCTGCCACTACCGGCGCAGCATTACCGTACAAATCAAATGCTCCGTGTCCATGTTGACCGTCGAAGTTAATGTCAACAAATACGTAAGTAATCGTCTTAACCCTCTCCCCATATCCCGACAGTAAGAAAGAAACCCACCTCAGTACATGTTTCCAAACAGTTCACATTCCTGCCACTACCGGCGCGGCATTACCGTACAAATCAAATGCTCCGTGTCCATGTTGACCGTCGAAGTTAATGTCAACAAATACGTAAGTAATCGTCTTAACCCTCTCCCCATATCCCGACAGTAAGAAAGAAACCCACCTCAGTACATGTTTCCAAACAGTTCACATTCCTGCCACTACCGGCGTGGCATTACCGTACATATCGATAAGTACTCTTCAGAATGAACGCCGTACTTGCTAGGCAACTTCTCTGACACAAAGGTAATACACCTCTGTGGAAGTGTAGGAAGATGGAATTCTCTAGGCTCATAGACTAGCCATATGATGACATACAGCGAGCCATGACACACTCTGAACTGAACACCCAGTATGTAACATTGTCGTTAAAACTTCAACTCAAAATTATTTAAATTGTTTCGCACTTCATGTGAATTGATGCATGTCTTCGAAGATGATGCATTCGCGCAAAACTCTTGTCACAAATTTTACATCTGTAACGCTTGTCTCTGTGAGTTAATGCATGCTGTCGAAGATAGTCAAGCCGAACAAAACTTTTCTCACAGCTGTCGCATTTGAAGGGCTTACTTTCTGTGTGAATTAAAGTATGCAGTCGAAGATAATCAAATCTTGCAAAACTTTTACCACAATTTTCGCACTTGAATGGCTTATCGTCTGTGTGGGTTGACGCATGATTGTCAAGCTGTTGCCGGTTTCTGAACCTTTTCTGACAATTCTCGCATTTGAATGGCTTAATATCTGTATGAGTTGACTTATGGAGTTGAAGGTAATCAAGGCGTGCAAAACTTTTCCCACAAATGTCACATATACAGTCCTTATGATCCTTGTGGACTAGTGCATGTCTTTGAAGATGATGAAACTTTGCAAAAGTCTTGTCACACATATCGCATTTGAATGGCTTATTACCCGTGTGTATGAACGCATGATGTTGAAGGTAATACAGTCGTGTGAAAGTCTTCTCACAAACGTCACATTTGAAAGGCTTATCACCTGTGTGAGTTGTTTTATGTTGCCGAAGGTGTTCATACCGTGAAAAACCATTACCACAAATGTCGCACTTGAACGGTTTATTACCTGTGTGAATGTATGCATGGTTTCTAAGATGTTGCTTTTGTCTAAAACGCTTTTGACAAATTTCACATTTGAAAGCCTTATCTTCCGTGTGAGTTTTCTTGTGGCTGCGAAGATAATCAAGTCGGGCAAACGTTTTCTCGCAGATGTCACACTGAAAAGGCTTGTCTTCCATATGGATACTTCTGTGTCTTTTTAGATATCGCAGAGCAGTGAAGATTTTGTCACATGATTCGCATTTTAAGACCTTTTGGGTTGCAGGATTACCACCAATCCCACACTTCTGATGAGACTGCTTCGTATGCGTTTCTGTGTGTATCGTCATGCCGGGACGTTCTGTAGATTTCTCATATAAGCCAATCTCATGACGTCCCACTTCTTCTTGGCATTCCTGCTGCATAGGTCTGTAAATTCAGTTTCGCAATGATACAAGGGAATGTTAACTTATCATGCTTGAGACAATAAAGCATAAAAGTAATGTAACATTACGTCATTGATTAAATCTCTATAATATAGTCTTAGACAATAAAAAAGTGACAAGATTTTAGGAAATCCCTATGATTGAGTGAAACGTCTATACAGAAATTATGGTAATGGAATTAGGATAAATAAATAAAATTTGCTGTAAGACTTAAGAATGTCTGATGAAAGGAATCAAATACGCTATAAGTAACAATTAAAACTCCAACTCCAACAACAACAACAACAACAATAATAATAATAATAATAACCATGATGATAATGCTAATAATAATAGTAACAAAAAAATGATAATAATAATAATATATTTAAACTTTTTTTTAATAATACATTTAAACAATATAAAAATTGGAGATTTATCCTTCGAAGGGGTGGAAAAATTCAAATATCTTGGAGCAACAGTAACAAATATAAATGATACTCGGGAGGGAATTAAACACAGAATAAATATGGGAAATGCGTGTTATTATTCGATTGAGAAGCTTTTATCATCTAGTCTGCTGTGAAAAAATCTGAAAGTTAGAATTTATAAAACAGTTATATTACCGGTTGTTCTTTATGGTTGTGAAACTTGGACTCTCACTCTGAGAGAGGAACATAGGTTAAGGGTGTTTGAGAATAAGGTTCTTAGGAAAATATTTGGGGCTAAGCGGGATGAAGTTACAAGAGAATGGAGAAAGTTACACAACGCAGAGCTGCACGCATTGTATTCTTCACCTGACATAATTAGGAACATTAAATCCAGACGTTTGAGATGGGCAGGGCATGTAGCACGTATGGGCGAATCCAGAAATGCATATAAAGTGTTAGTTGGGAGACCGGAGCGAAAAAGATCTTTGGGGAGGCCGAGACGTAGATGGGAGGATAATATTAAAATGGATTTGAGGGAGGTGGGATATGATGATAGAGAATGGATTAATCTTGCACAGGATAGGGACCGATGGCGGGCTTATGTGAGGGCGGCAATGAACCTTCGGGTTCCTTAAAAGCCATTTGTAAGTAAGTAATAATACATTTAAACAGAAGGACAAGTAAGGAATGTTTTTGAGTCACAGACAATTAAATGGTATAATGTATATAATCACATGAGAATATCCTGTAAATGTTATTTCTCCATCTGTATGTGAGTAATATTAAGCTTGTATTAGCTAGTTAATATAATTATAGTTAAGCATGTATTGTGCACGCGAAGTCGCGTCCATGCCAAAGCACAACTGAATAACATTTTTTTTAAATATACTGCAAACCCTCCCCCACTCTAATTAGATAATAATAAACTCTTTCAAATAGGTTATGTATTATTTAATGTGAATTCTCCTTATATATGGGAATATACTCGTTCACAATTGCATGACATAAGCATTACCATGGCAACCGAAGTCGAATTTCCGTTCCACAAAATCCTTTCATTCATTTCTATTAGTGTAGGTCATACTTCTGATTTGAGGTTTTGGCTGATATGCACAGTCTTAGAAAAAGGTTCTGTAGCAAAGATACTATGTAAGTCCCAGAAAGAATTACATAAGTTAGGTCAGATGCAACAGTGTTCATGAGTAGAATAGTTATATACAATAAAAGTAATTTGATACAGTTATATGAACACTTTTTAATGATTGAATAAAATTAATAAAATCAGTTAAAAACCATACATGTTTCGGAGGAATGCTCTTCCATCTTCAGTGGTAGTACCACGACGCTGGTGTGGATGTTTGACTGCGTAACGTAGCTTAAGGAAGACTGACATGGTTTTTAACCGATTTTATTAATTTTATTCAATCATTAAAAAGTGTTCATATAACTGTATCGAATTACTTTTATTGTATATAACTATCCCAGAAAGAAGACAGTGCACATGATCGGAGGACGAGTGGCCTGGTTCACAAGAGAACGACTAGTAGAGATAATAAAATTAGTTTTGTTTCGATGTATGTCTGATATTGAGCACTGCCTCCTTTCTGGGACTTATCCAGTATCTGTGTGACAAAACTTTTTTCTAAGATTGTACATCTATTATCAGGCAGTACATCTCACTTGATGATATGTGTCAGAGGAAGAACAATTGTTTCTATACATGTCTGATTAGTGAAATATGTTGTTAGTCAGCAATGCATGCAATGGAAGAGGAAAGGAACTGGCCACCCTATACCATTATCTCCTGGCTTAGTTGCCTCATGAGTGATGCCCTATTGGTGTCACTTATGAGGTTCCAACCTGTCTTAGGATAGTTGACTAAACAATAGGTACGAAACCAATGCACATGGAAAATATACATAGTTGTGAACAGAATATACTTTTATTTATTTAATTAATCTAGTGGAGTTAAGGCCATTAAGCTTTCTCTACCACCTCACCAGGAACAAATACAAATGAAAAAGTAAACAAATACAGAGAGAAGAAGTAAGAAAAAAAATACAAAAATGGAAAAAGATGGAAGGGAAAAATACAAATACATACATAACATACGAGTATAAAAAAAAAAAAAAGTAGTCTGTTCAGTAGGTCCAGTTGCTTCTCTTGGCCCCCCTTCCTACAAGGTATGCCTATTATGACACCACAATGCCTGTAATTGTCATATATGTAATGTAAAGTGTTCAAGTTTCTCACTATTTAAACCTCATTTCCTATTATTCATTATCGTAAATAATTTAAAATAGTGCTTCTTTTCCTTCACAGAATTGTGATGAATTGATGACATAAAATGTTTTGAAGTACACTGCTTGACTCTCCTCTTGAAAATGTTAAGAATCCGCCACTGTTTTCTCTACATTGTTAAAATTATGCATTGCTGCCAACACATCAATATTCATTCACTTAGAGCCACAGTATTATTAAGGAATTCCTTGTTTGATGCCATATTATATTAAATTCAATATGTTCTATTTCTTCCATCAGAATGCACGGAAACACACGCTGGAGTGTAGTATACTGTCGGTAGCAAGGTGATACAGTTTCTAAAACATATCTGATGAACGTCCATTTATCAAAGATTACTGCTCGAATTCTTGGCATCTGTGTGGGTTGATAAATGTTTCCGAAAACTATGATGTCGCTGAAAAGTCTTCTCACAAATCTGGCATTTGAAGATCTTAAAGCGTGCATGAGTTAATGTGTGATAACGAAGAGAATGAATTCGTGCAAAACTTCTCTCACAAATGTCGCATTTAAAAGGCTTAAGACCTGTGTGAATTAGTGTATGATTTCGAAGATGTTGCCTCTTTTTAAAACCCCTTCCACAATAGATACATTCGAAAGGCTTATCTCCTGTGTGAGTCCTTTCGTGAATTCGAAGAGAATCAAGTCGTGTAAATGTTCTGTCACAGAAGTTGCATATGAAAGTTTGCTGTCCGTCTATTTTTTTAATTGGAGGATCAGTAATGACTTTTGCGACATATATACGTGATGAGTCATTCTGAGGTGAAATATTAGCTTCAGATTCACTATTCAGAAATATTAGATTCTTAAGTGTTTGTGTGTGCATCACCACACAAGAGTGTTGTAAAGATTTTTCTCTTGTAACAGTTTCGTTGCTTCTGACATCATCTTGGCAATCCTGCTGCATGAGCCTGTAAATTTACAGTGTTGTGGTCAGAAAACTGAAACAGTCCATCATACTTGAGAAAAAGGCATGTAACTTTCACTTAATGTAATTATCTGAGTTGCTGTTTACATCATCAAATTTTTACATGAATTTTAAACACAGCTAGTAAGTTACATCAGCTAAATGTTTTGGAAAGTATACTCATCTTCTTCAAAACGATACACTAATCTCAGAAGAATCTGCACAGTGTACTTGTGGTTACAGATGTAGCACAATTTAATTCTCAAATACATTTTTAATTTTTTTAGACAACAGAGAGTAATTATGTTAAGTGTTCGTGTAGGCTTCCGCGGCTGGTGTACATGGTGTGTGGATAAGCTTCAGGGCTTCTACCGCGTTGTCTTGGGTGTTATTGGCTGACGTTTCGACCGCTGTGTTGTGGTCATCTTCAGAGCAGTTGTTGGAACATCAGCCAATAACACCAAGACAACGCGGTAGAAGCCCTGAAGCTTATCCACACACCAGTAATTACGTTACTTTACCACTACGAGAGCCAGTATTAAGAGCTTTTTTATATAAAAAACTACATTTCGAGATTTTATGTTGTAACAGTTAAATGCCGCTGTTACAAATGCTGCAATTAAAAATTTTTCATAATAGCTAAATAATTTTTAGTCCCAGCCATTTTACTATTAATATACACGTTAAAAATGTTCAGTTTAAGGAACAAATAAGTAACGAACTATTCAGGTGTTCGCGTAGGCTTCCGCAGCTGGTGTACATGCTGTGTGGATAGGCTTCAGGGCTTCTACCGCGTTGTCTTGGTGTTGGTGGCTGACGTTTCGACCGCTGTATTGTGGCCATCTTCAGAGCAGTTGCTGAAGATGGCCACAACACAGCGGTCGAAACGTCAGCCACCAACACCAAGACAACGCGTAGAAGCCCTGAAGCTTGTCCACACAACAACGAACTATTCAGTTTAACGTAATAATAATGTATCCCGATACAAAAAAAAATGTTATTTTTACGAAATTAGGCCTAATAAGCAGTTAAAAATTACTTAAAATGAATTCCAAAGATAATAAAATAAACGAGTTATCGCTAGACATGGTTTCAGTGAGTTTTCTGAATGAACTTCCGTAGACACGATTGTTGTGATTTGAATTTATAATTTAAATGAAACAGTTTAATAAAATCCAACTTTCGAAGGCAGTTTGTTCCTAAATGTTGTTGAGGGAAGAAGTGAAGAAGCAGGTATGGCAGAAAAAAAAGACAAGAAAGCAGTTTTCGTTAGACAAGAAGAGAAAAATCATTGAAGTAGACAGAGGAGAGAAGAAAAGCGAAGTCGCAAGAAAATACGAAAATCGCGAAAGTTCAACATACTTTTTGCTCTGTAAAACTTACTTTTTCGTCCTAACAAGGCCATGATGAATGAAAAATATTGTAAAATATACAAAAATAGATGCCTTAAGAATATGCATAATTATCACTATGGTACAGTATCTGTTATTCCATACTTAGTATGGGACACAATTTGTAAGCAGATTTAATCAATTTTCGGTTTAACGAAATTTCACTATAAAGAAAATAATTACAGTACCCTCCCGAGTTTGTTATACTGACATTTCACTGTAACATATACTCTAATGATTCAAGTCCCAATTTGGTCCTCAGTGCATCAACATCATATTCATCATCATCATCATCATCATCATCATCATCATATTATTATTATTATTATTATTATTTTCACTGTTATATTCTAATATCTTGTTACATTATTGTAACATTAAAAGTACTACTTTCTAGTTGACTGTTTAACAAAATTTCAACTGTTTAATCATCCATGTTTTGCTTTATGTAAACTGTTTTGTCATAAAATATGCAGCTTTCTCTACTGTGGAAATACATGTTTCATCTATCTTCTGTTTTTCGATATCCAGGTATCAAAATTATCCTTGTCTCACGTATCAATCTTGTCAATTAAACTTATTTACAATATTATTATGCATCTCAGATTATTGTTTTCTTGATTACAGATTTATTTTTCTTCCTGTTATTCTAAATATCTCTTGAAATAATATAAATAATGCCAATCTGGACCGATAACCTACAATTATTGAAAATATTAGAGAAGAGAATACTTGTGAGTTTGGTTTAAACTGTTAATATTAATATTTAGCAGCAAATTAGAACAATAACAATGTAAATAAATCTTTCATTACAAAGATGGCAAATTTTGTTGCCATGATCAACTTTAATTCCGACAATGTACTGTGTTTGGGCTAGATCAAGAAATTGTTCACCATTTATTAACAGAAGAATATTTTATTACTATAGGTTTGGCACAGGATGCAGAAACTCTCCAAAATTTTATTTTTATAACAACAATGCCAGAAATCTATACAACATGCAAGAAAATTGAAGGAAACAAAAGAGATACGATTTATCATTGCGGTTTATGTCACGAATTGCTAACAGTCAACATTAATCATTCTAATTCAATGTAAAATGTGGAGACCACAGCAAAAAGTGAATTGCATGCTTTTGCTTTCTGAATTTAAATATGTTACCAGAGTTCGACGCCTATTTCATCTAGAATTCTATAGTCCCAACGCTGTTATTTCCGGCGTGACTCTGCCTCTTTGCTTACGTCTTAGAAAGTGAAGGCTCTATAAAGTCTAGGTAGGTAGTATCGTTCGCCATTTTTGTTCTTACGTTCCCGAGCTACCATACGAGGAATCTATTTGCCACACCGTTAAACATTATCATGTCGTAGCTCCTATGATAATAAATCAAACACAATGTAATTCAGCAAATAATTGAGAGGCAAATAACGTCTTCGTGTGCTTTCTGCGAACACCAACGAAAGAGCTAAAATGGCGGTTGGTTATATTAAATATTTATCGAGCCTTAAGAAATGAATCAGCAAATCACAAGACGCACACGTTTAAATGTAGCCGACCTGCAATGCGATTGGCTGCCAGAAATTAGAGCGACGGGACTATAGATAGAGCTTGTATGCACGTAATTTGAGTCGTTTATGAGGAACATCATGAACAGATGATTTGGGAATCTGTAACTGAAGACTAGCCTGCCTAATGGACTTCCTTGGGCTCCAGTTGAATGCAGTTTATATACGATCGACCGTTTCTTCGGTAATTTTCTTCTTGGGAGGTTTGTCTGTTTGTGGAATCGAGGGTTCTGTCTCTTTAAGAGTTCTATCCCACTGCAAAATTGATTTCGATGTAGCTGGATCCACGCTGAATTCTAGACGAATTCGGCGTCGAACTCTGGTAACAGATTTAAATTCAGCAAGCCAAAGCACGCAATTCACTGTCTGCTGTGGTGTCCACATTTTACGTTCAATTAAAATGACTAACATTGACTGTTAGCAATTCATGACATAAATCGCAATGATAAATTTTATCTTTTTGGTTTTTTTTAATTTTCTTATTTTGTTGTATAAATTTCTAGCATTGTTGTTATAAAAATCCTTCTGTTAATAAATGGTTAATAATTCTGTACCTGAGAGCTAGAGTGACGCAAGTCACAAAACAATAATTTTACAGGAGAGCCTAGAAACAAAAAAATTCTCATATTTTTGTTATTTTTGTGCTCTTATTCGCTTCTTACGAATCTCATATTGTGTTGTATAGACTACTACTTACTCTTTACATGATCAACACCTTTTATTTTCCAATGGTTTGTTACATTGGAATTAAATGGACTTGCGTTTTTTAGCTCTAAATATAAGTAATACATTCTGGACTTACATTTTATTATTCACATACAAAATAGTCATATTTTAAATTCTTATTCATGTATCAAAATACAAGTAACACTAGTTTAATATAACAGACATTCAAATTCATTCTTATGGGTTTCACTTAGGCTACACTTATTGTTTATGTCTTAAACACGTATAGTAGCTGTTATAAGTGACAGAAACCTCATGTTATGGAGTGGGCAAGCACTTTTGCAGATCAGCCATTATAACTGTGTGTTTTTCATTGATTTTTGCAGTTTCCTTATCCACATTTTTCAAGCAGTACCTCATATTTGCCTCTTCCATATGCATATCTTGTTTTTCTTTTATGGTTTTAATCTCTTCCTCTGTTGAAGCATCATGCAACTGTACACAGTAAAGATCGCATGTATCACATGTATCAACATCTGGTTGGTGGAAATCTAAATTGAAATCTTCATTAAAGATGCGCCTAAATAGCCATTTCTTCGCTTCTTTAACTCAGGAAGCCTTACATTCATCAAGTAAAGTGCATAGATTTTAGATATGTTAAGATGACCGCCCAAATATACCTTATTTGTTCGTTCTCGACTATAATGGCTTTCATAAGAGGGATATTTTCTGATGTGGGCTTTTATTTGCTCAATAATGCAATCAGAGGTTTTACTGAATGAAGAGTGTCTGCCACGTTTATCAGGTTTCACCATTCCAACTTCCTAAGTTTTCACCAATGCTACTCTCATAAAGGATTCTGATATTGCTAATGTATTCGGAAAGAATGTCTTACACACTGATTCTTTTGCAGTTTCTATTGTAAAAGAATACACATTACTTTGTGTCCTCATATTTGCCCTTGTTGAGTCCCTTGGTCTGCTCCGTTGTACTGGTTTACTAGTGACACATGATATAAATTGACGTTTTGAATCCCAGGACCTGTTTTTACTCCAATATTCCTTATGAATTTGATTTCGGATAGTTTCAGTTATGCGTTGTGTACATTTTAGCCAAAGCCAAAGAGCTAAAATAGCTTATGTGGACTTACATTTGCTCTCTATAAAAATTATTAGAGCCAAATAGGAGTAAGTGGACTTACTTAAATTTGGTTTTAAAGTGAGTTGGACATGCATCATTATAATCTTGTTTATTTCGTTTATTACTATCATTAGAGACTTGTTCCATTGTGGCACTCATGCATCGCAATAAGAGCACTTCAAATCTGTAATAATATCATTTTCAAAAAAAAGTGGACTTACGCCACTCTAGCTCTCAGGTACAGAATTATTTCTTGATACCTCTAGCCTGAACACTGTGTATAGAGTCAATGACTCAAGTCGAAGTTTGAGTCCTCACTGCATCATTGTCGTCGTCGCCATCATCATCATCATCATCATCTTGTTATGACATTACTATTACTATTATTATTGTCAGTAGATTTACTGACATGTAAAAGACTCCTGCGGGACAAAATTCCGGCACATCCGGCGACGCTGATATAACCTCTGCAGTTGCGAGCATCGTTAAATAAAACATAAAATTTTAATTTAACTGTTATTATTATTATTATTATTATTATTATTATTATTATTACTTTTACACTTGTTATATTCCAATATCTTGTTACATTATCGTAACATTAAAATTACTACAAATCTGGCTTTCAGGTATAGCTCCCTGTGAAGCAGACTCGAACAATTTCAAGGAAAAAATTGTTCTGGGATCGATACCCGGCCCTGGAATAGTTTTTCCCTTGAAATTATTCATTAAAATTACTGCTTCCTAATTGGTTGTATAACAGTAACACCATTTCAACTGTTGAATCATCCAGCACTCATTGAATAATGGTATACTCTTTACACACCCCGAAGGCACATGGGAGCATGGAGGTAAAGCTCCATGTTTTCATGACCTCGGCACTAGACAGATGGTGTGGTGAGCCTCACGCTCCAACTGCTTTTACCCCCACGAAAGGAGAGTGAATGAACCCTACAAGTTCTAGCAACAAAACAATTTCGCTATGAAATGGGACAGAACCCAGGGCCTTCCTTCAGAGGATAATAAACAACCACGTTAGGAGTATAATCTAGAGCCACAACAGTTTCTAATACCAACACGAGACTGACAAAATCCACCTCCAAAAATATTCTTATAAAAAGGAAGAACAGACAAACATGTCTTTCAATTTCTGATGACTGACACTGATCTTTATAGTTTGGATATATAACATAAGATACAATTAAGAAGTGTGCTGTTTTCCAGCTATTGAAAATGAGATTCCAGAATTGTAAAAAATTCGTAATCATCTATTTCCATCATTGTAATAGTATCATGTAATACTTTCTGCAGGTAATATCGTTTGTGCGAGATCGTGCGTATTTCCTTGGTTTCCGCACAAAACCAATCCGCGGAAAATGTAAAATTCCACATTCAGTATTCCCAACCTAACACACACAACAATTTCCCTCTTCTTACCGCTTAAGTGACATATTGATTTTACTGCTTTAGGCTTTTAATATATTATTTTTAGAAACGTTCAATATAGTAATAATTATAAATTGGAAACTTACCACTGCAATTTCACGTAAATTGCACTGTTAATTATTGTTTTTAAATATTTTCAAAAATTAAGTATACTCTACAACTCCACTAAAGTTCCTGCGTTCGGGATGCAAGTAACATTAAGGAAGCCGTGAAAAAATCAACAAGATTCCAGATGCCAATGTTATTACTGCAATATGTTATATAAATAATATTGTTAAAATATTAAAATGAAAAATAAATCATTACATAACCTTACCGTTTGTTTTAAGTTCGCATTTATAGACTGGGGGGGGGGGGGGGAAGACAGACGTATATCACGGCCTGCTGGAGTATAGTAAACACAGTAAACATTTTAAAGCAACAATGTTGAAGATAGGTATTTTTGTTTTGCACATTTGCCATCATTGAACAGAAACCAAGATGGAGATTTCATTG
This sequence comes from Periplaneta americana, assembly GCF_040183065.1. Classification (NCBI taxonomy): domain Eukaryota; kingdom Metazoa; phylum Arthropoda; class Insecta; order Blattodea; family Blattidae; genus Periplaneta; species Periplaneta americana. The sequence goes on along the minus strand of NC_091118.1, from coordinate 20,026,633 downwards.
CAACTAATTAGAAATTCCTCTTTCAGGTATGTAATAAACGATTTTCGCACAAAATAATGTACGATACACGATCGGTATGTTTTCTTTCAATTCTCGGAAATTAAAAAAGCTCAACTATGTTTCGCTTTTTCAAACTTTTCCTCGAACATGAAAACTTCAACATACCGCTCTTTTAACGCATATTACTATTACATTCCTCATTCAGAAGAAACATAACTGACACTTTGAGAAGCAGAAATTATAGTCCTTTTCAAGAAACAATGCAATGCTTGAGTCACAACAGCAACTTTATTGTGATGATTACTTGTTAGTAACTAAACACAATTTCTACCTGATAACTAAAGAATTTCGTGAAGAGGAAATAAGTTTAGAATTAAGAGATGCTAAATGCTGCATGAGTATGAAAACAATTCTAGACATATATTATGACTAACTTCTGCCATGCAGAATAAAAGATCACACCATTATGCTCACCTGTCAGTCAAGTCAACATCTTCTATTTTAACATCTGGTAACAGTTCTTCTTTTGTTTCATCCACATTCCACGATTCGTCCTGATAAAGAAAGTTATCACTATTTAGCAATTAGCAGATGAGTACGTTTAGTAAACAGGAACAACAAAAATGGACAAGTACGAGACACTGAAATGCAACTGACCTGACAACCAAATATGTTACATTATTATAATAAGATACAGAGCATAATGAAGCTGGCAATGTTCTACTTTTGCTACGGTACTTCTTAATTTACAGTGAACTACTACTTATTTACGTTTCCTTTATAAGGAATTAAATGTAAGATCAACGTGGTTTAGTGGAAAATAAAATATGAACATTAATAAATCATACAACACAAATTCTTTCAGCTTGTCAGGTCTCGAGCTTTTCTATATTACCACAGCTAAATGCAGGACTTTTTAAAAGTAAGAGGTAGCTTTAATTGCTCAGATCATCAGTTTACAAGCAAGACACATTAAGTCGAAAATATTACTGCTGAGAAAATTGCGTTTGAAAGTTCTTGATAAACCTGAATCCTCTAAATATTATTTTTGGCAAATTGTTTCTCTTTATGTATATTTCACTTTCCAAAAGTTTATACAAATACAGTCTGTACATTATAAATGTCTTTTTCTCAGAACTAATATGTGACTTAAGTGTTTTCCTTGTAAACAGACTTTCTCTTCATTTTCTACACTCTCTCAACCCTCGTAACTTGAATGCTCTAGAATTTCATACTACCGGTACTTATCTGCGTCTTTTTTTGACCCCATGCATATTTGATGTAAATAATTACGACATTTTACAGGTTTGTGCATTTTTTATATATACAAAAATTCATTTTTTTTGCCCCTAGAGTTACTCATTATGTTTAAACAATGAATTAATTAATCATTTTAATTAGTGTAATGGCAAATTATTTATTTTGTCTTTGTTTCTATTTTTTCAATTATCAGAAAACACTTTCACTTAGGTACTTCGAAATAAAACACAAAAAGGAATAAATGTGAAAAGAATAATCAATATATAATTATGAAATAATTTTTTTATTCCTTTATTATTTAATAAGTCATAATTATTGTTTGAACTGCCTATTTAAAGAAATGATATCCTGAATTGCTGGGTAGTTTCTTTCACGAAATGCTGCGATTTACATAACCTCTCAAAATATAAAAACAAACGAGGATAGAACTGTCAACATAACAAGTATAGTTGTGCATGCCATTTGATTAATGCTGTGATGCACATAATGTCTTAAAATATAAAAGCATATGAAGATGAATCCGGTAACATAAGGTCCTGTATTTCATTTGAAAAATGTTATAGCAGAAGCATAACCTAGGCCATGAGTGAATAAATGAAGTTATAAGTAATGAATGCATTGCGGGTGACATCTATGGAACTCACATAAGGGGCAATACCACAGTCTACTATATACAGTCACGAAGCTTGAGTTTTGAGGGTGCTAGAAACAATAGACTGTGACGGTACTATTTTGCATTGCCTGTAATGAGGCGATATTAGCGATCCTAGTGGTGAGCAACTATTTAATGTTTGCATATTTACTACGTATTGAGCTTCGCGACTGTATATACTAGACTGTGGCAATACTGTAATCTTTGTTACAATTCTTCTTAAGTGTAAACAAAAGAACACTCCACATTAAAACCCAATCAGACAATCATCCCAAGTGGGACTCGAACTCAAGCACGAGCACAGTGTATAGTTAGGAGATCAATAACATCACATTGCAAGGATCACCTTCTAAACAACACGTTTTCAAAGATAATGCCGATGAAGGGTGTGACAGAGAAATATTCTCAATTTAACTCTGAAAAGTTACTGAAATAATTTGGCTTCTTGTGCAAGGATTCATTTAAATATCAAAACTCACCTCAGCCTCAAACTTAGTCACTGGGAATGCAATGGGATCTACATCATCTTCATATTTTATATCTGATACGAGATCATCGACCACATCGGAAGGTTCTTCCTTGATCTCAATTTCCACTTTCATTGCACTGCCTTCCTGTGCATCAAACATGATAAACAGGCGAATTATATTTTGTCACACAAAGTAGGTTTCAAAAGATATTAGATGTTTGTTCATACAGTATTGTTATCATACAAACTTGAGGCTTACCATAGGCATGGGGCTTTTCTCTTCTTCATTTCCATAATTCTCTGGAGCCAATGGATCCACATCTGGTTCTTCTTTAACACCATCCATGACATCCAGGAAAACTGAAATTATGCCATAGAATAAACTATTCTTCAAGACTAATTACAGTGGGTTAGTTAGTTAGTTAATAATAATAATAATAATAATAATAATAATAATAATAGCTTAACCTGGAAAATTTAAGGCCATACGACCTTCTATAACTCAACCAGGAGTAAAACTGCGATACAAAAAACACACAAATATAAAAAATATTGTAGCATACAAAAAAAATGGAGATACTCATACTAAAATGTGAGTAATAAATCAGTACAAATGATACATTAATATATAACATATAGGAAGAAAGAAGAAAGCATAATAAAATATGAACAGTAAGACAAAATAGGTGAGACATTGGCCTATATATTGTATAAAAATGTAAGGATAATTAATAACATGTACAGGTTACTTTCCACATTCACTTTTCTCTATTTTTCGACCTATTGTAGTCCTTTTTCTTGCCCTTTTGTTTCCTTTTTATTAATTCTTTACTCATGTTTATACGTGTATATTTTGTTGAGAGTATATACCGGTACTGAGTAATAGTAATAACAATAGTAATAATAAATACACTAAATTACACGAAAAGTTACACATACAGGAAAACTCATACCTTCCATTCTTTTAGTCTTCCTACCCAATTCTCGCTAAGAACAATACACTCCAATTTTATAAAACTGTAATAGATCATATTGCAGTGTGTCTTCTATATATCTAGATGGCTGTGATACTGAAAGTAAATAATCGGTCATATGAATAAAAATAAATAATTAATTTACTTTCAGAAATTTCAGTGAGTACTTTGTGACTATCGAATAAGACTTAAATATTAACAACTTGTTGTTTAGAGTTTCACTCTAATGAATATCAAAATGCTTCGAATTGATAACGGGACCCGCCGAAGTGGTGTGGAACTTGAAAAATGGGTCAACAGTCCTGTCATCTATCCGCAGTATGCGGAACCCGAATCACACGAGTTAGCCAGCCCACTTTTTATTTCTGAAATCTGGCAGATTGGCGAGTAGCCATTTGCCTATTAGATTGGATTCTGTTAGCCCCCATGATAGAATGACATGTGAATATGAAAGTAGACAGAATGGCTAAAGCTGAAGGTGACAATGACGGCAACCCAGAATCTGAAATCGGAAGTTACCCATCATCTACTCTTAATGGGTTGAAGGAAAACCGCAGAAAAAACCTCAATCAGACAACTAATCCCAACCAGCATTCGATCCCTGGCACACTAGATTTGCAGCCAGACCAAGAGGCCTATAATAAATAAATAAATAAATACATATATATATATATATATATATATATATATATATATATATATATTTGTCAACAAGATGCTGCAGATTGTTTAATTTTTTATCCTGCTATGCAAATATTTACAATCATTATGTGCATAAAGTAACACCAAACATTACAGCATCACCGGAACTAAACTGTCTTGACTGATACCTACTAAACTACTGATATTAATGTCAGTTTATATCTAAATAGACAATGCATAAATAAATAAATAAATTATGGTTTATTTAACGAGCTTGCAACTGCAGAGGTTATATCAGTGTTGCCGGTGTGCCAGAATTTTGTCCCGCACAAGTTGTTTTACATGCCAGTAATCTACTGACATGAGCCTGTCGCATTTAAACACACTTAAATGCCATCGACCTCAGCCGAGATGGAACCCGCAACCTCGAGCACAGAAGGCCAGTGCTATATCAACTACTCTACCGAGGGTGACGACAATGCATAAATTTTATTTCCACACTCGCATGTGTGCAGCTGTGCTGTGCACTGCCACGTCTGCTATACATCCACGAGCGTGGAAAGATAAAATGTATGCATTATATTTGGCCAGTATTATTATTAGATTGCATTAAAAATTAGTGACCATGATTGATAAAAATAAAATTCGGGAAAATTAGGAGACCAATACAGAAGCCAGGAGGATCCAAGAATATTAGCTCAAATATGGCAGTTTCTGGAAAATACGGTCACAGTAGGCAACGTAGAACCTAGTATGTGAGTCAACGGGATTTAGGGGAAAATACGTGTGATTTAGATACTCTAGTTTGCCTCATTAATGAATGCAGAAAGTAAAGTGCAGCTGTGGAGTTGAATCCATTGGCATGCCTTATTTCATATGTCAAAGAAATCTCCAGTGCCAGAATATATTGATCACTTAGAAGTTCTTACACTAGCTCAACCACATTCAGGATAATAACGAGTGGCACCACTACTAAGGCTTTGGTTGGCTAGTGTTATTTTACTGGCACCACCAATGCTTTAGTTGGCCAGTGTTTACCTTACTGGTGCCATCGTCAAGGCTTTGGTCGGCTAGTGTTTACTATATTATGTGGTTTATGTTGGAAGATTTTTAGAAAGCGAAGAAAATATTCATTCTCTCAATTGCACGCATTGTTGGTATAACTTCTTGACAAATATCTTAGGATGTTGAGGAGACAAGGAAACCTGAGATGCAACTCCTAGTATTGTAAACACAACACCACCGACAACAACTTCCTTCAAGTGCATTATTTACGTAATGGATAGTACCACGAGTAATTGTAGCAAAATGGCATATATGACACAAAACCTTTGATGAAGTACATAACATCTTAAGGGGGGATATACAGATTTGAGGGTCAAGAAAAGTCATTTTTCAATTATTTTTTTATATAAAGATCAGACATTTATCTTCATATCAGGGAAGAAATTTTTACGATATATATAATATTTAGGTAAATATGACCATAACAGGATAACAGAAAGGGTTTGGAATGGAATTGAATGGGTTACATCAGCTGCTTGTATATGCGGGTGACGTGAATATATTAGGAGAAAATCCACACACGATTGAGAAATGACGGGAATTTTACTGGAAGCAAGTAAAGAGATAGGTTTGGAAGTAAATCCCGAAAAGACAAAGTATATGATTATGTCTCGTAACGAGAATATTGTACGAAATGGAAATATAAAAATTGGAAATTTATCTTTTGAAGAGGTGGGGAAGTTCAAATATCTTGGAGCAACACTAACAAATATAAATGATACTCGGGAGGAAATTAAACACAGAATAAATATGGGAAATGCCTGTTAGTATTCGGTTGAGAAGCTTTTATCATCCAGTCTGCTGTCAAAAAATCTGAAAGTTAGAATTTATAAAACAGTTATATTACCGGTTGTTCTTTATGGTTGCGAAACTTGGACTCTCACTCTGAGAGAGGAACACAGGTTAAGGGTGTTTGAGAATAAGGTTCTTAGGAAAATATTTGGGGCTAAGAGGGATGAAGTTACAGGAGAATGGAGAAAGTTACACAACACAGAACTGCATGCATTGTATTCTTCACCTGACATAATTAGAAACATTAAATCCAGACGTTTGAGATGGGCAGGGCATGTAGCACATATGGACGAATCCAGAAATGCATATAGAGTGTTAGTTGGGAGGCTGGAGGGAAAAAGACCTTTAGGGAGGCCGAGAGGTAGATGGGAAGATAATATTAAAATGGATTTGAGGGAGGTGGGATATGATGGTAGAGAAAGGATTAATCTTGCTCAGGATAGGGACCAATGGCGGGCTTGTGTGAGGGCGGCAATGAACCTCCGGGTTCCTTAAAAGCCAGTAAGTAAGTGACCATAAATGTACAAGCGTGTACTTATTTAGCTCTATACACATCAGGTATGTTTAACACTCGCTTCCTAACTTGTATTTTTCAAAACCGATTTTGTGATAACTCTGTCAGTTTTTAAGAGACTGCAGTAAAATTTTGCATGCAACTTTCTTCCATACTTGTGAACAATATGAATTACAATTATTGCTGTAACAATTATTGTTTATTAAAAAAAAATTTGTACTTAAAAACATTAAAATTCAACTTCTCGTAAGAAATTATATATAAAAAAAAATACTTCAAAGATTGTAGTTCATAGTGTTCATTTGACATTCAGGAACGAATAGAAAAAGAATGGCTCAGAAATATTCATATTTGTGAACATTACCATAAAGGCACATCAGTGCACAAAATGGCCACTTGTCATGATAATTACTCAAAATGGTGACTTTTAGTAAATCTGAAAATTGCCAATAATTGCAGAAGCAGTGAATACTGAGCATATCAAATTGCAAGATGGAAGCGTCATTAATTACTGAAGAAAAAATTTCGAATTTCCTCAACTTTTTTAATGCTCAAAACTGTATATCTCCCATTAAACACATAAGAGGGATAATCATTTTATTAGTTACCCTTCCACAGCATAATATAAACTCGATTTCAAAGTTTAGAAGCAAAAGTGGAGACAGCACTGTCCAAAAACAGTTTGCTTTATTTTCAGACAAATGTTTTCTAGCTTATAAAGCAAGATATAATGTAAAACAACATAAAACACTTTGTTAAAATCTAAATATATCGAATCAATCTGTCCCGCGTTTTAATTATGGAACCAGATTAGATACCATTGGTTTAGATTTAATGAAGGCATGTTGTGACAGGAAATATACTTGCATATACATAGGTTGGATAAAAAGTTATGGCAACACTGCTGTCACGTGACGATGGTGCGTTCGAGAGCTGCCAGCTGTGTGGACATGAACAAGGACTGTTAGATGGGTTAGTGCATCCAGTGGCGACAGTACTCTGTCAATCTATTGCAGTGTGTAGAATGTTGACTTTCATAGGAATAGTGCGAGCGCCCTAAGACCACGTTTACTAAACTAGAGCAACGTTCCTGGATCAAAACTGATGTGGCACGAGGTCGTAGTGCACAAGAATGTTTTCAGAGACTGCGTGAAGCCACCACCACCTTCGTCCAGCGCTCACGAGAAAACGACGACACTTGGTGGTACAGAACCCCATCATTCTTCATGACAGTGCAAGGAGTCACACCGCTGCTGGTGTCAAGGACCTCCTGCGCCACTGGCAATGGGAGATTCTGGAACATCCACCGTACTCACCCAATATGAGTCCATGCGATTACGATCTTTTCACCAAAGTGAAAGAACCACTGCGAGGGACCCGGTACAATACCAGAGATGAACTTATCCATGCTATAGGGCGGTCAATATGGAACATCAACAAAGATGGACGCGTTGATGGTGTACGACGCCTTCCAAACATTTGGCAAAAAGGTAATAAATAAGGGGGGCGACTATATAGAAGGTACGTAAATGTTGTACCCCGTGAATGAAGCCATGTCAGAAATATCAAACTGTTGCCATTACTTTTTATCCAGCCCTAGTAAGTGTTCGAAAAAATTTCACAAGTTAGAATAGTGATTTATCTGTAATCTCTCAGAGAATATTTTAATTATAAAATCTGGAATGTCGTAAATTCCCATTGACTTTGATGGTATTGATTCTTTAAATGTCTTTCAAACATTGTCGTTTGTTACTGTTGGTTGGTGCTATGAAGTCTGAGAGAATAAATGTGATAAGGAAAGCTTTAAGCATTGTCCATGCTTAAACAATTAATCAAAATATACATGCTATTAACCTTTCAGATAAATATTGGTTGCATCTTGACAGTTATTGATGGTTAGTGACAACTTCAAAACATTGATATAAGTTTAACAGCCAAGATTTTATCTTCTCCTGAAGCTGTGACTGATATCAAAACCCTTACCCTACGTCATCTCCCACTATTAAACACTCTAGCTCCCAACAGTAGTTTGTAATGAACTGTTATCGTTTTAACAAGCAAGGTTATATGTATCCTGAACAGATTTAATGTGATTAGCAAAAACCATTAACAATTTCTTTTTGTTCTGTAAAAAGCTTACCACTGAGATGAAGTTCTGTTACATAATTACCGTAACCATTTTACAAAAAGATTTGACATATTAAAAAAAACTTTTGCAAATATTCAACATTTTTTTTTTCCTCCATTACTTTATCTTGTACAATAATAAAAATTGGCGGGTTCGATCCCCGCTTGGGCTGATTACCTGGTTGGGTTTTTTCCGAGGTTTTCCCCAACCATAAGGTGAATGCCAGGTAATCTATGGCGAATCCTCGGCCTCATATCGCCAAATACCATCTCGCTATCACCAATCTCATCGACGCTAAATAACCTAGTAGTTGATACAGCGTCGTTAAATAACCAACTAAAATAAAAAAATAAAAATTGGTATGTATGAAACATTGTTCTTCTGCTACATGAAAAAAATAGTTTTACAATTTGAAACAAATTATTTTTCTTTTTTTCAAAATTCAAAATGGTGGCAGTGTACTGTAACTCATAAACTTGTTAACTTTTTCATGTTCTCTCTCTTTTATTTTATTGCTGAATCTCATGTTTACAATATCATGCTCTTTCAACTTCATTCCTTAATAAACAATATTTTTTTTTTATTTTATGTTAGAAGAAAATACTGATTTGACCATTTTTTATATAAATTTATTTTTTATCAGACAATCTATCAAAGGTAGAGAAATGATCTTGCATCATATTGTAGATATGACATGCATAAATACACACAAATAATTTCAACACAGAATGTTTGATAGTTTTTGAGTTATGAGGGAAATGCTTCATCACTGCACAGTGAACTGAATTTTGAAAAAGAAAAAAGAAAAAAAAAATGTAAAGAACTTTAATTGTAAAAATATTTTTTTCATATAGAAGATCAGTGTTTTACACAAACTAATTTTCATTATTGTACAAGATACAGTAAGGGAGGAAAAAAAATGTTGAATATTTCCAAAATTTTACTGCTGTAAAAGATGAAGTCATGAGAAAAACTACTCACATATTTCACATTTCAAAGGTTTATTAAGTGAATGAATTGTGTTGAAGACACTCAATTCGTACAAAACTCATCACAAAGATTGCAATATAAAGAGCTATCACCTTTATAACTGCATGGGGAGATACTGTGAATTTTCAAAGAGCTTTTCACTGTACATATTCGTACAGTTTGAGAGGGTAGATGCATTCTTTTGTAGGTTATCAATTCCTACAAAGCTCTCTGCATGTATCGCATTTTAAAATGCGATCACTTGATCATCTAAGTGAGTCGATTCATGAATTTGAAGATCGTTCCAAATTCTAAAACTCGTGCTACAAATTAAACATACGAAATTTTTATCTACTTTGTGGGTTGATGCAGGTCTTTGAAGATAATTGAATCGGTGAGTTGGAAAAGGGGTCAAGTCCATCATTTTTCAAAATGGCATTTATTGGCGATACCTGACTGCTATGTCTGTACGCATCATTTGGTATAACAAGGAGACATGTCCTGTCCACAGAAGTGTGCGTTAGATTAGTATTGAGTTGGAGAAGGGGTCATGTACAGAGTTTTTTGTCTCTCCTGAACAATTTACTTTTCAGGACATGACCCCTTTTCCAACTCAACGATTCAATTAATTCAAGCAAATTTCTTCTCGCAAATGTTGCATTTGAAATTCTTATCTTCTGTGTGTGTTAATAAATGTCTTCGAAGTTCATACATTCGTGCAAAACTCTTCTCACACACTTCGCATTTGAAATGTTTATTTTCGTGAATTAATGCATGTTGTCGAAGATGATTATACTGTAACTTCTCCCACAAGTATCGCATTTGAATGGCTTATCGTCTGTGTGAGTAGATGTGTGGTGTTGAAGATTGTCAAGGCGAAGAAAAGACATCACAAATGTGGCATTTGAAGGGCCTGTTATCTGTTTGACATGAATTGTGAATTTTAAGATTTTGACGGTTCCTAAAATTCTTGTCACAGCATTTAAAAGGCTTACTATCTGTGTGAGTTAATGCGTGTTGTCGAAGATGATCAAGCCGTGCAAAACTCTTGGCGCAAATATTACAGTTGAAAGGTTTTTCGCCTGTGTGAGTTGGTGAATGCTGTTTAAGTTCAGCCTTTCGTCTAAAACGCTTCTCACAAATTTCGCATTTGAAATCCTTGTTATCAATAGTGTGCATTTGTGTGTGATTTTTAACACATCGACTACTTGGAAAGGTCTTCTCACAAATGTCACATTTGAATGGCTTCTCAGATGAGTGAATTAAGCTATGTTTTTGAAACTCACTAACTCGTCTAAAACTCTTACCACAAATGTCGCATTTGAAATGCTGATCGGTTGTGTGAGTCAATACATGATTTCGAATATGCTGCTTTTGGTTAAAGGTCTTCTCACAAACGTCGCATTTGAAAGGCTTCTCAATTGAGTGAATTACTCTGTGTTTTTGGAGATCATTAACTCGTGTAAAACTCTTACCACAAATGTCACATTTGAAGGACTTATTGCCCGTGTGAATTAATACATGATATCGAATATGTTCCTTTTGGTTAAAACATTTTTCACAAATGTCACATTTGAAGACCTTATCACCTGTGTGAGTTGATGCATGGGCTCTAAGATTGTCAAGTCGTGAATAACTTTTTTCACAAAGGTCACATTTGAAAGGCTTCTGCCCCAAGTGAGTATGTTTGTGTCTCTTCAAAACATACAGTGAATTAAAGACTTTCGAGCAAATTTCGCACTTAAAGTCCTCCTGGTTTGAACGCTTATCTGCAAGGCCAGAATCCTGATGCATTCCATTTGTACATGTTTGAGTGTGCATCACCACCATGTCAGAGGGTTGCACAGACCCCTCAGATGTGATATTTTCGTTAGTTCTGACATCTCCTTGGCAGTGTTGCTGGTTGAGCCTGTAAATCCAGTTTTACAGTTATAAAAATGAAGAAAACTAATATGAGTGTTGACAAAGTACAGAACAAAATCCTAATGAGATGTTAATTTTTCCTTCATTCTAATAAAAAATGCAAATTGTAGTGCAATCATATCACGAGATATGACATACAGTTAACAAGTTCACACACACAATCTCGATTTTATATTTTTATAAAACCAAGAGAGAATTTCAGAGTACAGAAATAATGTTAAAATGGTACCTAGTCAAAGAATTAAAATAATTAATTCCCCTACAACATTAATTAGTATTCTTAAATATATAACAAACTTCATTTTTACACCAATACTGCTGCGGAAAGGGGAAAGGAACTGGCCACACGACCTCATTATCTCCTGGCCTAGTTGCCTCATAAATGGTGCCTTGTTGGTATCACTTGCGAGGTTTAGATCTGACTTCAGACAGTTGACTAAACAACTGCTACTAACAACACTATTGTTATTGCCACCACTACTACTGCTGTCAAAATCTATGTCATTAGTTATTACTGTAAAGTAGAGCATCGATTATCCGAAACAATCGAGTGTTCGGATAACTGATTCTTCGGATAATCGATCATTTACGAAAACAAATTGTACCAGTGTCATAGGAGCAGTATGAAACAAGGAAACACTGATATTAAACACGAAACTGTACATACAGTATATATTTTGTATCACAGTCTTACAAGTAACACAGAAAATTGACTAGCCTAGTTCGACAAGTTCAAAATGGCCATTAAAGTAGGCCTACAGTTTAGGAAAAGAAGTCCAAACTTTTCTCTTTTTGCTTCAGAGCTGAGACTAGTTTTTTTTTTTTTGCCGCTAAATCTCGCGAACAGCGCTAGCAAAACTTTTACATGGAGCGCGTGCAAATTCAAATTTGCTGACTGGAACGCTTTCAGTTAACCAATGTTTCGGTTGATCAGTATTCGGATAATCGATGCTCTACTGTATTTGACTCCATTAGTACGGAAGTTCTTATACTCGTAAGTGATACAAGATTGAAGGGCACTGAATGCCGTTATTTTAAAGTATGATAGGGAAGAATATTTGGAACAAAAAACATGGCTATAGTTGTCTATTGCCATACTTCATTTCAATAGTCTGAAGATGAAAGTTTTAAAATTGTCTTTACCTGATATTAAAGATTGTAATAAACATTATGGTAGCAATGCTTAAAAGTGAAGCATAGACATCAATCAAGCAGAATTTTTTTTGTTTATTATTTAACGACAGTGTATCAACTACTAGATTATTCAGCATTGATGGAATTGGTGATAGCAAGGAGGCACTTGACGAGATGAGGCAGAGGATGTCTCAAATATTACCTGGCATTCACTTTACAGTTGGGGAAAATCCAACAAGGTAATCATCCCAAATGAGAATCAAACACACGTCCGAGCACAGCACCATATCAGCAGGCACACATGCCAGCCATCCAAGCTACCCCTGCGGTTCAGAGAATATAGGAGTATCACAGAAGACGTAATTGTATCAATTAATTCGTTCATGGAACCACAGTGGTGCACCGAGCTTATAAGCCAGGGAGACCGGCTCCAAATCCTGCTCCACCCTGAATTTGTAATATAATACGTTTGACAATCCCTTGCAACACTCCAACAATTTTCCACCATCTTCAATTAGGAATGCAATGCAAACCCAGCCCATGTGATGCACCCTCGATAATTTCTAACGAACTAAGTGTCTGTACTTTTAGTACTAGCGACATCTACGAGGCATGTTCTTAAAGTAAGTTCCAAAAGGGTGTACTAAGTAAACGGGAAGATATTTGCAAACCATTTTTGTTGCATTGTATTCCCCACACTTCAATTACTTCTCAACATAATCTCCACCATTATTGAGGCATTTATCGAGTCGTGGCACAAGTCTTTCTGTCCCCTCACTGTAGAATTTGCCCGCCTGCAATGTAAACAACTCCCGCACTGCTGTTTTCACTTCATCGTCGCCATCAAAATGTTGACCACCGAGGAACTTCTTGAGGTGCAGGAAGAGATGAAAGTCACTCAGAGCCAAATCCGGGCTGAAGGGGGGATTGGCCAATTTGTTCCCAACCAAATTTCGAACACTTCACGACATTTGTGGAAAACTCAAGGAAAGCGAAGAAACTGTGAACCTCCTCTCCTCATGAATTTTTTCATCGACAGCACGCACCAAATCGGCATTGATCAAAGATGGCCGACCGGTACGCTGCTCGTCATGCACAGAGACATGGCCCTCGTTGAACTTCCCAACCCATCTCCTGACCATTCTATCACTAATGGCATCATCACCATACACCTCACAAAGTTGACGACGAATGTCAGCTGGTTTGATGTTCCTCACATTCAAGAAACAGATAACAGACCTCATCTCACAGTCGGCGGGGTGCTCGATCACTTTAAACATTTCAACTGATCACAACTAACCACACACACGGACTGAAGCTCTGAAACTGCATGCACAGCTTGCCTGAGGACTGAAGAAGAAAACACGCATGTGCAAAATAACGATTGCAGCGATGCGACAGCTATAATTGAAAACGGAACTTACTTTAAGAACACGCCTCGTATGAACATCTCGGAGTTGTGGCAAATAACAAGAAGTTAAAGGCTCTGGCATTGGAGAAAAAAAATTGTTTACAGGTACAGAAAACTGCTTTACTGGCACCTATGCTTTTCTTTAAATCGAAAGGTAATGAATAAGAAAAGAGAATAAATGTCTGAAATCTTCTGAATTTTAAGATATTAAATTTGTCAATGTCTTTACATAGAATAGACTCGTACAATAAAAAAAAAACCAGTGTTTTTAATAAATTATTTATTCAAGGAAGCCTTGTAAATTGGCTGCATACCAGGCAAATTTTACCTATAGTATTTTATCATCAAAAATGAATGAGCTACCATGAGAGTGTAGAGATTCTAATGTTTTTACCCACTGTATAAAAATGGTACGATCTGATTAATACCTATTCATTTTTTAAACATAAATCCCTTTCAACTGGATACTATTGTTAGGATCTCCTTCGGGATTTTTTTTTTACTGCAATATGAAGTCACTGCTCTCGAATTACCTTCCTTACCAGTCCTCTTTCAAGTCTGGTACGGCCAATTGTGGCGAATATATTGGATGACGGAACAGTTCAAACCTACAGTCTTGCAATGTAACTCAAGTTCAAAGTGCTCTCTACTTTAGAATGACTATTTTTTAGCATCCTTCATCTCTTGAGCAATCTCGTTGACATCTTAGAAGGTTAGAATAATATTTCAAATTATAGTAATAATGCTGCAGGAAATCAACAACGATAATGCTTTCTGCATCCAATATAAGAATTGTCTGTAATCTTCCCATCTGGTTAGTGCATTCAAAATATTTTTGGAACAGATGTGGAAGGGTGTTTTCACAGTTTTTATTGATTTCTTGTTACAGGTAGAAATTATGAACTCATATTTCGTCCATAGTAACATATCTCTCCAAAAACTTTGTTTAATCTCTCTTATAACATTACATATTCACAGAGAAACAATTTATCCTTTCTCATTTCAGTCATTTCTGATTAGTATTCAATTCTCTCGGGATCTATCTAATATAGAATAATATAGCTAAGAACTTTAAATTCTCTGTCAACATTACAAAAAAGTAAGTTTACAACTCTATTGCCCATGAAATCTGTTACTATCTGTGCTGGGCTAAAATATCATCAACACCCCTTCATACAAAAACAATGGTGGACAAGACTTTGCAACGTAACTTTAGAAAAGAAACATGGAAACTCACACATAACTATCCTCACCTATCAATCAAGTCAACATCCGCTTTTGTGATGTCTGTCATCAGGTCCTCTTGCATTGCAGCCATATTACATGGATCTTTCTGGGGAAGAAAAATATAATTTCTATAATATATGGTAGAAACTTACAAGAGGATGTTTCATAACCAGAAGAAATAAACTACGAAAGGATTGACAACTGCTTTATAATTATGGAAAAACAGAGTGGAAAGTGAACTTTGACAACTAAGGTTTCTAGACTAATAACATGCCAATTGATTATGTATTCTTCAAAAGAATGTCAAATTTTTAACTGCAATATGTTATTGAAAAACAAGGATTTTTACTAAATCAAGTGAACTTAAGGTTCCCAGGTGTCCTATACTGACAGTATATGTAAAGTCCAAAATTTCGTATTTATGGACTAGTAAAAGAATGGTAATTTCTCATAATTTTTTTTTAATATTACATGTCCCTGCTGTACAGATATTATATCATACATTTTTAAAACCTCTAGAAATCCGTTACCTAGTCAATACTGAGAATTGGATTCTTTTGGAAATTAAAATCACAGTTAAATACTTTCGAAGTAGACTATGTTACATGAAGTGTTTCTGTATCTCATTTTCTCTCAAATCCAACGCACTTGCAAATATATTTCCGCAGCCACCACATAAATCACTATCTACGGTCACAGTCTACTATATACAGTCACGAAGCTTGAGTTTTGAGGGTGCTTGAAACAATAGACTGTGACGGTACTATTTTGCATTGCCTGTAATGAGGCGATATTAGCGATCCTAGTGGTGAGCAACTATCTAATGTTTGCATATTTACTACATGTTGAGCTTCGCGACTGTATATACTAGACTGTGCTACAGTACTCATTGAATTCTGGGTAACCTAATTCTGTTATTTCATTATTCCTTGTAAATTCATTTTCATTTACGGGAAATTTTGCTCTAGACCACTTAAAATTCCCTTCAAATCCAACCATTACTATATCAGAAATGAAATAATTTCTTCCAACCAGGTCTTGTGGACTAGTGATAAAACCTCAGACCAGTAAGTTCATACAAATCCTCACCTGACGTGTGATCAAATCCCAACTATGCAAAGACAAGCAAATACAAAGTTATAATAAGTGCAAATATATGAGACAATCAGACAGTGAAAAAGAGAAAGGAGAATAGGAAGGGGAAGAGTAAAAGGGTTAAGGAGATAATAATAAAGTCTTTGGCAACTGTTCTCAGTTACCACCCAAAACTCCCTACTTCCCACTTCTCCCACTAGTGTGTTCGACGTGTCCTGCATAATTATCATGCTAATACTTACCTACTGGCTTTTAAGGAACCCGGAGGTTCATTGCCGCCCTCACATAAGCCCGGCATTGGTCCCTATCCTGAGCAAGATTAATCCATTCTCTATCGTCATATCCCACCTCACTCAAATCCATTTTAATATTATCTTCCCATCTACGTCTCGGCCTCCCTAAAGGTCTTTTTCCTCCGGCCTCCCAACTAACACTCTATATGCATTTCGGGATTCTCCCATATATGCTACATGCCCTGCCCATCTCAAACGTCTGGATTTCATGTTCCTAATTATGTCAGGTGAAGAATACAATGCGTGCAGTTCTGTGTTGTGTAACTTTCTCCATTCTCCTGTAACCTCATCCCGCTTAGCCCCAAATATTTTCCTAAGCACCTTATTCTCAAACACCCTTAATCTAAGTTCCTCTCTCAAAGTGGGAGTCCAAGTTTCACAACCATAAAGAACAACCAGTAATATAACTGTTTTATAAATTCTAACTCTAAAATTTTTTGACAGCAGACTGGATGATAAAAGCTTCTCAACCGAATAATAACACGCATTTCCCATATTTATTCTATGTTTAATTTCCTCCCGAGTATCATTTATATTTGTTAGTGTTGCTCCAAGATATTTGAACTTCCCCACCTCTTCAAAAGATAAATTTCCAATTTTTATATTTCCATTTCGTACAATATTCTCATCACGAGACATAATCACATACTTTGTCTTTTCGGGATTTACTTCCAAACCTATCTCTTTGATAATAAATATTCTAAATAATCTGGCTTCTTGTGCAAGACTTCAAAGAAAAAAATAATAATTTTAATATCAAAACTCACCTCTGTCTCAAATTTCATCAATGGGATTGTAGTGGGAGATATATTTTCTTCATATTTTATATCTAATGTGAGGTCGTCGACCAGTTCAGAAGGTTCCTCCTTAATCTCAATATCCACTTTCAAGAAATTGCCTTCCTGTGTATCAGAACAGAGGAATTAGGCAATATTTTGCTTCATGAAGTAGGTTTTTAAAAGATATCTAAAGATGTTTATTAATCACATTATCATACATTAAATATGAGGCTTGTAACCTAGTTTGTCACTTACCATAGGCATGGGCCTTTCCCCTTCTTCATTTCTATCATTCTCCAGAGCCATTGGATCCAGATTTGGTTCATCTTTAACAGCATCCATGAGAACTAAAATAATGCCACAAAATACACTAGAACCCTATTTTACACTTTTGCTATTCTGCACGACGTGGTTACATGCGCCAATAGCTAAGTAATTACAGTGGGTTAGGTGATGGGGGATAGTTTCGTGACAGGAGGTTGACGACTGTGTGTGACAAGGCTAAAGTGGGATAGCTAAAAGTAACATATAGGTGATATTGCATTGTTACTTCATCGTATTTATCGACTTATTCTAGAAAGTAAAACAAATAACTTTATACTCTATAAATCTGAACATAGTAAATATTATGCTATTAAGAATCATGTTTTCACGCAAATTTTCATCCACAAACATTATGTGTCTATCTCGTACAGAATCCCCGCACTTAACAAGGAGCAAAAAAAAAAAAAAAAAAGTAGTGTGTGAATTGAGGGAAATAGTTTAATGGTACAGAATGACAATATTCTATTGGCTAGATCTCATAAATTTTATTTTATTTTATTTTATTGGGTTATTTTACGACGCTGTATCAACATCTCAGGTTATTTAGCGTCTGAATGAAATGTTAATGTTATGTTTTATTTAACGACGCTCGCAACTGCAGAGGTTATATCAGCGTCGCCGGATGTGCCGGAATTTTGTCCCGCAGGAGTTCTTTTATATGCCAGTAAATCTACTGACATGAGCCTGTCGCATTTAAGCACACTTAAATGCCATCGACCTGGCCCGGGATCGAACCCGCAACCTTGGGCATAGAAGGCCAGCGCTATACCAACTTGCCAACCAGGTCGACTGAATGAAATGAAGGTGATAATGCCGGTGAAATGAGTCCGGGGTCCAGCACCGAAAGATACTCAGCATTTGCTCGTACTGGGTTGAGGGAAAACCCCGGAAAAAACCTCAACCAGGTAACTTGCCCCGACCGGGATTCGAACCCGGGCCACCTGGTTTCGCGGCCAGATGTGCTGACCGTTACTCCACAGTTGTGGACTAGATCTCATAAAAGGTCACCAACAGAATAACATTACATTTTTTATTAGTTTATTTTATAAAGAAGTCTAAAGTAGCGTACTTCTCAAGAGCTTCTTTAAATGTAACGTTTCAGTTTGGATACTATTATACAAGAATTAATTAGTCTAATACTAGACCTACTTAGTTATATCTGCATACTAATCAATATTTTGACTAAAGTAGGTCTGCAGTTATTTTTAAAATTACAGCTCTAGTTTTTTACTGATTATAAGATTGAGGACGTTCATAAACTGAGGGTCTTTTTTTATTTCTCCTGCTCAAATAATATTTCAATTTCAGTAATAAACAAGGATGCCAGTCACTGTAATAAAATTTCCATAGCTCGATGTCTTAGTACTGCATTTAAATTTTAGAATTACAGCATTCATTAAAATGGTGGAGGGGGGAGGGGCACAATTCCTATGGGCGATCCTGTACAAGCACAAAAGAATTTGTCAGTCGATGGAAATGCCTAATTATTATAATGATTTTAAAAGTTTTTTTGGATAAATTTCAGAACACAGATTCCTTCCTTTCCCTCTTACTTCAAAATTCCAACCAAATATCAGCTGGTAATCCTGATAATAGTAAGTTAAAATCTCTAGAAATTTAAACAAATTATATGAAGTTACATAAACAGAAAGCTCATACCTTCCATCTTTTTAAGTACAGCCTTCCTTTCCAATTCCCAATTTGTCATTAACAAGAGCAATACATTTCATTTTTATAAAATAGTGGCCAATCATATTGCAGTGAGTCTGCTGTAGAAGATCTAGCTGGCTGTGATGCAGTAACTAAATAATGAATTTAAATACAGATATATTGATACTGCAATATATTGCAAACCTAATTTCAATAAACGATATATATATATATATATATATATATATATATATATATATATATATATATATATATATATTGCAGAAAATATATCGGTATATCGAAACGATTATCGATATATCGCTATTCTGTAAGCAAATTAATAGATACTAATGCAATTACATTTGCAGGTGTACATTTATTACAATAAACTTGCTTAAATTTTAGTAGCCTATTCCCTATTACCATTGAAATTAACATAACAGTCAAAAGATTAAATATAAAATTGCAACGATAAACAATACATTTTCAATACCATAATTATTATGTAGTTCCTAACCAAAATCAAAATTTTGGGGGAGGTAAGTTGAGCTTAAATGATACAATGGGAAAGTGTTAAGTGAACCCTATATGAGTCAGTATTTGACATTGAAATATTCATTCATTCATAGTATTCTGACCAAGGGCAGATCTTTCACTGCAAACCCAGCATTCTCCAGTCTTTCCTACTTTCTGCCTTCCTCTTAGTCTCCGCATATGATCCATATATCAATGTCGTCTGTCACCTGATACCTTCTTTTGCCCCAAGCTCTTCTCCCGTTCACCATTCCTTCTAGCGCATCCTTCAGTAGGAGTTTCTTCTCAGCCAGTGACCAGCCAATTCCTTTTTCGCTTTCTGATTAGTTTCAGCATCATTCTTTCTTCATCCACTCTTTCCAACACAGCTTCGTTTCTTACTCTGTCCATTTCACACACTCCATCCTTCTCCATATTCACATTCCAAATGCTTCTATTCGCTTCTCTTCACTTCGTCGTAATGTCTATGTTTCTGCCACCATGCAATGCTACACTCCACACAAAGCACTTCACTAGTCTCTTCCTTAGTTCTTTCTCCAGACGTCCGCAGAAGATGCTCGTTTTTATATTAAAAGTTTCCTTTGCCATTGCTATTCTCCTTGACTTCTTGGCAGCAGCTCATGTTACTGCTTATAGTACAACCCAAGTATTTGAAGCTGTCCAATTGCTCTACTGCATCATTTAGAATTCGCAAGTTTACCTTCTTTACTTTTCTTCACTTGTTGGCATTTATCTTCATTCCATACTGCTCACAGCTGTTAACTCCAGTAGCTTATCCCTTAATATCATCTAACAACACCATATCAGCAAATCTGAAACACTTTATTCTTCTACCTCCTACTATCACTCCTCCATGTTCTGAAAAAAGTTCTTCACTAAATCCTCTAAGTAGAAGTTGATAAAGGACATCCTTGTCGTACTCTTCCCCCTATTTCACTTGGTTCTGATATTTCTTCTCCTTTGACTCGTTTCATTTATAGCAGGGCTGGGCATCGAGAGCAGATCCAAACTGTAAATGGGGATGCTTAATATTCATCCGTCACTGAATCAATGCTGCGTGGTGTTCGGTGGGGAAGAAAGGGGATGAAGAGAAATCATATGGCTCCCCGTGAGAGAGTAGAATCCGCTCTTGCTGGCCAGCCCCGATTTATAGGTTACTAGGTTCATTTATTGGTTCTCTCTTTCCAATCCACATCAATTTTCTTTAGGATCCCCGTCAGTTTATTCCAATCCACGATTCAATTATTCTAATTTTATATAGGATTCAGTCCAGGACACAAATTATAATGCTCTTTTCTAGATAACAACGTAATCATTTTTAAATGTAAGTAAACAGATCTTTTATTTATTTTTAAATGTAAGTAAACAGTTCTTAGAATGTTTTAGCAAACTTCACAATTGATTTGATACAATTCTTGTGTAGTAAGTTCCCATTGCAAGTTATTGTTACACTATAACAATCCAAACATTAGTGGTGGTGGTGGTGGTGGTGGTAGACTGATGGTGATGATAGGGATAGAATTTTTATGTACTAAAATATATAATAAGAAACCAATGTCAATACTAAGTTGTGCATATAAATCCTAGCCGTAAACAAATCTCAAACCAGTATTATATCCTTGTTTCTCTTTCCATTTTAGAAATAAAAGTTTTGAAGTCAGACGGTTCCTTTTCAGAATGGCAGTTGCTTCTGTCTTGGAGAACATTAATACTAAAATAGTAATAGATAAACCTCCCATCTCAGTCTCACGTTCACATACTTGCATTTTGACCAGCCAATCAGAGAAAGGCATTGATTGGATTGGATTGGATATTTCAAGGTTGCACAATTATGTAACTGCCCACTTTGGAATTATCGGAGTTAACTAGTGTGGATTTTGTTGTTCATAATAATTTCACAAAAACAAAAAATACAAAAAGCGATAAATTTATGAGAAAACCGATATATTATATGATAAGCTTATATTGAATAAAAATTTCGATAACAATATATCAGTGTATT
This sequence comes from Periplaneta americana, assembly GCF_040183065.1. Taxonomy (NCBI): domain Eukaryota; kingdom Metazoa; phylum Arthropoda; class Insecta; order Blattodea; family Blattidae; genus Periplaneta; species Periplaneta americana. The sequence continues at coordinate 20,004,793 of NC_091118.1, read as the reverse complement.
GAAACGAAAATATCGATATTTCGTAAAAACCGATATATCGTTCCTATCTTAATGCTCTGGTATAAAATGTTATGATTTCCAAACGGGTTTTCTACAGCACGTGACACTTAAGGTTTTTTTTACGAAAAAAAAAATGGAAAAAATAGTCTAATTTTCAGAGGGAAAGTAATTTGGAATGTGAAGAATTCATATAGGACATCAGGTGATTTGAAATCATATTAGAAAATAGTTAAAAATGGGAAGGAATTGATTGGTGTAGGTAACGTAAAAGTGATTATTTAACACGTAAATAAAGGGTTAGAACTCTTCAAAATGAACGCGAAACGCACATTCCACTTCACTTAGTGCATGTAAAGCATTTTTTTTAGAAAATGCCTGAACTAACCTAACCTGTCACAGATTCGTATATGCAAGATATACGAAAAGCATCAACTAACCCAGCCTGTCACAGATCCCCACAATCTAGAACTTACAAAAAATGCAAATTGGAAGTATCAGTGTGGTGCTATAGAAAATCCAAGGATTCTCGTAAGTTTTTACAGTTTAAATACATAGGTACAAAACGTATCAATTAAACTTAATTACAGACACATAGAAACTTGACATCAATACCTAATGGTAAAAAAAAATTATGGTTTATTTAACAACGCTCACAACTGCAGAGGTTATATCAGCATTGCCGGTGTGCCAGAATTTTGTCCTGCAGGAGTTCTTTTACATGCCATTAAATCTACCGACATGAGCCTGTCGCATTTAAACACACTTAAATGCCATCGACCTCGGCTGGAATCGATCCCACAACCACGAGCATAGAAGGCCAATGCTATACCAACTACGCTACTGAGGCCGACTTTTTACGTAATGGTTGGTGACTACATTGTCAAATAGAAAGATTAAGTTGTACGTCAAAAATTCAACTATGTAATTCTCCACAACCAAATGTAGCCTTGAATCAGTATGTTAATGCACTACCACCTGTGCTATGCTAATGGCTAAGTTTTTTTTTTTTTTTTTAATTTTTCTTTGTTATTTAACAATGCTGTATCAACTACTCAGTTTAGCGTCGATGGAATTGAGGATAGCGAGATGAGGCAGAGGATTCGCCATAAATTATCTGACATTCGCTTTACTGTTGGGGAAAAACCCAACCATGTAATCAGCCTAAGCAGGAATCGAACCCGAGCCCGAGCGCAACTCTGGATCGACAGGCAAGCACCTTAGTCAACTGAGCTACAGTGGTGGCTAAGTTACCTGTTATATCATGTAGATTATTATCTGCTTTCCAGGCTTGGACTGACGTGAAAACCCTCCTCGTGGTGGACATGACTGAAGAACGAATAATTTTCCTGATTCTTTCATTTTCTTCAGAATGATACATACTCACCCAATTCAATAAAAAACATGCTAAAATTGCCCGCCGTCATTTTCTATACATTTTTGGTACCTGCTTAATAAGTTGTCCATCACTCGCTGAAGTTCCCATCAAGAAATAGATGCATAAGTTTTAATGAACCCCAAATATAAATATCACAGGGGGCTAGGTCAGGAGACAGAGTTGTCACAGACTAACACTAATTACTATGTCCTGAAAAATTTTATTAATTTCTTGTAGGGAAACTTTACCTTCACTGTATGAGTAGTGGTGGAATCCTGTTGAAAGAATGTGTAATTTCGTTGCATCTGGGTAAAGTTTTGAAAAAAAAAAAAAAAAAAAAAAAAAAAAAAAAAAAAAAAAGGTGTAAAATTGGGTTCACATACCTACATGCATGAACTATTTCCTCAAAAAAGAAAGTTCGACAATACTTTCCCCACTCATGGTATAACACACGAACTATCTCGTCAAGTAGGAGGGAACTATGCCAATGATGTCTTGTTTTTTTATGAACAGGTAGTGGTGATATTTTGAATTTACGTAGTCATGGAGATGCAATCACGCCTCAGAGAATAAAACAAGAATTACTTACTTACAAATGGCTTTTAAGGAACCCGAAGGTTCATTGCCACCCTCACATAAGCCCGCCATCACTCCCTATTCTGTGCAAGATTAATCCAGTCTCTATCATCATATCCCACCTCCCTCAAATCCATTTTAATATTATCCTCCCATCTACGTCTCGGCCTCCCCAAAGGTCTTTTTCCCTCCGGTCTCCCAACTAACACTCTATATGCATTTCTGGATTCACCCATACGTGTTACATGCCGTGCCCATCTCAAACGTCTGGATTTAATGTTCCTAATTATGTCAGGTGAAGAATACAATGCGTGCAGTTCTGCGTTGTGTAACTTTCTCCACTCTCCTGTAACTTCATCCCGCTTAGCCCCAAATATTTTCCTAAGCACCTTATTCTCAAACACCCTTAACCTATGTTCCTCTCTCAGAGTGAGAGTCCAAGTTTCACAACCGGTAATATAACTGTTTTATAAATTCTAACTTTCAGATTTTTTGACAGCAGACTAGATGATAAAAGCTTCTCAACCGAATAATAACACGCATTTCCCATATTTATTCTACGTTTAATTTCCTCCCGAGTGTCATTTATATTTCTTACTGTTGCTATTCACAACCCACCCTGAAAATGTACACCTTGTTCCATAATAGCCCAGGTGAAGCTTATAGCTCATAAACATTAATTTCATGCAGTTTGATTTTCAACAACTCTGTAGCTTTATGAGCAGAACGAGAAATTCCTGCTTGTTGAACAAACCATCTAATTTTACATTTTTAAAGGTAATTTTCCAAACGAAAGTCAGTGGCATCCAAAGTTTCTTCTGTTAAAACCCTTTTTTACCTTTCTGTGCTAATCTGTAATACAAATATTACAAAAAACACACATTTTGTAGATATGGTTAACCCAATTATTCATCCTGTATTTGCTACACAGTATATGACAACACTGCGCAGTTCTGTAAAGAGTTTGTCTCTTTATGTCTGTTTTGCACATGGAACACAATGTCTGTTTTCGTAAATATCACACGTTTCAAGGCTATTGCTCTTTATAAAAGCAAACCAATTACATAAAATACATTATACACAAGTTGTACTCAATTATTTGAAGGCGTGTCTTTACAGTGCATTGATAATACATGTTTTCGAAGATATGGTCGTAGTGTGAACGTTTTATCACAATAACTACATCTATAACGTTTCTCGTTAGTGTGAGTTTCTATGTGTAACCGAAGAAGACGATTCTGAGCAAATTTCTTATCACAAAAGTTGCATTTGAAATGTTTCTCGTTTTTATGAGTTAGCAAGTGTTTTCTTAGATAATCAGACCTCGCAAAACTCTTCTCACATATGTTGCATTCGTATTGCTTCCCACCTACGTGAGTTACTAAATGTGAGCGAAGATATTGCGGCCGTGCGAACGTTTTATCGCAGAAGTTGCATTTCAAACGTTTGTCGCGAGTGTGCGTTGTTGCGTGTTGTCGCAAGTATTGGATCAGTGCGAACGTCATACCACAGATGTCGCATTTAAAAGGCTTGTCACTCTTGTGTGTTAGTTCATGTTTTTGCTGATGATCGAGCCGGGCAAAACTCTTACCACAAACACTACATTTAAAATGTTTCTCACCACTGTGCGTCAACGCGTGTTTCCGCATGTGGTCAAGCCGCGTAAAACTCTTCTCACAGACATTGCATTTAAAAGGTCTTTCGCCTGTGTGAGATGATAAGTGGGCACGAAGGCGATACGGGAAGTGATAACACTCACCACAAATGGTGCATTTGTAAGGCTTGTCGCGTCCGTGGTTTCGTAAGTGTTTCTGAAGTTTAGACCATCTTGAAAAATTCTTCTCACAAACGTAGCATTTAAAAGAATTAACTCCTAAGTCTGTATCTATACCTTGTTTAAGGTCTTTGGACGCTGCAGCATCATTACCACAAAATTCCAACTTCTGATCCGAGGTGTTATCTGAGAGGCCACAATCATCAGCTGTATCATCGTTATCCAGTTCTGCATGATGGGCTGCGACACCGCAGTCTATGGGTATTTTGTGATCCTTCACATCAATCACGGACCTGTAAATCCAAGAAAAGTATTACTAGGGTGACTAAAGGCTGGTTCACAATAAACCGGAAACAAGAACCAGAACGAGAAAGAGAATAGAAAATTTGCTAAAATGTGTATATTTAAGTGTGAATGCGCGCTGGTTCGAGTCCTTGTGGGAGAAGAAATTTTCTCATGAAATTTCGGCCAGTGTACAGGACTGGTGCCCACCCAGCATCGTGATGCACTTGGGGAGCTACGATAGGTAGCGAAATCCGGTTGCAATGCCAGCTATAACAGCTGGGGGGATCATCGTGCTAACCACACGATACCTTCATTCTGGTTCGATGATCGTCCACCTCTGCTTCGGCATGTGGGCGTGAGGCCAGCAGCCAGCTAGTCGGTCTAGGCCCTTCACGGGCTGTAGTGTTACAGATTATTATTATTATTATTATTTTTTATACAATGCCACCAGGTTGTCTTTCGACATTTCTGGTCTTCTCTCCTGGCCGTGGCTTAGTTGTAACCCATTTCTGAGGTTGGGGCACCTGGAAGGCGGAGTTACATTACCCCGATGATGTGATAGGATGATTATGATAATGTGGTGCCAGGAGAGGCCTTAAATCTAAACTTAACCTAAATTCCAGACCATGGACGAACACAGGAATAATCCCCTTTAAGGAAAAATTCCTGTGCTCTAACCGGGAATCGAACCCGGGACCTCATGAACTATAGCCAGAAGCTCTGACCACTAGACCATGAGGCTGGTCTTATTATTATTATTATTATTATTATTATTATTATTATTATTATTATTATTATTATATATTTAAGTGTGAGCATTCACAATTAACGAGAAGCTTGCCGGAGCCCGGGAACGGGAACGTGAGGTTGCCCAAGTTTCAACTTTGCTGTTCTCGTTTCCGATCACAGCCTGCTAAATTTATTCTGTTGCAATGATAAAGCTATTTGACCGTCGTGTATTTTGTACCATGGAGGCCATGACATAAATCCTTCTTCATGTGTTGTTTCTAACCCACTCGAAAATTCAGTAGAATCACTTTCAATATATGCTACGTGTATATGTGACCAGATTACCAGGAGAATTGAATTCTTAAATATTCTGTCATAAATTCTGAAGTTGGTGAACCTGTGTTTATGTTTGCTGGTTTTTTCTAATGAGAGAACGTCATTGATCAATTAAACACGTAAAAAATTAGATTGCGTAATATCCACTTTACATATCATTATTGATATACATATCGATATGCATAGCCGTTTCCAATCTTGGTTTATTGTGAATAAAAAATTTTCACTTTCACGTCCTCCGTTTCCAATTCCCGTCCTGGTTCTCGTTCACGGTTTATTGTGAACCAACTTTAACTTCTGATCACAAAAGTACGGGAATTGTTGAGTTGCTATTTTAGTGTAGTGTGTTATACACGGTTGGGCATGAATAACCGGCTCAACGCATCGCACTTGATCTGAATCTAAACTTCCTTCCAAATGAATCAATGCGATATAAAATGAAAGTGAAAATGAATAGCCTAATGTAAGTAATGAACTGTCTGTAATGTTCACAATGGAAGCTGAAAATGTCCTCCATAAGCATCCAAACATTTGTATGGTCCACACCTGTGGAGGAACGGTCAGCACGTCTGGCCGCGAAACCAGGTGGCCCAGGTTCGATTCCCGGTCAGGGCAAGTTACCTGGTTGAGGTTTCTTCCGGGGTTTTCCCTCAACCCAAGATGAGCAAATGCTGGGTAACTTTTGGTGCTGGATCCCGGACTCTTTTCATCGGCATTATCACCTTCATCTCATTCAGACGCTAAATAACCTAAGCTGTTGATAAAGTGTCATAAAATAACCTACTAAAAAAAAATTTCTATGTGCGTGTTAGTGAGATGAGGCAGGCTGGTTATTCGTGCTCAGTCCTGTAGATGGCTTGTGTTCAAGTAACTGGTTTCAGATTTAATTGGTGACTGAGATTGTGATGAATCATGGTGTGTAAATTTCCAACCCAGTATTTACTTTTATGACTGAGCAAAACCATAAAAAACCCAGTAAAATTGTCCGGCCACAGGGTTCGAACCCGGGCCCTCTCGAATGCGAGACTCAAATGTTGTCTGAACCAACTCGCTTGGTCAGTAGATTTTCTATGTGGGATTACTGTCCAACAAATAAAAGATTCTCTTTATATATTGAACAACATTTGTACTTTTAACAAAAAAAAAATATATATATATATATTTCATAAATTAAAAGTGAAAAACAAAACAAAAGAATCAACTAAAAGCACAGTCTAGTATATACAGTCATGAAACTCAATACATAGTAAATCTGTCAATCTTCTTAATGTATCCAGCTGTTTGCTGACAACATAAAGTCAACTATAGTCCACTGTAGTCTACTATTCAGTTGTTTTTCACGAGAAATGAGATGTATTTTGATAATACGTAGTAAATATGCATCCATAGATAGTTGCTAACCACTAGGGTCGCTAATATTGCCTCATTACAGACAATGCAAAATAGTACCGGCACAGTTTATTGAACCTAGCATCCTCACAACTCAAGCTTCGTGACTGTATATACTAGACTGTGCAAAAAGTTTTGTGAAACCATGTGGTAATATTCTGGACCCTAGTGATAATCTTGTATTACAGTCACATGAATAAAATATACTCGTATTATTTTGCTTTCCAACAGAATACAGAGTTACTGATTTACGGAATTTCCCCGAAATTAATTTATTTTGTTTTTCGTGAGTGGTAGCCAAATATGGGGAAAGTTTAGACTCAGTTGGACTATAGGGTCATTTGATGAATAGTAAAGGCTGTAGGTGAAAACTCGCAATGATTATACTCACTCTTCAGTCAAGAAGTCATATTCCTCTTTCACAGCTGACTTCAACTCCTCCTTCACAGCATCTACATTCCACAACTCTTCCTAAAGAAGAAAAATGTCACTGTTATACATAAAATATACGGGAAAGAAATTATACGGAACTGTTAACACAAAGAGGTAAAGTCGTTATAAAAATAACAAGCATGTTTGGAATTTAAGTCCACTTAAGGGATAAAATTGATGTGTTACAGGTTAAAATTGCCAAACAATACTCTCTATTAAGGTTGATTGACATTACATGCAACACTTCCTGTCTGTTTCCTCTCCATTCCATAACCATTAAGTTTTAGTTGAGTTTGTAATTGAATGTATTCAGGACTTAAAGTGTGTCTACCAGTGACATGCCATACATGGAAGGCAAGGAAAGCATTGCTTTCCCTGTTCATAAAGCGAAAAGGAAGACATTTATTGCAGAACTTATATTTTAATCGTAAGTACTATGAATTCTCTAATCTTAAAATGTCACAAAATTCTTCCTCTGAGCATCTGTCTTGGTCGAGGTGGATTTGTTATGCATATTCTATAGAGAAGAAATTACTGGAAACCATTGTCATTTCATTTCATTCAGTGTTCTGCCTAAGGGCAGGTCTTTCACTGCAAACCCAGCTTTCTCCAATCTTTCCTATTTTCTGCCTTCCTCTTTGTCTCCTCATATGATCTATATATCTTAATGTCGTCTATCATATGATATCTTCTTCTGCCCAGAACTCTTCTCCCGTTCACCATTTCTTCGAGTGCATTCTTCAGTAGGCAGTTTCTTCTCAGCCAGTGACCCAACCAATATCTTTTCTTCTTCCTGACCAGTTTTAGCATCATTCTTTCTTCACCCACTCTTTCCAGCACATCTCTATTTCTTATTCTCTCTGTCCACCTCACACATTCCATTCTTCTCCATACCCACACTTCAAATACTTCTAGTCACTTCTCTTCACTTCGTCATAATGCCCATTTTCTGCCGCATACAATGCCACACTCCATACAAAGCACTGCACAGTAATGAGAACTTATATGCCCAAGTCATCGATGATTTTGCTGCTAAAGAAAGGAGAACTGTTTTGATGTTCAAATATATTTAGGTGAGTTGGCTGCTATCAGTATTGTACTATACATAGAACAATTTGTATTATTGCTTCCCTCACGTAAAACTGCACCGCATGCCTCTGGTGTATACATACATTTCAAACTCTGGAAACTACAGACTGGCAGTTTCAAAGCATTGCTTGGTCAGTTGGCAGCCCAAGCCCTGTGCAACCACTGGTATTCCCCTCCATAAAAGCATAGCACTCTTTCCTTCCATATCTGCAGTCAGTCATGAGTAAGATTTCATTAGACAATACAGTAGTGTAGTGCTGAGATGTTCACTGTATCGTCGTATATTTATTTTGGTATAGCGGCTAAAGTATTGAACTTATAATCCTGTGGACTGTGGACCCAGACTTGATCTCCGTGTATCAGTGATTTGTAACTTGTGTTGGGCAAGCCCCTGGTCCTGGTAACACAAGGGTTTTCATCAAGAGCTCCAGTCCCCCTGTGGCATCCAAACGAATCTCCATCATTTCATCGCAGGTGTAATGTAGACCAGACTCCTATGGCGCACCCTGGGCAACGACTGTAGGTGAATGATGAATAGTCAAGTATCCATCATTAGTTAAAAAAAGAAAAATTGTCTTGAAGATATACATCAAGTATAGGAAGGAGAGTTTCGAGGACTATGTCCATAATGTCTTTTATTTTAGGTTTTGGTCAGTCACAGAACCTGTTTTATCAAACTTATCCACTATCTTTATTATTGCTTTTCGTAACTGAACTGGTAGGAAATTTACATCTAAATTTATTTATTATTGGGTTATTTTAAGACGCTGTATCAACATCTAGGTTATTTAGCGTCTGAATGAAATGAAGGTGATAATGCCAGTGAAATGAGTCCGGGGTCCATCACCGAAAGTTACCCAGCATTTGCTCGTATTGGGTTGAGGGAAAACCCCGGAAAAAAACCACAGCCAGGTAACTTGCCCCGACCAGGATTCGAACCCGGGTCACCTGGTTTCGCGCCCAGATGCGCTGACCGTTACTCCACAGGTGTGGACTACATCTAAATGCTTGCCTTGTTCTACCACGTAACTTTCTGTACGTCTTTAAGATAAATATAAGACGATGCTATGAATATCTCACTATTGGACAATATTACTTTACCTTCTAAAGAAATCTCACTCACAACTGTCCCACTCTGAAGAAATCTCACTCATAACAGACTGTAGGCAGAAAGAGTGTCACACTTTCATTGAGGGGAATGCCAACAATTGCATCGGGCTCCAGCTGCTGACCAGTCGAACTATGTTTTGGCACTTTTAAACAGCCTGCAACTTACAGATATGGAATGGAAGAAAAGCAGAAAGGAAGAGCTATATATACTGAGGGTCAATTTTGACATGCCTTTTGTTTATCGTGATGTGAGCTTCCATACACCAATGTCAAAGATATCTCCCTCCAATTAGCTGAGTTTTGCTAACAACAATACTGCAGAAATTTATAGACAACTTTGCGAGAATCTACAAAGAGGTCACAAAGTGGGCGTACCCCCCCTAACTCCCAAGTATTACAGCACTATAATGGGTATGGTTCACTGATTGATATGGACATGTACCTGATAGTTTAACGATCCAAGACATCGGTATGAAGACCTTCATTTTCATAGCACAGCTGAATTCTGCGTCATGTCCTGGCAGATGTTTTGCAGAGATAATCAAGGGTCCGTTCGTTGAAGGCATCTTCCACAGCTGCTCGTAATTGTGTCGTTGTGTTATAGCAGTGATTTCGCACTTTGTCCTTGATGAACCCTCAGCGAGCATCATCAGGTGTTGTGAGATCAAGATCCTCTTCCAATTCACCAGTTGGGAAAGGTCGATGGTAAATGGACTCTGGTCAGCCATGTTTGTATATAACTGCATGGTTACCAATGTAAACATGGAGGTACCAACATTCACAAAGTGAAATAAGAATACATGGGGCTAAGCGGGGGATTATGCCCAATTTGTGACCACACTGTAGCTATGTATAATAGGCAACTGTGTCAGTTTTTAATAAAAACCAGCCACTGGCATAGCTCAGTCAGCAGAGACATTTGACTTCTGATCTGAAGTTCCACTTGGGAATGGATTCGATTCCTGCTCGGGCTGATTTAGCTAGTTGGGGTTTTCCAAGGTTTTCGCCAACCATAATGCGAATGTCAGGTAATATATGGCGAATCCTCGACCTCATCTCGCCGAATGCCATCTCAGTATCACAAATTACATCGATGCTAAATAATGTAGTTGATATAGCATCGTTAAATAAACAACTAAAAATAAAAACCAAACCTCTGTCCATTATGGAGAGTAAAGAGACCAGCCAAGTATGTTGACATAATTATGAGTATTCGTAAAGAACACATTCACTATGCCCGAACTTTTCTATTGAATCTCCTGGCGTTCCACATACAGTACTAATGGAAAAGCTATGCTCAATTTGCTAGCTGCAAATATATATAGAAAGGGGTGAGAAAAAGTGGTACTTCAATACACAAAACGTAAAAGCTAATAATGAACATGTGAGAAAGTAATGTAGGCACAATTTAGCATGCAATAAAATCATTATCTGTCGCAGTTTAATTATTTACTGATTGATAATTAATTTACAGTAATGTATCGTAAATGAACAACTGACACATTTAAATACAACTGGATAACAACAAACGAATTTTATGAGGCTATTAAGGTAACTACTATACATAAGGCACATCTTTTATGATCATTATTGTCATTAGTAATAACAAAAGATTTAGACATAGTCTTTTCTCATAAAACTTAAATATTCCTGATGGCTTCATCTTCTTTTAGGTCTTTTATGTATTTGTCACCTGTAGATCTATAACGAAGGACATTTTTTAATAGTAGATCATTATTTATGCTATTACTAGTATTATGATACTTTTAATTTTTGTTCTATGTAGACATTTCTTTGATTATCCAACAGTGTGGATACTAGAAGTGAAGAAGTGAGTGGCAGAGTAGTTTATAATAAAATTATGTAGTAGCCATCATAATATCAATAGTCAGACTGCTGTGCAAGATACAGCGATTATGGAACAAGAGACAACAATAGCATACAAAAAATCTTAATAAAACCATGAATTATCACAAGAAACTGTATACAATATACATGGCTATAGAACAAAAGGAGAGTATAATAGAAAAAGGAAGTGAAATTGAGCAATTGAAGACATTATTACAAAAACAACCATTGTCAAAATTGCTATTTTTCAGGAGAACAATACAAATAAATAGAACAACACATGTCAGCTGTCTCTGTTCAACTGGTGTTTATCCTTGTGGCTATTGCACCTGACATGGGTCTTTTTGGAGTCTATAAACATTTGCAATAGTAGAAAATGTGTCCTTAACTCAATTTCATTAAAAATGACTAGGGCTGTGTTTGTAATAATGTAAGATTTTGACATAATTAGGAACATTAAATCCAGACGTTTGAGATGGGCAGGGCTTGCAGCACGTATGGGCGAATCCAGAAATGCATATAGAGTGTTAGTTGGGAGACCAGAGGGAAAAAGACCTTTAGGGAGGCCGAGACGTAGATGGGAGGATAATATTAAAATGGATTTGAGGGAGGTGGGGTATGATGATAGAGACTGGATTAATCTTGCACAGGATAGGGACCGCTGGCGGGCTTATGTGAGGGCGGCAATGAACCTTCGGGTTCCTTAAAAGCCATTTGTAAGTAAGTAAGTAAGTAAAGGCTGTTTTTGTAATAATGTCTTCAATTGTGACCAATTTAAAGGCAGTCTCATAATTATTTAAGATACATTAGAAATTATTATTGTCAGTAGTTCTAAATTCATCTCAGATTCTTTCTTCTGGAAAAAGTTACGATTCCAATACATAATTGTCAGATTATTATTTCAAGAATTTAAAAGTACGAAAGAAACACACTTAATATTTTAATGCAATAACACAAAATAAGTGCAAAATTACCTTATTTTCCAGGACTTATGCCAGTTTTATTCACATGAGGGATCATAAGAAGTCTATTTGAGCCAGTTACATATTCATATATTTTTAACATTCTTTTACGAAATTCGAAATATTATTTACTGCATTGTCACTGAAATGTTCTTTTAATATATGGCAAAGAAAGAAACTTTAAAAAATACGAATACTGAAAAATGAACTTCGATTAGATACACAAATCTAAGATGGCATTTATACAATTATAACACAAATTTAATTTTCGAAGTGTAAGTACCGGTACCATACAATTATTTTTACAATTTGTAAGAGAATATAAATAATGTAGGTATGTCATACAATAATTAAAAACAACATAACGCAGGCTGCAGCTAATACAAAGAAAGTACACACTGTCTTATGAAGTATAACTATGGGCTTCCACTTGCATGATCAAAACACTGATTGCATATAATATTCATGTGCTGCTTGCACAGCAATTTGTCGCACTTCGCACAAGACATATTAGTCTTCCTGTCCTTTGACCTTGGACAAACTTCACATCGACCGCGTGCTCTCCTTTGTCTGGGTGGTCCTGCAGTGTGTTCCATTCTTGGAACGAAACGCTTTATACCTCTCTCCAAGTTCTTTGGTAAGACTTCCTTACTGTATCTGTTTATCATATGTTCTTGCACAAGTTCTAGAGCAAGCTCCTGTAAAAACATTCTTCTCACTGTACTTATCTTAATGCTTATTAAAACTACAATGTATAAAATAATCACTAATATGAAGGACATTGTAATAACTTGCTGGGGTAAATGTGACCCCAGATGCAACTCCAACTAAAATACAGTAAAACTTCATTTATACACTTTTATGGGGATATGAAAATAAAAACGAAAAAGTGTGAAAAAATTGTAAGAATAATAGCACTTAGTAACATCTGAAAATAGCATTTTGAAAATAAAATACGATTATTTTACAAAAAGATGTTATTCTCCTGAACTGCTTGTGTTTTTTTTTTTTTTTTTTTTTGCTCCAAAGAAATAAACCATGCCCTTAAATTGTGATAATTGTTCCATAATTTGTTCAGTTACTTACTTACGGCTTTTAAGGAACCCGGGGGTTCATTGCCGCCCTCACATAAGCCCGCCATCGGTCCCTATTCTGTGCAAGATTAATCCAGTCTCTATCATCATATTCTACCTCCCTCAAATTCATTTTAATATTATCTTCCCATCTACGTCTCGGCCTCCTCAAAGGTATTTTTCCCTCTGGTCTCCCAACGAACACTCTATATGCATTTCTGGATTCGTCCATATGTGCTACATGCCCTGCCCATCTCAAAAGGAATTTTGCCATGACCTCAGAAAAAAATAAACTAAGTATGGAAAACGCATTATCGTGAAACATATAAAAGAAGTTTCACTGTATAATGTGTCCTGGTACAAAAAATTACAATACAGAGCATCTCTAAAATAAACATCCTTTACATAGAAAACACCTGGAGGAAGAGAGTGAGAAAACGAGGTGATATTACACCATGAATGTATTGCCAAAATATTATAGCAAAGAGAAAAGATAAAGTTACAAATCTAAATTGACCAAAAGAAAGTAGGCCTATCACAGACAAATGGCACTGTCAGTTGTTATCTCTAGGTTTATGTTTTAAATGTGACAAAAAATATCTCACAATGGAATTGTTAATGAGTTCATATCAAAACCTCCTCTCAAATTGCGCACAAAGATCTCCATAGGAGATAGACAAATAGAGAAAAGAGTGACAGGGAATTCATCGAATATAATTCGTGAAACGTTTATGCTGTTAGTGATTGCTATTGTGAGCATGCTTGGGATTGTACGTATGTTTGGGATTTGAAATAAAATTTGGTATTTCTTTTAATTTTTGTCTTCATACATCCCACATTTAAATGTAACAAGACAGAGTATTTTCGTTAATTATTTCATAATTGCTTTCTCCTTCCACAAGGCTTAGTCTCGAGACAACAATGCAATTAACAGTCGAAAGGATTCACACATCAACATGACGCCAATGAGTTGAATTATTGTAATGAATATCATGGCATTACACTAAATTGAATTATACTTCTCCTGCTTCATGGAATTAGACCTTAGACCTGTTTCCACATCAAGAAATGGAGTCTTTCCATTGAATTGAATTCATTTGAAAATTATCACAGTTAAGTAAACCCTATTTTAGAATTAGACTATGTTAAATTATCTATTTCTGTCTTTATAACCACCGCATTTACTAATCACCCTAATTTATGTACGAATAGGTCTAATTAAGAATTCATTATCAGATGACATTCGTTTCCCCTTTATGTTTTATCATGGCTGGCTGGATTCGAAACAACTACGCACATCATAATTTCAGTCATCCAAGGCCTGCTGTAATTAATGACATCACCGTATTAAGCGAAAGTGATCAGATTTCTCGAATATCAAGCACATGAACATTTCACATTAAAATTATTGTCCATTCCAACTATAAGGGTGTGTAAATGTACATGGAAATCACATTAAGAAAGAATGGTGCGTAAATGGAAAGAGTATAGAGTGTTAGTTGGGAGGCCGGAGGGAAAAAGATCTTTGGGGAGACCGAGATGTAGATGGGATGATAATATTAAAATGGATTTGAGGGAGATGGGATATGATGATAGAGACTGGAGTAATCTTGATTAGGGTAGGGACCAATGCCGAGCTTATGTAATAACAGAAATGAACCTCCGGGTTCTCTAAAAGCCATAAGTAAATTGAGTCAATACCAATATCCTACCACGTGATATATGACGTGATCCTACGCACTCTGTGTGTTTTCCAAACTTATTGAGGACGATGTACTCATAGCCGGAGCTAATCAAGTTTCCGACAATCTTTTATTGGCACTTCAAATCCGGGCCATTTATACAGTTATTAATGGAAGATGCCGTGGAAATCTCAGTATGTGCGCAGTTTGTGGAAAGGTTTCGACATAACCTCATCAACACTCCCTTATAAAACTAATAAAACTCCATAAAACTAATATAATATTTTGTTCTTATTCCCGATGATAAAAGATAAATTATAAACATTCTATCACTCAAAACATAAATGGTAAATGTTCTATCATGCGACTGAATAACATTCAGAATTATTAAAACCTTAAACTCAACACATCTTACCTGAACTTCACTCTTCACCACACAAAGTGAACTGGAATTATCATTCTCTTCATGTTTGATGTCTGATGCGAGATCATAGCTCAGGTCGTGAGGTTCCTCCTTGACTTCATGCACATTCACTTCCAAAAAATGTCCTTCCTAAATGGTAGTAACATATGATAGACGAATTATTTCTGACAGAAATCAATCTCCCAATTATAAAGTTTTTTTCTACGTCTTTAAGTCAAAGAAACAGAGTATCATGTTATCACTCACCACTGACATTGGGTTTTCTTCACTATTTGAATCCTCATCCTTTGGAGCCAATGGGTCATTCTCGGGTTCTGATTTAACCACATCCATAACTGAAAACAAAACCTGTACTGTACTATATCGGGAAAACTTCAGTATACGAATACCTCGCTAACAATTACCTTAAAATAAAAAAAAGCAGATAAACAGATGTCTGCTTGTCGAATGTGCATCATCATGCTTACGAAAAGGGATTTTTCAGTGCCAATAACGTATTTTGAGTGCACAAAGTTGGAACTTTGAAGTACGAGGGAAAGGAAGGTATCTATGTTCTGAAACTTGTATGCCATGGTACAAAAAGCTCATTTTGTAAGCAATATAATTTAATCGGTATAAGTTTATAGTTTTAACTGCTACCTTATTGCTATTTGTAAGTAGTTTACCCTTATTGTTGGGTTAACTGTATTGTATTGTATTGTATTGTATTTATTAACATTCCATGGTATTCATACATGCTTACAGCTAGAATATGGAACAAGTCAAAAAACTTAATACTATTATAAAATCTTAATTTATAGTCGCAGTCTAGATGAAATATATACAGACGAGATTTACAATATAGTCTACTAGTACAACACATAGTTTTAGTATCAATTTCATTAAGTGTTATTGAATGTCATGAATTCACCTACAGAATAGAAGGCGTGAGAAATTAGGTACTTCTTTAATTTGGCCCTAAATAATTTTATGTTTTGAGTTGAGATATGAGTGAAACCATTGGTGTGCAACACCTTTAATTCCATAATAATCTAATTTATCTAGCAGCATTTTATGATTTATATGAGAAGAAACTAAATAAATAATTACGATCCTCAATCAGAAACATGCAAGTGTGGTCCATAATCTTTTAACTTAAATATACATTAAATGACTGATAAACTGACACATTCAAATAATTAAATATAGATGTATTAATTAATTACTATTAAACACGTTCAAATAATCCAAGTTACCATTGAAGATAACTTAGATAACACGTAATGTATTCTCGTTCTTACCTATTATCTATTACATAAGTTTTAGTGCTGTCGTCATAAGTAGGTCTACATTACAGTAGGATCATAGTGGCTTAGAAGGCAATTAGGCAATGTTACACCAAAGAGTTTCACCAAAGAGTTTGTGCAAACTCTTTGTGTTACACAAATCACTGGTCGAACAAAGATTAGATCCTTAAATCATAAAGAATAGTCCGATGATATGCATAGTTTGCTTCCTTCATAATTTATAAATTTATTATCGTATTTTTGTTAATGCCATTAAAGAAAATGAAAAATAAGTAATTTCGTAATCTAAAAAGCGTAATTATGATGTATGTAATTTACGATACAAACTTTTTAAGTACCGGCCTACCGGTAACTATGATTGAGAAGTTAGCAACTGTTGCAACTTAAGAGTACTTACAAAATAAAATACAATAATGCTACTCTTTTATCCCATGTGAATCCATTTTATTTATAAATTACATCAATATGCTTGAAAAGCCTAGAAATCAATTACCATATTTAATACACAATAATGTACGTCGCGAACATTACCGGTACTTATGAAAAAAATATATCTTGAACATTAAAGGAGAACACAACACGAAATAACTTATTATTAAATGAAACTTTCCGATTAAACTTATTCTAAAATGGCTAATTTCTTTCTTCTTCCGCCACGTTCTCTTGCAATCAGCTCTAAAAAAATGTTTGCGTGACGTCATTGAGTCTATTAGAGCACTATATTCCCTGAGCAGACCAATGCGACATGTCAATTTCCAAGCGAGTGATGTGACGTCTGTGTGGTGGAAACAACAATACAGAAAGTAAAAGATCTGAAGGTGATAATTCCAGTGAAATGAGTCCGGGATCCAGCACCAATAGTTACTCAACATTTGCTCTTAATGGGTTGAGGGAAAACCTCGGAAAAAACCTCAACCAGGTAACTTGCCCCGACTGGCATTTGAACCCAGGCCACCTAGTTTCGTGGTCAGATGCGCTAACATTATTCCACAAGCGTGGACACTTTCAATGGTGTAAAAGGATATGATGATGGGCGAATTAGATCTGCATATGAGAAATTACTAAGGAAGAAAACTGTCCTATACAGATATTTCTCACAGATAGCCATCAAGGTGTCAGAAGTTTAATCAGATGGCGCCCATGTTCCTGACGTACCAGTAAAAGTTGGCCCCCTGACCACTGTCTGATGGGGAAGCTCAGTCTTGGGGCTTTTAACACACTCTGTACATGAACACAGTGTGACAAGGTATGAAGGTAAATGCGAAACTAGAAGCATACATTTCTTTAAATTCACCATTCAGATGAACATCATCCTCTATCATCACTGCTCACTACTGGCGTTGACTTCTCTTTCACCATGATAACATCACATGATTCTTCCTACAGAAAGAGTAGGCTGTAACTTATGTTACTTTTACATTATAAATAGAGAATGGTAGGGAAATGAGTGCAAATATTTTGACAAATGATGGATAAAATCAATACGAACTCAACTCAACTTTTCAAAAAGCTTTATAGGACTACTCACCTCATGATGTTCATACTTAACAATGGGCAATGGAACTGGAACTGGAGTTTGTTCAGGTATCTCCACTGACACGACACCACAAGTGGGGTCTTCACACTCCACCCTTATTTCATTCTTGAGCTGAAACGAATTCCTTCCTTAGTAATAACAGAATCTTGCATTTGTATTTTACTCTTGAGAATAAAAATCCGGTCAATATAGGGAGGAATATGGATGTAAAACATGTCCAGGCATACCCTACGAAAAAGGAGATGAAAAACTATAGAAAAAATACGTTAAATAATATATAAATTTTGATTGGAAACCAGCGGTTACAATAACAATAACAATAACAATAATAATAATAATAATAATAATAATAATAATAATAATAATAATAATAATAATAAATATTCAAGAATTCTGTTCTTTCTTGAATTCTCGGTCTTTTTTATTTCTCTGATTCTCAACACATTCTTTTTAGTTTATCATTTTGCTCCATGTGATTCACGTTCCTATCATTTCCATAATTTTATCACCACCTACGCATTTACTCACGTACCTAACTACCTATATATATATATATATATATATATATATATATTTGTTTGTTTATTTAGCAAGACTTTCATCATACTGTAATACCGAGTATCTTTATTACTATCTTGTTCTTGCTCATAATGAATAGCTTTAAAAACTATTAATGTAATCACATTTCAACGTCCCACTTTAATTGACATAAAAAATCTATAGTCGCTGACACGTGTAGGGCAAAGTCATGAATATAGCATGACATATAAATTACAGGACCTCTAATACTAAGAATATTTGGTTTTTAGAAAATTTTCAATGTTAGACATGACAGGCCGGAGAATGGAGAGAACTGTAAAATTTAACTCTAATGCCTGATGCAAGAATTTCAACATCAATATACTCCAAGATTACTTGTGTTTTGTTTGACTAATAATAATAATATTTACTAAACGGATAATATGTATTAATTTTGTATGCAAGTAATTTCAGTAATATCTACAGTATATCAATGGTCAGTAGTTTTCCTAGCTTTGATTCCACATTGAAAATTGCTAATTTATTCCTCTATTGTGGTCACTGGAAAGATTAAGACTTCTGAAATTTCTAGTAAAGCACGCATAAGTTACAGGGCATGAGTGCGATGTTGCCACTTCTCCCTCACCCTGATAGCAGTCAGTTGGCAGATGGGTGAACGGATGAACTGTCAGGCAGAGTTTTTGTGCTTATTAGTGATAAGCACGGAAAGAAAGAAAGGTAATGTAAGCAAACCTAGTCTAAATTATTTAATCTTATGATAGCCAGAGGGAATCCCTTCCTATTTGTGTTACTTTCGTCTGCTTTTCTTCAGTACTCACACTGCTTCTTATACGATGTTGTCCAGATTGCAACAATGTTACAATATGAATATGTTGGGCTACAAATTAAAACTAATTATAATGAAACTGCCAAGAAAGGCACAACAATACAGCAAATGAAAACGACAAATCTGCCAATGACTTCAGTAAAGCGTCTGATCAATTCTAAATTTTCACACCTTCATATTCAGGAAACAAAAATACATGCCGAAAACAAAAAAATGGAACACCCTAATCTTGAACCCAGAAGTAATCCCACAAGTACCACGGAAAACTGCAGTTGCAGCCTTCAGGCTGCTTACAGGACACGATTGCTTGGCAAGCCAATTACATGAACTACAAATTCTGAATTCACCATTATGTCCCCTGTGCAACAGTCAAGAGGAGATGAACGAGAGCCACTTGAAGACCTGCAATGCACTATCTGCAGAAGACACTGTAACCCAGAAGTATTCGAGAGCACAAATGCTAATGGCCTCATTGCTAGATGCACGGCATTGAAACAACAACAACATAATGAAACTGTACTAATTTATTACAGTTAAACCACAACTAAACTGAATCTATACAAAATTTGCACAAATTATACACTTGATACTATTACAATCAATAACAACTGAGGGAAAGCTCCATGTAGAAACGTTGTGTTCACTTCCTGTGGTGTGTCAAAAAGGTGAGTGATGTATTGGCTGAGGGATCCAGAGAGTGGATGGAAGGGAAGACAAAGATAATATATATTACAGAGCTGTCACAAGTTATTTCTTTGTCTGCGAGAGTAATACATACGGTTGCAATGACACATTCTGCATTATACTAATTCATGCTAAAGCTGTATTGTTGAATACAAGAAGATTCTTCAACAAAACTTATATGGGCCACAGCTGAGAAGAAGACATAATAAATATGTCACTCAATTTTACTTTGATCTATTGAAACTGTTGAAGTCACAGTCTGTGAAATGTTACTTAAAAATAATAAAATATTGATGATGATGATGATAATAATAATAATAATAATAATAATAATAATAATAATAATAATAATAATAATAATAATAATGTAACGTAGGAATAAATATATGTCTATACCTTTGCATTAATGTGATACTTGATTGATCTTGTGTTGATCTTCTCACCAAATTAGCTTACTGACATTGACAAAAGAGAAACAACTCATACAAATGGTGCATTTTATGATTTTATTTTTTCGTGCCGTGATATGTGTCTCTGAAGGTATGTCCGCAGTACGAAACTTTTATCACAATAAGAGCACTTGTATTTTTTCTCACTTCTATGCGTCAATTCGTGTGTTCGAAGTTGAGAACTCTGAATAAATTTCTTCTCACAAATGTTGCATTTATGCTGCTTCTCACCCGTATGAGTTAATATGTGATCCCGAAGATGGTGTCGATATCCGAAAGTCTTATCACACGAGTTGCATTTGAAAGTTTTGTCACGCGTGTGATTTGCGATGTGGTTCTCCACGTACTGAGGTAATGCGAAAGTCTTGTCACAAATGTCGCACTTGAAATTCTTCCCGCTCGTGTGTGTCAACGTGTGAGCTATGAGCGACTGCTCTTGCGGGAAACTTTTCTCACAAATATCGCATTTATAAATCTTCTCGCCTGTATGAGTTAAAATGTGATGTCGAAGATTATGCAGAAAACGAAAAGTTTTATCACAAAACTTGCATTTGAAGGGCTTGTCAGGAGCGTGGGTAATTGCATGTCTTCGGAGGTACGGACGTAATGCAAAGCCCTTACCACAAATACCACATTTAAAGTTTTTTTCGTTTTTGTGTGTCGATTCGTGTGATCGAAGATGGGAATGCTGTGCAAAACCCCTGCCACAAATGTTACATTTGTAAGGCTTTTCGCCAGTATGCGTTAACATGTGTGTTAACAGAGTTGGCCGTTGTGTGAAACTCTTATCACAAAGTTTGCATTTGAACTGTTTCTCGCCTGTGTGTGTTAAAGTGTGAGCAATAAGAGCCTGTCTTTGTCTAAAACTTTTCTCACACACATCGCATTTGAAATGTTTCTCGCCTGTGTGTATTAACGCATGTGATGTAAGTGTCTGCTTTCGTGAGAAATTCTTGTTGCAAATATTACATTTGAAAATTTTCCCACTCAAGCCAGTGCGTCTCTTTTGTTTATGATTTTGTATCTTGGTAATGCTTTTGCCGCAATCGAGGTATGTATGATCCTTATCCATTTCTGTAAAAAGAGACGAGTCTTTGTGTTGTGACAATATCTCGCTGTCGTCACTTTCCTGGACTGTCGCGTCTCCATGGCAATATGGCTGCATAGGTCTGTAAATTCAAAGACATCCTTATATAACCCTGATGACTGACTTCACCATCTGCGTGAGACATTATAAGCAATGCTGTTTTATAAATCCCTTCTAACACTGATATTATTATTATTATTATTATTATTATTCTGGGCGAATCCAGAAATGCATATAGAATGTTAATTGGGAGGCTGGAGGGAAAAAGACCTTTAGTGAGGCCGAGACTTAGATGGGAAGATAATATTAAAATGGATTTGAGGGAGGTGGGATATGATGATAGAGAATGGCTTAATCTTGCTCAGGATAGGGACCAATGGTGGACTTATGTGAGGGCGGCAATGAACCTCCGGGTTCCTTAAAAGCCAGTAAGTAAGTAAGTATTATTACTGGGTCACTAAAACATCTATGAACCAGTCAGCAGACAGACTTCAATGATCGGATAGCTTGTCATTGGTCAACGTGAAGGGTATTACAAGATCCTATGATAACATCCAAAGATGAAGTATGGTATGCATTATCATACTAAACTATAGACTGAACGAAAGTGTTTCTTAAGGGGAGACTGTACTTCTATATCTTACAATGCTAAATTCCTCAATTTTGGGAGTACTTTTCTCAGAAGTTATAAAAGATACAAATGTAGAAAAAATAGGACATATGTGACATACCTTTATATATGAAAACAAATCAGTTCATGTTACTTTCGGAACCAGAACTGAAAATTGTCCTCCTGTAAAACTGTACAACAAAGAACTTCCTGAAGCAGACGATGTTAGATATTTCGGTATGCATTTAGATCGCCGCTTAACATGGCGAAAACATATTGAAACTAAACGTAAAGAATTAAATTTTAAAACATAAAAACTCTATTGGTTATTGGGACCTAAATCAAAACTGTCATTAGAAATTAAACTTCTTGTTTATAAAGTCATACTAAAACCAATCTGGACATACGGCATCCAACTGTGGGGATCTGCTAGCAACTCAAACATTGAAATACTGCAGAGGTATCAGTCCAAAACTTTACGTTCCATTGTCACTGCACCATGGTATGTACGTAATGATGTCATTCATCATGATCTTAACATTTCAACTGTAAAAGACGAGATCTCTAAGTTCAGCAAAAAATACCTGCACCGATTAAATCAACATCCGAATCATCATGCATTAAATTTTCTGGATAATAGTCAAACAATAAGAAGACTTAAAAGGACCAATGCTCTTGACCTTCCATTCACTTTTACTACAGCTATTTAAAACATTGTTATTTTTCTTTTGGAGTGTTGTCATGGGATAACATTTCCTCTCATGTCATATTCTTTTATAATATTTACTTATTGTCATTTGTAGACAGATTGTAAATGTGGCATAATTGTAAAAAAAAAAAAAAAGAAAACCTTTATGTATACAACTGATTAAATAAATTGAAAATTCCACTGAGCGGTTGGCAAAAAAATTCATCGATAACATTTTTTGCGTTAAGAATTAGTACCTACTACAAATTCCTTTTTTATTTTTGTTGAAGATTGAAATAATCTTAATTTTTGAACCTACTGTGTAAAATGCCATCACATTGATATTGTATATTAATTTCAGCCTTCTCGGTACAATATTTTCTGAGAAAAGTGCACAAATGTCACAAAAATAAGAAAAAGCAAAAAAATGGTGTCAAAGTTTCGAATGCAATGCTTGCAATGTTAAATTCCTCAATTATGGGAGTACTTTTCTCAGAAGTGATAAAAGATATAAATGTAGAAAAAAATAAGGCATATGTAACATACTTTTATGTATAGAATCAGCTAAATAAATTTAAAATTTCACTGAGCAGTTTGCAAAAAGAATTTCATTGATAACATTTTTTGCATTAAGAATTACTACAATATTTTTGCTGAAGATAGGGCTGAAAGCTGACAATTAGAAAGAATAAAATCATGTTATTATTTTATACATTACAGAAAAAAAAAACGATAAAAACCAAAATTTAATTTTTCTTGTAAAAATTCGGTGTACAGACTCCACTTAACTGATTTGCAGTCTGCTATGAAAGCTGAAGTGGTAAAGTAAGTCTAATTATTTTACTCCGCAACGAGCGTTTATGATTTGTATATCCATACACTGGGGCGGCCCGTCCTTATATGCTACAGTGCTACAGCACAATGATAATTTTTGCTCAAATAATGTATTTGCAATACCACCATAGTATCTGATCTGCCATTTGACAATTTTCCGTGGTTATGTTCATGACGCGTTATAGAGTGTTTAGTCTTCGCTCTTAGCTCTTTGGTGCCTCAGGGGGTACAATGTGCTTCTCAAAACTCTAAATGAGAATGTAGACAATTAATGCGCATGTGCGAAGCTGAAATCACTGTCCTGATTGGCTATTTTTACGCGGGGAAGTGCTGTAGTCAGCTTCAGCACAACACAGCTTGGAGATTGCAAAAGTAAAGCGTAACAAGAGAATGCTTGTTTGTGGAAGAACTCGGAACTATTTACAATGTAGGCCTATTTGGTAATTCAAGTGTCCGACTGCTGCTGCCGTCTACCTGGTTTTTGAGGTTATCCTGAATCAGTCAGCAAGCGACGGAGAATGGAATCCCAGAAAACTGAAGCCAAGGAAGTATGTGACTGTATAATTCAGAAAACTACTCACCGTTTCCAGTCTTTAAGCTATCTAGATGCAACAAAATTGTTAAACGGCAAATTTTCTGGCAATTTTTGGATAGCCTAATTTTCCTGAACGCGAACTTGAAGTTGCTGTCAACAGCTATACTGTATTGAACAAAAGAGTGTTAAAGACACAACTTTGAGTTCTATACGGAACACCTGCTTTCCGGAATATAGATGGAGCTGTTCAATTGTTACGGTACATAGCCTCCAACAATTCACAGGATCCATTCTGTGAAGTAACACTGTCAATAGAAAAGAGTATGATATCCAAGTTGAAGGCTTTAACACCAGGGTAATTGATAAGTTCTGCAGTAGGAAGGAACGTCGTATGGACTTCATATTTCGTCACTAGGCGAGTCTCAAATTAAGATAAATACATATAAGTGTATGCAGTAGGCCAATATAGAAATTGTAGCACACTCATTATTTTGACCACCAGCCGCTACTGTCCATACATCATGCAGCCAGGAGACTATTTCATGAGAATTCCCACGTGATTGAGTTCCAGGTAGTAGTACAATTCATAGAGAGGTTAATAAATTACGGGAAACGAGAAAGTGTTCAAAATAAGAAGCAAATAAAATGACACACAGTGCTCACAGAAAAAACTCTTAATAAGAGAGATGCGAAATCTCGTTTAGAAGAATAGCTTCATTTAAATTATTTGTTCATTTGATTCAGAGATGATCCGATATCAGTATGAACGAATAAGAATGGATTTACATTTTTATTCACCAATACTATTCATTTTTGTTTCACATCCACTTTTTACTCACTAATGACAACATATTACAATAGACTGAGTTAATGGAAAATTGACGAGGTAATAAATGAAAATAGTCATCCTCTGGTGGTCGAGTTAATTGACATAGATAGCATAAAGATATTAACGACATACATCAACTTAAGAGAAAGTGAGATAGGTATATAAAATAAGTGTCCGATCTTTCCCGATTTTTTACATTTCAATGCTAGAAGCGTACTAAAATTTCCATCTTTTATGGGTTACAATATTCACACTTTTTTTGTTTTTCGCATATTATAATAATAATCCGTGGCGCTACAGCCCATGAAGGTCCAAAACCGACCAGCCGGCTGCTGGCCTCACGCCTACATGCTGAAGCAGAGGTGGTCGACCATCCAACTAGAATGGAGGTATCGTGTGATTAGCACGATGATCCCCCAGCTGTTATAGCTAGCATTCGCAACCGGATTTCGCTACCTATCACAGCTCCCCAAGTGCATCACGATGCTGGGTGGGCACCGGTCCCATACACTGGCCGAAATTTCATGAGAAAATTTCTTCCCTCATGAGGACTCGGAACACCGCGCATTTAGTAACGCGAGTCCTAACCAGGATGCCTTAAACCACGACGCCACGGTGCCGGGCTTTGCATATTCCTGTAGGCCTAAATTTATATTTTTAAACCTGAGGTACACTTTTATTCCATAAGTGATTAAAGATTCTGACATTAAAGACATTTCAGGTATTTAATTATATATTGCGATTACTTTAATTCAATTTTGAAAAATCACAAACAATTTTCTACATGCCAAACTAATTCAGATACATAAAAAAATTAATACAAAATTTGAAAACTATTCATGGGGAATATCTTCACAAAAAAAATTAATACATTACAAAAAAAATTATAACACGAGGGATTTCTTTGTGATGTAATTAGAAAAAATCGGAGTGTGATGTCAACCACACCAACTCATTCTACTGCCGAGGTAAAGAAAGCATCGTGCTCTACCTCCATGCCTCCCAAGTGCCTTCATGGCATGTGAAGGGACTATCTTAATTAGAAAAAGATATAAATTATTTGTTAACTCAGAAGCTTCTTAGCAAAGGGATTTCAAATTCAGTCAGTTTTTTTTATTGTAATTTATAAGAATGTATGGTTAAAATTTCAAAGGAATTGGGTGAATAGTTTCGGATTTCTAAATTTCACTCAAAGTTTACCTTCAACATTATATTTGAAGGAATTTCCGTGTACGTGAGATTCATATCAATCTCTATTTTACTTTTATTTTTGAATTTCTTGTTACAGATATGACATAAGGTAAGGATCTACGCAACACGAGATTTTACAAGAATGAAATAATCATGATAATGGCGTTCTTAGCACCGTTATGTTACATATCACTGCGCTTCCAAAATCCTTTATGTCTCTTCAAAAAGATTTGCAAATAAAGAAAAACAATTGCCACTTTTAATTATCTTAATTTTCAAAGTTACTTTCGGTGCAATTACAAGCAAAATGATGATAGTATATCGAAAATAGCTTTGAAAATCAAGGAAATTAAAAGTGACAATGCTTCTTTCTTTGTTCTGCAAAATCTTTTTAGAAACACATAGCGGATTTTGGAGGTGCAATGATGATATATCTCAAGTCCATGCCAATGATGGTTCAATTGAAAAACTTTTTCAAGGACTACTGAAGTATATCATTGAAGAAATTTTTTCTAAAATAAACACACAATAGATAACACATACGATGCATGCTCTCATATTACAATAACAGTGGCTGGTCATGACAATATCTTTGAAAAATATTGGAGTGCAAGAGATCAAATGACTTTATTGTCAAATGCCTGGCATTAGAAAACAACAATATATTACAATTACAAACTATTTATAGCAAAGGTATCCCTACAAATATATTTCGAAGTTACTTTTAAAAATTAAAACAAAAAAGGCCTAATCAGTTCACATAAATTTTGCATTTTGAGTCACATCCCTGTTGTGTGTTGATACATGTTTTCGAAGGTAATCTGGTAGAGCAAAACTTTTATCACAATGACTGCATTTGTAATGTTTCTCATTTGTGTGAGTTTTTGTGTGTCTACGAAGGCGAACAATTTGAGCAAAACTCTTATCACAAAACTTGCATTTATAACTCTTGTCTGGTGAGTGCAACAATGCATGTTCTTTAAGATGCTTTCTATGTGAAAAACTCTTACTGCAAGAGGGGCACTTGTACAGTTTATCACCTGTGTGTTTAGATATGTGTACACGCAACTGACTAACTCTTGTAAAAGTCTTCAAACAGATGTTGCATTTGTAGTGATCCTCACCTGTGTGAGAGAACGAGTGTGTTCGAAGGTAATGTGCTTGGGCAAAACTTTTATCACATAAGTTGCATTTGAAAGGCTTTTCGGATGAGTGAGTTACTACATGATGACGGAGGTATTCTGGACGAGCGAAACTCTTATCACAAATGTCACATTTGAAAGGTTTGTCGGTGTTGTGCGTTGATTCGTGTCTTTGAAGATGGCAACTGCGTGTAAAACTCTTGTCGCAAACGTTACATTTGAAAGCTTTTTCGCCCGTGTGTGTTAACATGTGTACTTTCAGGGACTGACGCAGTGCAAAACTCTTCCCACAAATGTCACATTTCAATGGCTTTTCGTTCCTATGGAGTAATGTGTGATCTCGAAGATTTTGGCGGCATCCAAAACTCTTACCACAAATTTTGCATTTGTAAGGTTTTTCACCTGTATGCGTTAATTCATGCATTTTGAGATTAAATCTTTTTCCAAAACTCTTTCCACAAAGGTTACATACAAAAGAATTCGCACATACATTTGTACGTTCGTCTTGTTTAAGATTTCGAGGCTTACTAATGTCAGCATTTTCTTGTACTTTCTCGTCAGGGCAATGTGGCTGCACGGGCCTGTAAATCCAAAGATTTCTTGTCACAATACTGAATGCCAACATCACAGTTAGCACAATGAGATAGGAAACAAGAAATATGATTCCCATGCAAGGTTATGTGTTTTAATTTTATAGAAATTAGTTTTCGTTAAGTACAACTCATACTGTCAGCTGTTCATCATGTCTATTGTTTTAATGTTGGCGATGCGAAAGTTATTAATATCATAGCTGATTGTCTATAGTATGAATAAAATATCCAATAATTTCAGACTTAACACAGTACTGTCCAGGAGTCAACCTTATTCTTAAACAATTAGATCATCCAGTCCCTGTTTATTCATTGCAATAATAATAATAATAATAATAATAATAATAATAATAATAATAATAATAATAATGGCGATGACGTCGAAGATAACAATAATGATAATGGTAACGAAAAAGATAATAATAATAATAATAATAATAATAATAATAATAATAATAATAATGACGATGACGTCAACAATAATGATACTGGTAATAAAAAAAGATACCAGTAATGATAATGATAATGATAATAATAATAGGTAATAGTAATAATAATAATAATAATAATAATGACGATGACGTCGACGATAACAATAATGATAATGGTAACGAAAAAAATGGTAATGATGATAATAATAATAATAATAATAATAATAATAATAATAATGACGATGACGCCAACAATAATGATACTGGTAATAAAAAAAGATACCATTAATGATAATGATGTGATAATAATAATAATAATAATAATAATAATAATAATAATAATAATAATAATAATAATAATAATAATAATGGTACTTTCCTCGACCATCGAAGAAACGAAGATATTTTAGGAGAACTCCATATGCAGACAAATTATCTTCATATCGAGGAAGATGGCTCCAATATATATCCAGAATGACACCAAACAGGATACAAAAGTAGTCTTACAGTATCACCCACAAGGACGACGAACACCAGGACGTGAGCAACACATCCTCCATATTATATCAAAAACCTATTTTCGGTTTCAGGAGTGACAAAACGCATATATTCACAAATCTCTAAATCGCTATTTTTTGGAACTTCGTAATACTTTATCTAATAAGAGAAATGAAGATCAGTTTTTTCTCCAGAGAAAGAATCATTGAAATTTCATTTCACAGACAAAGAAACAAAAGAAAAGGATGAAGATATTGTTGAGAAATTGCTATACTCACATGCCAGTCACACTGTCTTCCTTTGCAGTCACATCTGGAATTAGCTCCTCCTTCACACTTTCCACATTATATTGCTCTTCCTATAGAAGAAAATATCGTATAAAGTAAATATAACAATGAACTAGTGGAGACAAGGCAAATTGTAAATGGTAAATTAGGGTCCACCATTAATGACTCTACATCACCAACACAGAGACTTCGTCATAATAGAAATAACAGTGGAGGCAACTTTTGAAAAATGAAAAAAAAAAACGAATGAAAGGCCAGTACAAATGGAAAAAGAAGATTATAGCATCTGGGATAGGGATATGTCAAGGTTTGGGCAAGATTAGATCGGGGTGTCTATCGAAAATGTGAAACAAAAATTAGTTACTTCTTAGTTACCACAATTTAATAATCACTGTAAGTACGATTAAGAAACATTAAGCACATTTCAGTCATCTGTCGTCTTAACTTGTTTCTTATGCTCTCTGATCTTTAACTCAACTTTTTCTTCCAATAACATTTCTATGAGATTCCTCACTAATATTAACAGCATCAAAATGACAATAGAAGAAAAAGCACTGATTCAATATGAAAAACTTATCAGACTACCAGGAAACAATTGGCATTCATACAGGCCTCTTTGTAGATTGAAAACTCAAAAAAGTTTCATATCCATGGTTCAAGAATTAAAACAGAAAATCAATATCCCGAATTTAAAAGAAAACTTACAAATTAAACTAAACCCTTTAACTCTGTTAAATATAGAAATAATCTAAATTTTACAGAAGAAATACTGAAATCAGAAGTAAACACTGAAATACTGAAACAATTGTCTTTAGAGACAATTAATATTAGGTACCCTCCACAATGGAGGAACTCTCTGCATCAAAAAAAAAAAAAAAAAAAAAAAAATGGAAAAAAAATGGAACTGTCTGCATCAAAATCCACAGTTAATTCCCGAGTTACCACGAAAATCGTCTGTAGCTGCATTTAGATTGGCAACAGGCCATGATTGTTTGGCCAAACACCTGCATAGAATTGGAATATATCAGTCCCCTAACTGTCCATTGTGCAACTCAAATCAAGAAATGGATTCGGAACACCTCAAAATCTGTGCTTCAGTGGCTGGTCATGATAATATCTTTCAAAAATACTGGAGTGCAAGAGATCAAATGACTTTATTGTCAAACGCCTGGCATTAGAAAACAACGACAACATTTTTGTCAGCTCCACCTTAGCCAAGAATAAATAACTGAAGAACAAAATGCTTACTTTCGTTACTCACGATCATCTGAGGCTTTTAAATTCGTTACTTTCATTACAATTGCTTAAAAAAGAGGTACTTTTTTGTTACTTTGGTTACCGGTAGCTACCTTGGTGACAGGCTGATGTCTGTGACTGACAGCACCAAATTCAGATACAGACAGCACCAAATTCTGCGACTCAACAGTCGAGTATAACCAGTATAACTATGTGACAGGAGATCAAGAATATTCTGTAGTATCTTATCGTCTGCATCATAGATCCAAATAATCATCTTGCATGTCCCTTTTCGCAAAAGACAAAAATAATAAATGTATTTTATCATAAGCCTAAGCTTATCTATACTAATAATAAATCTATAGCCGAAATTTTTCTGGTAATTTTCGATTTTCCAAAAATAATTGGTCCTAACATATATAATTAACCGCCCTGAAACCGAATATCGCTTTTTTGAAATTTTTGTTTATATGTCTGTCTGTCTGTCTGGATGTTTGTTACCTTTTCACGCGATAATGGCTGAACCGATTTATATGAAAATTGGAATATAAATTAAGTTCGTTGTAACTTAGAATTCAGGCTATATGGCATTCAAAATATTTTATTTAAAAGGGGGGTTATAAGGGGGTTTGAATTAAATAAATCGAAATATCTCCCTTTTTATTAATTTTCACGAAAAATATTACATAACAAACGTTTCATTAAAATTAATTTCCGATAAGTTTTATTCTTTACAAAATTTTGATAGGACTGATATTTAATGAGATAAATGAGTATCAAAATTACAGTAACAACGCCATCTAAGGCGGGTAATGAAATAAAAAACAAATGATTTCGTCTATAAGGGGCCTTGGACAACAACAATCGAAAGCT
This sequence comes from Periplaneta americana, assembly GCF_040183065.1. Taxonomy (NCBI): domain Eukaryota; kingdom Metazoa; phylum Arthropoda; class Insecta; order Blattodea; family Blattidae; genus Periplaneta; species Periplaneta americana. The sequence goes on along the minus strand of NC_091118.1, from coordinate 19,973,556 downwards.
ATGAAACATGGCCTACAGAGAATGTTTCTGTGTTTGTATGAAGTAATATCGGAAGCTAAATTAACCGATTTGTATAATTAATTATTAATTCACCGTTGGAAAGTGTAGTTTCTCTAGATGGACATAATGCTATAATGTTATTACAGTAACTTCCGAGTGAATCGAGGACAGGGAAGATTAAAATAGCTTCTTATGCACAGAAAACTTGATAGGCTATTCTGTACATTCATTTCCTGTATTTCCTAAAATAATTTTTATGACCAAATGAGTGGTCTCTGATCAAAATGATCGCATTTTAATTTTTTTAATACAATTTAAATTAAGTAACATAATAAACAATTTACCCTTCTATCAAACACGAATGTTCCCTGGATCAAATGTCCAATTTTAATTATGTAATTACTTTATATTTATTTCTAACGGGTGCAGCGGAGCGCACGGGTACGGCTAGTTGTAAATAAATGCATAGGATTTCACACATAAATGGTAAGTTATACATTAAGAAGTAAGATAAGAGTGCTATGTAACTATCTGGAAGAGCCTTATTATCTATTCGACAAGTATACAAATTCAAGCACGAGAAAGCATGCTTCCAACTAGAGTTGCCAGAACTTAAATCCTTCCTATATTCTTACGTTTTTTACGTTAAAATAAGTCTTCCGTAATTTGAGGGTTAATTACGTTTTTTCACAGCAATATAATTATTTTCAACATGGGATCTAATAGGTCCATATGCAGACTTATTTTTATAATGTTTGTGTGTTTGCACGATGTAAAGAAATATTTTCACAAAACTAGACCTAGTCACTGTCTCTGAAGTTGGCATGCTGGAATATAACAAATGTTTCAAATAATTCAAACGTAATATTGGTTCTCTGTTCAGTACGCCACATTCTAATGCTACATTCTATGTTGAAGGTGTGTTCCCTTTGATGAAGTTTAAGTGATCAGATGTAAGAAATAAGTGTTGTGTGGGCTTGATAAATGCTGAACTACAAGTCTTTCTCAGCTTCAATCAGTCATGCAGAGAATTTATCTTGAGGAATAAAAATCACAAAATTACTTCGGGCTGCCAAATCATCTCTTAAATAAGAGTGATATCAACAATGCTTTAGGTTTTCCTAGGGTAATATGAATGGTTTCAATACACTTATCCTGCAAATATATATTATGGAGGCCTAACATACAAGTTCTGTAAATGTATTTTATAACGTTGAATGTCTAGAATAGAGCTAAGAATGGCAACAACTTCATATCTAAAACAATAAATAATCAATATATGCTACTATATCCCTGGGAATTTCGCATACATCTTCCTTGATTTTTGTTTAAAATCCTTTTTTTTATTTCCTAAATTAAAGCTGTCAATTCTACTGTCAACATAACTCACCTCAACTTCATATTTCACCCTAAGAAATGAATCAGAATCTTCATCTTCACATTTGATGTCTGATACTCCATCAAAGCTCGGTTCAGGGAGTTCTACTTTAATGCCACCCACATTCACTTCCAAGAAATTCCCCACCTGTGTTATCAAATATGAAAAACAAATATTAGTTTCGTAGCAAATTAGTCTCTGAATTTTAAAAAGAAGTACGCCACTGTATGTACTATGGAATAAAACAGACACAATCACTTGCCATAGATGATGGTTTTTCCTCTTCTGCAATAATGTTTTCACATACTGAAGCCAATGGATCGAGTTCAGATTCTGTTTTAATCACATCCATGACAACTGAAAATAAAACCTCAAATTTACATATGTTTCTGTTCATCATGATATACCGTACCACCTTACAAGCAATATCGGTAGACTATTAGGTATCATCGATTTCCACAATTAACCATAATTTATCAATCTTCTTAATGTATCCAGCTGTTTGCTGACAACATGAAGTCCACTATTCAGTTGTTGTTCAACACGAGAAATGAGGGGTATTTTGATCGGTGTTCATTATAGATGCCTGTTGCTAGTAGCCAGAGTTGGGGTGTAGTAGAGTCTCATTTTACAAACCTACGGATCAACAATTGGCTCTCTTCTGACAAAGGAAAAATTTTATAGTCTGTACAAAAGAAACCAAATGACCTGGAAATGTAGGCCTACAAAACCATAATTTATATTCGTTATAAAATGTGATTTGTGTTGTAATTACTGCCTGTTGTATTTTCAATAAATGTTTCAATGATAGTCCATTTAACTACGGTTTCTATTGTTTCAAAAAATTAATCAAACATAAACATACATTTAGAATTGATTAGGAGGCAGATTATTAAACCCTGGGTGGGACGCTATCAAGTATCTACACACAGCATCTGTAGGGACTGCTGAGTATATTTTATAGATACAAGAAAATATTTTTAAACAATTAATTCTTTAAGACTACGAACTTGAGTCAACAGATGAAATTTATACAAAATATTGTGTAAGGCTCTCTTCCAACATTCGTTCTAAAATTACATTGTTCATCAATTATTTAACAACGATGAGATTCGAACCGACTCCAAAATGCAGCATCAGATTACGAGTCATTTTGTAATCCCTAGAGGTCTAGATAAAAAGTCAAAGTATCACGAGTCATTTTATTATGCCAAGACCAGAACAACAGTCTGGAATATTAAAAAAAAAAAGTATAAATTTTAACCATTATTTTAATTAATAACAAATCTGTAGTGTTAGAAATAATTTTACCCTGGCGTCTCGTTATCAATGTATTATTATCCTGAATACATCACAAATAACTCTTGTATTTCAGTTTAAAAATTACTTAAGCACAGTTATATCACATTGGTAGGTATAAATATCGGCTACAATCTAACACAATATAACACTCAATATATCATCACACTATTTAACAGACTAAAGACAGAGAAGTTTAAACGAAGAGCTTCTAATGCCTTTCATTTACAATTAGCTAACAAACATCAGATCAGGTAAAGACAATTAGCCAAGTAGATTATACACATAATTTTCATATAAAACAGGTTTGATCCATTTGCAGTGAGTCGGAACCCAAACTTTTAAAATATCAAATTTATCATTATATCTGCATCGGTGAACTATGATGGTCAAGAGCATTACTCACATTTTAATAATATAATATAGCACATGAGGACTGTTCTTTATGAAGAAGTCTCGAAAGTCCCCCCCCCCCCTCAGCCAGACATGTTCATGAACTATCTCTAAACTAAACTAATAGGCAAAGGCTAGAGTTTTAGAGAGAGTAATAAGAGAAAAGCATAATAATTGCTACTTTTTAAGATTGTATTGTTTTCAAGTGTTAACCCTTACTGGTACCTAGTTAAATTATTATTGTACCTATAGTTCTTTGTTTTGTTCTAATTAAAAATCTTTGTTTTTCTATTTGTATTCAATTTATTTTGTCCAACATTCCACTGTACCTACTACAGGGACACTGCAAAAAAAAATTAATAAATAAAAAAAATACTGTATACAAAACGAAAATAGAAACGCGAGTTAAAGGCCGCATCTCAATTTTTATAGACCTACTTTTTTTTTCATGTACGGAGGAGGGACATGAAGGCTTGCACTGCAGCCTGAGGCTTATTGTGCTTGCCACTCCTATTCTGTGAATGATTGGATAGCCAAACAGCCGTGTTCTTGTACAAGTACAGCATGCTGCACTGTGAACTTAACCAGGGTTATTGTCTGGATGATGATACGTGAATTAATTATGGCGAAATGAGTCCGAGGTTCAACGCCGAAAGTTACCCAGCAGTTCTGCTTCAATTGGTTGAGGGACAACCTCGAAAAAACCGCAACCAGGATTTGAACCTGGCTCGCTCGTTTCACGGTCAGATGCACTAACCGTTACTCCACAGCGGTGGACTTATACCTACATACAGTCAATAATAGTATTATTAATGGAAAATCATGAAAGTACAAACCAAATATAACAATTGTCCTTAAATGTACTATCATCCTCTAATCAATAGGACGTTCTTGGTACCAATAACAGCAGTGTCACAAACCTGAAATCAAATAAAACAAGATTTTCTAATAATTGTTCAAGCATTAAATTATCTGCTACAGAAGGTGACACATGACAGAAATTTATTAAACTAAATTAGTAGTCAGAAGCTCTAGTTATATGACTTTTCATGTTGCAACACAGTTCGAGATAAATGTTTAGCTTGGTGTAATAAATTATGATTTTGCAGGTCTAGACTATAAAGTTCTAGAATTGTGGATTTCAGAGGATGATTTACCATGTCCTAAAGTACAGCTAAAAACTATCGATTACATTTGGGATTCAGAAAAAAGTATGTAGCTCGTCCTGGATTACATCACAGTTCATTGACTACTTCTAGAACTTCTGACTGAAACCCCATGGATTTATAGTCATTGACCAATACTTCCTGATGTTCTGAATTTTGTTTACTTTCAATTTAATTTTTGGTCACAGAGAGAGTTTGTGGTCAGTATTTCCAAAATCAGTACAACATACTTAAATGCAATCTTCATCTTACGATGTTTGATGACGTATACACGTCCGTTGATGTGACATATTAATGAATTTAAATGTGACTATAATAACATTTAAATTCACAAACATACATAAAGCTCAGGACTGAGAGCATGATAAATATGAGAAAGGACAACCACGGTCCACTGCTGTGGAGCAATGGTCAGGCGCATCTGACTGTGAAACAAGCGGGCCCGAGTTCAAATCCTGGTTGGAGTTTTTTCTGGAGTTTTCCCTCAACCAATTTTCTTTTCCAAATTCAAATTAATGTATTTAATACACCAGGTTTACACTACATTAGGTATTACAGCCCGAAAGAGCAGGAGCTCGTGCTTGGGCATAGTTCAGTTTATTATACAAAATAGAAGAGTGTTCATTCAGCACAATAATATTAATATACAGGGTTAGTTAAAAGTCCAGCACCACCTATATAACTTTTGAAGCATACGGTTCAGTGACATGAAACATGGTATGTGAGGATAACCATATACTAAGAACTGAATAATGGTATTACCGAGATTTTTCTACTTCCGGTTTAACCGGAAGTAACTCCAACTCTCTTATTTTAAATGGAACACCCAATATATTATTTTATTTTTGAATAGTACTCATTAAGAGCTTTTCAAAAATGACCCACACTTGATACTTCTGTACAAATTCAGTATTACTAAGTCTAGGAAACAGAAAAGTGTATTGAATATTAAAATAATAAACGCACCACCTAAATAACTTTTGAAGCATACGGTTCAGTGATATGAAACTTGGTATGTGAGGATAATCATATGCTAAGAACTCAATAATGGTATTACCGAGTTGCTAAGTCAAGAAAACAGAAAAGTGTATTGAATATTAAAATAATAATATACTCCTTCCTTAACAAAAAAACAAAACAAAGCTAGCTCACCTTCTAAATTATGAGTTCAAATTGGTAGCCCTCAGCTGCTTTACAATGTGTAACTCGATCACAGAAACCATTTAAGGAATGATTTAACCAGGCTTTAGGAATATCTTGCACCACTTCCATTTTTATTTAGCAACTTAGCAACACTGAATTTGTACAGAAGTATCAAGTGTGGGTAATTTTTGAAAAGCTCTTAATGAGCTTTATTCAAAAATAAAAAAAATATTTTGGGTGTTACATTTAAAATAAGAGAGTTGGAGTTACATCCGGTTAAACCGGAAGTAGAAAAAACTCGGTAATACCATTAGTGAGTTCTTAGTATATGGTTATCCCCACATACCAAGTTTCATGTCACTGAACCACATGCTTCAAAAGTTATTTTGGTGGTGCGAGACTTTTAACTAACTCTGTATAGTAAAATACAAACTACGGTATCAATGAAGCAACGGAGACCCTGGAAGTAGTAGGGAAAGAAATAGGGCTATCCATAAACGCTACCAAAACAAAAATCTTAATTCAATCAAAGAGAAATGTTGATAAAACAGAAACTATTAGAATTCGAAATAAACAAACGTGGTAGAAAAATTCAAATATTTAGGGATAACCCTAACAAACAGGAATGAGGAAATGACAGAAATACAGTGTAGACTATCAAATGCTAATATGGTATATTACTCCATATTACCAATAATGAAAGACAGAGGAACTGGTTGGAACTCAAGAATCACACTGTATAAAACTCGTAATATAATAATGTACGGATGTAAAAACTGGATTATAACAAAAACAGTGAAATCCATGCTAGATAGGTTCGAAAGGTAAGTACTGAGAAGGATTTTCGGACCAAAAGAGGATAATGGGATATGGAGAATCAGATATAATGAAGAACTATAGAAATTATATGGCGAAGAAATTATACAACAGACCAACCAGCAATTTTGTTAAAAAATATATATATGTTGTTGTCATCTACAGGCAAATACTACAGTTGATACTATCATCTGCAGGAAAATACTGTAGTTGAAACTATCTTAAAAGTATATCTCAACGCATGATTTATTTTCCATTCTCAACATTGAATTTAGTTCTTGCTCACTTGCTTTTCCTCCATTTTGTATTCTGCGACAATAGACAATGCAGTCTGTTACTGCAAATTTGGTCTACATCGTACTCATTATAATAGTATATAATGCCCTGTTTGGTACTGAAACTATTTTCTTCCATGCTCAGAGTAAGTTGAATTTGTACGAAATTGAAACTATGAGTTTATATTTAATTCTATCTAAATAGGTACATCAGTACCTCTAAAAAGTGATTTTCCTGGATGGTCTGTTGTTGCATAATTATTATGTCCAATTAAGCATTTGCACAAAATGGAACTGGCTGATAATATCAACTATTGCGCATGCAAGTTAAGAAGTGAAACAGGAGGAACATATTTTATGTCGTCATATCAAGGCAAACATTACCAAGCATAAATCCTCTTAAATTTGCAAAGAAAAAGACAAAACTTACCTTATTTATTGGTTTTATTCCTAAGGTGCTGCATTATGTATGATGCACAATTGCTATTTCCGGAAAAAAAACTTGCATTCACATGTTGGAAAAAAAAACAGTTTTAAAGGTAACACTTAAATGTTATTTTGATCTTTGATATCATATTAATTTAGTATTTTTTTCCAACATGTATTGTATGTATGCTTAAATCCTAAGTTATTTCTCCCATTATCATTGTATTTTTGTTTACTTTGTCTTGTTCAGCAACCTGTCAATTCAGGAGGCTGTTTCATAATAAATAAATATTCTAATTATTTTCTATACTAATGGATCTTTTGCAGATCAAGAAATGTTCTTGGATTATTGTATACACTTTAGACTTGATGCATGTCCAAAAAAAAATTGTATGGGACAAGATTGGGTGACCTGGCTTATCAGATATTGTTACTAATAATTCTCCCACCAAAGACAGTATCCAATTCTTGTAAAAACCTATCCACGGTAAAAGCAGGTAGTAGTCCTACTGAAAATGGGTGGACTGTTTTTCTTCCTCTGTCAATTGCGGAATAAATTTGATTTATATCACTTGTAACAACAAACACTAAGGGATACTGATATAAAGTTAGCATTGAAACTTAAATATAAGCAAAAGTGAAGTGTTTACAATTACTGAAAGTTTTTTGTTTGATAAGTAGTCGTAGCTACTCCATGTTTGTTGATTCTACTGTATATTGAGAATTTTTACAGAAATTATGTAAGATGAAGTATTCACATTGATCAAATTGGGTATTGATTGATGAGAAAGTGCCTATATTTCAAAAGATTGTTCAGAAAATTAAATTTATGCAGATAATGGATACATTGAGGGGTCACTGTCCCTTGTATACCACCATCAAAATCGGGCAACAGAACATGAAGAAAGAAGAACAGAGAACAAAGATTACCACTGTGTTGCAATACTGTTTCTGTGACCACTCTAGAAAATATACCGTATTGGCCCAAATATAAGCCGCACTTTTTATTCAAATTTCAAACTCGAAAAGTTGGGGTGCGGCTTATTTGCGCGGCCGATAAATTTAAAATTGAAATGTGGCGCATGTTGCTACCGGTAATTTTATCATTTTGAAATGGAGCAACAATGCCACGCGCTCGTGTTTGAAATTGTCAGCAGTCGTATGGTATATGACGCAACAATGTACCAGTCTTCATATTACAGTGATCGTACTCTTTTGTATGATAGGACAGATTAAAACAGTTTGTACGTAGCTACGGGTTAAGCCATGAGCGGAAACGTAGAAAGAAAAGCTTCAACAAGCTTGGGAATTCGGCGCAGTTATGACGCTAGTTTCAAACTTGCAGTTATTCGTCATGCTAGGAGTACGTCTAATAGAGAAGCCGGCAAAAAGTTTAGTGTGGATGAGTCTAATGTGCAGCGCTGGATTGCCTCGGAGGATAAACTGAAAAATGCCAATACAACCAGAAAATCTTTCAGAGGACCCAAGGCTGGGAAATACCCTGAACTAGAACGTAGGGTCCTTTCCTTTGTACAAGACAAAAGGAAAGAAGGGATGCCTATCTCTCGACAAGTAATCCAGGTAAAATCGTTGGAAATAGCGAAGACCCTAAACATTCCACAGACAGAATTCCATGGGAGTATAGGTTGGTGCCGCAGGTTTATGCGTAGAAGTGGCCTTGTTCTCCGACGAAGCACTTCATTAGCACAGAAACTGCCAGAGGATTTTACTGAGAAACTCATCAACTTCCAGAGGCACGTCATTGAATTGCGTCAGCGCCACTCTTACCCATTACACCAGATCGGCAATGCTGACGAGACGCCCGTATTTTGGGACATGCCGAGCAATATGACAGTTGACAATAAAGGGGCGAAAAACATATCATTGAGAACAACTGGAAATGAATAACAAAGAATCACTGTGATGCTGGCGGTTACGGCAGATGGAGGAAAACTGCCTCCGTACGTTATTCTGAAGCGTAAAACTATGCCCAAGGAGAATTTACCTAAGGGATTAGTGATTCGTTGCCAAGAGAAACGATGGATGACAACCGAACTAATGATGGACTGACTAGCTACGGTTTGGAATCGCAGATCAGGTGCGCTGCTCTGTAAGAGGGCTATGTTAGTATTGGATGCCTTTAAAGGTCACCTCACACCCGAAGTAAAGAAGAAAATTACTGCACTGAAGACAGACCTAGTCGTCATACCTGGAGGTATGACATCAAAATTGCAGGTGCTTGATGTCGTCGTGAACAAGCCTTTTAAAGACCATCTCCGAAAACAGTATTCGGATTGGCTTCTAGAAGGGGGTCATGCATTCACTCCATCTGGGAAGATCAAGAAGCCATCTGTCAGCCTTATGTGTGAGTGGATTCTCTCTTCATGGCACACGATATCACCAGATTCAATCATCAAAGGCTTCAAGAAATGCTGCGTGTCTAATGCTCTGGATGGCAGTAAGGACGACGTACTTTGGGCGGAGAGTGATGAACAAAGTGACAGTGATGAAACAAATACCGGTACCGGTAGTAGTGAAGTCAGCAGTGACATTGGAGAAGACGGTGATTAGTTGTACCGGTATTTTTGGTGATTTACCCACGTAATACCGTAATTGAAGAAAAAGTGTTTAAATAGTGTAAACAGTTTTGTAACTGGATAATGTGACAGGTAAATTTCACTGCACTCAATTTTCCTTTTTTTCTCATTCTGCACTCAATTTTCTTTTTTTTTTTCTCCTTTCCCCCTAAAATTAAGGGTGCGGCTTATACTCGGGTGCGGCTTACACTCGGGCCAATACGGTAGATGCTGTGTTTGGGATGATTTTGGAGGCTAGACAAATTGGGCTCAAAATATACCAGAGAGTTTGAAAATGTCTTATGAACGTGTTTTTCACACTGTACGTCATGACTTGGGTATAAAAAAATTACCTGCTGATTTACAGGGCTCACCTCTCCGACTCTGTGAAGAATGCAAAAGGAATGTATCAAGTGTTATTCACTCCAAAGCTACTTGAAACTAAGCCCCTAATCGCCAGCTTCCGAACTGATAACGTCCACAGTATAAGCTTCATAACGGATCACTATACATGTATTAACCCCAATTATTTAGCCTCTTAACACCTTTTATCAGTTGCACTACATCCCTACTCTCAGCTACCCCTGTGATGGTGATTCCCACACTGTAGTAAATGGATTCCTAAATGCTGACAAAAAAAGAGCTCAGAATGACAAATTTTTAGGTTGCTTTGCTGGCGTTCTAGGATCCAGACACAAAAGAATCTAAACAATTTGCTCTCCCCACCCGAGGAAGATTCACATTCAAAAATTGGCAGGGAAAGGCGTGGGATGAGTATATTTTAGAAAAAGACAGAGTAATTATGATAGACTACTTGAAACAAGATAAGACTGTTAACGAGATCGTATTAAACTTCATCAATAACTAAGCTTTAGGAAAAAAATTGTGGTAAAACATCGTGATAACATTTGAATTCATTGACCATTACACATATTTGTCAGATTTAGTCCCTTTAGACTATCAGCTACTTCTTGGATGAGAGGGGGAGGGAGGGAGGAAGGAATGGAAGGAAAGGAAAGAAATTTACATCGTAAGTATTGGGGAAGATTGGTTTGCAGACCAACACAATTTTTTTTAGAGGCTTAGAATGATTTATGGCCACTGTGCTAAGTGTCTAGTCTGGGGTTAAAATGTGACAATCATGAACAAATAAACATTTGTTTAGAGATACAGTAACTTCTTTCATGTTAGGCTAAGAATTTATCAATATTGCCTTGTAGACACATACTAGGGTTGCCAACTTTTTTCAAGAAAATATGGGAGAATAAGGAATCGACTAAATTTTACATAGAAAATTGACAAGTTGTTCAGTTCAGTTACTAAAAACCAACTTTGTTCTACACTTGGGCAGCTAGCCTTAAATTAAGAGTATTTTGACAAGGATTTTGTCTCGCGTAATAGCTGAGTCTCGGGTTCAAATCCTGGTTGGGACAAGTGAGAGGATTGAGGTTTTGCTCTATAAAAAAAAACGCGCACGCACACACACGTTGCCATGTCATTGTTGCATATTTGCCCACTGTTTGTTTCTATTGGCAGATGAAGAGGTATCATATACGGGTCTATGAGCAATATAAGCTGTGAATCATATATGACGAGTAAATAATATTATGAACCTAACTCCAGTGAGCCATGTTAAAAGTTGAATGTCTGGTGTTATGCAATATTGTACAGTACTGCATAGTTTCCACACATTTATTTAAAACTGTTACGTGAAGCATAAAAAGTACAGATAATGAAAAAGAAAATTCGAAAAGGAAAGTTCACTGAATGTAGTAGGGATGTATTCAGTGATAATATGATTAGCAGAGGATTGTGGCCTGTGAAATTGTCCGAGTTAAATCTTTGCGATTTTCATCTGTGGGAATCAATGAAGAAGTATATGAAAATAATTCGCTTAAAATAGAAGAATTTGAAGTCAATATTCCAGCTATAATAGTCATGATTATACTGAAGACGAACTGTATGAAATTAATCCACATATAATATTGAAGATTTAGTTTGTTATTTAAATTTGTAGAATGATAACCTAAAGACAACAGAATATAATAGGTTTTGAAACTGTTAACTTGCTCTCCTGTAAAAACAGCAAAACATGACTGATCAGGTTTTTCCTCTGTACTCTTTAATTGGTTTATTTTACGACAATTTATCAACTGCTATTGTTATCTAGCATCTAAGTGAAATGAAGGTGATAATGCCAGCGAAATGAGTCCAGGGTCCAGCACTGAAAGTTACCCAACATTTGATCTTAATGGATTATGAGGAAAACCTCAACTAGGATTTGAACCCGGACCTGCTAGTTTCGTGGTCAAATATGCTAACCTTTACCCCACATTGGTGGATGTTCTGTTTTATTTAACGACGTTCGCAACTGCAGAGGTTATATAAGCGTCGCCGGATGTACCGGAATTTTGTCCCACAGCAGTTTTTTTACATGCCAGTAAATCTACTGACATTAGCCTGTCGCATTTAAGCACACTTAAATGCCATCGACTTGGCCTGGGATCGAACCCGCAACCTTGGGCATAGAAGGCCAGCGCTATACCAACTCGCCAACCATGTAGACTCCACATTGGTGGACTAAAGACATTTTTATACACTACCATGCAATATTTCTGCTTGTGAATCCTGCTTGCTGTTTTCCACCAAGTGTTCCGTTAGCTTATGAGTAACAGACTTATAAACAGGGGGAAACATTCTCATAAATGACTCAATTGACATGTTTTTCACTTGTGTGTGTCACTAAATGTCTTAGTAAATACTGACGTAATTGAAATCCCTTTCCACAAGTATCACATTTGAAAGGCTTCACCTCGCCATGAGTCAAGGAGTGTCTTATGAGGGACTGGTTATGTATAAATCCCTTTTCACAAACGGTACATTTGAAAGGCTTCTCGCCTGTGTGAGTTAGTACATGCTTCTCCAGATCACTCTCATACCTACAAGACCTATGACACAAACTGCATTTGAAAGGCCTATCACGAGTGTGAGTTGCGGTGTGTTTGTGCAGATATTGTGGTAACGCGAAACTCTTCTCACAAATGTCACACTTGAAAGGCCTCTCGCTTCTGTGTATTACTATGTGATCCAGAAGATCCTGGCGCTCTGCGTAACTCTTCTCACAGAAGGTGCATTTGAAATATTTCTCGCACTTTCGTCTCGCAACATGTTTTTGAAGGTACTGACGTAATGCAAAACTCTTTCCACAATTTTCGCATTTGAAATGCTTTTCATTTCTGTGTGTCGATTCGTGAGTTTGAAGGTGTGAACGGTGTGTGAATTTTTTGTTACAAATGTCGCATTGGAAGTTTTTCTCGCTTGTATGTGTTAAAGCATGTTGCTGCAAATGCTGACGTAACGCAAAACTCTTGTCACAAACGGCACATTTGAAAGGTTTGACGCCTGTGTGTATTATTGCATGACGTAAAAGAGATTGTCTTCGTGTAAAACCCTTATTGCAAAGGTCACATCTGAAAGAGTTCTCTGCAGTATCAAAGTCATCTCCTTCCTCGACTTTCACGTTGTGTTGAGAATATGTGTCGAGGGGCCTGTAAACACAAAAATGGCTGTTCCAACTTGGAATAATAGTACTAGCATTCATACAATACACCATCGGCATTAAATATGCCCTTTACTCAATATTATCAATTAAAATGCTGTTCATAAAACTTTCCGCCCTTTACATAAAGATCAGATTATATCGAATGATCCATTTGGGAGGGCATAAATTAAAAACGCATTCCACTGGTAACAATCAACATGTCTGACCATGAAATGAGCAGATCTGGGTCAAATCCTGGTTGGGGCCTTTTCCGTGGCTTCACCACTCGAGCAATCGCAGCAAAATTGTTGAGAGACTCATTTTGCCTTCAATAAATGCAATTTCATCTATCATGTTTAACAGTTTCAGGTCCAACAAGGATGCAGCAGTCCACACCTGTCGCGTAACGGTTAGCGTGTCTGGCCGCGAAACTAGGTGGGCCGAGTTCGAATCCCGGTCGGGACAAGTTACGGGGTTTAGATTTTTTTCGGGGTTTTCCCTCAACCCAATATGAGAAAATGCTGGGTAACTATCGGTGCTGGACACCGGATTCATTTCACTGGCATTATCATGTTCATCTCATTCAGATGCTAAATAACCTGAGATGTTGATACAGCGTCGTAAAATAACCTACTAAAAAAAAGGATGCAGCAGACGTAGAAATATAATTTCCATACTGATGGCATTATCTGATGAGGCTGCAGAACTGTCAGGGGATGGAGGGGTGTTCATTACAGACTCTGTGAAATTTGGGTGATGTGCAGCTGAATCGAGAGATGGTACTGAACAGTGAATAATGTGACAGCCGGGAAACGATCTCACGACTGGCAGAAGGAGGGCAAGGTCGGCTGTGGCTAGGCGCGGCAAATGAAGTTGCGCGCGCATCTGCTTCGTGGGGCATGTGCTGTGGCATAGAGAGGAGAGACGGCGACTGCGGCAGAGAGGGAAGAAATCCAGAGATTTCGGGAGGTGCCATCTTCTGGACATCCGTAGAAATTTCCAGCATCGTACTTTCCCGAAACTATGGTTTGGTTATAAAAGAAGAGACACAAGTGAGCTGAGAGCAGTTGTTGTTGTAGTCGTTGGACAGCAAGCCAGCCAGTCTTGTGTAGCAGAGAAGCCAGCTTCGAGACTGGAGTTCGACTTGAGTGTGTCCGCAGCTGTGTGAGCGTCCGAAGTCCTGAGTTCGAGTGCAGTGGACCGCAGTTGGGGGACCTGAGTTCGAAGTTCAGTGGACTGTCTCTGAAGGTCTGGGGTTCGAGATACTGTGAACTCGAGTGACTGAGCTAGAAGAACTAGCCAAGGCAAACGAACTGTGAACTGACAGTTCTGTTTTGTAAATAGTGCTTTGTGAACATTAGTTAAGATTAACAGTTCATTGTTGTTCTCAATAATCCACGTAAATTGTCATTGTCGTCTGTGGATTGCAGTAATGAATACTGTGTTACTGTGTGGAGTGGAAATCCCATTGTTGACGGGAGTATTTAAACTAAATTGTAGAAAGTGACTATTGTGAAACGATAAAATTACATTCTTGTTTTGTAATAAAGTTACAATAAAGATATTTACAGAAATGTAGTCCTACGAACTTAAAACAACCATCCCTATTTAAAGAGGTCAGGTCAGCAGAATAAGCCTCAGGCATCAGTGCAAGTCTTCGGGCATCCTCCACAAGAATTAAAAAAAAAAAAAAGAAGACTAAAAAAAATAAATAAAAATTCTGAAACATGAAAATTGTTGCTATTTATCTTTCAGCAATACATAAATATATACTGGAACAATGGTAGTTTTGGCAATAGACTTCAACGTACCCACCATTGTGTACACAACACAATTTATATTGTTAGGCTAATTCTTCCCATATGTATCTTTGAGATAATCAATATCCCTGAGTTGCTGTGCACAGACATTCTTTGCAGAACCCCAAACAAAGAAATCGAGTGGCATCAGGTTTGGAGAATTTTAATATTCAGAATTCTCCCACTACAACTGCACCAGATGATAGTATGGAATAGCCATCTCTGCAGTTATCTGAGAGACATTTTGGGACTTGTTGAGCTAACAGATTTGTTATGCAGGTTTTATAATTTTATATATTGAAGCAAAATGGAATATCCAATTTCATAATAACACAACTGGCACTTTATTTTATTATTTTAAGAAATTTTTATATATATTGGTTTAAATTGTAATTTATTGGTATATTTTTCTTGTTTTGTTAGTAATTCAATTCAGTTTCGAGAACATACCTATAGGCGCCAGTGTGTAACAAGTTAAAAGATCCACTTTTTTCAAATGTGTGATACTATATTATCAATCAGAGCTCTCCATAGACCAACTGATGACGAAACCGTTGTTAAACTGATGTTAATCTTTCAAATTTTACAAAACACAATATGTATATTGCTCAGGCCTTGTAGTAAACAGTATTTTGTTTATTCAGTCTTTGCTAAACATCAATTTGATTTCTTTTGTTTATAAAAACAAAGACACAAAACATCGTGATTTAACATCACATTTTAATTAAAATAACGTTTGTATTGCTCCTGCTATAACGTTTATAATGATTTCATTTTATGACTTCCCTAATGGATCAAACGGTATTATAACCAGAATGTTAGAAGAATGAATAAGTAGGCCTACCTTTCTACCACAATTTTTAGAAAGGCAGAGATTATTTTATGATTTCTCAGAAGTCACACCCTATATAAAAATTATACTCACGTCTCATTCAAGCTTTCATCTTCTTCTGTCACATCTGACATCAGCTCCTCTTTCACACCATCCACATGCCAAGACATTTTCTATAAAAGAATAAATGGTGTCAGAAAAATTACATATAGGCCTACTTTCTTATTAAATATTTCCTAGATCTACATATTGTGGCAGTGTAGTTGTTGATAATGTAACTAATTACATTTTTATTTATATCCAATTTTATTTAACTACAATTAAAAATTATATAGGAGTATGAAATAATTTACTGTGCACAAACTATTTCGTTTTCTGAATATAATGCAAAGTTATGATATATCCGAAAAATGATACCGGAATTCATATATAAACTGTAGGATTTGAGAATATATGTTCTTAATTTGCATAACATTTTTGTTTTGTTCATTCCAAAAGTCAGTACTTAAACAGTCTTGTCAAACTGATCCATTACACCAACTCAGTTGATAGACAACTACCTAAGCAAATTAATTTGTGGGTGTAATCATTGGGGGAAAACCGAAGTCATGAAAATTATAGACGTTGGCAAATGAAAAGGGAACTGATAACATATAGCTGCAAGGTCAGATAGCTGTTCTCTTAAATGTCATGCACACGTAAGATTGCATAGGTCATGTAAATATAAGAAGTGATATAACTGTGCAGATTGGGGGGAGGGGCAATAGGATACATTAAAAAATTTAAATAAACCTATGATGAAGGATCATTGGACCAGAGAAAAATTCTCTCCGGCACCGGATTTCGAACCCGGGTTTTCAGCTCTAAGTGCTGACGCTCTATCCATTAAGCCACACTGGATTCCAATTCCAATGCTGGATTGAATCCTCTCAGTTTAAGCTCCACCTCTTAATTGCCCTATAGTGGCCAACCCTCATGCACTATGTCACAGATGTGTGACAGTGGCACAATGTCTAACACACTATGTACATAGGTGCACTCATTATGAGTGACTAAGTGGCCAGGATCCAACGGAATGAGTGCCGTCTTAAATCACTAAGTAATTATATACGCATATCATATTACTGTGTTGTACCGAAGTAGCCTACATATAATTCTGGGTTATCATACGATGAAGGATCAGTGGAGCAGAGAAATTAGTGCACCTCTGCACCCTATGTTACAACAAGGATAACATAACTAACCTCATCTTCATGCTTCATCCCAGAAACAGAATCTTCATCATCTTCACACTTGATGTTCGATATGCCATCATAGCTCGGGTCAGGAGGTTCAACTTTTATGTCATCCACATTCACTTCCAAGAAATTCCCTACCTGTGTATCAAATATGATAAATCACTGATTGTACTTAGGTGGCCATGAAACAATACAAATATAAGGTAACATGTAATCACCAGGAATAATGATTTCTCCTCTTCTGCATTAGTGTCTTCACTGCTCGGAGCAACTTCGTCAATCTCAGATTCTGTTTTAACCACATCCATAGCAACTGAAAATTAAATCTACAATCTGGTTAGCTTCATGTTAAATGTTATGTTTTATTTAACGACGCTCGCAACTGCAGAGGTTATATCAGCGTCGCCGGATGTGCCGGAGTTTTGTCCCGCAGGAGTTCTTTTACATGCCAGTAAATCTACTGACATGAGCATGTCGCATTTAAGCACACTTAAATGCCATCGACCTGGCCCGGGATCGAACCCGCAACCTTGGGCGTAGAAGGCCAGGGTTAGCTTCATCATTTAAATACATTACTGTACCAAAAACAAACTACTTGAGAAAATCTAAAAACTGGTGCAGCTAAGCTCTTTACAAGGTGTTGAATGCACATATTACAGGGGCGAAAGGCACCATTCTTTCATATTATGGGAACAATTTTAACACCAAAGATGGCGCGAAGGAAGGGCTAGGAAGGATAGCGGAATGGCGCATGTGTCTTTTATTGTAGCCAGAAAAAAAACCCTGTTTCTCAAACAGAACATTCTTTTAGTATGCATCATTGTGATAGTTTCGATATACAGATCACATAAGACCTAGTATTGAAAAATTGCTGGGTAGGTGAAGCAAAACAAGGTGACACTAGAGCTGAGGTAGTTTCGGTGATTTCGGAAGTGAAAATCGTTGAATTTATGAGATTAAACTACCTCAGCGCTCATTTAACCAGAATTATTTTGTGGAGATGCAATTGATCGTATATGCAAGGCACAGACCTAATAAAAGCCTAAACTAACCAAACCTAACCTATTACAGATTCTTATATGCAAGATGTATGTATAGCAGAGTACGAAGTAACCATTTCAGAGCTAGTTTAGCCGAAATCAATACAAACATTTTTAGTATATTTAGCACAAAGTAACTATTATAGTAGCTGGGACAAGATATCATCCTACAGTCACCAGCCACTGAAATTACAAGAAAGCGTCTCTCATAGTATCACTACTCGTCTGATGCATGAAATAGTTGTAATGGGTCACTTAGGCCACATTGCAAGTACTTTAAAATGTATTGTACATTTTATGACTTTCTCAGTTGACAAAATCACATTAGAAAAATAAAATCAACATCACTCATACTTTTTATATTTTTATAAGCTTTGCAGACACAATTAAGTATGCCTAACAAACTAAAAACACAATAATAAGAAACTTCAGCCGATTCGATTACTATTTTGCAATTTCTCGTCATTTAACATGTACCAGTCCTATTCAAAGTACGATCCTTTTGCAGTGAATCCGTTCAATAGGTAAAATGCCCCACAAATCGCACAATGCTGTCACTACCAGTAGAGATTATCGTACATTCCATTTCAAGGAGATATCTTAACGAATTTATCCTTGTGTCAGTGCAGTTTATATTCATGCTGCAACATATTTAACTCTTTCTCTAACCGTCCCACATGTTGACAGACGATGATCGTAATAACTATGATCATGGATTCCTTATAATATTAACTAATGGGATATGGGTCAGATTTCTCATATAAGTATAGTCGCAACAAAATTAAAATGAAAGACTTGTTTGCATCCCGAAATCACACTTGTAACTTATGGGATTTATAGAACCTAAATAAATTCGTGTCCCAAAGTTCAAGGGCTATACACTAGTGACTAGCTACTATTACATTATAGCAAACTACACACTAGGGAGGTTTGAACATGTAGGCCTATGCTTTTAAATCACTCCATCATAGACTATTTTTATAAAATTCGTTATATTACGGTGCAGTACTGTATTAAGAAGACAGTGTCCTAATGCCTAAAACATTACAATATTTAAAAAATGCAAAGAAGCTACCAATAATGCCACTGTTCGAAGTTAACATGTTATTCTACATTATAGCTATTTCCCCCCAAAGCATCTTCAGATTTCATGGCTCCAATTACTGATGAGGTATCTATTCATGTTTAGGCTCTACTTAATGTACAAGTCATCAATCAGGCAAGCATTTTCATCTACTAACTACTATGCTGGCATGCTGAGATCACTATGCCCTAGAGTGCCTCGCCACTGATGATGTCTACCAGAGCTTTAGACAAAACATTGTCACTAGACTACGGCCTCTTAGGCTATGATCGCCGATGATTATAAACGCTGGCGATGATCGTCAGGAAGTGGTTTCTTTATCAGCGTACATCGCTGTCAATTTTCATTTGTTTTGTTACCATAACGCGATTCAAATTTCTACACGGCATTCTCTAAATACCTATTACTGAACATGTACGCGGCGATGTGTCTCCTGAATTTGCTTCAGCGATCTGCGTCGTGTCCAACGATCTACATTGGCGATCATCACTGTAAAGAAACCGTGCACATTCATTTTAACTGCTAGCAACTCCAGGCGACAATCGCCAGCAATGTGTGCCCGAAGATGATCACCATAAGCAAACCCCAGCTTTAGCCCAGAAAACATTCACCTCCCCCCCCCCCCCATCGACGCCAGGATACATTCAAAGGTTCACCAATTGTTTTGCTTTGTAAATATAGCGAGGAGTTTGCAGTTGAACATGGTCATACAAATACAATCCACACACTTTGGAAGAGCTGAAGATTATTATTATTATTATTATTATTATTATTATTATTATTATTTTTACTATTATTATTATTATTATTATTATTATCATCATTATATATGCAATAATAATAGTAATGAATTATGTAAAATGTTATGTAAGCAAGGAAAAACAAGAGTTGCTGATGTAAAACAGAATATTTAAACTGCAATAATAATTACCAACAAGTATAATAAAATAAATGTTAGCATTTTTACATACCTAGTCAGTGGGATGTGTACCCCTTGAGACAACACCGTATACCCCATTGAATACTACTGATCTAGAAGACAGGAATGGACAGAAGTGAGAAATAACATTGCTAGTGTTTTACATTGGTGAACTTTTTATTATTTTTTTAACGAGAAAAAACACTGTAGGCCTATATTACGTATTAAACATGCACATTTATTTAATCCTAGTTGTTGTTGTTTAGTCAGCTGTCCCAAGACAGGTTTGAACCTCACAAGTGATACCAACAAGGCAACATTTATGAGGCAACTAGGCCTGGAGATAATAGGGCAGGGTGGCCAATTCCTTATGTGCAATATAAATATTGATAAAAAATCATAGAGACCATGTTTTAAACTGTTGTTGTTGTTTTCTAATGCCAGGCGTTTGACAATAAAGTCATTTAACCTCTTGCACTCCAATATTTTTCAAAGATAATATCATGGTCAGCCACTGAAGCACAGATTTTGAGGAGTTCCGAATTCATTTCCTGGTTTGAGTTGCACAATGGGCAGTTAGGGGACTGATATATTCCAATTCTATGCAGGTGTTTGGCCAAACAATCATGGCCTGTTGCCAATCTAAATGCAGCTACAGACGATTTTCGTGGTAAATCGGGAATTAACTGTGGATTATTAAACTATACAATACATTCATTGGCATTACTGTAGGTTGACATAATGACAAATCAAATAATGTAGACCTAACTCTTCCTTTTGTACATTATGCAGTTCTAATGAACCCATAAACTTAGAATATTTAGGAAGATAAAGAAGATTCTATAACTCAAAAATACTGGAGTGCAAGAGAAATAATGGCTTCATTGTCAAACGTCTAGGCATTTAAACAACAATAACATAATGTAGACCTAGTCCGCCAAGTTAGCTCTGTGGTAGCGTGCCTGTCTCCAGACTAGCCAGCTCGGGTTCAATTTGTGGCAGGGTCGGAAATTTTGATGTAAAATTTCTATCTCTGGACTAGGAGAGATGGCGGTGCACAACTTCTAATTACTAAATTCGACAGCAGTAGGCTACATGCCGACACCAGGTTTTCCCTTCTCCCCTCCTCACCATTCCCTTCACTACACTTACACATACACTCACTCTAGTACACGACAAAACTCTTCACAGATACACATCATGCATAACGTGGCCAGCCGAAGTGGTGTGCAACTTGAAAATGGGTCACAGTCCTGCCATCTATCCACAGTACGTGGAACCCGAATCACGCAAAATGAAATGGGTAGGCATTATGCGCGCACACACGCACGCGCACGCGCACACGCACACGCACACACGCGCGCGCACACACACACACACACACACACACACACACACACACAGATATATAACGTAGACCTAGAGTCTTATATAAAGGTGAATACTTACACAGTGATAAAGTAATATAAACTACTGAATATATTTATGTATAAATAATGACAAATATGTTATATAAACTCAAACCTGTGTAAGAAAAAAACAACTGTATTATAGAGAATAAATTAAATGTATCAATGAGGGGAGCATACAGCTATTGTCAGGGACAGAGGAATGTCATGTGCTGTAAATGCACATAACAAAGTAGTGACAGCTTTCTATAAACAAAATCTAGTTAATGTTATGAGCTCTCATTGAAAACTATTATTAACAATGACAAATGCAATAAATTATCTAAAATTAAGTAAAATTACAAAAATTTTTACTAGCAAATATTCTTTTCTTAAAATGACAAAAAAACATAATTTGAGTTCACACTTCAGCACATATAACTAGGAATATCTATTTTATAGTCTAAGTACTGTCGTAAGATTTCATTTCTCTCTTCGATCAGCTTATTTTTGTAACGACGTTCAATCAACTTTTCCTTTTGAATTTGCAGTTTCTCCCTCTCTATAGTTAGCATATTATTATAGTATTCCTTTCTGTCTTTCCTCATTTGTGCTAAAATTAATTTTCTGGGTTCTGTTTTCTTCTTTTTAAGTGGTGTTGATGATTCTGCAACTTCAGCGCTTGTTGAAGGCGAATTTTCTCTTCCACTATCAATGGGCAGATCACTAATGTTCCTTGCACCAGAGGTTGGAATTTCCTGAATTACAGTGTTTGAGGACAACGATAATTCTGGCTGAATATTTCTCTTCTTGCCGAAAACATCGGCCATTTCATCTTCGTATATAAACTGTTTACGGATCCTTCCAGTTTTGCCGGTATTGTTATTGTCAACAATTTTTTTATAATTTCTTTCAAGAACTCGCCACCTGTTCTCACACTGCGAAGGAGTGAAACTTGTTTTATGACTTCCGTTGATTTTGTTACACAAAATCTCCCATAATTTCTTCATGTTTCGAATTTCCATCGTACCTAATTTCGATTTAAATACTTTATAATGGTCAATCAGAGCACGAGTAGTATTCTCATTCCAATACACTTGTTCATGTACAGTCGTTGAAGTTTCATTCATCATTAAAAAATTCTCGTAACTCTGCAAATAAGGAAATTCAGAGTATGTTAACTTTAATTTAATAATTGTATAATAATATATTATATTAGTGAGAGGTTCGGGAGTTAAACACGGTAAGTGACGTTTTAGTGTTTTGGAGTTATTAGGTACCGTAGGTAATAGTATATTGTGATACAAGTATGGTAGGTCCATTACAACAGAATTGAGGAAAAGTTAGAAGACAAAACGAAGTCTATTTTTTGGCCGATCTTAATAAAAAAATAATTATTATTAATCATTTTTAATTCTGCAGTGTTTGCGAAAAGTGACATAAGTCAGTTTCCACAAACCTTTTTTGATAATTTATTGCAACTTACACTGGTTTATGTCGATTTGATTTTTTTCTGTATGAATTATTGTAATGGGAGAAATACTTATGTATTTCTTTCCAAGCGAGCAGATGTTCCGTAAGTTGACAATAAATTATCAAAAAAGGTTTGTGGAAACTGACTTATATCACTTTTCCCGAGCATTGCAGAATTTATATAAATAGCTTGCTTTGGATGCTAACATTTTCATGTGTGATTACCGTTTGTTATTTATCAATAGGCGTCATTCATTTGTTATTATTCGTATTTGTTGATTGGTATTATTCATTTGTTATTATTCAGTGGCAGTAATACAGAAAGTTTAGTTTTGTCTTCAAAAAAGTAGGTAGGTGACACAATTATACATCAATAGAAATAAATAGCATACAGAAAATGTTTGTAAGTGACACATTAATTATACATCACTGTAAATAAACTGCATACCAGTATAGGTTCATGCTTGAATACATATTTTACTCCATGAATGTTTTTGTGTTCAGCCATGACCCCACAAGTGGCACTCAGAGCAACAACAGGAAGTGTCAGAAATGGGTTTCACGCTTACGTCTTATCTACATTAAGTCCTGTTTTCTTACAAATTTCCATTCTAATAAATTAATTTAGAAAGTGTACATGTATCATAAGACATTTAGTTACTGCCTCATAGCACATAGTGGTGCACGACACTGATAGTTCGTTACTTTTAAGTAAATAAATAAAAGTTGATTTGATTTATTTACTTACTGCACGTTTGTTGTAAGTTTAACTTACAAGGCCTACCAACATCTTTGGTAATGTTGTTAAAAAACACGATAGGCCAAAAACATTTACAGTACATGCAACAGTTTGTATAGTTATTAGAAAAGTAAAATCTGTATACTTCTGCTATCTTTTGAGATGTTGAAAAACTACTGCATTAGACGCAGAATGTAAGATTGCATATTATACGCTACATATCTCATTTTGACCAAAATGTCAGTTACCATATTTTACGTCCAAGCCCCTCAATTATCTGTCAATAGAGGAATACTTGCATACTGGTACAAGGTTCTGACGTAGTTAAAATCTTACAATTACAAATTTAAGAACAGAAATAGAAATTAATTTGTAGCCTATATACAGAAATATTAATTTTAAGATATTCTGGAAATTGTATTTCATCAACAGAGAAATACTTGATGTTCTAATGCTTTTGCTAAGACGTATTTACAATGCTTCAACAATTTAGAATTCATATCATACGAACCACAATCTGTATTTTTATTTGGGAGTCTTGTTTTAATGTTATGAGTTGCACTAAATGTAGTAGGCTTGATGAAAAAAAGAAGTGAGGTTTTCTCAATATTATGACCTTGTCCTAGTTCGATTCTTGTTGAGATATCACCACCTACAATTAGGAATAACTTTTTAGGCTACATGTTTACATGTCTGTTCAGGATCCTGGACTACCACAGCTTTCCTTCATTATGAATTTTTCAATTCTTGAGCATTTTATTGTCATGTACCATAATGTCACTACAGGACTAGCAGAATCACGTATAAGTTTTTTGTCTGGGAAGAGAACACGATTTTTTAGCAGAGATCATTTAGGGTATATTGCGTGGAGTATTCCCTCCATGTTTCCTCTGAACTGAACTATTTTTCATACTGCAAACTGGAGTAAACTTGACCATAAAAAAAACGGATTTAAATATATCACATACATTAAACACAGTATTAATATTTATTATTTTTCCTCCATTTCTTAAGAACTTTTTATTATTTTAAGCCACAAATAGGACTAATATTAAGGTTTAATGTTTTTTATGGTCAAGATTAATCCACTTCAGAGTACATTTCCAGTTTCCACATATAGGCCTATAGCGGTTACAGAATAAGAAGGCATATGGCCTAAGCCAATTGAGTGCTAGCAACAGTTCGACATTGTCACACGGTGCACGGTTCACGAGACGTGGAAGACAGACAACAGATAAGGAGAGAACATATCAGTTGCAGCCCTCTCGCTGAGCGAGCGGGTCGAGACCTGTTTCTTCATTGTGTGTAATGTTTAAATATAATTACTCTTACTGAAGTAATTCTCATCTCAATTTTTATTACTTTTTCGCTTCATAGATCAGTAGCTCTTGGAGTCACTGACTTGCGAAATAAAGTGATAGATACGTAGAAATTTACTTTGCTAATGTCTGAGAAAGAATGTTTTAATTCTTACTCAGATTTCCTTGTACAGCAAAGCTGAATTTATTATTGTTTATTTCTCCAGAGGAAAGATAAGGTACAATTTGTTTGTAGGGGCAGCCTAAGAATCTAGCGATAAAACAAAAACATATCTGTAGATATGTAATTTAGTATTGAAGTTGGAAAGTATTTTATTTTTCCTCCGTTAAATGAAGCCTATATAATTTAATTTAATTCTCTAGCTTATACATACCTAGGGGTCCAGGGTTCTACATTCTGGTTACGAATCTGGCTATAATGCAACGTAATCATAATGTCTGTTCATATATAATTCAGTACTCATACTGGAACTGTAGATTATTTTATTTTTCTCTGATAAACTAAGTCTATCTAATTTTATTTTATCATATAATTTTTACATATCTAGAGGTCCAGTGTTCCATATTCTGGCTAAGAATCCGGCTATAAGAATATAAGCATATCTGTTCATATGTAGGCCTAATTCAGTACTCATATTGAAACTGAAGATTACTTTCTTTTACTTTATTAAATCAATCAAGACTATCTAATTTAATTTAATCCTCAAGCTTATACCTACCTAGAAGTCCAGGATTCTATGTTCTGTCACTCTGGCCTGTGGCAATATAAACCTACGAGTGAAGGTAGTTGTACAGAAGCGAATATGAAAACCGTAATCCAATAATATCGTTAATATATTGAAGATAAAATTGTATATTAGAAAAAATCGTATAAAGTGTAATATATATATATAACGAAAGGTTTTTAAAATAGAAATTGAGTTTTGGAATTATAAAATCTCCTCGTTCCTAGCATGCCTGTATTTATTTTAAAAGTGAAATGTATAAAATCTCCTCGTTCCTAGCATGCCTGTATTTATTTTAAAAGTGAAATGTAGTTAATGTGCTTCATTTTATAAAGTTTTCTAATGCTCTTAAGCAAGAATGTTGTTAATGCTCTTCGTACAATTCATGGAAAAAGAGGCAGGAGTGTTTATGTTTACAATATCATCCAAATATCTCATATGTTAATGCAATATTTCGTCTTATACCATGTATAATATTCCAATGAAAAGTGAAAATCGTACCTATGATTATTCTCAGCTTTCTTCTTCTTTCCACGTTCTATTTTAATGGCACTGCTAACACATACTGCTAATGTATTTAAAATATCGTACGATGAAGTAATACACAGTTCTGAAAATTGTACAAATAATTAACACGTTTGTTTTGCGTTATTTTCCAGGAGAGGTAAATTCAAGTATACCACCTATTTTAATTGTCGCTTTGTCCTGTCCGAGAATATGAGATAACGTATGCACTTCTAAACCACATGTCTCTGCAGTCAGATTCTTTGTTCATGAAGAACTGACACGCACTGAATCATAAGTTAGTCCTTTAAAAAAAATTATATACAAAAATACCATACTCCTCGCTTGTGAGTGTTGGACTATCCCTTTGCGTATAACAGATGAAACACCAGAGCCAATTGCAATCCCTTCAAGAGACATTGTTATGGTAAGTTACAATCACACAAGAGAAAACAGTCCACATCTGAATTTGAAAATAAACAGAATCTATCTTCGTTTACAGAGACTGAATTCAGAGCAAAATATGTTCTATGCTGTAGGTTGGATATCTCTGTTTAGTCTTAAAGCGATAACACGCGAACCAGTTGACATACAATTGCCATTCTTGTACTGTTGGATTCAGAATTCGGAGCCCTATCGAATGGCATTGCTTAAAATTCATTCCTAGCCATAAGTATTGTGCGCGCAAGAAAGAAACTAATACGGGACGCTTTAGTGAGACTTCGCGACGATTTAACTAGGCAACACTGGTTCACTGTCACGGGCTAGTCGAGATAGACCGGCCTGAACTAGCTCCGCCTTTTATGCCTTCTTATTCTGAAAGCGCTCTAGTTTCTAAGTTCGTATCACACTCATAGGCTTATGTAATTTACATGCACTTGCTGTTAATGTGATGTAGACAAGAACAAATGAACACACAATTTGATTGAAATAAACATTTTAATTTCAATTAACAAAAAATTGTACTTTCATTTGCAATAGCTAACAACCACCAATGTAGGAAAATGTAACGCATTTTTCATTTGAGCAAAGTCATTAGCTAGGGTGTCTTTTATTTCTTAAGCATTTATAAAAGTGAAATACTGTAATATTAGAAGTACAGTTCTCACACTTTTATATAATAATAGGACTACTACTCAATTATTAATTTTTTAACATCATAAACTCAGGGGAGGGCAACTGACCCCTCCCAAACCCTGCTAAATGAGGTCTTTCAAATCAAATAATGAAATATGTAGTAGAATTCACTCCTCTTTCATCTACGTTATCTACATTACGTACGTGTTCTCAAGAATTCAAATGAAAATATAGTTACATGCCATTTGATTATTTCAGTTGCACTTCAAAAATATAATTTATTCCGAGTACTTCTTTTTAAAAGTAAAGACCTTCCTGCTGTGCGATATCACGTGATCAAATATGTGATATGACTTTCTTTCAAAGATTGTTTGAAATTGGTTTCCAATTGAGTACTGGTGAGCATGTGGGTTAGTTAAGGTTGGCAACAGTTTTCAAGCAGTCACAAACTCGCTGCAGAAACAAACCTAATAAGTTGTGATTTATAAAACATTGTTGCGCATGACTTTCATTATGACCCTTGGATATACCAGAGTTGTATAAAACTGAAAATTAAGGGATTAGTGAATCACCATGCGGGGGGGGGGGGGGGGTGCGTGTGTGTGTGTGTGTGTGTGTGTGTGTGTGCGCGCGTGCGTGTGTATTAGTTATTCATTTATAATTTAAGTAAGCATTCTTTCTTACACTATTAATTTGAAATGGTCTGTAAATTTGATTTCGCATCAGATTTCTTCATTAATTGGAACTAAAGAAGTTGGACAGATATTTTCTGCAAAAAAATGCAACTGCATAAAGCTTCCCTAAAATACGGAAAGTGATTTTTTTTATAATCTACGTATGTAACTGATTGACCCTTTGACTTTCTAAACCAACCTTTTTGCAACTCTTAACTGTGGGACTTCTTCAAATGAGCAACCACCTACGAAACAAGAGTTTGATGTGACTAAGATCCACTATATCGTAACAAAAACACCACAGCATAAAAAATATGATTAAAAGAAAAAAAAATGTATACATATTTACAAATAATTGGACAGAACACAATGAAATTAGCTACAGATACTGACAATGTGAAAGAAAGAATTACGTAGGCATTTGAAAATAATTCTTTTTTCCTGTTCTGGAGGTGTAGGCAGAAATAAAATTAGTTGGTAAGGAATGGATGTCTCACCTTAAATTCGTATTTCACCGAGGGTAATGGAGCAGAAAGTGGAGCTCTTTCACATTTTACCACTTGATCCAGATCATTGGAAGGTTTCTCGCACTCCACCTTAATTCCATCGTTACATTGTAAGAACGAATCTCCATCCTAAGAGAAGAAAATCATTCATATTCTTAGGGTCGGTTAAACAATAAAGCGCAATATTATTTTCTACTACTACTCTAGTAACACAGAAAAATGATATTAATGTTATTATAAATAATAACAATAATAATAATAATATATTAACATATCTACTGGAAATAATATATTTATTATTATTATTATTATTATTATTATTATTATTCCTATTATTATTCCTATTATTATTCGAATTGCTGTATTTGCATCTATGAATTGAAAGCAGGCAGTGAAAGGAATAAGCAAGAAATGTACTTTCATTTCTCTGCATCATGTGTACACTATAACATTTTTCGTCCTATTATTATTAGTCAATTTCGCTTTGTTTTTCAATTATAGTTAGACCTGCTTTTTAGTTCATGTATGTTTACTTATTACAACTTTATTATTACATCTTGGTTTGCAAAGTCCATGGGTATTTCTACAGAGAACTCAAAATGGCCACCATGAGTTCTAATACAGGCTTCTAAGCACTGTCTCATGGACTATCCTACTCTCTCACATATGCCAGGTATCTATTATATCTGCGGACATCCTTCAAGTTAGTGAAGAATTTCTATGTTCACAATAGGTCTCGAATACGCAATTGCAAATAAATCTCGAATCTTTCACTATCTCTTGTTTTCAGTTGCCAAGTGACAATAATGAGATCATTTTTTTACAAGGTCTACTGATTTAATAAACATGACCCAGTAGTGTAAGAACCATATGAAATAAAAGTATTTGTAACTAAAAGAAAAAGGAAAGCGAAATTGATTAGGTATGTAATTATTTAGAGCAACTTTTTCTTTTGTTTTTAGATCCCCTATCCACGATAGTATGTTTTTTCGTTGTTACAGCAAACGACCGTCACTATTGGAAGTTGATTTTACTGAATTCAGAGTTGCCAACTTAGATAAGTATGTTGAAATATTACAAATAACTACTCTAGGGTTGTAATTAAAACTACTCCTGCCATCTACCGACACCTATGACAAACTTCTTACTGAGAATCAGTCATCTGTTCATTAATATACGTAGATACTGTAATTATATTAATATTTTTAAAAATATTATTTTCAAAATATACAATCGTGCAAAAAGTACTGTACAATACACGTTTGTTAAGTGCATTTCAAACTGAAAGACTCGCTCTGGTCATTTTTCAAACCTTTCCTCGATTTTGTAAAACACACTTCCCAACCTTGTATCGTAATATACTATTGCATCCATATTCATATGTGTGTGGTTTTGTACATGCACTTAAATATAATACTGGTTCTGTACAAGAATGTGAGAAGTTATACAAAATTACATTACCGCTGAGAGACTATTTTCTTCATTTGTTCTGTTGTCTGGTAGAGCCAACGGGTCAAATTCAGATTTGACTTTCATATCATCCATTAGGCCTATAACTGAAAAGTGAATTAAAAACCTATATTTCCCTGTCAGTTAAGTGGTATTAAAACAGATAATATTCATAATTATTAAGGTACACAGATTCCGGACAAATATTTATTAACACAATGAAGGAATAAGAACCTAGAAAAAAAAAAAAAAAAGAGGCAGAATTATATTGCAGTGTACATTTCCATAAAACAGACACGAAACATATTAAAAAACTTAGTACAACTGTCACAAAAACCAAAAGAATGATGACAATAACAAAGGACAAAGAAAAAAAACATAATTAAAAATGATTTGCTTCACAATAACCATCTTGAAGTGACAAAAAAAATTAAAATAAAAAAAAATGTGTTTCCTGTCTATTAGTTCAGATTGTAGTTTACATCAGAAAGAAGAAATAGAGAAATATCTCCTTCAGTTTACATGATCTTTTGATAACATGTAACTTAATATCAACCTAGATATTTCTTTAGAGAAAGTGAACCACAATAATCTCCTCTTCTCCACTATTATCAGGTCACTTAACTTATGTCCCAAGGAGTCATCATACTTTTATTTTATTCGGGGATAACGAATACTTCTCCAGGAAATTTACATACAAACTTACCCATGTTTCGTGTGACACACCATCCACCATGTTGCAAGCCACTGCCCACCTGACCTATCATTCACAGTAATTAGTCTTTGACAACATTACTCTCTTCCCTTTCAAACAGTATTTTCCCTGGACCTCTTCAGCCGACTACACCATATCAAGATCTGAAATTGTTCAAGCAACTGCCACAATAGCTCGGTGGAAGTGTGAGTGACTGAAGAACCAAGGAAGGATGGTTTGAGTTTACGTCAAGTAAAGAAATTTTATAAAGTTGTGTAGCCTATATGTAATAAAATTGTACCTTGTAAATACAGGAACATCACACTGACAATGAAAGGAAGATAGGCTAAGAGATAAGAGACAGTTAAAAAAAAAGGGATAATCAGAAGATATTCAGGAGGAACAGATGCAAGTAACAACTAGTACATATAAAGAAAATTTTCATCTTACCTCTAGTTCTTCCATTTCCTAACAAATGGCTCCCCTCTCTGCTGGCTTTCCCCTCCTTACAACCCCCTCCCTCCCAAGTGATCCATTAAATCAGGTTCAGGGCACAGGGCTTATGGTGGTTCACTTTCTCTAAAGTTTTCCACACTGTACAGAATAGACAGCACACACACATCTACAGTATATAGTAGATATTTATATTCAGGATAGTGATGCCTCACATAAAGGCCCTAGTCTCTCCTGCCATAATCCAATCCTTACCTGCCTGTGGTACACCTGCTATAAAAGACAAGGCTCTGGGACCGAGGCAGTATAACTCTTTCATCCAAACTTTGGAAAGAATACGCAACAGCTGGGAGGAGATTGTTATGGAACACTAGGCCCAACACAGGAATCTCTGCTGCTGACAACGAGGATGATTCATTTTCATGCATCGAACATAAGTTACTGCAAAACAAGTCATTTCGATGATGCTTAATGTCTACCAATCCTTCATCTTCTATGCAGTTTTAAGATAATGGAATGATTCAAAAGATAATATATTATATTATATGCATGATTTCAAATGGTAGGCCTATAGGCTATGTGTTAGGCTACATAACTGTTGATCGGGAGGAGGGGGGAGAAAGACTATTGGAATTTCCCGGTCTCTGTTCGGGTCAAACAACCTGAGAGATATGATATTTTAATCTTGGCCGTGAATTTTGGTGAAGTCCAGAGGGTCTAATTACTCACATCCACTCTGGGGCCTCCTGCGATCTTTTAAGATGCGAAAGAGAAAAGTAATGGGAAGCTATCACATTTATCCTTC
The DNA here is from genome assembly GCF_040183065.1 of Periplaneta americana. Taxonomy (NCBI): domain Eukaryota; kingdom Metazoa; phylum Arthropoda; class Insecta; order Blattodea; family Blattidae; genus Periplaneta; species Periplaneta americana. Next base: position 19,941,825 of record NC_091118.1, on the reverse strand, counting down.
CCATGGCGTGATGAGTCATTCTACAGTAAAAGATTCCAGTTCATTCGTGGCAGAAGAAGATATCAGATGAGAGACGACATTAAGATATACTATGAATCATATGTGGAGACTAAAAGGAAGGCAGAAAATAGGAGATTAGAGAATGCTGGGTTTGCAGTGAAAAACCTGCCCTTAAGCAGAAAACTATGAATTAATGAACTATTGGTCACAAAAATGAAATATAGCAGAGAGAGATTACATTTTCAGTGCTACCATTGCAAACACAAAGAGAGAGAGAGAGAGAGAGAGAGGGGGGGGGGGCAACTTATTTCTGCTGTGGTCATTCTGTATGTGATCTGTGTTTTGTAACCACAACTACAAATTAAGCTAAGGAATAAAATAACGAATGTGAAATGTTATTATATCCTAGACCAAAGTAACCTCGTTAGTAAGTATCGGCCAATTCAGGTACAGGGCACATACTTTATTGTTACCGGTACAATGTAAAGAGACCGACAATAGCCTATGAGAACGTTAAATAAAATAGCGGATAAATTGCAGTGGGTATTGAGTCAACTTGCGACTGAAATACCTACGTCTTCGACAAATACTACTTACTGTACCTTCGCTGACAATGGGTTATTAGGCCTACTGGAACAGTGGCGAGACAAAAGCATGGTAACATGTTAGGGGGTCTACTGGGACACTGCAATGTATCAAAAAAAAAAAAAAAAAAAAAAAAAAAAAAAAAAAAAAACTCCCGAATGTTGCCAAATTTTAGAACATGGATATCTTCTTTTTCCTCTTACTCCAAAATTCCAACCTTGTGCACACAAAATAAATTATTGGCACTGAAAAGTGGCTTTTCGTAAGCATGACGATGGGCATTCGACAAACACAGAAAAATCTGCTCCTTTTACAATCCTACACCAGTGAAGTAACTTACCTTTGTATCCTCTTTTCGTAATAAGCCTACTTTATTAACACAAAATAAACTCAAACCAGGTATCATCCAAGAAGCACTTATATTTCTTTACACAGAAGCAATTTTATCCGTCATCTCATCTTACCACCACAGTCTTACCACTTTAGCAATAGGCTTCGACCAGCCAGAGTTATTGTGATAACTGAAAGCATACACGGGGGATCGAACCCGGCCTATTAAAGAATTAAACACAGGTGACAGATTGTCGATATAATTGCTGACGCACAATGTCGATCATGGGATCGATAGCATCCAATATGTCGACAATTATCAACTATTAAGCAGCAATTTCTCATTATGTTTGACAGAAATTAACTATTGTAAGAAGAAGAAGGGTATGAAGGATACCTGCAATATCCATCGATCCAAGAGAGCCCTTTTTCGACCTAAACATCAGGACCTTCTAAATATTACCAGCCTAGATCATATATATATGTATATATATATATATATATATATATATATATATATATATATATATATATATATATATATGATCTGGGCTACCAGGTAATAGAAAGGTCCTGGATGTAGTCCACACCTGTGGAGTAACGGTCAGCGCGTCTGGTCGCGAAATCACGTGGCCCGGGTTCGATTCTCGGTCGGGGCAAGTTACCTGGTTGAGGTTTTTTCCGGGGTTTTCCCTCAACCCAATACGAGCAAATGCTGGGTAACTTTCGGTGCTGGACCTCGGACTCATTTCACCGACATTATCACCATCTCATTCAGACGCTAAATAACCTAAGATGTTGATACAGCGTCGTAAAATAACCCCCCCCCCCCCAAAAAAAAAACATGGATGTAGTTCCGATTTCTGCCACCACTAACATTCAATAGCCTCTCGGTTGTTTACATTGAGTAGAAGCTCTCCTTATGTATTTGTCTATAGCCGCAACCTAATAATAATAATAATAATAATAATAATAATAATGGATACCTGTAATACCGATCGGGCTGAGACAAACGAGATGTAGTTCCAATACAATTTTTTCCACCAGTGGCAATAACATTACTTCAATAGTCTTTCGATCATATAACTTACATTGAGTTAGAGGTCTTCTAATGTACAGAACATTCTTATGCAGACCAGTCCCACTCTACCCTCTACATTTGATCACATAGGGCAGGGACGGGAAACAGCCACTCTCAGACAGTTATCTTCTCCCACTACAGTTGCTGTTGTACGTAGATACTCATGCTTACTGCTCTGTTCACAATTTGAGTTTCCCACCCCTGACATACTTAACAAAATTTACTGGCAGTCATATGCTGGCAGACAGATAGGTCTATTTATGCTAAACAGTTTTAATGAAGACACATACGACTGAAACATGAGTTCAGGTGGTTTTTTTTTACTTTGTACAGAGGAGTGACCCAAAGGCTTACATTGTAGCCTGAGGCTTATTGTGCTTACCACTTATATTCTTGTGAATGATTGGGTAGCCGAATGGCTGCGCTCTTGTACAAGTACAGCATGCTGCACCGTGAACTTAACCCAGACTATATTGTATGGATGATGATGATATGTGAATTAATGATGACGAAATGAGTCCAAGGTCCAATGCCGTAAGTTAACTAGCAATTCTGCTTCAATTGGTTGAGGGAAAACTCTGGAAAAAACCCCAACCAGGATTTTGAACCTGGGCCTGCTCATTTCACGGTCAGACGCACTAGCCATTACCCCACAGCAGTGGACTGGGTTTAGATGTTACTGAGGACCGATACAACGAGGGATAAATTTCAGGCCTGGCAGGCCCTGATGGCGCCAAGGTTGCATAGGTGGAGAGAGAACCATTTCCTTGAGGGGGGCAAAGCAAAACCATACAATCCTCATATAACAGGGTTATGGTGGACATCATTTACTCCTTCCCCCATTACAGCTTAACCGTGGTACAATATATCGGAATATGATCATTTAACAAAGGTATTTTCGGGGGGGCATGTTTCTTAGAGTTACATCCATATCAGCGATGTTTCAGACCGAGTTGTATAGGGCTTGAACTGTAGGTCTATTACAAATTATAATAGGACATAACTTAAAACAATCTCTCTCGTTTTGTCTCTCGTACAGAAACAAATGCATACATGAATAAAACTACATAACAGTGCTAACAGAAACTTTTTTATATGAAGCTTACCTTTCTGAAGATATCATATGACATGTAAACCTTATTTTATTTAATCTCGTCTTTAAGTTTAAACATTATACTGGGATCACTTTTCTTTTTTTCTGCATTGTAGTGCAGTATTTTATTCATATTTCTCCAAGTAGCGGCCTGAACACCTGCAGACTTCTAACACACGAGTACAGGCTGTTACAAAAGAAACATTACAGTGCTTCCATACCTCAGATGAGGTATAGAAATTCTTATACAGTCAGAAAGTTAAAGTAAATATTATAGTCCAGATCTGAAGACATTAATTTGTCAATTTAAGCACAGAAACTTAATCATAAACAAAAGCAAAAAAGATATTTTGAATTCAATATTTTCTAACATTAAAAAAAAAAGGAGTTCAGACAGGTTTGAGGGGGGGGCAGTGCCCCCATGCCCGCCCCCCCCCCCACCATAACACTGCCTATGACAAGACACTATTTTGTAGACCTGGCTGAGCCATGAAACTTTCTGATTTTCATATTATCGTCAAATTTTACATTTAGGAAAAGTGATATCTTATTCATATTTAAACAATTTCATAGTGACGTCTACTACATAGACCCAACAACTTCTTTATCTAGGTTCAAACCCATGTAACCCATGTATTTTTGTCTGACATTCCATAAGTATTCCTGTGGAAATCGTGATATTTATGATGATGATGATGATGATGATGATGATGATGATGATGATGAAGATGAAAATAACTACTTCCGGCACTACCAAAATCCCAAAACCAGGGCACTTTTCTGTTTAGAAATACACAACTGGAAAGAACACATTAAACCACTAGTAGTATTGATAGGCTGGTGTCGCATTGCGATCTTCTGGGTTGATTTCCAGCTCATAAGATGCACAATGGGCCATTTGTACCTAAGTGCTATAATTGAAATAAACCCCTTAAATCAGAAGAAGATGAAACAGAAGCAGAACCAACAACACATGAAAACCAAAACACAGATTAAGATGTTACTGGTATAGGAACCGATGCTGCTGGCATTCTAGATGATTGAAGATGTATAATGGGATTTGATTACCTATGTTAACAAATCAGCTGGTTGACACAGTGTGGGTTTATTGCAACCAAGGTAATAATATAAGAGGCTTACTAGTTGGACATTGGGTTAAAGTCATTCTTCAAGAATGCTGGCGATATCAATACTGAGAACTGATACTGCTGCTGCTGCTGTAATTTCCTTGAGACTGGCATTCCCTCTACCATGTTATTAGATGACAGAAGATGACAAACTGGGACCAGTATGCTTAGGAATGCTCTGTGTTTGTCTGTGGCTGCAACACTCCGTCAATGACGCCACTGCTTTACTGTTTGGAGTAAAGAGCAATATTTTTTTAGGCCTATTCGGAACAAGAGTATAAATAATAAATCAAAAGAAAGAAAGAAATTGGAATTAAAAATATGGTTTCAATCTCTCTCCCAGCCTTCTGGACTGTATTAGACTGCCATGTAATTCCTAACCACCATCGCCACCGCTGCCGCAGCCAGCCACCACAACCACCACCACAGCTCAGGCAGCAACACTGAAACTAAATAAGTGAAACAGAATAAGCGAAATTTCGTTACCCACGACTATTTGACTCTTTTAAATTAATTAAATTTCGTTATTTTCGGTACTAATTGCTTAAATTAGTCACTTTTTCGTTACTGTTGTTATAGTCGCGACGCTGTTATTCCCGGCATGACTCCTCCTCTTTGCTTACATCTTAGGAAGTGAAGGCTCTATAAAGTCTAGGTAGATAGTATCGTTCGCCATTTTTGTTCTTTCGTTGCCGAGCTACCATACGAGGAATCTATTTGCCACACTGTTAAACATTATCATGTCGTAGTTCCTATGATAATAAATCAAACGCACTGTAATTCAGCAAATAATTGAGCGGTAAATAACGTCTTCGTGTGCTTTCTGCGAACGCCAACGAAAGAGCCAAAATGGCGGGCGATTATATTAAGTATTTATCGAGCCTTAAGAAATGAATAAAGTTTTCTTCAGTGAATCACAAGACGCACACGTTTAAATGTAGCCGACCTGCAACGCGATTGGCTGCCGGAAATTAGAGCGACGGGACTATACCAGTAGACATCCTGTGACTTGGACATCGAAGGAGAGGGAAGGCAAAGGAAACAATGTAAATTGAAAATACCAGCAAGAAGAATACAGAAAGACGTGAAACTAGCCTGTAACAGTTTTATTATATTAATACAATACATTTTGAATACTCTGTTTTTGCTTAAACAACAAATTCCACCAAGTCTCTCAAGCAGCATCAGTGAACACACACCAATATACATACAAAAGTCAAGAAACAAGTGCAAGTATTAAATAAACAATACAGGACAATGAAAGGAACCCTTTATGCATTACAACATACTTCGTAGTAATTTTATACATTGTATCTTAGTTATTTTCTGAACAAACCTGAAACTAAGAATGGTTTAGAACTTTTAATTGAGGCACAACATTAAACAAACTATAAAAAAACATTTCCTTTATAAGAATATACACGAGCTTCAAGAGAGAGGTAATGGAAACATAGATAAGGGAAAAGGGTAATTATCTTCCAATATGTTCATGAAAATAAGTTAATACAACACAGGGAGTGTAAGAACTCCATAAATCTCTTGATGTTGTGGTTAAGTGCAGACATTACGCATTTCTTATTACACAATGATTAGTTTTAACAGTAGAAATATTGAACATCTGACTCTCACACAGGGCATTCACAAATTAGTTCTACAAAAGTAACTTTAATAATCATAAAGAAAATATAAATCCTAATGAATTAAGTGATACAGTGGAAAAGTCAATACATCAAGCTTTATTTGCAAATGTTCAATATAAGTTCCTCGTGTCACACATCACATATGCCACCAGTAAGCCACTTCGTCCCAACTCCTATGAATAATATCACAGTCTGTAATTGCAACTCCTGTTATCCAAAACCAGTTCATTAGAATTGCAGGAAAAAAAAAAAAAAAAAAAAAGCTTTGTCTTTAAGAGAGCCCCACACAGAGAAATCTATAGTTTCAGCTCAGAAGACTGTGGTGGGATTATTCCATCATGTTCAATCCAAGCGGTAATGGTATGACTAAGGTAATGTAACCTCAGTCTCTGAGGTGGCTCATCGTAATATTTTGTCTTGAAATTCCTTTGAACAGAAGTGGCTATTGCAATCCATGAAACCACAAACAACATACGGTAAAATCCACACCTGTACACAGCGCCATGATGACTGGAGAGATTTCAACGTACCTAGCAAGATATACCCGTGAAGTGAACCAGATGACTAGGTGGGACTACATAAAAATTTTTCCTGCTACATCCAATTTTCAAAGCAGCAGTTTTGTACCACAAGCAGCAATTACTAATATATAAAGCTCCAATTTCTAATAATTATATAATGCTATTATACTATCTGTTATGTTATATGCAGCTGCAGAGTTGGCACTGCTATACAATATTTCAATGAATCATCTTAAATAGGTACTTCAAGACATCAGATTTGCACAACTACATGAAGGTCTGGAAATAAATTTTATGAAGCCCACAATCATCAATATAACTAAAGAACTATATGTGAAGATATATACAGAGTGAACAAAAAGTATGGAATATTGCTAATAACTTCTTGAATTTTAATTTTACAAAAAGAAAAAAAAAGTTTTATGCAAAGGCTGTTGGAGATAAACCATAGAATATGACACCAGTGTTCGAAAAAAAGTTCAGGCATACAAGGTGTGAGAGTAATCTTTACTTTTTTAAATGACACCCTATGTTAAAATTTACATATTCCGAATCTCCATTAAATTTTACATATTGTCGCCTGAATGCAAGAACAAGGTAACTCGAAATTTGCGTTTTTTAGTTACCTCTTTTATAGCATAGCAAAAATCGCACAAAATGTAATCTAGGATCTAGGTAACTGATCGAATGATACCAGCAATATCTATTTTCCAATGTAACAAATAGGTAAAAGAAAACGAGACATATTCCTTAGTGCAATAAATAAGTAAATAGGCGATGTCACAAAATATGAAAAATCAAGTTGCCTAGTTGTTGCATTCAGGCGATGATATGACTGTGTAGAAAGTTTACCCATTCACTAGTTTCATGTCTTTTAACTATTTATTAGACTTGTTTCGTGGACTTGAAACTTGAGTCAAATAAGTATGTGAAATCGTGTTGAGTAAGCCATGAAAGTAAACACAACACTATGGTTAAACAAACTTTAACACAAATGCTGAAAATAACAACCATTCACAGACAAACAATGTCCAAGTCTATCACTTTTTTTTACTTGGCTATTTAACAACGCTGTATCAACTACGAGGTTATTTAGCATCTATGGGATTGGTGATCGCGAGATGGTATCTGGCGAGATGAAGCTGAGGGTTCACCATAGATTACCTGACATTTGCCTTACGGTTGGGGAAAACCTCGGGAAAACCCAACCAGGTAATCAGCCCAAGCGGGAATCGAACCCGCGCCAGAACGCAACTCCAGATCAGTAGGCAAGTGCCTTAGCCAACAGAGCTACGCCGGTGCTTCCCAGTCTATCACGAAAACAGTACATTGTAGATATAAGATGGAACAGATCAGTCATGCAACTGTGAGAAAGACAATGGACTGTTTTCATGATAGACTGGGACGTTGTTTGGCTGCGAATGGTTCTCATTTTCAGCATTTGTTTTAAAGTTTGTTTAACCGTAGTGTTGTGTTTACTTCCACGGCTTATTCAACATGATTTTACATACTTATTTGTCTCAAGTTTCAAGTCCACGAAACAAGGCTAATAAATAGTTAAAAGAAATGAAACAGGTGAATCGGTAAACTTTCTACACAGTCATATGTAAAATTTAATGGAGATTCGGAATATGTAAATTTTAACATAGGGTGTCATTTAAAAAAATAAAATTTACTGTCACACCTTGTATGCCTGAATAACTTTTTTCGAATACTGCTATTATATTGTTTGGATCTCCAACAGCTTTTGTATAAACTTAAAATTTAAGAAGTTATTAGCAATATTCCATACTTATTGTTCACACTATGAGTATAATTCCACCATGTCAATTCTAGACAATTAACCTATCCAACAGCAATATAATATCCAATGTTTGAAGCTCCCACTTCAAATTAACATCAATTAATTAAATTAACTTACAGATTGTCAGGATTCTACTGAACCCTTTGGCGTTGAGAATCTAAAAAAATATGAAACTATTACAATGGGCAGGAAAGGTCTCTTAGGGTACGTACACGTTGGAACAACGATAAACGATAAAAGAAATGATCTAGCGACGCTTTGGTATTATCAAAGAATCAAGTGTTCTATCGGAGCAACAATGACGCTGAAAGCAAACATTTTGATTTATCAGTAGAAGATATTCTATGCATCCACTTAATGAAAGAAGATATATAGAAAATATCAGCTGCTAAGTTCAAGGTTAATATAACTTAAATACGTACAAAATTAAACCCGTTTCTCATCCCAAAGATAGTATAAATTCGTTGTGTTGTGATTGGTTCTTGTGATCACATAACATATGACGAATAAATACACAACTGATCAATTTGCCAATATCTACAATAATTAATTTAATATGCCGAAATAATAATAAATCGATTAATATTCGGATATATTAATAACCACCGGTATTTATACAGATTAATATTATCTTAATCAGAGATCATATGGACGACAAGAGTGAATAAAATGGAACTTTGCTTTTTCGTCGCTTTTATCGTTACTCCAATATGCACACCTCAATGACAATGCATGCTTCAATTCTCTTTGATATAGCATCACTGCTGCTTTTATCGTTTATCGTCGCTCCAACGTGTACGTACCCTTAGACTGAAGCTTCATATAAACTCTCAGTTGATGGCTTTGTGTGTATGTGTGTTTAAACTGATTTGACTTCACCACTGCAATTGGTTCAGAAGCTATATAATTTTTTTATGTAACTAATTTGTACCTACCCTGTTTATATGCACACGTTAGGGCACAGACACACGAACACGCACATAAGCACATGATATTCTTCCAATGTCATACACCACTCACTACAGACAACAATGGACCACTGCAGGCTATGAGGTTAAATACACTCATGGTATGTTACTTGATGCTTCAATGCGAACTCTGTTATAATAAGGCCTCATTCACAATACAAACAGATAGCTTTGATATGATAGCCAGTTAGGATTCCATATATTGTACAGTATGTTTACATAAACACAAACATCATTACGACGTAATAACAGAAGCTTCATGGTTCCAAGCAACTATATTTATAATTGCGTGCAAGGAAATACTGTATTTACATGATTATAATACGCACTTTTTTTTTTTTTACAAAATTTCGTCTTGAAAATTAGAATGCATATTACATTCGTATGCACACACTAAAATTCGAACAAATTTAAATTAACGCTCAATATGCTACGATAATAGGGTGGGAAACTGCTGATGGAAACAGCCACTGCAGGTTCGTGTTTCCTTGTGTTTTGTGCACTTTTAATTCGTAATTTCATATTCATTTTTTTACAAGAATCATTATTAATACAAATAATATTTTTAACTACTATAATGGCACTTTTCCTTTCATTCTGAGATTTTTTATATGCAATTTTCAACAATCACTCATCTTTAAGTAATAATAATAATAATCCGTGGCGCTACAGCCCGTGAAGGGCCTAGACCGACCAGCCGGCTGCTGGCCTCACACCCACATGCCGAAGCAGAGGTGGACGATCATCTATTCAGAATGGAGGTATCGTGTGGTTAGCACGTTGATCCCCCCAGCCGTTATAGCTGGTATTCGCAACTGGATTTCGCTACCTATCGTAGCTCCCCAAGTGCATCACGATGCTGGGTGAGCACCGGTCCCATACACTGGCTGAAATTTCATGAGAAAATTTCTTTCCCCATGAGGAATCGAACCAGCGCGCATTCCGTAACGCGAGTCCTAGGGGGGATGCCTTAGACCGCGACACCACGGCGCGGGACCATCTTTAAGTAAACTACAATAATTTACCAACAGTAAAATTGCTTATGAAAGAGTGGCATGATGTTAGTCATTGTCAATCAATATTCTGACATCAACCCAAACCCGTTGGTCGGAAGTTACGGTTCTGATACTGCAAGTGAAGAAAAAAAAATTATGGTTCATTTAATGATGCTCGCAACTGCAAAGGTTATATCAGCATCGCCGGTATGTCGGAATTTTTGCGCCGCAGGAGTTCTGTTACATGCCAGTAAATCTACTGACATAAGCCTGTCGCATTTAAACAGATTTAAATGCCATCGACCTGGGCTGGGATCGAACCCGCAACCTCGAGCATAGAAGGCCAGGGCTATACAGACTACGCTACCGAGGCCGACTGCAAGTGAAGATGAATGCAATATATAGCTAGAGGTAAGGATGCCGTCTTAATCTGTCTTAATATAATTTTAATCTTGTGTGAATTTTTTTCACAGGTGCGTATTATATTCGCCAATAATTCTTTCTCTGGTCTTTAGGATAAAGAAATTTGTGTGTGTATTATATTCAATAAATACAGTAAGTTATTCACAACCAAATTAATATTCTTAAATAATGTAACAATATCAATTGAGGAGCCCAGTAGATAAGGGGATAAGCCACAACTGAGATATTTACACAAACTGGAATGCCCTGCTATCTATCCTTCTAAATCCAAAACTTTATAGGTGTGAATTATACTACTGAAATACTATAATAAGTTGTCAAAGAGTTTAGACCAATGATATTTCTTTATATTCCAGTGAGATAAGGAGATAGTCTACGTATCAGGATTTGTGGCTTGTTCCTTCTCTGATGGAACCCTCAATTATATGATCAGTTGTTTAATGAAACAGTTCAAACTGCACGACTATTTAGCATCAATGGTGTTAGTGCTGGCAAGATGGAATTTAGGCAATACGAATCCACATGAGATTGATATTCTCTTTACATTTGTGGAACATCAAGAGCACACAGATTTAATCATATTTAATGTATGCTTTGTTGTGTTTATGTTTTACTTGTCTTAAGTTGCTCAGAAAACATACGAAGGCTATTCAAAAAGAATCCGACCTTGTTTTTTTCTGTGGAAATAAACAAAGCACGTTGGGTCCCTTTGGTGTGGAGGTGTAGGGCACCTTCATGTACATGTGTGAATTTTTTCCCACCCTCAGAGAGCTTCAGTCAATAGCAGTCAGCCTGTGTGTGTGTGTGTGTGTGTGTGTAATGAATGTCCATCAGATTTTCATCTGAAGTGAAATGGCAGAATGACCTGAACGAGGTACTGTATCAAATTTTGTGAAAAGCTTGGTGATAGCCAAATGGAAACCATTTGGAAGGTTCAGCAGGCTTTCGGCAGCGATGCCTTAAGCATCACACAATTGAAGAAGTGGTACAGTTACTTCGAACATGGCAGCATGTCGATGGAGAACAAAAGTAAGTCCCAGAATTACAGGTTACTCACTAGAAGAATAGCGGAAGGAATGTGACCTTTCTGACTGTGGCTGCTGATCAGCATCACAGTAGCAGGTTATTACTCATGACAAAAACATTAGTTACCAGTACAGTAAGTGTATGAAAATTAACAGATACTTATTATTTTACTAAACTAATATTAATTCCTTTCCTTTACTTCACTGTTCGTCATTCACTCATATGAAGTCTGGTGTGTAAGCCAATTTACTGACAGAGTCGTTGCCCAGTGTGCCCATAGGAGGCTGGTTTACACTACACCCACGATAAGATGAGATGAGATGATGATGAAGATTCGTTGGGATGCCACAGGGAGACTGGAGTTCTTCTGTGTAACCTGGACGACAGACTTGCCCAACATAAGTTACAAAATCTGGGACACTCTGGGGATCGAACGTGGGTCCAAAGGACGAAGTCCAGCAGTCTAGCCACTAGACCAGTGTTCGGCAAGTTATGCAGTTGTAACTCTGGATTGGCAGGGAAGCGCCTTAGCTGACTGAGGTACGCAGGTGGCTTCCAAACACAACTTTCTGCACATTCTTCAGGCTCTTGCGTCTCAAGATATGGATCCTTCTGATGTTTGGCTGTTATACACGCTGAAAATGCCACTGAAAGGGACCCACGAGAAGACATTACATGGAAAGCGATGACCTAGCTGCACTGAATTCCCAAGGAGGCCTACCAGAAATCCTTCCAAAAACGGCAGGACCATTGAAGAAAGTGTACGCAGTCCCAAGGAGACTACTTTGAATGGGATTAGGATTTGAGACTTCGATGTGATGTACTGTATTTTTTATCGGCGAAAGGTCGGATATTTTTTGAATAGACCTCAAACAGTAATGTAAAATGCATGACACGGAGGGCACATTTTACTATTCAACCCTTCATCGTTAATATGTACATGTCTGAGTCACAGCAGAAGATCCAAATAGGTACAGTTGGAGGAAATATTAAAATAATAAGGTTTCTTAATGTCATATATCGTAATGATGTCCAATTGTTTAAATATGCTTTTATTAATGTCGGAATTTAGGTGATTCTTCTCATTAACCATATGAAGTATGAAAGACATGTGAAGGGTTGTTCTTTGCATTAAATAACAAGTATCTATCACAAAAGCAGGACAGAGTAAATTTATCACAATCATATTAGTTTTTAAGGTCTGTCATTCATATGAGTTAAATACATGTACATTAAGAGAATGATATGCAAAGCTCTTATGACCATTGTTTGCAATTCAGAGGTCCCCTGTCTGTATCAGATAATTGTGTGCTTCAAGTTTACTCTTTCGCAGCAATAGACAAAATTTTCAGGTGCCAGTCATTTTTTCAGGATATTACATTTTACGCACACATGCAATGCAATGAGAAAACGATTAGAGCTAAGATACAGATATGTTTACTACAATATGAGGTGTTCAGAAGTCAACATGATTAACTCCACTTTTGGTTATTTCAGAGTTTCTAAGTTGGCAATGTATTAAATTGACCATATTTTCAGTGGTCAATGTGATTGGCACTATAGTTTAGTAAAAAGTCCACAGAATGCAGTATTCTTCTTGACTACGTCACAGAATTAATTATGTGTATTTAACTTTAACCTTGAATATCTCAAAATCTTTGGAAAAGGAGTTAATCATGTTGACTTCTGAACGCCTCATATATAAAAAAATATTGTAATTCATTAACAAAACACATTTCAATGTCTTCCTACAACCACTTTTGTTAACATTATAATAGTCGCAGCAACATATAAGAAATAAAAGTCTTAAAAAATTTTGAACCCAATAAAAGAAACTCGGGCACCGCATAAAAATATGATTTTTTGGTGCCATGGTGAGCTGGCACATGGGATTTGTCTATTCTTGCTCTTTTGTATAAAACTTTTATCACAGTAATCGCATTTTTATTTGCCATTGCTCATGTGTGTTAATTTGTGAGCTACAAGCTTTGCCTTTAGCGTATAACTCTTGCCACAAATGACACATCTGAAAGGGTTTTCGCCTGTATGAGTTAAAATGTGAGTAGAAAGATGATGTCTCTGGCTGAAAGTCTTGTCACAAAAATGGCATTTGAAAGGTCTCTCGCCTGTGTGTTGTAACGAATGAACTACCAGAGTCTGCTTTTGGGTGAAACTATTCTCACAAAAGTTACATTTGTATGGTCTCTGCCCTGAATGATGTAATACATGCTTTATAAGAGCCTGCCTTTCTGTAAAATCCTTCTCACAAAAGTTACATTTGTAAGGCCGCTCCCCCTTGTGTTGTAAAGTATGTGCTATTAGAGTCTGTTTCTGAGTAAAACTTTTCTCACAAAAGTTACATTTGTAAGGTCTCTCGCACGTGTGTTGCAGTGAATGCACCACTAGAGACTGCTTCTGTGTGAAGGTTGTCTTACAAATGTTACATACGTAAGGTCCCTCGCCTGTGTTTACATACATGTGTTCTATAATATCACGGCTTCTAGTGTAACCTTTATCACAAGAGTGGCAATTGGATGATGGCTTTTCGTCTGTGTGTATGAATTTGTGAGTCCGAAGAAGACGTCCTTGTGTGAAAGTCTTTTGACAAATGTCGCATATGTGGGACCTCAAATTTGTGTGTTCTGATTTGTGAATATCAAACTTGGTCTTTTCTTTGAAAGTCTCGTCACAGATATCGCATTTGTAGTGCTTTAAGTCAGTGTGTAACGACATGTCTTCTACCAAACCTGTAACATTTTCCTCACATTCTGTAAACCTCATACCTAAGTTAGGGTTTATCTGCTGCTCAACATTTTGGTGTATGTTATGACTTTTGTCAGGAAATTGTAAATGCAAGTCTAATTTCTTTCGGGATGAAAAGTTATCTGCAGGACCACAATCCTCATGTGTAGTACACACCTCATCCAGTTGTGTGGACCCATGGCAATCAGGGGGATGTATTGGAACGATGGAGCTGTCGCCTTCTTGGTTTTTGATGTCGTTAAGGCCATGCAAATTTATGGACCTGTAGATATCAATATATCTGTTACGAAATACAAAGCCATATTATTACTAACTACAAATATGGATGTGCACCAACTTTAGAGAGATAAAAGCACATGCATTCAACATATATATATATATATATACAGAATTAAACTTATTTGTTTTACTAAGAAACTATTCCCATTATTAAATAAATTAGTTATAACTTTTATCATTATTAATTAATTTTAATTAAGATACTTTAATAAATTGAAATAAAAACGAACATTCCTGGTAGTACAACTTATTCATTTATGGGCCATAGAATAGGGGGACAATAGTATTAAATTATGCCTTCAGAGCTGCTGCTGATGATGATGATGATGATGATGATGACGATAATATGAATGGATTCCGATGGGAAGAAAAAAGATAGGAAGACCGAACTTAAACTGGACAGAGGGAATATTTTGAACACTGAGTGATAGGGTGTAGAGGAGGAAGATTGGGAGAATAGAGATGAGTGGCTATAAATTCTTGAAATACATAAAGGAAGATATCAAAGACATTGTAAACCTGTGAAATAAATAAATAAAATAAATAATAATAATAATAATAATAATAATAATACTGCAAAATGGATATATAAAAATAATTGGTAAATTATTCTATAGAGAGGCGGAAAAATTCAAATACCTTGAAACAACACTAACAAATATAAATGAGGAAAATAAACGCAGAATAAATATGGGAAATGCCTGTTATTATTCGGTTGAGAAACTTTTGTCATCCAGTCTGCTTTTAAAAAAATCTGCAAGTTAGAATTTATAAAACAGTTATATTACCGATTGTTTTGTATGGTTGTGAAACTTGGACTCTCACTTTGAGAGAGGAACAGAGCTTAAGGATGTTCGAAAATAAGGGGCTTAGAAAAATATTTGAAATTAAGAGGGATGAAACTTGGACTCTCACTTTAAGGGAGGAACAGAGGTTAAGGGTGGTCGAAAACAGGATGCTTAGAAAAATATTTGAGATTAAGAGGGATGAAGTTACTGAAAATGGAGAAAGTTACACAACACAGAACTGCACGCATTGTATTCTTCACCTGACATACTTAGGAACATTAAATCCAGACGTTTGACATGGACAGAGCATGTAGCACGTATGGGTGAATCCAGAAATGCATATAGAGTGTTAGTTGGAAGACATGAAGGCAATGACCCTCCGGGTTCTCTAAAAGCCATTTGTAAGTACGTAAATACTACCACTACTACTACTACTACTACTACTACTACTACTAAGAACAACAACAAAGAAAGTAATGAGGTGTTTCCTGGAATAATAACTTAATGTAGGTTATGTCGTTTTTCCATACTCTGCATCCTTTATGACACACATCTCTCTCCTGACAAAATATCATTACTCTGCAACAAATACAGCACCCTCTAGAAACATTTGAATGTCGTTCCATGTAATGCTACTATAAAAGATCTAAAATGTCTGATGCTCTGTATCTCAAATTCAAGATTTTATATTTAAGTTCTATCAATTAATGATAAGCAATGCTCCTTCCAAGTCAAGCAAACATATACTTTACAAAAGAAGTCCCGCTAATATTGCTGTTCCATTCCCTATTGAAAAATTTTAATAAACTGAAGACTGTGAATGTCAATGCAATCTCCAATAGAGATCAAAGATGATAACATATTGCGACTTTCCGACTCTGGTCATTACTGAAACAGAAAGTAATGCTTGCGACGAAAACTTCCACTTCAATTCACTTACCACTTAGGTAAGCCATCATCTGTTGTAGTCACATCCAGTACTGATTCGTCCTTCACTATATCCACATCACATGACTTTTCCTACGAAATAAAAGTGTCATCAATATACATTAAATGTGACATAAATAACTAAAGAAGAGATGTAAGTAGAGTAGGGACGATTTCGAGGGCATCATACCAGCAGAGTATAGCAATAAATTTTGCATTACTGAATTATTTTAATGGAACTTACGTACGTTTGAGAATTACAATGGGTATGAGAGAGAATCAAAGAAAGTACCCTGATACATAGACAAAGCTAGGAAACATTATTGTATATTTAAATGGCTCTAATGTGAAGTTGCAGTTTTTTTATATCCCTGCTAGCATGATGCTTTCCATATATTAAATAAGGGAAAAAATGGAACTCTCTGCAACATAATCCACAGTTAATTCTCGACTTACCACGAAAATCGTCTGTAGCTGCATTTAGATTGACAACAGGCCATGATTGTTTGGCCAAACACCTGCATGGAATTGGAATATATCAGTCCCCTAACTGCCTATTGTGCAACTCAAACCAAGAAATGGATTCGAAACACCTCAAAATCTGTGCTTCAGTGGCTGACCATGATAATATCTTTGAAAAATATTGGAGTGCAAGAGGTCAAATCACTTTATTGTCAAACGCCTGGCATTAGAAAACAACATATATTAAATATAAGTGACAACGTATAATTAGTTAAACTGTAAAGATAAGTACACAGGTAGCTAACGAACAACAAATGAACGACAAATGAATGTTTTTGCTGACTGAAATAGGAATGTGTGAACAATGCAGCAAAGACAAACTGATAGTTTGGTTTGCCTTTGGTAGTGATCCGTCGCTTGTCGATACATTAAAGGAAGTAGGTATTCGTAGTGGACGAGATTTGCCACTTATTTGCAGTTCATAGCAGAACACAGCGGTTAGTTTAACTTCATCAACAGCTACACTCTATTACGTTGAATATTACATGAGGAAATGGAAAGTTTTATAGGCAAATTCGACAACAACGAGACTGTTTGCATTTCAAAGGTGAAAAATGCTCTTGAGAATAATAAAAACATTGCTTCTCTTGCATTTATCAAAGCTAACTTCACTGAGGTCAGCAATGTAGCTCAATGTAGAAAAGTGAATAAAAAAACAAAATAATGAGGCTTTTGTTGCTACTATAATCACTGGTGCAGTCGAAAACAATGTACTTATTGTCAAAGGGACAAGCAGTGTTGGCCTGTTTTTCTTCTGTGGACAGGTAAGCTATAAAAATTTAAAGTCAGGTCAGCTTGGCTGCCACTTACCTGAGGTTTGCATTTTACTGCAGGAAACAAAATAGGAATTGGAGTTTCTTCACACTTTTGCACTGGAAGAAGATCATAGGCGATGTTTCCGCATTTCACCTTAATTTCATCTTTATGTTGTAATGACAAATGTGCTTCCTAAAAAATGGAAGCATAGTTGTACTTTAAAAAACAGAAACAAATATCACATCAAACAGTCTGAATGAAAACCAATAGAACTCTGTGCAGGCAGATTAAAATATCGTGAAAATTCAAGATGACAGATTCTGAAGGATCAAATATAGACTCTGTGTATTACTAACAGAAGTGAAGGCAATATACATTGTATTCCATTCCACATATCTTGATTATATGCATATCATTTATATATAATAAAACATTGGACAGATCTCTTCGATGCCAGAACAGGCCATGAGGCTGAACCCATGAAGTGGGGGGGGAGGAAAAAGAAAAAAACACACACGCACGCACTCACACACAAAATCATTTATGTTTGTATATATGCATCTTTCATACATGCCATTAAATCTAACCAACTACTAGTATGAAAGAAGAAGTTGTATACTTTACCGTTGATAAACATTCTTTTACAATTTTGTTGTTCACTTGTAGATCAAATGTCTTGATTTCTGATTTCACACTGACATCAAACATCACAGCTGAAAAAATTAATGAAGAAATTGTATTATTTTATAAAACAATCCGCGACTGAAAATAGACAATATGAAGAAACATGAAGAGAAGACATTTCTCTGGAAAAAATTACTGAACTCGCTGAAAAGCAAAAGTTGACGAAGAGAAAATAATGAACTTAATCATGAGAAACTCAGATTCTTAACAACCACAGAAATTTAACTCAAAATACATGTTCAAAATGAGTATTTGAATATGGCTACGCATGTACATAAATTGGGGCTAAGATGTTTCAAGCAATTGTAATTTAATCTTTATAGCAACGACATTAAGGCCATGTCTCAAAGCTGAAGTCTATAGTACACACTAGTGACTAGCACCTGACTAGTAAACTACACAAGAGTTTTGAACATCCTATGCTTGAATCAAGGCCTTCATAGATTATTTTTCTATAAACTGTGACATCACTGGTGCAGCACTGAATTAAGAAGTAATATCCTAATGCAGTTTCATTAAGAGTTATGTGGAAAAGAAAAGGGCCTAAAATATTACAGAATTTAAATAATGTAAAGAAGGTACCAATGTCAATGTTGAAGGTTAACATATTGCTCTATATTTTACTTCCAACGCATCTTCAGATGTCATAGTTCCAATTGCTGATGGTACATCCAAGTTTGTTCAGTTACAAGTCATCAATCAGGCAAGCATTTTCGTTTACTAGCTACCACGAACTTGATTGCTATGCACTATGTAGCTTTGGATCATGACTTCTGATGTCACATCCGGCTATTTAGTCAACTATCTAGATCTCTTCAGCTGTAAATGTAGCTTTGAGACTAAAATGAAAAGAATAATGACTATAGCAAGAAGATTCAAAGTTTACTTAGGCCGTGTCTCAAAGCTCAAGTCTATACTACATGCTAATGACTAGGAACTAGTTGACTTGTAAACTACACACTAGAAAGCTTTGAACATGTATGCTGGAATCATGGCCTTCTTCATAGATTATTTTTCTCAAAGCCATGAAATTACGGTATAGCACTAAATTAAGAAGGCAGTGTCCTAATGCAGTTTAATTACGAGTTATCAGCTGTTATTTTTTGGAAATTCGAATTCTTTGTTTTCGAGTAAACAGTTCAAGAAACTTAATTCTCAGGTTTATGAACTGAATGGTAATTTCTTGAGAAACGTAGAAAGATGTGAAATTGAAAAAGATATTCAAAAGATATCTATGAAAATTACGTTTGGCTATCAACAATCGAAATTAATGTGGAAAAGGTAAGGGCCTGAAATATTACAATATTAAAAAAAAATGTAACGCAGATACCAACAATGTCAGTGTTCCAAGTTAACGTGTTATTCTACATTGAACTCACATTTTATTTCCAAAGCATCAGATTTCATAACCCCTAATTGTTAATGAGGTGTCCATGTTTGTTTAGTGTACAAGTCAACAATCAAACAAGCATTTTCGTTTACTAGCTACTATGGACTTGATTGCTATTCACTACGTAGCTTTGGATCATAACTTCTGACGTCACATCCGTCTATTTAGTCAACAATCTAGTTCACTTCAGCTTTGGGACACTGCCTTAATTACGTTGGTTAAGCTACTTAAATAGTGAAGTAAATTAATTAACGTTTGCACAAGCACCATTGTTTTCTGTGTCCTGTTAATTATGAATTCTGACTGTACACAGAATTCTACTCTTCTGTTCACATAGTCTTTCATTAAACGAGAATATCTACACGACATTGAAACTTTTCTGTAAAGAACATATCAATAAAACGAGTAAAATAATTTTCATGCTACATATTTAATAACAAATACGGTATGATGAATTCTTCTTAAAAAAATCACCAGAAAGCTTCAATAATTCTGAAGTGGTTTTTAGACGTTTGACCGAAATGTCAATCTTGACTTTCAACAGGTAGAGGTTTAATGTATGACTATCGATTAAAGCAGGAATTCACCGAAAATTAAAGTGTATAACATGTAACTTTAGAGTACTTTTAATTATAGTAGACAGAGTTACGAATTTTCCAATTTTACGAGAAGCAGCAATATGCTATAGAAATGAAAAATTATACAAATAGTGAAAATAAATTAAGTAATCAATTAATCAAATATCAAGACGACTACTATATGATTATCATACCACACGCTTAAACAAACACAAAGCAAGTTACCTTTCATTTTCAGGCTGCTTTTCCAGTGTTCCAGAAAAGACAAGCGCAGGATATCATCCACCTTCCATTTAGGCTTCCCAGATCCTGTAACAGGTGAAAATGGTGTAGCGTAGAGAGTTATGTTATAACAATATGGTAAAAATGGGGTCCATTACAGAGCAGACAACAATACAATAATAAACACATTATATATGACAGAGTAACAGGAAGGAGTTTTCTCTAGATGCTTAGGGATTTGTACCAAAATTATTTTATACCGGTACATGATTGTTGTGGAGTCCATATGATATCTTAAGATATTATTCAGCATATATGCAAATTTTCCAAACGAACTTTCCAATTAATAGCGCGCGATATGCCAAATTTCAGTGATACCGGTAATGGTTAATACAGTAAAATATTGCAAAGCTCTGTATTTGTTATAACATTAAATACAACTTGAGACTTGTACAGTGTTCAGTATAGTGCGATACAGTGTTACGCCTTCAATTGTAATCAACCAAAACTTATTATGACGTGTTTTAAACTGTGTCGAAAATTTGAAAAGGAATATATAAATTGTAGAATATATAAATATTTAAAGAAATTAATCTGCCCTCAATGAGAGTGACCATAAAGATCCAGAATAAAAGCACTACAGAATAATTTAGAAAGACAGGAATTGTTTAGTACAAAATTCAGAGAAATGCAAACCCAACACAATCATCAATGGCCAAAATATAAATGGTAATGTAATATTTGGATTGAATCCTTAAGAATATTCAACAAAAGTTTTTGAATTTCAAAAAATCGGAGTCCGAATGCTTTTAAAATATCACATGTGAATTTAGGGAGTGTGCCATATGCACCAAACAAAAGACCAGAAACACTCCATTGACTAGTGGGAATGTTATATTTCTCACTTAGATAAGGGATGCAGGACTCATAAATGGATTTCTTCTCTTCATCAACGTGTTGTGCCTGCAGGTCATCCCTCTCGAACCGGATTGTAGGAGGCAGTGTCTTATGATACAATTTTTCAGTGAAACTGTGTATGTCTTCAAATTCAAACAATTTTTATTTTCCAAATAGATGAGCTGTAATTAACTTTATGAGTAAATAAATATATTTTACTGAATCGAATTATTTAATAACATTCATAATAATAATAATAATAATAATAATAATAATAATAATAATAATAATCCGTGGCGCTACAGCCCATGAAGGGCCTAGACCGACCAGCCGGCTGCTGGCCTCACGCCCACATGCCGAAGCAGAGGTGGACGATCTTCCAACCAGAATGGAGGTATCGTGTGGTTAGCACGATGATCCCCCCAGCCGTTATAGCTGGCATTTGCAACCAGATTTCGCTACCTATCGTAGCTCTCCAAGTGCATCACGATGCTGGGTGGGCCCCGGTCCCACACACTGGCCGAAATTTCATGAGAAAATTTCTTCCCCCATGAGGAATCGAACCAGCGCGCATTCCATAACGTGGGTTCTAGGCGGAATGTTTGATAGGCATAACTCAATATTAATTTTCCCTGCAGTTACTGCGTTTTTGCTTGGGGGTGCAGATTTTGTCCACAACAGCTCATTATTGCTTAGTTACTATTTATGACGTATACATATGACATAAATTTATAGTACTACAAACAAAATATACCCTACACATAGATATTATGTTATGTATTTTGCACCACCTGCTTGAATGCATCTGATGGATGCTTATGCTGCCTTCTCATTAGAATAATAATAATAATAATAATAATAATAATAATAATAATAATAATAATTACAATTTAAACCAAATTTTACAGAATTTCAATTCAAGAAGCTAAAAGAAATAAATATTCAGCTATTAACAGTAATTATAATAGTAAAATACCTTCTTCTAATTTTGTTGTTCAGTACGACATGCAAGGTAATCGACTGCATTCATATTTTGGACACCTCTGTAAGTTGGATTCATTTTTGGTGTAACTATGAGTGTCGAATTTAGATTTTACTGTATTGTCTATCCAGCTTAGATTTTAGTGTATTGTTAACTATCAGAAGTCATATGAAAACAAAAGCATTTAGTCTGTAACCCATACAATAAAATGCTAATTTTTAATTACTTTTTCCTACTAGTGCTACGTTTTCTGTTTCTCTTTTCAATAAAAGAGCATCACTCAATATCATAATGGCTACAGAGTCGATTTTCTAAAACCTGGGAACTATATTCAAGCAATAACATTTCAAGATGAATTTAAGTGGACAAGGAGATGTTCTGAGTGGAATATTTTGGGAGTGTACTGGTATTTCCTGCCATCATTCAACTATGACACCATTAATCACTATTACCATTGTAGTAAGATGGACTACTTACCATTATGCACCATAACCCATCACAATCAGGGCCATCACAGTGATCTACATTTTACACATGTTACGCCTAAAATGGATACAAGTAAAAAAATAATATTTAGTTATATAAAAGAAAAATACCACAAAAATGCTGACAAATGACCGCCTATATAAATCACTTCATCAAAGGTGTTTTCTTTCTATGTGCTAAATTATATATCCATTGATAATCACTCCAAACAGTAACTGCATTTATAATGTTGAAGATTTGGGAGATTTCAAAATCAAGCTTTTTCAGGGAAGTCTTACAACAATGGATAGAATTTTGATGACATAAAAATAATAAAAAATGCAAAATAAAAACGCAATTATATTTCAATAACATAAAAAAATAATCGAGCAAAATGCTGTAAAGGTCAACATATCGGCAATGTTTCTGCTAGGTCAGGGGGTCATTCTCTGAGGCTGGCTATCATGAATTGGGTAGGTTTTCCTGATTTTACCTCAAGGTAAATACTGAGGCAGTAGGAATTGAGGCGATTTCTGGAAGATGGGCCTATAGCCCCATAAGCCCTTTTTCGGGAAATTGTTTAAACGTAACCACTATATTAGGTAGATTATTCCACCAAAATTTTATTTCATTATCTCAATGCTAGAGGTCGGGAGAGCATTTTCTTTGTGAGTGTAAAGTTGTTCAGATTCATTGCTAATACAGCAAGTGTACAGTAGGTTCAGGCTGCGGTTGTTAGTGCAATAGCCATTCTATTCCTACCATACTAATGGGCAGAAAAAGACTATCTTAAGACAATTCTAATAACAAGAGGAAAAAAAAAGAAGAGAAAACGGCAGATACCTACATTTCAAGCAACGGAATTGACATAAAAGAAAAAACATTTTCAGCAGTATCATCGTGTTGTCAAGAACAGTGCTATCTCAAAGTACCTATCAGTTACAAGAAGAGCTTTCTGGAACGTTCTGTAGTGATCAAGGTAAGGAATACAGGATTCATTTTTAAGTCAATGTATGTCGAAGAAGACAGATACACACATTCGGAAGGCAACATTAAATCCAAAGAAGCTCAGGAAAAATATTTGGGAATATTTTCTCCATACAGATGGCACTACATTGAAAGTTTGTCGTGGTTTGATATTAAAGCTATATCAGGTATCAGTTAAAAGACTCAGAGTTATTCAATATAAAACACTGGCCAATTATTCATTTGTGGAGGGAAGAGGCAAACATTCACAAAATAGAGGCTAATATTTGGAAAATGTTAGAAGAACGCCTAAACACAGTTCCCAGCCAAGAAAGCCATTATTGAACATTATTTCAGCAAGCAGAAAAATAAATAATGTTATGTGATGTAGAGCAGTGCTATATTCATATCAGGCCTATACATAGAAGTATTCTTTAAAAATCATATAGTACCAGTATTGTAAAGTTTTACTATGCTTTAACAGTTGAATCAATTTATCAACATCCAAGAACGTACAATTCTTTATAGTTTCAAATTTAGACTTATTTCTGGAAAAAGGGCACATAATGGCTTATAACAAATAATATTTTAAAATTAAATATATTGATAAAAATGCTTTGTATTGTGAAAGTGGGTTTATGATGATATTCTACATTATTTAATTTATTCTTGTATGCAAGAATAAAGTGTTCATTGAAATAAATTAAAACAAAATCTTTAAACTAGGATTACTCGAATCACCATATTGTCTTATGTGCCCTTCTTCCGGAAATGTCCTCAATTACAAATGCCATGACCTGCTTCCTTCCCAGTCCTACAATCCTTCTTAACATCATTTTGTTATCACCTTCTCACTTTCTGCGATAGGTCTGCCATCTGTCTGTGAAATATCAACTGGCTTAGTGTGTTCCGTGCTCCCTTCTATCAAGAAGAAAGAGCATAAGAGAGAACTCCTGAAAAGCAGATACGCTTAACAATAAATAAATAATTGAATAAATGATCTAAAATAGAAGAAGAATACTATTTATTTCTTGAGATGACAAATTAATGTCATGGAAGAATTTCATAGAAAGGTCTGTATAAACATGCTTTAGTTCTTAATAGCATTTGATTCATTCCTTTATTATTACAGATATAGAAATATTGAAATTAATAGTCATGATGTGCCATGGAGGTGGTCCGTGGCTAAAGTGCTGGACTCATAATTCTGTGGACACAGGTTCGATTGCCAGCATACCTCAGATTTATAACTTGTGTTGGGCAAGCCCTGGTCCAGGTAACATAAAGAGTTTTCTCCGAGAGCTCTGGTTCCCTTGTGGCTTCCCTACAAATCATCATCTCATCTCTAAGTAGGTGTAGCGTAGCCCAGTCTCCTATGGCGCACCCTGTGTAATAACTGTGTCGATAAATTCGTCTACAGAACAGGTTTTATATAAAAAATAGTTACGATGTTATACTTAATTGAAATTTTCAGAAATACGTGTCGACTTTTACAGAACAGGCATATCCACTGAATTTGCCACCACCAAATATTTATTAGAGGAATTACTGTAGAATTAACATTTCTTTCGACTTGTGACAGCTTGCTAGCTGTGTGGCTTATGAGACTGCTGTCATGGCAACGTTGCCAAATTGCTGCTCCTCCTAGGAGCCTCAAGACTCGCTCCCACTTAGCAGAATCGAACTGAATCGAAATGTTCACAGCTGTTCACATCTAGTGGAATAGAATCGAACTGAAACATTTCGTGTTGTAGTTTAAAATGGATCTTTTGATAGCTATAGCACAATTATATAAAGAAGCAGAAAAAGAAGAAACAAATATTCAAAATAAGAAAACGGAATACGGATTTCTGGGATTTTTTAACTAGATATACATATGGAGAAGTTTCCACTTTATTTCACTATCTTCTCAGAGATGAAACAAAATTCCATTCTTTTGCGCTACTTTAGATTTTAATTTTTACCCTAAGCTTCCATTAATTTACTTATTTCGCTTCAAGTATTATCACGGACATATTATTACAGCATATTTTTGTGTTTTGTCTCACAATAGCGAAATAATTATTCTCAACAGATTTAATACTTTTTCTTCGTTCATATTAAGTTGTAATTTTCTGTATACGTACTATTTCAGCAATAACTTTCAATAATCAAATTACACTACCAAAATTGGATATCGCTCATTTGTTTTTTCACAAAGGCTTCACGAGAACATAATCATACTTGAAACAAGAAGTTCTGTTATGACAGTGGAATAAATATTCTAGTTCATGAATTCGATTTGCTTCTGTTCGATTCGATGCGCCACTTTCTGCTATCTTCCATTCAAATATATTGTGTTCGATTCAATTCCACTAAGTTAGAGTGGGTCGTCAATCAGTCAAGTGCGATATGTTCGATAATGTGGCAGCATTACCCGTAAGTTTGGGCGAAGAGAGTAGGGGGCATCAAATAATGATTGGTTACTTTCAAGGTTAACCTTGGTTACCATGACAACACGTAAACCATGTGGCTAGAGAGCTGTCATAAGTCCAAAGAAACGGTATTTCTACTATAAATAAATAAATCACTTGCTTTTAAACAGTTTATGTGCAGAAACATTCGGCGGATCACACTGTACATGATGTGTATCTGTGGAGAGTTATGTCGTGTACTAGGGTGAGCGTATGTGTAATGTAGTGTCTGGAATGAGTGATGACGAAGATGAGGAAGGGAGAAGGGGAAATCCGGTGGCGGCACGTAGCCTACTCCTGTCGAATAGCACCAAGGGGGCCGCCAGGCTTAACGTCCCCATCTGACGGACGAATCACTATCAACAGTGACATATGCCTTCTCTTCATATGCACTGCGGAGAGATTTGGGATTTACCCAGGCGTATCGGTGCAGAATCTAGTGATTAGAAGTTGTGCACCGCCATTTCTCCTAGTCCCGAGGTAGAAATTTTACATTAAAATTTCTGACCCTGCCGGGAATCGAACCCAGGCCGACTAGTCTGGAGGCAGACACGCTATCACAGAGCTAACTCGGCGGACTGTGCAGAAACATTGCACAAATTGCAAGTTTCATTGAGGAAATATGTCATAAATTTCGATGAATAATGAATAATTTGCTCAGATTACTGAATGAAAGTGACCGTTTCTTGTCGGGCAACAAAGATTTATACCTCGGAAAGTTCTTTCTACTTTCATTCATACAAGGAGTCCACATATAATGTCACTTGCATTTGGTTTGTTGTGATCACTGAGAAAATTGCTAAATAAAAAGTGAAAAATTAATTTCTTCGGAAAAAACGAACAAATGGTAAAAAACAGTGCATTACAATACAACAAGAAATACGTCTGTTGCCTTAATTTGTAATAAAACCTGTAAAGCAGTTCTTCCTGGCTTCTAGTCATAGTTATCATGAAGGTAAAATCTGTAAGGACTCTGAAGTGTGTGTAAATTCATGCTGTATAAGCTCATACCTACATATAAATTCTTTGTCACAAGATTCACATTTGAAACGTTCTTTGCTTGTATGATTTGCGACATGTTCTCTGAAATGATAAAGGAGCATAAAAGACTTTTCACAAACGTTACATTTGTATTCCTTCCCATTGGCGTGAGTCAATAAATGCTTGCGAAGGTGATGCCGATATCCAAAACTCTTTGCACACAGGTCGCATTTGAAGGGCTTCACCCCAGAGTGTGTTCGTGCATGTTGTTGCAGGTGACTAGATCGTGAAAAATTCTTATCACAAACTCCGCATTTGTAAGGTTTCACTGAAGTGTGCGTTGATTCGTGAGCTCTGAGATGAGAGTTATGTAGAAAACTCTTGTTACAAACTTTACATTTGAATTTCTTCTCGCCTGTGTGTATTACTTTGTGAGTTTTAAGATAATCGAGGCGTGCGAAACTCTTCTCGCAGACGTCGCACTTAAAGGGCTTCTCATTCGAATGAATTAATACGTGATCCCGAAGATGACTACGAGATCCAAAATTCTTACCACAAGTATCACATTTGTATCCTTTCTCAGCACTGTGTGTTGATTCGTGTCTATGAAGGTTATATCGCTGGGTGAACATTTTTCCACATATGTTGCATTTAAAAGACTTATTTTCTGACTCGTTTTGACTATCTGGTTCAATATTTTCGGGGAGTGTGACGCTGTTATCACAGAATTCATGCTTCTGTCCAGAAGTGTCTTCTAAGGGGCTACATGAAGAGCCTCGATGAATAATCTCGTTCTCTTTATGAGCATAATCAGTCACAACTGAATGATGTGGTGACATAATCCAGTCATTTTCTTGTTTTTTCATGTCATCATGGCATTTCTGGTGCATGGATCTGAAAATCCAAAAACTCCTGCTGACAAACTTGACACAACTATCACACATCTCACACACATAACAATTGCATTCAGTGTGAATGTCATGCAAGATAAAAATATTTTCAGCAACCTCTACAGATCAGCTACTGGCAATATGTAAAAAGAATCCAAATTGAAACCATATTTTCACGAGAATGTAGTCTTCAACATAGGAGTAAATCCATCATTATTGATGTGTTACAGTAAATAGTTGGGATATTACAAATGTAAAGGGTGAGTTGTATTGCAAATATTAAGGAATTATTTGGAATAAATAAACAAACCCTAGTAGTATCGTACAACATTGTGGATACAGTACAATAGCAACTATCACATCAGATATGGCTGCAAAAGGGTATCTGTCGGATACAGGGGGGAGAGCCATTAATCCTTCCCATTGAAGGGTTTAAGGAACCAATCTGGACAAATACCCAATGTCCCATCCCTACCTTCCCGTGGTGCAGCTGTTAGTAAGCATAATTTTACGAGCTGAACTAAAGGGAGGGGCTACTCATCAATTAGCACTGGTCAGCTTGATGAGTTAATGACTGAATTTGGTATAATTTTCCTCTATCCAATACCTAATTCCCTCTTCACCCTTTCCTATCCAGTCCTCTGACTGAACTCTTACTTTCTTCGACACAGACGCCATTAGAGCATTCGAGGTCTAGGGGTTCATTTCCCTTTCCTTCCTCCTCTTTCTACTTTTCTGTTCCTAGTGCTGACCTGCTATGGCACTAAAATCGTCCTCCAGTGGCTTAAGGAGGGAAAGCTGGTGATCAACAAGATCTCCCAGCTAGGTCCAATGGACCTGTTGACCAACAGCAGGTGTGATCCTCCAGACATTCTGGGGGTTGTGTGTAAATCAAGTAGCCACCAAAACTTTAAAATATAGTGTTCACTTAAATCGGCTACAACTTGCCATTTTCAAAATCTGTGCTTCAGTGGCTGATCATCTTTGAAAAATATTGGAGTGCAAAAGATCAAATGACTTCATTGTCAAACGCCTGGCATTAGAAAACAACAACAACAACATCAGATATGCTACAGAGAACCTTGACTGAAACTGAGTGTCGTTAGGATATTGTTAATGCTACCTAAGGAGCTCATCGAGAAACCTGCTACTGATAGCTTTTGTGAAATTGAGTTGCACTTCCTAATAAATGTGACAAAAATCAGGGAAGTTCAAGAGGGCTAGTCAGTAGTTTACATTCTTGTTATATTTGTCCTTCATTGACTCTTCTCGTTGGATGCAAGGTTCATGGAGTATACAATCAGCCGAGGGTGACTAATTTTAAAGGACAACAAAATCATAAGGAAACTACTAAAGCTGAGAGTCCTATCTCACAGAGTTCTGGAATGTAACATAATTCTGAGTCTGATATAGGACTTCAAGCAAAATTTGATTACTATTTCTTGCTGACGTTGTAATTCGATGCAGTTCAAGCTATTAAATAAAATACTACAACGATTCTTCCTTACAGATTCAAAGAAAGGTAGTAATTCTAAGATGAAACCTCAAATTCAAATCTCCTCACCTGTCAACAAAGTCATCAACTTCGTTTATCGGTTCTGTCTTCATCTCCTCTTTCACAGTGCTCAAATCACAGGAGTCTTCCTAAAGAAAAATATAAGTTACGTACATATAGTAAAACCATAAAAAGTATCGAAAAGTGACATAGGATTTTGGGGAAATTTCAATGATTGCATGGAACGTCTATACTGGAACTGAAGTAATAAAATACAATTATATAATTTCTTTAACACTGCACTGTAGTGTATTTTATTTAATATTCATTTATACAGAATGAACTATAAGTAATATTAATTTCAGAGGCTCATTAAAACAATTTTGCTTGTTTTTGCTTACTTTTAGAGATAAAAATAGTTTCATATGAAACATTTCATGGCGTGTTTTGGAAAAGCCATTGATTTAATTCTCAATATGTTCAGTCAATTTAAGAGAGCAGTGTATTATATAATAAATGTTATGTTTTATTTAACGACGCTTGCAACTGCTGAGGTTATATCAGCGTCGCCGGATGTGCCAGAATTTTGTCCCGCAGGAGTTCCTTTACATGCCAGTAAATCTACTGACATAAGCCTGTCGCATTTAAGCACACTTAAATGCCATAGACCTGGCCCGGGATTGAACCCGCAACCTTGGGCATAGAAGGCCAGCGCTATACCAACTCACCAACCAGGTCGACTATATAATAAATGATTGCTCACTCAATACAAAGCATATATTTCGATTAATCTAAAAACTTATCTTTCTTACTTCTTCTGGTTTTGGTGCACTAAACGTTCACTGAAGCCTCAATCTGACAACAATACTATGAACATAAATAAAACTGAATGAAACAAACTTATGGAGAAGAGAGACAAAGTTTGAACTTCTATTATTTTAGTCAACATTTAATGATGCTGCATGAATTACAAGGTCATCTAATGTTGATAGAATTGGTAACAGTGAAATGGTATACAGTGACATGATTCCAATGATTTAGATATGGAATCATGTAGCGTACGTTACAGCTGGGAAATGTCATAAAAAATCAAATTAAGTACTCAGTCCAAGCAGGTTTCAGATCCATGCCAGAGGGTATTCTAGGCCAAATCGTTTCTATTGCGCAGGATTGTGAAAGTCACGTCAAGATCAACATAGCTCACCTCAATTCCATACTCTACTGCAAGAGTAGAAATGGGATCTTCATTTGCTTCAGTTTTGATTGCTGATACACCACAGTTGGGGTCTGATGGTTCCACCTTGATCTGATCCACGTCAACTTCAAAGAAATTCCCAACCTGCGTATCAAATATAACAAACAAATACAATTTCGTAACAAGTTATTCTTTGTTTGCTTTGGAATACACACACATATCAATACAACAGAACATAATAGTATAATTTATTATTACTTACCACTGGTACCGGTAATTGTTTGCTCTTTTTTTCATCTATGTCATCTTCTACTGGACCCGATAATTCAATATTAGGTTCTGTCTTTACAGGATCCATGATAACTGGAAACAAAATATGGAATTTAACTGTTTGCATATAACATCTCAATCTAATTATTATTAATGTAATTGTCAGTATTGATTAATGTTTTGTATGAACGACAGATTCAATAGAGTACCTGCAATATATAGACTTTTACGGTTTCAAAGACATAATATCACAATTAAATTTAGGGTTTCAAATCAGACATGACCAATCCACATGAAATAATTTTGGAGATATTCAATTAAGTTCAACTGTTAACGGTTAAATCCACATGGTACCAAGCTTAATCTCAGCAGTTAAGGAAATAGCAATCCATATTTAATAAAAGTTAGCTTAAGATAAGTTGTGGTTAACATAAGAAACTTAATTTTTGTGATACTATGGGATAGTCACATCTGGCTTGAAATCCTTCAAAATGGTATTGTAATTGATGACATATTTAGGCTATTATAAAAATGTGAGAGAGATTTTTCAGCATATCTCAGTGGCAAAGCCGAATTCTTAATGGCAATGCATTTTGTAACTGGCTACATAGTGCTAATGTAGGATCAGTAGCCAAACAGAATGAGGACGGAAAAATTCCATTAATCAGCAGCATGAACATAAGCCAACACACAACAATAGAAACAGGAATTCAACAACAGTAAAAACGGCCTAATTATATAGGCCTACATAAAGATCCTACACATGTGATATGCCTATAGCCTAACCAAATTGTCAAAGCGTGTATAAATTAACTTAAGAAGGAAATAAATAAAAAATAATTCCACACTTTTTAGAGACGAAAATAATTAAGATATGTACCGTAATTATATGATTCAATTCAGTACTAGTGATCTTTTAGACAATTTCTGTACTACTGAAGTGGCCACAGTATTTATTTTCTCAATTTATATGCATTAGGCCTATATTTACTGATATATTATCATTACCACTAAGAGCAAAATCAATACAGTGAAATGTGTTTAACATAGACTTTTTGTTTCATTTTCAGTTACTAAAGGGACTAATTGTATTGTAACTAACTTCTGAATACTTTCAAATGGCTTCTAACTCTTACAATCACTGTAAGAATGTAATATTATTTCATTTACATAGTACTTCGCAAGCAATAATGTTATTGGCAGTGAGCCAATGAAGCGGGGGCAGACAGTAGAGAGAGAGAGAGAGAGAGAGAGCATCTGCCGTGTGACGAGGAAGGTGCTGAGCGGCAAGGGTAGGGATAACTTCCCCTACTAGCATTCTCTATACTGTGATTCATCCATGTTAATTTCTCTTAATAATTTCTTTAATTTTAGGTTTAAATTTAATTGTACTTACTTATACAGACTCTATGCATGTTTTAACTTACCAAGATTTTGCAGGTGTTCACCACCAGTACATATGGAATGACAGGCCTCTTCTTCTGAGTGAATGTGTGAGAGATTATCAACTAAGATCCATCTCTCTTCCAAGGACTTAAGACTGCTCAAATATGTTGTCTGTTCTGTAAACATAATTGCCAATTTAGGGGTTTCTGTTGTAAGTTTCAATATTTTCAATCATTATAATGTTCCCAATATTAGACCTATACAATGGAGAAAAAAAAGTGAAACGCTTATGTTATTGAGAGAAATAAACAAATAAATAATATTTTTCATTTCTACCTCACTAGCCTATTAACTCTCTCTAACCCACGGGTAGTTTATTTAGTGCAAATTAATAATTATAGGTACCTCAGTTCATCACATTTGACAACTCGTAGTGAGAAAATATATTAGATGAGTAAAAATAAAATAAGCTTTATCGTGAGCAAAACAGATTAAAAAATTGAATCGAATTCAAAATACACTATGAAGTGCTAGAATAATGCGAAGAATTGAAGACTATATTAAATTGGAAAGCAGTCATGATATTATGACATTTTCAATTAAATGGTTTCATATTAGCTTTGTTTTCTTATAATATTTTAGACAAACACTTAACAAAAACAGTCAGATTCTGGCCAGAACGTTATATAAAATATGTTACATTTTAAGCTATAAGCATTTATTTAATTCCTATGGCTGTCACACTAAATAATGATAGCCTACTTCAAGCTATAAAATGGCTACATTGGCTACCCTGCATATTCTTATTCATGGTCAAATATATAATTATATACGATCCTATTGCAGTGAGTCTAAAAACACATGAAGGAAGAAGTGTTATGAACGAGAATAAGTGCAC
Source organism: Periplaneta americana (assembly GCF_040183065.1). Classification (NCBI taxonomy): domain Eukaryota; kingdom Metazoa; phylum Arthropoda; class Insecta; order Blattodea; family Blattidae; genus Periplaneta; species Periplaneta americana. The sequence continues at coordinate 19,908,445 of NC_091118.1, read as the reverse complement.
ATTACTTCTCTAATTTAAACTTATCTTTCACACTCACAAATCACGTATGAATATACAAAAACGCAATGCGATACATGTGACTCACGATCTCAGCGACTCGCTCTTTGTTTATTTCTGTAGACATGGTTTCATCATACAGTAAAGCTGATTCCCTGGAAATATACAAATTTATAATTAAATTTTTGACTACCACGTTGGCCCAGTCTTGTGCTTGAGTGCCGAATAGGCATTACCTATAGCATCATGGCAGAGTTTATGATGGTTGTTGACCTGAAAAGAAAGGTATATAAAGTGCGAAGGAATGACCCCGACTCCGTTCTTAAATATAAGAAGATGTACAGATTTAGCAAAGAAAATGTAGAGTGGCTAGCACAACATTTCCTTGGCTATTCTGGAGAAACAAGAGGGGGTGCATTGACGAATGTTCAAAGAATGAAAATCCTCTTGCGTTACGTTGGTGACCCTGGTTTTCAGTTGGTGGTGAGTGAAGATATCGGTGTTAAACAAAGTACTGTGTCTCGAACAGTTTCTCAAGTTGCAGAAAAAATTGTAGCAAAAGCGAATCTATGGATCAAGTTTCCGACAAGTCCTACTGCAATGCAGGAAGCACAAGCCATGTGGCAGGAATCCTATACTTTCCCACATGCTATAGGAGCTGTGGGTTGTACTCATGTGCATATAAAGAGACCACACGTCAACGGGGACCAGTATATTAACAAGCGTGGTGTGACGAGCATTAATGTTCTGGCCACTTGCAACGAGAAGGAAGAGTTCACTAGCGTGGATGTCTCGTGGCCTGGCTCTGCGAAAGACTCCCAAATATGGGAACATTCTGATGTTTGCAGAGTCATGGGCAGGCGTGACACTAGTGCATTGCTTATAGGCGACACAGCTTATGGAATTGAGCCATGGTTAATGACACCTTTCAAGAATCCTGCCACTGCTGAACAGACAGCCTATAATACATGCATTAATAAAGAACGAGCTGTGATAGAAAGATGTTTTCGAAAATTAAAGAAACGCTTTCCTATTCTGCAAAGCAAGATTAGAGTAGCAACAGAGAAGATTCCATCCATAATTTTGTGTTGTTTCATTCTCCACAATATAGCCAAATATCTTGGTGATGCAGAGTTTCAAGTCCCAGAGTTTACTGGCAATGAAGATGATGGGGCAAGAGGGGAAGATGATGATGATGATAATGATGATGATGATGTGAATTGTAGAAAGGAGGGACAGCAAAGAAGAGATGAATTAGCCAGAGTGATACATGATTCCCAGCATTAGGTACGCCTAAGTTTCATTTATGACTAATAGGTTTATCAGACGTCCGAATTTCGCGGCACTTGTCTTATTTTTAGGTAGGCCTATGTAGCCTGCATTTGCCCAGACATTGTAGAAAATCACAAACTGTCTGCTTTTCTCTCCCATCAATTGTCAGTGGACCATCGAGAGAAACCGTCAATGTCTGGAGTCCATTACAGAAATCTTATTTTTCAAAGTTAATTCAAGACATCGGTCTTATGTGGATTTCCACAAGTAATTACTTGATGACAATCAGGAAATTAAACAAGGTATAAGATTATTTATAATTTATACAGTTAAACTTAGTTAATGATTATTGACAGTTTTGTATCAATTAGCCTACATTGCATACTAAGACTAACAGTTTATCGTATTATGGCATATAAAATATTGAAAATAAGTATAAGCTTAATGTCACTTTTGAAATTAGACTGTCTTCTTTTGGAAAATTTTGCTTCAATTAATGAAATGTCTTGCATTTAATTTTTTTATCTGGTTACCCTAATAATAATAATGCATTATAAAATAGTACCGACCAATATCTTATCTGATTAAAATTACTTGAAATGTATTGTATAATTTTGTACAGCTTAATGAAGATAAGCTTGTAAATTGAATATTAATCTGCTTGCAATGCATTGTATATTATTATATAGGTCAACTGATGAATTGTTTATGCTTGTAAATTGAAGTAATTTACATGATATATATTATCTACTTTTGTATATCTCAACCATTTGAATTGTTTTATGGATTTAAACTGAATTAATTTAGTTGCTGTGTATTGCATTTGTTTATAGGTCAACTGATGAATAATTGTTAAGGTTTGTAAATTGAACCATCTGCTTGCTATGTAGCCTACTATATATTTTTTGTAGATCCACCAGTGTAGCTCAGTCAGCAGACTTGCTTGCCTGCTGATCTGGAACTGTGCTCGGGCTTGGGTTAGATTCCTGTTTGGTTTTTTCCTCCGATGGCGAATTCTCGGTCTCACTTCATCTTGCCAAAAAATTGTACAACTCTTGACTTGTTCCACATCTTAAAGCTTCATTACTGGTGTAAGATATATGGAATACTATAAATGAAATGGAAAAAAAAAATATACTTTGGGACTGATGTTTAATATGGAAAGGGGACAGTGATGCTACTTTTCATAAGGTTTGCATGAGTCATTCTCCAAGTCTGTTCTGAAACTATTCTGCAGTCTATGGAACAATAGTAGATAATACTGTAACTTCAAATTATAATACTAGTGCAAGCGGATCTACTATCACTGAATTTTATGAGACTGATAGATAGAGATGGAAGTGAACAAAGTCAGCTGTTTCATTAATAGTATCTAATCTTAGTACACCGCTATGAAGTAGGGTACTGCATGACTACGAAACTAGTAGGTACAGATTCAGATCATGAGTGGGACATTCCTAGTTGGGGTTTCTTCTGGGGTTTTCCTTCAACCAATTCGAAGCAACTGCTGAGCAATTTTCGGCACTGGGCCCTCGGGCTCATTTCGCCATCATTAATTTTAACCGTTTCAAGTCAACAAAAGATGTAGCAGGATGAAGTACAATTAATTTGCACACATATGGCATTATTCTCATTGGGATGGAGGGAAATTAAATGCAGACTTTGTCAGAACAGTGTGTTCTCTATGCTGAATGGATAGATGGCACCAATAGTGAATCATGACACTTACAGGAATGCGGTGATATGGACTTCAACAATCATTTCTCTGACATGAGTGGTAAGCACAAGAAGACTCAGGCTGCAGTGTAAGTCTTCAGGCTGCTCCTTCATGGAAAGAAAAAAAGTCACACTGTCACAATCAGTTACAGTAAGCGAGATGTAAGATTGTGACTGACACTGCATGGGCAAACTCAATATGTGGAGACTTTGCATTATCTTGTATAATAACAATTCATGACCCCCTTACGTCGCCGCAGGGTCATGAATTGCAAGTGGGCAAAATAATGCCGAGCCTCCACATATGTGAGTTTGCCCACAGAAAGTCAATCGCTACCTTATCTGCCAGTATAAGAGGTTAATAACATAAATGATGAAAATTACGAAAATCAGAGTGCTCAAATTCATTTTAGCTTTCTATCTTCCCTTTTACTCTTGTTGTTTTTAATAAAATTAAGATCTTTTCTTGTCGGTAATTTAACGACACTGTATCAACTACTAGGTTATTTGATAGAATTCATGATAGTGAAATGGTATTTGGTAAGATGAGGCAGAGGATTTGCCAAGTGATAACTTGAGTCACTTTACAGTTTGAGAAAACCTCGGAAGAAGCCTAATCAGGTAATCAGTCCAAGCGGGAATTGAACCCATGCCCGAGTGCAGCTCTGGTTCAGCAGACAAACGCAATCACTAGTGGCGCATTAAGAATTTTTTTATACATTCACCATACATGAGAATCATATCAACATTTTTTAGCATTGGTAAATACCATTTTTTGTAATATTATCCATCCCAACTTACTTTATTAAAAATAAAATGAGTGGAAAACAAAATAAAAACATAAGAACATCACTTTCTACTGTTATTGTTATTGCAGTAAACAAAATTACATGACCACTTTCTATTATTGCATTTCTTGTATCATACAGGCATTTCATCTGAAGGCTAAAAGTTTAATAGCAATATTTTGTTGACTTTCCATTAGAAACATTCGATGGTGTTTAGATAAAAGGGCTTTAAAATTTAACTTTTTTTTTTTCTGTAATTAGTGTGATTACTTAAATTTTAGTTACAAATTGTGAAGATACAGCTTTGGAAATTATATCTACATTCCACATATATTAGGTAACTAAATTTTGATTTTTTTGTTCTTGAAACACCTTCTATTTTGTGGGATAAGCTCTTTTACATAAACACCATTGATATGGTAAATATCATTTTTGTTATAATTTTATCTAGCTTAATTTCTGTATACTTATGGATATTGTTCTATCAAAAAAATAAAACTTTATGCTGAAAATACTCTTTTTCTGATTAATATTCATTCTCTATATGCTAGATTTGTGAATTCCTATTTGCCCTTTAAGTATAGTAAATACAGTCCATCGATAACAGTAAGGTGGTAATCTGAAGTGCCTCACACTGTATCAGAGATCAAGAAAATTAACCAAAAGTACAAACAACTTTTTCTCAAGTATTTTAATGTATTAAATGGTTGTTTCTGTCTATTGTCCACAATCTGAACACTATAACTTCTAAGTGACCTTTGAAGAAAAATATACGGGAATTGCTGATTTAATATATGGGATTCCCGTTTTACACTTCAGTGGAAGCAATTCTCAGCATTTTATTGTCCTTGGCCAGATGTGGACCTAGGAACATCGGGTACAACGGATCACATGGTATTTAGTAGACAACTGATCACTCGATGGATGAAGGTATAAAGTTACTCGAAAATTGGTCCATTCAAGATACATCATCCATTGAACTTGAGGACTTCTTTCTTGTGTGTATTGCTTCATGTTTCTGAAGATAATCTCGCCGTGCAAAACCTCTATCACAGTAACTACATTTGTAATGTTTGTCGCTTGTATGAAGTTTCATGTGTTTCCAAAGAAAAGCCTTCTGAGCGAAACTTTTATCACACATGTTGCATTTGTAAGGCCTCTTGTGCGTGTGAGACAAACCATGTTGTGTGAGTTCATATCTGTGAACAAAGCTCTTGTCACAGGTCGCACATTTAAAAGGCTTGTTGCCGGTGTGAATAGTTACGTGTCGTTTGAGATGATCAAGCTGTGTAAAATCCTTCTCACAAATGTTGCATTTATAATGTTTCTCACCAGTGTGAGTGAGAGCATGCAGTCGAAGATGATGCTGATATCCGAAACTTTTACCACATGTGCTACATTTGAAAGGTTTCTGGCGTGTATGTGTTGGTGTGTGCTGTTGAAGATGATCATGCCGGGTGAACTTTTTATTACAAGTGTCGCATTTGAAAGGTTTATCACCTCTGTGCGTTGATTCGTGTACCAGTAGATGTGAACGATGAGCAAAGTTCTTACCACAAACATTGCACTTGAATTTTTTCTCACCTGTATGTATTAATTCGTGCTTTTGAAGATAATCAGGACGTGCAAAAGTCTTCTCACAAACACTACATTTAAATGGCTTCACCCCTGTATGAATTGACATGTGATTCCGAAGATGATGCCGATACCCAAAACATTTTTCACAAATATCACATTTGTATGCTGTCTCGCTATTGTGAATTGATTCGTGTCTTTGAAGATTGTACCGCTGTGTGAAAGTTTTCTCACAAATGTTACATTTAAATGACTTCAATTTTAAATCACTGTGTTTGTCTTGTACAAGATTTTTTGGTGCACTGCTATTAAGAGGTTCCTTCTGGTCCGAAGTAAAATCAGGGAAGGCATATTCCTGAAGTGTGTCCTCCTTATCTACTTCTGCACATTTGTTCACTTCATGGTGTCTAAGAGATATCTTAAAGTCGTCAATATCTTGTGTTTTCACATTGTCACGTAAACGTGGCTGCATAAACCTGAAAAGTGAAAGATCTGTGATCACAAGACTAGGCATATCACAGTTCAATCAACCAGATATTGACAACATTCGATGTGATCTTAATTCAGTGTTATACGTTTAACTGTCACATACAGGATATTAAAAAGAAAAAGTAATAGGAGATCTAAGGAAATATCTATGATTGCATGTAATGTCTATACAGGAAACTGGATTATGGAATAAGAATAAATACACAGTGGGCAAAATAAAACTGGCCCAGATGCCTGGGACGCTTTAATGCATGTACAACAGTATATTTGTAAGGATACAGATGCAGGTCCTTTTTGATAATGTTTCGACACAACGTTCTCTTAATTCCCACTTGCACAGATAAACAGCGTTGCGATTTCGTCGGACTTTGTTCCAGGCTTTCCTGCACTCGAGCCATGTTTTCTGGTTTTCGAATTCTTTTCGGATAGTTACGGTTTTTATTCCCTACAGAGCCCGTTTCACGCATTTTGCCACTAAGTTTTGCATTGCAGTTTTTGCTGGAAGTTTTACCACAATATTTCCAATTTGAAACTCTTGTGCAAACAGTTCCGCACACCTTTTCCATGAATTGTGCTTCGCATAACACTCGACAATGAACACGCGTTGTTTAATCGTGAGCATCATTTTGTGTTGCAGTCAACTGGCCACTGAACACATCTGTTCCTCTCACTCACTCAAACGTAATGACACAGCGAAGCTCGAGACAGAGCATGCGGAAGATGCGCTTGTGCAGACATGTGACAGCAACCCAATTTTGCATCGAAATCACGGTTTCTTGCATTGTCAGGGTCATTTCTGCGTCAGTCTTATACATATAAATTCTTATATTTCACATATATTTTCCGGGGCCAGTTTTATTTTGCCCACCCCGTATATACAGAGTGGTCATCTAGATCTTCCATGATTTTGATTGTCTGTGAAAGAAAGACCAAAGGCTCAGGGGAACTTTTATCGTTTTTATTGACAAATTCAACTCAAATATTTTCGAATAATTTAAAGGAAAAATTGTTCAAACCTGCTTTACAGGGAGCTACAACCTGAAAGCCAGATTTGTATCAAATATTTTCGTCATTGATGTGGATGGCACTGGTGATTGTTTTCTGTCAAGCAGAAATTACGCAGCTTAAGAATGGCTCTTGTAAGATACAAATTGTTCAAGAAATCAAGTCAACAGACAAACCTCAGCCTCAAGAACTTGCAATTGAGATCCTGGATCGCATTAACGGAAACAAAGATTTGCTTTATTGTGTTATGTTTTCTGACGCGGTAACTTTCCATTTGTCTGGCAAAATGGCCGAATATGGGACTCTCAAAACCCCTAAGTGGAGTGACTACAACTGGTGGAGCAATCGGTTGTTACAACTAAAGCTCTCCTTTGGTGATCTCTGGTACTTCCATAGGTGAAAGAGAAGGTATATGGAGGGATGTGGAGATTCGGAGGGAAGCGACAATCGAAGGACGGAGATCTCAAGGATGATCGACCAACTGACCGGCGGGATGGCAGTAGTTGTGAGTGGGATAAAATGGCAAAGCAGTTGCCCATACTACCGAGAAGGCTCATGTAGAGGCCTACTACTGATCGTTTTTGTGGAATTGTTGAATTGTATTTCTTAATAAAGGTGATAAAAATGCCCTGGCTTTTCCCTTTTTCTTTTGACAGACTGTTGAAATCAGGGACCCGATATAATTTGCATGCAGGCAATGCAGCATCAAACAACACACAAGGGAAGATGCCATATTTTATGGCCAGAAATGATAATCACCTGGGGTATTGTGAAAAGAGAAAAACTCTGAAAACTTGAGTCTGTATGCATGACGGTCCCACATTGGGGACCTGAGTCACAAAGGTGGCATATTCTTGCGTTATGTTCTAATCACGCACGCACACACAACCCCCCCCCGAAATACTTGAGTGAAACTGCACCTTTCCCCCCCTCATATTTGTCTTATTTTAGCACCTTTTCCACTCCTTCTTTCCTATCAAAATTATCCCTAAAAATTCTAACCCTAATCATTATATTTCACGAACATGTGGAATAAAAAAGTTAATTAAGAAAAAAGTTTGAAGTTCTTTAGTCAAAGAAAGGAATTAAATACTCTTAGCTACATTTTACGAACATATAGAAGACAAAATATTAATTAAAAAAAGAATAAGTTTGAAGTTCTTCAGTCCAAATAAAATACAGCACACAAAGCACTGGGTTTGGAATTTTCAGACTGTGATTTAAAAAAAGAGGAAGTATTGTGTGGGTCTGTTTGTACTGCTGTTCTTTATTTACACAATGACACATAGCTTTTAAGACAAGATAACATTTTTCATCGTTCAGATTACAGTACAGAAATTCTTAATGTATCTAAACGAATCTTATGTTGATTAATTTGAACTTTTCACTCTTCAATGTATGGAATATTAATGTCCAAGTGTAATGTGACAAAAAAGGTGTGTCCGAATTATCACGAATTCCGAACTACGGAGCTGCACAGTATTAAATTCATTTGAAGTCTTGTGTATATAAATGCTCTTTTCTGAAACTGTACCTATAGCATTTTATACAGATGTGTTGACACGTGTCTTCGAAGATAATCCTTTAGTGCAAATGTTTTATCACAATAACTGCATTTGTACTGTTTGTCATTTGTATGAGTTTTTGCATGGCTTTGAAGGTATCGATTCTGAGCAAAACTTTTATCACAGAAGTCGCATTTGTAAGGCTTTTCAAGTGTATGGGATAACATATGTTCTTTAAGATGATGTCTATGTGAAAAGCTCTTATCACAAGTTTGACACTTGAAAGGTTTGTCGCCTGTGTGATTTGACAGGTGTCCTCGAAGATGATCAAGACGTGCAAAACTCCTATCGCATATGCTGCATTTGTAATTCTTCTCCCCTGTGTGAACAGCAGAATGTAATCGAAGATAATGCGGTAATGCAAAAGCCTTGTGACATAAGTTGCATTTGAAAGGCTTTTCGGTAGTGTGAGTCACTGTGTGTAGTCTCAGATATTCAATTCGTGCAAAATTTTTATCACAAATGTGGCATTTGAAAGGCTTCTCGTTCTTGTGAGTCGACTCGTGTCTTCGGAGATGAGTCCCTTGTGCAAAGCTCTTATCACAGACGTTACATTTGAAAGGTTTTTCGCCTGTGTGTGTTAATGTATGTGACCGAAGGTAGTTCAACCGCGCAAAACCCTTCCCACAGATGTTACATTTCAAAGGTTTCTCACCTGTATGAATTACAGAGTGATCTCGAAGATGATGACGATGTGAAAACCATTTATCACAACTGTTGCATTGAAAGGGCTTATCGCCCTTGTGAGTTGCTTCATGTATTCTAAGATTATAACGTTTCGGAAATGTCTTCTCACAAGTGCTGCATTTGAAAGATTTCATTTTTACTTCATTGAATCGGGATCGTTTCAAATTTTTGGGTGCGGTGAATGTTTTGCCACTATTTTCATACTTTAGATCCTTGAGGCCTGAAGTATCCTCAGGAAGGCTACGATCTTTACGCATGAGCCCTGTACCTGACTGTGTCTGCTTGGCTGCTTCATAACATTCTGCTGAATTCTTTGAAGAGTCACTTCTGTTTACCTTCTTGTTGTCATGGCAATGCGGATGGGTAGGCCTGTGAATCCACAGAGGATCTCTCATGTAATGACTCTTCACTGAACCTCACATTCAGATCATTTATTGATGTCTCATGCATAGCGCTGTCATAAGGGTGAGGCAAGAATTCAGAACTCCATCCATCCAATGCAACATATTGTAGGCTAATTACAACATAATTTTTTTTAGTATGGTCATAAAAATACACATAAACTTTACAATGTGCAACAAATAACATACTAATACTACACAATTATACAATATTGAATTTATGATTTAGTTCATTACTTCATTCTTGATCTCAAACCAGTCATATTCTTTTGAAGATGAAATCTGCTTCAGCAACACATTGTTTTGCATCAGATATTCATGAAATTGCAAGCATGACATGTCTTTAAAATGATACTGAACCATTAATTGGTTCAATTTTTAGTCCATTCCTGTCATATGTCCACTGTGCATTCACAATAGACAAGATTCTTTCCGCACATGCATTATGGGCAGGTAAACAGAAATAGAACTGAGCAATCTTTAGTAATTCTGAATATTGCTCACTATTTTTACAAGAACTGAAAAATTTCACCCATTTATCACTAGCTAGCTTTTGCATGAAATTATTGTCAGAGTCAGGTTCGTTGAGTTTTTCTTTCACGAACTTTATTAAACACAGTGATTGATTGAATGCTACTGAGTCATCAACTTTATAATCATTCTTCAACAAGTATTTAACAGTGTCTTCTATATGCCCACCCCAAGTTGGTACTTTCTTTAAGAGCAACAAATTAAACCACTCGAGATCAATGAAAGAATTTAACCACTTTTGTAAGTACTCAAGACAAGTGATATAGCAATTATTTGCTTCTTTCTCAAAATTCTTAACAATGACTCGATAGAATTTGTAGAAGGCCTAGTAACGATTATCATCTTTGGCAGTAAAACGCAACAATAACAAATCAGCGGAGACAGCCACAGCCGAGTATGACTGTAGGATAGCTTGTAGCGTCTTTAACAGAAGAAATGTAACAAATTTCATTTGTGATGCTTCCTGAACACCCTACAGTGGACGTTTTAAATCAATCTTAAAATTCAGAACATTTGCCGATTTGTTGAAAATCAGGAGGGACATTTCTTCATGTGCTAAAATTCTGGAAAAATCCCACTTCTTCAGGATGTATGGCAACCCTACCCATGAATGCCATTAATTCTCTAGAAACTCCTACTGCTGTTCGGGAGGTACAATTCATCTATCATCTGAAGATCACGAATATAAGTGTTCCTATTACATTTTTAATCAACACTTCAATGACGCAATATCAACTGTAAGTCTATAGCATTCGTGGAATTGATGGTGGTGACAATAGTTGTTGTTTTATAATGCCAGGCGTTTGACAATAAAGTCATTTGACCTCTTGCACTCCAATATTTTTCAAAGATATTGTCATGGTTAGCCACTGAAGCACAGATTTTGAGGTGTTCCGAATCTACTTCTTGATTTGAATTGCACAATGGGCAGCTAGGGGACTGATATATTTCAATTCTATGCAGGTGTTTGGCCAAACAGTCATGGCGTGTTGCCAATCTCAACGCAGCTACAGACGATTTTCGTGGTAAATCGAGAATTAACAATAGTTATTTAATTGCCATTACAGTGCTTGGACATGAAATATAAATAATATACAATACTATACTACTAGAAATAATTGGTACATCGGAATTAGGAACAGGTTAGAATAGAAATGCGACCAGGGTTTTAGATATTTACGAACAGTTGAAGTGAGGTAGAAGTTTGTAAATAATGTATGCAGACTGAGTATGATACTTAAATCGTAAGCATAAGAATAATTAGTAGTATAAGGAGATTGTTTCAATAAATAGCAAATTAAAAGCTAACTAAAATGAACAAGAATACAAAATAATTTTTAAAATAAATAGTAAATCACAAGTTAACTAAAACTAACAACAGTATAAATGAATTTTTAAAATAAATAACACACTATAAGGTAACTAAAATTAACAAAAACAAAATAAATGAATCGCAAATTACAAGGTAACTAAAATTATCAACAACTCAGACAAAATTATAGTGACAATTCACAGAATTACGAACAAAGCAAAGTCACTAATCATACACTAATTAAAATGTAACAGCAAATATAAATGGAGGCTATGACAGAATAGGAGGTACAGAGATAAAGGGATGTGATAGAAGCCTGTGTGGAAACAATGTATGCTTAGTGCCAACATTAGTTATCCATTTATACCTCATTTCTGAAGTAGTACTCATCCAATTTCTAAAAACAATGGTTTACGGGAATATGCTTTAGAGAGTTTCGAAAAGAATTTTCTGTTTTCTGATTGTATATATTGGCCACAAGCGAATTAAAGATTTTGGAACACAGGTAAATGGGAGACGATTCAACACTAGTAGTATTCTTAGAAAGGGTTATGGCATTCTTGTTTCGACTATTATAAGAACGATAATCAGAATTTCCCTTGAATAAACTTTTCTGTCTGAAAGCATATTGGGCACATTCGAAAGTAATTATGGGCGGTACTGTTAGGAAAGTTCAGGATAACACAGAGGGTTTGGAATTGAACGGGTTACATCAGCTTCTTGTCTATGCGGATGACGTGAATATGTTTGGAGAAAATCCACAAACAATTAGGGAAAACGCGGAAATTCTTGTTGAAGCAAGTAGAGCGATAGGGTTGGAAGTAAATCCCGAAAAGACTAAGTATATGATTATGTCTCGTGACCAGAATATTGTACGAAATGGAACTATAAAAATTGGAGATTTATCCTTCGAAGAGGTGGAAGCAACAGTAACAAATATAAATGACACTCGGGAGGAAATTAAACGTAGAATAAATATGGGAAATGCCTGTTATTATTCGGTTGAGAAGCTTTTGTCATCTAGTCTTCTGTCAAAAAGTCTGAAAGTTAGAATTTATAAAACAGTTATATTACCGGTTGTTCTGTATGGTTGTGAAACTTGGACTCTCACTTTGAGAGAGGAACACAGATTAAGGATGTTTGAGAATAAGGTTCTTAGGAAAATATTTGGGGCTAAGAGGGATGAAGTTACAGGAGAATGGAGAAAGTTACACAACGCAGAGCTGCACGCATTGTATACTTCACCTGACATAATTAGGAACATAAAATCCAGACGTTTGAGATGGGCAGGACATGTAGCACGTATGGGCGAATCCAGAAATGCATATAGAGTGTTAGTTGGGAGGCCGGAGGGAAAAAGACCTTTGGGGAGGCCGAGACGTAGATGGGAAGATAATATTAAAATGGATTTGAGGGAGGTAGGATATGATGATAGAGAATGGATTAATCTTGCTCAGGATAGGGACCAATGGCGGGCTTATGTGAGGGCGGCAATGAACCTACGTGTTCCTTGTAAGTAAGTAAGTAAGTACTGTTAGAATCTTTTGTTCTTTGAATAGACACAACAGTTGGGATATTTAATTTTGAAAATGGTTCTAAGTATTTGTTTTTGTAGAAAAATAATTCTATTTATTAAGTTATAGCGAGATGGTATTTTGAGATGATTTGCAATTTTTTATATAACATTCGCCTTACAACTGGGGAAAACCTAGTAATCTCTACACCACAAAAATAGCTCCCCACTTTTTTCCTCTCTATCTTCAATTCTGTTATGTCTATCTCTGAATTTTAATGCCGGACTCAACATTGAGAGAGCAGATATATATAACGCCAGTAAGAACTGTACTAAATTTTAATCAACGAAATGCTGAACATATTCTCATTTTGGTGAATGGAAATTTGAAAACCCTACGAAAGACTAAATTTGTGCCTATGCTTTCTACAAGTAAGAAACTGGACAACGCATTCTAAATTCATTTTCAATCTTAAACAAAATAAAAAAAGAAAACACAGTAGCCTATAAAGACTCTGACATGGGACTATACTCACGTTTCAGTTAAGACATCATCCTTCTCCATCACGTCTGGCACCAATTCCTCTTTCACAGCATTCAAATTCCATGAGTCATCCTGCAGAAGGAAATTCAGAATGCTGTACAGTAAATATAGCAGAAATAATTGATACAGAGATCTGTAGTAACAGACAGAAGAGAACTGAAACATTCAATAGATAAGTAAATGCACTACTGCCACATGCTCACTCTTTTCCTTTTAGAAATCATTAGACAGTGGAACAACAAATACATATTCAGTGTCTCAAACAAATTGATTCCCTCGAGAGCAGCCATATTTACATTAAGATCTATTATATCTACCAAAAGGCATGGTATATTGGAGTGTTGGAAAATGATTTCACATCTACCTTAAAAAAATAATAGCTTTTCAGCTGACATTAACTCTCTAGAACGAGAACATATGTAACTCTGCTAAAAAGCAGCATTAAGGCGTGAGACATTTTTAAAAGTAAGTGCTCTTAAGTTAATTGGTCGCTGAAGAAGTTAATTACTATTATTACTATGCTTTTTGGGTGAACATAAATTGAATCAGTGAGTAGAAAAAGGGAATAACTACTTTGAACCCAACTTCTCAGGAAACAAAAAAAACTTTCTACAGCTTTTCTGTTAAGTTTGATTTAAATGTTGTCAACAGTAAAAATGTTCACTATTGTTTGTTGTATATACATTATTATCAAATTTCGCTCTATGTCTTGTTAATACTTGTATACAAGTTTTTTAAATTTTAAAACTTATCTCCTTTTTCCACTCAATAATCATACACTTATTTTATTAGCTTCCTAACCTCTCCTCCATTTTTTTTTCTTCTTTAAAAATGTATATAAATGATTAAATAGGTTAATAACGACTTCCACATTACAATTTTATGGAAAAAAATATACAGAGTGAATCAAAAGTCTAGGACCATATAAATATCTTCTATATGCTTGATTTTCGATTACTGTAGGTGTTATCAGTATTTGTAAGACCAAATGCTCTACCAGTGACACATTCGAATCTAGCTCTTAGCTATTTCAAAACCGCCATTTTGAATGCAACTTCGAAATTTTAAATGGAAAGGGGGTCATGTTGGTACTCAAAATCATGTGGAATTTTCTGAGAAAAACAATGGTGCAATCCATTTTGAGATATCTCTAATCGTTTTCAAGTTATTTAAAGATAACTGTCTAATGACACAAACATTAGTTACTGCATCTACAGATATTTTGCAAGATGGTACGGTACTAAGGAGGCTTTGGAAAAGGTGCTTTTATGCAATTCTGGTAATTAACTTTCCTGCTTTACTGTTCGGTTAATCTGTGATAGTTTCAGTGCATTGTTGTGATTATTTGAAGCTTTCCTGTAAGAAATTTCTTGATGGCATTATCGAAAGAGGAAAGAATTGATATCATTCCTCTTTCTGGCAGGTTAAGCCACAGAAATGTTGCAGCAGACTGAACGAACAGTTCCCTAGACATTAAATTGGTCGACGTGGACCAGTAGAATGGCCGACCATGTCTCCAGATTTAACACCTCTTGATTTTTTCTTTTGGGTTTACATAAAGAGCTTGGTAGGATGAAGAGAAAATTGAGAATGTGGAACATTTAATGAAATGTATCATTGAAGCCTGTGCTAAATTCACCCCGGGAATGTTACAAAATGTTCTATCTATATTCTCAATTTTCTCTTCATATATCAAGCTCTTTATGTAACCCCAAAAGAAAAAATCAAGAGGTGTTAAATCTGGAGACCTGGTCGACCATTCTACTGGTCCATGCCGACCGATCCAATGTCCAGAGAAATGTTCGTTCAGTCTGCTGCAACATTTCTGTGGCTTAACCTACCAGAATGAAGAATGATATCAATATTCTTTCCACTTTCGATAATGCCATCACGAAAATCAAGAAATTTGTTACAGGAAAGCTTCAAATAATTACAACAATGCATTGAAACTGTCACAGGTTAACCAAACAGTAAAGCAGGAAAAGTTAATTACGAGAATTGCATAAAAATACCTTTTCCAAAGCCACCTTAGTACTGTATCATGTTACAAAATATCTGTAGATGCATTAACTAATGTTTGTGTCATAACTTGAAAACTATTAGATATATCTCAAAACGGATTGCACCATTGTTTTTCTCAGAAAATTTCACATGATTTTGAATACCTACATGACCCCCTTTCCCTCATGGTATGTGTAGAAAACAGACGTGTTGTTAGAAAGATTATGAATACAGAATATGTACATCCAAAGCTTGCGAAGATAAACATCATTCTCCTGTACAGGAATAAAGTGAAGTGACAAGTTCTGCATGTAGTCGAATAATAGCCCAACAACATATTCCCTTTGTTTACATGTATCAGTTACTTCATGTAGCTTATTAGTTTATTATAAAACTTTTTTCAATATTAGCTGTAATAGAACAGCTGAGTCAGCCCTGGCACAATCTTGAGTGAAAAAAGGGAACTACTACAGAAGTTATTTCCTTCTTCCACTCAACACAGAACAGACATAAGATTTTACCCGGGTAAGAATGCTAGTAATATTGCCTTTTTCAGTTCATGCAATGGGTCTATCATTGAGGAACAAAATGGCTATCTCAGTTCAATTTAGCAAAAAAATGTAGTTATTCTCTTTTTCCACTCACTGGTTCAATTGTGCTAAATGTTAGGGCACATATTGTTTTATTTGTATTTCAGCTCAATTTTGCGGCCCTCCTTATCAAAAACTTCTATCTCAGAGTCATAAAATGACACTTGTAACAAGATTCTTGGAAATGGCGAACGTAATTCTTGGTTTTCGTACTCAGGTGTGGCATGTTGCCTTTCTTTCGTTGGTTCAGAAAGAGTGTTAAGATTGTTTAAATTCCAGCAGTGACTGTGTGGTCTAGAGCAACAGACTGTCACATGGGCAGACAAAGTAGAAGTTGGGGTATTTCTTGGGGTCTGTATTACTTTCAAAGCTGTAACTTTTTAAGACCTAATTTTAGAAAAAAAAATGCTTGAAACATAAGTTGCCCGATTTATTGAAGATAACCAGAATATCCCTTTCCCCAAAAAAGGCCATAATTCAATTTAAAATATCAGTGCTGCTCACCCGTACCCCATGAGTGGGGCTCAACAGAATGCCGCCATGACGCAATCTGAAAGGCCTCCTTCTCTAATGAGGTTTGGAAGAGTCAGCAGATTTACTGATCTATTTAAGAGAAACTTACTTGTAACACTTTATGTGGGTCACCCTGTATAAGAATACAGATGTTCTTCAGAGATCATTATCCTTTTCTGCAAATGTTATCATACCTATCCAAAATTATTTGATTCTGTGATATTTTGAAGGACCTGTGCCAACATGTACACTTTTTGTAATTTTCAACAAGTATGAAATGAAAAAAAGACCTATAGCATAATTTAGCTCCATGCCAGTGTCCTAATTGTTTACAGCAGCCCTGGGGACAACGGGGAAGTGAAATGAAACTCAGAAAGCCCTGCCCATATTATTTTCGCTTACAATGCATAATAAACAAACACACGGTAGCCACTGTGCATCAAAGATGGATTTCAGGCGACCAGCGAGAGCCGAAAGTTCGTAAAAGTCTTATACTGGGTGGCTCAGGAAGAAATGCATTTTTATTTCAATTATAACTCAGTTATTTGTATCTATGCACAATTTTAATTGAAATAAATTCAAAATACAGACCTCGGAAAATCATGTGTGATAAATTACATCAGTCAAATGTCTACCCTCACGACGCTGACACTCCTCCAGACGTGTCCTGAAATTGCCAACGACAGCTTGTAACATGTGTTGTGGAATGGCTGCGATTTCCTCCTGAATATTGTCCTTCAGCTCTTGAAGATTGGCTGGAGTTGTACTGTAGACCCGACTTTTCAGGTATCCCCAGAAGAAGTAGTCAAGTGGGGTTAATTCGGGACTCCTAGGGGGCCAGTTAATGTCACCCCTCCTAGAGATGAGTTTCTCTGGAAACAGTGCTCCGATAGTTCGTAAGGACACATTTGCAGTATGGCTCGTAGCCCCATCTTGGTGGAACCACGTTTCATCGTTGAAGCCTACGAAGTTCTGAAGTGCGGGACCTAAGAACCTTTCAATCATCCTGGAATATCGGTCTGCATTCACTGTTACGTTACGACCACGCCCATCTTCAAAGAAGAACGGCCCTATGATCCCTTGAGATGACAATTCAGCCCATACTGTGACTTTAGGGCTGTGCAGAGGTCGCTGATGTTTCTCTTGAGGGTTTTCTGTCGACCAGTAGCGACAATTATGCTTATTGACATATCCATCCAGATGAAAATGGGCTTCATCACTGAAGATTATGTTGTTAAAATCATTGAAACGAGTTAACATTTCATCTGCAAAAGCAAGACGATCAGCGTAATCAGTTATCTTCAGCGTCTGCACTAACTGGATTTTGTATGGATGTAAACCCAGGTCAATTTTCAATATGCGCCGCATATTGGATTGGTGCAAATTTAGTGTTGCAGCCCGTTTGCGTGCAGATCGGTGTGGATCCACTGCCACAGATTGCCGAACACGCTCAATGTTATCTTCGCTCCTGATGCTCCTGCGGCGACCTACAGGTCGTCTGTTTGTTGTGTTACCAGTTGTCTCGAATTTCCTTACCCATTGTTTAATCACATTTGCACTTGGACATTGTCTAATGTCGTGCAGGCGAAAATGTGCACGAAATAAACGTTGAGTAGTTTTGTAGGAATTGTTGTTTTGGTAATACGACTGCACACAGAAAGCACGCTCTGCACCGTTGAAGCGAACCATCTCTACTAAATTTCCAAGTCCACTTCTCCCGCCAGGAAACAGTGTTGCAACGCCCTCTCTTATATTTTACGCGTCATTTGAAAAACAAAAATGCATTTCTTTCTGAGCCACCCAGTACAATCCTTCACTGAGCAATACTTACTTCCTATGTACTCGTCTCAACAGGAGAAAGTGGAGTTGGAGTGGGGAGGTAAGGGGAAATCTGCCTGGTTTACAGAAAGTTACAGCCAAAGAAAATCGTAAGATTTGCAGTGGAGAACATAATCTTAGACTCCAAAGACACGAAGGTTCCAATGAAGTTAACACAACTCACCTCAACTTCATATTTTACCACAGGAAATTCATCGGTATCATCATTTTCTTCACGTTTTATGTCCGATTTGAGATCACAGCTTAGAATGGGAGGTTCTAACTTGTTCTCATTTACATTGACTTCGAAGAAATTCTCTTCCTGTAAATCAGATGTTAAGTATCACAACAAAATATTGGGTAAAGTCTAGAATACGTACGACTTAAGATGTTATTACATTCACTTACCTCGGACAGTGGTTTTTCATTATCTACATCTGCCTCTTTAAATACTGAAGCAAGTGGATCTACCTCAGGCTCTGTTTTAATCACATCCATTATGACTGAAAAGAAGATCTTCGTATATTTATAAATCAATCAACAGAACAGATGAATAAAGGATCTTAACGTAACTTTTACCGTTCTTACTGGGAAAAATTTTCTTTCCTTCTCTAGTCCACCCTTCTCCTACTAGACCCTTAATAACAAGTCCGCTATAGACAGTCACAATGTTAGGTAAGGTGTGTTGAGAAGATAAGATTAGTGGTAAGCGATTCACGCAAACATTGCACATATGAATGTCAGGAGCATCATTCCCCCGTTCAGATTCTACTTAGTTATATCCTTTTCCAAATATTTTAAAATGAACACATTGTTATGACTACTATCATATTTCTTACACCCAACAAACATCTGAATTATATCAAATGTAGCTGTATATGTAAAGATATAAAGATATTTGATACTCCTTTAAATGTAAACTGTACAATTAAAGCAACAACCTGAGGAAAGATTCTGCGAATTCAATACCATTATTGGTATACCCTGATCTTGGTTATTTACTACAATCCACATCCTTGGATGTGCAATAACAACCCATGTATACCTCTAGAACTGTTCCAAAACGACATAAGAAAGGTTTAGTAGACAGAAACTAAATTACTTCAATTTAAAATCTTCCTCCTCACTTTTAATGAAGAAACAGCCTATGTGATCATGTACCAGACCAATGTATGTATACTTAACGATCCTTCTGCAGTGAATCCGATGTAACAGTAATCAAAAGCAAAAAGTTTTCGTTTATTTAAATAATCGGGAACATAAATCTCTAAGAAATTTCGGTAATTATAGGATCTTAAAACACTGAAATCTTTTTACATATTCCTCGGCCTCATGTCACTAAGCTATCCCTTCAACTAACCCGCTAACCTTGTCACATACCTTGTAAAAGACGGGGTGGTCCCTTGCTAATTACCGAAACTTCAGACATATTTTTAACATGAACTCCACTTACCGCGGGGATTCGCACCTGGTTACCAATGTAAAAAGCAGATGCTTTAGCCATTCAGCTACCAGTGCCCCTATATGTATATACATAAAATACAAACATATTTATGTAAGTTAAATAAATACATTGTACTTTTAAAATGGAAAAATATTTCCTATTAACATTGCATGTACAGTACCGTCTTTGCAGAAAAGTCATTTGAACATAATACTTATTTCAGAGTAATCTCAAAAATGTTACTTTAGGAGAGACCATTTTATGTAATGGCAGAAAATGCTGGTCCAACAAAAACTGTGTTAAGTGATCACAAAAGTGCAGTGGACAGAAATAATGTACAATAAACAATTTAAAAGAAGGATTTATCTGTGACAATAAGGTACAATAAAGTACAATCTAATATTAGATTACCAGTACCTAAATTACTTGAACCTTGCAATTATTGTTCCAGATATTATTACGTTGCTGTCACTTGACAATGCTAAAGGTGCGTATCGTTATGATCATGTAACATTACTGAAGCATTTTATGAACTACAATTTTCAGATAACTATGACAATGAAAACTTCGCATAATATAGACTACAAAATTTTGACATTTTCTACTTTTATAGCTATAAATAATTAAAAAATATATTAACATATGGTTAATCTACGTAGTCAATAAATATTAGGAACTATTCATACACACATTATACATACTTTGTTCGTATATAAAATAGACAAACACTTGAATAAAAGTTACGTTGAGGCATGAATTTGTTTTAAAGTCAATTCTGCCAATACTACACTTCTACACTTTAGCCACTGAATAATCACACTACAAAATCGAAACCACATGAATCAACTGATGCCTTTTTTTATTTCCGACGGTTTCTTCCCTTGGTGTATTCACGCATGTTTTTGATGATAAATAAGCACATAGTAGATTCCTTACGTACCTCAAGGCTAGAGCAAGGGTTTATCATTCTGTTAAACTGGGATCAACTCCTAGTACTGATGGAGTGATACTTCTGATGCATAAAATCAAAAGATGAGGGTTTTTCCTGAGGTTCTCCTGTGGGTAAAATGATGGATTTGGGACAGTAAGACACTAAGCCACAAAATAAATTTTTAACATAGAAGGAATTTATGTATCAATAAATTTTATCACTGTAACGAACTAATAACAATGAATTTGAAATATGTTGGCAAACATGAAGCTAATTTTTGGAATATGTGTTAATAATAACACAGCTGGAGAAATCTAAGACACACTCAGAATCACTATTAACTTATTTTGTTTTAATTTAGTAGCATAGCATGTTATTGTCCCAAGCCCTTCAAACAGATAGAAGAGAAACATGATTTAACTTACAGTTTGATAAATATTAATGTTTTGTAGATGGAAACATATATATCTATTGAAATTGTAATTGTGATATCTATATCAGTTTAACTTCATATAAAGCAACAGTATTTTCTTCCCCCCTTTTGTACAATCACAAAGATATCAACTCCGCTCATATATCTTTTTAGTTGGTTATTTAATTACGCTGTATCAACTACTCGATTATTTAATGCCAATGGGATTGGCGATAGCGAAATGAAGTCGAGGATTCGCCATAGATTACCTGACATTCGCCTAACAGTTGGGGAAAGCCTCGGAAAAAACTCAACCAGGTAATCAGCCCAAGTGGGAATCGAACACAAGCCCGAACGGTACTCCAGATTGGCAGGCAAGCACCTTAGCTGTGTTACGTCGGTGACTCACCCATATTAATATCATTTTTTCTTTAAGACCAAAATGTAAGTATTATGTATATTGGAAAAGGGAAATTCCTGCTTGATAAATCTAAAATCTGGCAATCCTGCCTGAAAATTAATACTGCAACGTAACTTAGTATCAATCAATCAATCAATCAATCAATCAATAAATCAATCTTCTTAATGTATCCAGCTGTTTGCTGACAACATAGTCCACTATAGTCTATTCAGTTTCTGTTTTTCATGAGAAATGAGGGGTATTTTGATTAGTGTTCATTATAGATGCCTGTTGCTAGTAGAATAACATGTATAAGATCAGTAAATATTTCCTCTGTATCAGGTATAATTGTCATTGTCACTGGATACCTTTTTACAATTTGGTTAATACTAACTCTGAAATCTAACAGGCATTATTCATTAATGTTTTGCAGTGAACATAACAAAACAAAAGTGAATACTTATAGCACACTATCTGCAGGTAAGAAAATTTGTTGTGAGACATCTACAGAGTCTTTTAATTTGAAATACCATGTGTTAAATAAAGGTCCTTTTAAATTCCATAGCAATATAAACAAGATATTGCATATTCTTACACACAATCAATAAAGAATAGTCAGTGTTCGCGTAGGCTTCCGCGGCTGGTGTACATGGTGTGTGGATAAGCTTCAGGGCTTCTACCGCGTTGTCTTGGTGTTATTGGCTGACGTTTCGACCGCTGTGTTGTGGTCATCTTCAGAGCAGTTGCTGAATAAGGAAATAGTCTGCGAGCTCATATATATATAGTAGTCTCGATGGGGGAGTACCTGCGGTGATAGGTCGTAGGTTCTCCTTCTGGCATCTGATTGGTCCTATGTTGTCCAATCCGGTTGAGGTCTGTATGAAGAGGAGTATTCATATTAAATACTGGCTCTCATAAGGTCCGAAAGAGTGACCTTGATACCATGCCCGATGTCCAGATGAAGGCGGGTGCCGCATATATGTGGAGACCTGGTTTCTCGTTCCTAAGTATAGGTCGTAGGAGAAGAACCTACGACCTATCACCGCAAATACTACCCCCATCGAGACTACTATATATATACGAGCTCGCAGACTATTTCCTTATCCAACAACTGCTCTGAAGATGACCACAACACAGCGGTCGAAACGTCAGCCACCAACACCAAGACGACGCAGTAGAATCCCTGAAGCTTATCCTCACACCAAGAATAGTCAGTGTTTTAACTTCATCGTAGAAATTCGAACCTACACAATTACGACAAAAGTGGTACCTATTTAAAAGAATTCTTAGCTACATAAGAGAATGTGAGTGCTGAATAGCAATTACGTCACGAAACACTTCTCACAAATTACATTACGTTTCTAAAGCTTTTTGTCTGTGTGACTTGCAGAATGCAGTCGAAGTTCCTGTTGAGACGAAAACCCCATTTTACAGACGTCACATTTGAAGGGTTTGTTGCGATTGTGTATTACTATATGTCGTTGCAGATATTCACGTATAGCAAAATTTTTATTACATATGTCACAAGTGAAATGCTTCTCATTGTTGTGCGTTGTTTCGTGTCTTTTGAGGTGATTACTTTGTGTAAAACTCTTATTACATGTTTTGCATTTGAAATGCTTCTCGCCTGTGTGTGTTAGGGTGTGAGTTTGAAGATACAGCCTTAGTGAAAAACTCTTCTCACAAAAGTCGCATTTAAAAGGCTTCTCATTCTTGTGCATAGATTCATGTCTCCGCAGGTTATTAATCTGTGTGAAACTTTTGTAACATATCTTGCACTTGAAATGCTTCTCGCCTGTATGTGTTAACAGGTGTGTTTGAAGGTACGTCCTTAGGGCGAATCCCCTCCCGCAGAAGTTACACGTGAAGGGCTTCTCGTCTGTATGAGTTGAAGCATGCTTTACAAGATGATGTCGATGTCCAAAACTCTTCTCACAAATATTGCATTTGAAAGCCTTCGCCTCTAAGTTATTGCTTCTGTTCTGTTTCCGACTCTGGGGTGTGATTCTCGCATCAGTGTGGCTCTGAGGCTGAACGGTTCTGTAAATTCAAACGCCTCTGGTCACAAAGACTAAAGACTGATACCACAGTACACACAATGCAACATCAAAGACATGCATGCAGTGTTATTAGTTTTCTTCATCTTTTCCTTAAAAGATATACAAGATGTTTCAAAAGTAACGCTTTAAACTGAATTAAAACTGAATGAGGGGATTTTGGACAAAAAACTGAGACATGTCAAACCTTATATTTAGAAAGGAATACTTTTATGGGAACAAAGCATTTTTGAGACCATTGTTACGCGAGTTATCACGTCATCGAGAAAATTTTTTAATGTGACGCTATAGTTTTTGTAATACCATCTGAAAGAACATATTTTTTTATGTAACATTTAATTTTTTTATACAGAAGCACTATGGTAACAATCTTATTGTTGGCATATTTTGTTAATCCCTGATTATGAAAGCAGTTTTATTGATGAAATTAACAACGAATATATATATTTTTTTAATCCAATGCCACCAGGTTGTCTTTTCGACATTTCTGGTCTTCTCTCCTGGCCATGGCTTAGTTGTAACCCACTTCTGAGGTTGGGGCGCCTGGAAGGCGGAGTTACATTACCCCGATGATGTGATAGGATGATTATGATAATGTGGTGCCAGGAGAGGTCTTAAATCTAAACTTAACCTAAATTCCAGACCATGGACGAACACAGGAATAATCCCCTTTAAGGAAAAATTCCTGTCCTCTAACCGGGAATCGACCCAGGACCTCATGAGCTATAGCCAGAAGCTCTGACCACTAGACCATGAGGCTGGTCTTAACGAATATGATGTTTTTAATATAAAATGAGAGAACTAAGATTCTGCTGAAGATTAGGATTTGGTGGTAAAAGATGTACACAACAGGAGGTACACTGACATTCAAAGATATCTGACACTACAAATCGATACTGATCGATAATTTGTTGGTGTAAGTGTGGATTCTTTAGTTATTACTTCTATGAATAGATGGCGAAGATAATAGTCACTGTTGCCAATCGTAGATAAATATACCCATGTTATAGAATTCAAGTTTTCATCCTACTCTATTGATTGTAAAACTACACTGACTTTGACTCGAAACTGCTGATTTGTCTATTAGAAAAATAGTTTATGCTTAATCTACAAATTATTTTCCCTGACACTTTTTCAACAGCTGTAGGGATCTGAGTTCTGCATTCACGACTGGCCTACGCCTGTGTTCATTACACAACTGAGTGGGCCATGAAAATTATAGCTCTCCTTGGCAAATATTGTAGTATGAATACAATATAATGAGTAAATCAAACTCAGAAACAGTTTTATTTACCGTAAGAAAGATACAAATCCAATAACAAAAAACCGTTGCCAAGGAGAGCTATATTTTTCATGGCCCACTCAGTTGTGCAATAAACACAGGCATAGACCTGTCGTGAATGCAGAACTCAGATCCCTACACAGCTCCCAGTCCCAATAATGGTGCCACCTATTGAGAACTAGTGGAACTCTTTCAAAGTTTGTCAATTTTTCATATCTTTGGTTCTGACTTATCCCATTGTTAGAAAGTTCGCTTACACGATCATAAAATCATAGGTCAAATACCTTTGAACGTCAGTGTACACATATTTTTTTAACGATACTCATCCAAATCGGCCACCTATTTCTCTCTCAACTGTGAGGAGAATAAAAGCGAAATTCAGAGAACATGAACATGTCTGTGACATAAAAAAAATCTATAGCGAAGGTCATTTATACACAGCTGCGATTTGAGAAAAATGTGAGCTGAACTACAGTATATGAGAAATAAGGTTGTGATTAACACTGCGTGGGCGAACGGATACATGTGGAGACTGGGCATTATCTTGTAAAATCAGAATTCATGACCCAGAGGTGACATAGGGGCTCAAGGACTCAGCGTTGTCACAATTCATATCACATTGTATGCCTGCATTTCACATCCAGTTGTGAGTGGCATACTTTTGTAATGTCACTAGAATTAAGAGTTCACCAAAGAAATGATTCTGCTATTATTCATATGAAAAGAAGCTGGTCACTGACTGAAATGTTTCAAAAGTTACAGATAAAAATATTTCAGTTTTCGAAGAATCAGTACACAATAATTATTGTTTTATAAATGAAAATCAGGGATTCTACTCATGAAACAAAGAGGACATGTACGTATTTAGAAAAACAGAACATTTTATAATTTATATGAATACAACCTTTACAATTATATCATTCCAATCTGAATCCCAGATAACATTAATTTGTCTTCTAAATTTTAATAATGAAAATAAAAGGGTATTAATATATCAGCTTCAATGGTGTAAGGCTACTTTTTGTTAGTATATGCTCTTGAGGATTTCGGCACTTGTGACCTCCATGGCTAGGAAAGCCTTCCCCTCTCCCCTTCATATTTATCTGAAGATGGGACAAGTTGCGAAATCTCAATCGTCACTAGTAATTCTTCTTCTGAATAATCCACCATTGATTTCTTTCCCATTTAGGATGATATACTCACTGCAGCTTCATTCATTATGTCACAATTAAAATAATGAAAGCAAGGTATGTAAATCGAAGTTCACATTCTACTCACATCTCAGTTAACTCACAATTCTCCTCCGTAACAGCAGGTATTGGCTCCTCTTTCATAGTATTCACATTCCATGAGTGTTCCTAAAATTGACAAATACCATGGTCATACTTCGAGTATACCAGAAGAGCTAGCACAAATATGTTTCATAAGAAGTTACAAGAAAACTTAAATCATAACATACACACAAAAAATGTCTCGATTGAATTGGGAAGATATATAGCATAAAAAACTTGAGAAGTCCTCCTTTACGGAATAAATAAAGGACACAAGTAGAAAAGTTCATACAAATATACAGTCAATTTCGCTTTGTTTTTTTTTTAATTACAGGTATTTTTTGTTCATAAATGTTAGGTTATTACAACTATATTTTTACACATTTCTTTACGAAGTTCATGCATAATTCTATACACTGCTCAAAATAGCCACCATAAGTTCTAATACACGCTTCTAAGCGCAGCATCATGGATTGTCTTACTCTCTCCCATGTTCCAGGTGTCTGTTGCATCTGCAGACATTCCTCAACACACTGACGAATAATTTCAATGTTCTCCAATAAGCCTTGAAAACTGTACGTAAATAATTGCTTTTAAATGTCCCCATAAGTAAAAATACAATGGACTGAAGCCAGAGGAAGCAGGCTAGGATGTGGTCTCCCATGACCTATTCATTTATTAGGGAATTGCTGACTTTCAAGAGAAAGATACGCTGTGTCCTGTCATGCATCTCAAGGCTTCCTCTATCCTTTCTTGTTTTCAGTTGTCAGGTGGCAATAATGAGTAAACTTTTTTTTTGACAAGGCCTACTGATGCAATGAACATGACTCACGAATGTAAGAACTAAAATATATGAAAGAAAAAGTAACTGTAATTAACTGTAATTAAAAACAAAGCGAAATTGACTATATATATATATAGGTAAACTTTTCTGCTTGTTTTTAGGTCCTCTATCCATTCCCCAAATCCAGTACTCCAGTATAGGGCAGCTAAATTTGTTAAAGGTAAAACAGAAGATGGAAACGATACGATAAAAGAACTTAAATGGGAAACTTCGGAAAACAGACGTAGGAAAACTAGAATAACATCATTGTATAGAGCACATCTAGGTCAGAAAGCATGGGTAGACATAACGGCTCAGTTAGAAAAGCCAACATACTATGGTAGGCACGATCATGATTTTAAAATCAAAAGTAGGAAACAGAAAACGGATGTAGGTAAATTCTCATTTTTAAATAGAACTATAAATGATTGGAATGACCTACCCGCAGCAGTCTTTGAGGGCTGTCCTTCCTTAAGGAGATTCAAGAATAACTTAAAAGTTGTGTATAAAGTGCAAATTAAAATTAAGGTGACATTTAACATTTAATTTTTTAAGGTGACATTTATTTATTTAGCCTGACGAGTTACTCCCTTGGTTTGAATTGCAAATTATTTAAAAATAGTGTGTAAGAGGGTCTTAGACTAGAAATGTTTAGCTTAAATGTAGTTCTGTTTATAAGTATGCATAAGGATGTAATTATTTGACTTATTTGAACTGTTGTATCAGTGAAGCGAGGTGAGTCAGTGAAGTTATGGTTTTACAGTGCAGTGAATATTTCCAATCAGTGATAATTTATAGCGTCAATGAAATGTGTTCTATAGGGTCAGTGAAATGTGTCCTAAAGTGTCAGTGAAATGCGTCACAGTGCCACTACAGTGAGTGAAATGTGAGTAAAGTAAAAGACTATTGAAACTTATGTAGGGCCTATACATATGTAGGTTGTATTGTAAAATTTGGTATTTTATATTTTATTATTAATAGTAATTATTGTGTTAAATTGTATTGTGTATTCTTATTGCTTGTGTATATAATTGTATTGTGTATTGCAGTTTTATTGTGTATTGTTTATATTGTGTATACCACTGCCACCGGGTGCTTGCCCACTTGCAGTGTAAATAAATACATACGTACATACATACAAATGTTTCCCATACATTAATCGACATCCTGTATAACTCATTCGTACAGACATTGTCACGTATTTCAGATCACAACATGAATAATACTGAATCTGGAAAAGAATAGCTTCTTGTTGCATACCGTAATTATAATTTTATTGTAAGAAACTAGAGTTATGAAAGACGACGGAGATTCCACTTACCTCAACTTCAAATTTAAACTCTGGGCATACTGGATCTTCATTCCCTTCGCATTTAACATCTGGTAAGCTATCGCAACTCAGGTCAGAAGGTTCCACCTTGATCTCGTTCACATTCACTTCCAAGAAATTCCCTTCCTGTATTCAAATAATGAGGAACAAGTTATATATTTTTGAAACAACTTAGCCTCTGGAGAAGGGATATACTTTCGTTAAGCAGTCATTCCAATGTTAATACATGATCTAATCACTTACCACTGATAGTGGGTTTTCATTTTCTACACGTGTCTCTTCAATCTCTGAAGCCAATGGGTCTATCTCAAGTTCTGCTTTAATTGTATCCATGGCAACTGAAAAAAAAATGAAATCTATACTAATAATAAAACTGTAGCCCAAATTTTTTGGTAATTTTCTATTTTCCAAAAATAATTGGTCCTAACATATATAATTAACCACCCTGAAACCAAAAATCGCTTTTTTGAAATTTTTTTTTGCATGTCTGTCTGTCTATCTGGATGTTTGTTACCTTTTCACGCGATAATGGCCGAATCGATTTATATGAAAATTGGAATATAAATTAAGTTCGTTGTAACTTAGATTTTATGCTATATTGCATTCAAAATACTTTATTTGAAAGGGGAGTTATAAGGGGGCCTGAATTAAATAAATCGAAATATCTCGCTTATTATTGATTTTTGTAAAAAAATGTTACATAACAAAAGTTTCTTTAAAAATGATTTCCGATAAGTTTTACCCTTTGCAAAATTTTGATAGGACTGATATTTAATGAGATAAATGAGTTTTAAAATTACAATAACGCCATCTAAGGCGGTGCAATGAAATAAGAAAAAATGACTTCGTCTATAAGGGGCCTTGGACAACAATCGAAAGATATTAAACATATCCTACAGAGAATGTTTCTGTGTTTGTATGAAGTAATATCGGATGCTAAATTAACCGATTTGTATAATTAATTATTATTTCACCATTGGAAAGTGTAGTTTCTCTAGATGGACATAATGCTATAATGTTATTACAGTAACTTCTGAGTGAATCGAGGATAGGTAAGATTAAAATAACTTCTTATGCACAGAAAACTTAATAGGCTATTTTGTACATTCATTAAACTATCGTTGCATGTAATAACAAATAAGAAACATGTTAAAGGAATTGTCATTGCACCAAATGAGTGCTCTCTGGACCAAAATGATCGCATTTTAATTATTTAAATACAATTTAAATTAAGTAACATATTAAACGATTTATCCTTCTATCAAACACGAATGTTCCCTGGATCAAACGTCCTATTTTAATTATGTAATTACTTTACATTTATTTCTAACAGGTGCAGCGGAGCACACGGATACGGCTAGTAAAAAATAAACCTAGAATTTGGCTGTCTGAAAAAAAAAAAAAAAACATTAAAAAAACAGTAACTCTTCGGAAGACACGAATGAAAGGAGGCACAATTGTTTACTTAATTATTGCCTAGAAGTGTATACACTGGTAAATACGTGGTCTTACTTTCCACTTGCAAGTGATAGGCTATCTAGTGCTAATTTTTAATAAAGTCCTGCAACTGCTTCCATTTTCTCACAGATGAGTACCCTTTAGTATTAATCTAAGCCTCCTCTCCCATATTGCCTGAAGGCTTTATGTGGTTTGGGAACATGCAGCAGTGGTTCATTTGTTCTGAAGAATTGCCCAAAATACAATATAAATAAAAGGCTGCATATTGCAAGCAAGGAAACGAGATTAAGCAACGTACTGTTTTATGTCAATGACATTGAAATATATCCTACAACACGAGCAGACATTCTTTGTAGGAGTCACGATTAAAACAGAAAGATATATTCCAGTAACATCAAAACAATTCGAAGTTATCATAAAGCTCACCACATTCAGGCGATCATAAATAGAAGATGAGTTGTTATTGTCGTACTTCACGAAAAGGTAAAATTAATAAAAAAAAAAAAAACAACCTAAAAACGACCACAAATTCACACAACTTGTGAATGTGTAACATTATTTGACAATACTTCTAGTGAGTATGGATTAACTTACTTACTTACTGGCTTTTAAGGAACCCGGAGGTTCATTGCCGCCCTCACATAAGCCTGCCATTGGTCCCTATCCTGAGCAAGATTAATCCAGTCTCTATCATCATATCCTACTTCCCTCAAATCCATTAACACTGGTTTAACACTGTGATAAAAGAATGGTCATGTTCATTAACGTTTTGTAATGTAATGAAAAGCCTATTTTTTTTACCTTGTGCACTATTTTAAGGATGCAAAGTAGACCTATTGTATTTAAGAAATACTTGCAAACAAAACACTGGTAAGGTAAGCATTATTATAAGTTAAGTGGTAAAGCTTTACCACACTGTCTTTAAAACTTTTAGATGGGTTAAGTTTTTTTCATTCATAAATTGCATTGTTTTTAGAAAATAAGAGCAAACTACTACATTTCAGAATCTCATAGTAATCATGAAAGTGAGATGAGACTGGGTTGGTTACTGTGTATGGGTAAATGGCACTAACAACTAATGTAGTCCCTTCAACATATACATGAAATTTTTCTTTTTTTTTTTTTTTTTTTAATTATTCACTTCATTATATACCCTTTTAGAATAGTGTAAAAATGGCTCAATTATGTTAGTTGCATTATGGAGTGGTTCCGAAATAGATATAACAAAAAATATCACTTAGGAATATACCAGTAGTTAAAATTACCACTTTCATGTGTTAAAATAAACTATGTTGTAATTACATTGTTGACTAGTATCAGCTTTATATCATCAGAACTGCCTGACATAAAGCTGAAACTAGTCAACTAGGCTTAGGTACGTAATTACATCTTAGTTTACTTTACCACATGAAAGTGGTTAGGCCGGTTATATTAACTAGAGATATAATTCAAGAAGTAGGAATTCTATTAGGTGCATTTTGAGAAGCATCATTACTTGTACCAGGTGAGGTTGAGGCAGTTTCCTCAGAGATACAATCATGTGGGACTTCTGATGTACTGGCAGCTTGTTCAAAAGCTAATTTTCGGCGTTTACGCATATTCCTCATGCGTTCAGCAGCGGTGAGTGCCACCTTTTTGCATATCCCAGACTCCTCTCTCTTCATTTTACGTCGTTTTACCTGATATTGATAATACACACGTCTCATATGTGCAGACATTTTGATGGCGTGGATAAACAAACTATGAATGTGTTGCCTAGCCGTCAACATAACAGTCTAGCTTCGATACATAGATCGTCATTCATGCGCCTTCAGTTCACACACTGACGCAATTCGGACTTGTCTTTCACCCCCACACCGCTCACAATACTGCTTATAACTTTCAAACGAGTCATTTGTTACTATCCGTTGATTAGTTGCTGAGTTTTAGCTGTTATAAATTACTACTAATTTCTAACACCCCTACTCCAGAATGGCACCCCATAAGGGACGAATTTCAAAGTTGTACTCTACGTCAAAACTTATGCAAACATAAACACAGTGCCATTTGTTTATGAATATGCTACTTACCACCTGCCTATTGGGTTATAATTGACTATGCAGTATGCACCCCACACCCAGACTGAATTACTTCTCTTTTAAAGTATAATTACTTAATTCCGTAATGATCCTTTTGCAGTGATCTGATGCTAGCTGCAATCAAGGATTCAATGGCTCGAAACAAAAATAGCAATTAAACAAATACAAAATGTAGAAATATTATAGTAAGACATATTATATTAAATTTGCAATAGAAATTTAAACACTTTTCTAGAAATCTTACATACACTTCCACATTCTGTTGAGAAAGATTTTGTAGAAATATACGTATCTACTAGAAGCACTAGATCCTTTTTACTGGTCTCATTACTAAACACGATAATTATTATTAATTTATTCTTGCGTAGTTAAGGCCATCAGGGCATCTCTTCCAAACCACCAGAAAAACTCGTACTGGTACATAGGCAATGTACAATAACAAAAAAAATTAAACTACGGTGCCTACTGCAAAAGGATTTTATTTTTTAAGAGAGAAGAAGGAAATAGATTCAGAAAGTCAAGAAAAGAATCTGTATTATGA
This sequence comes from Periplaneta americana, assembly GCF_040183065.1. Taxonomy (NCBI): domain Eukaryota; kingdom Metazoa; phylum Arthropoda; class Insecta; order Blattodea; family Blattidae; genus Periplaneta; species Periplaneta americana. The sequence continues at coordinate 19,876,101 of NC_091118.1, read as the reverse complement.
CAATGACAGATGCCTGCCGATTCTCGGAATATCTAGGTGCTCTGACAGAGAGGCAATTAAAATGTGGTCCAAGGCTCAACACTACAAAACCTGGATCAAGACACCAGGTATCAATCATGGCAAACAATTTATTATTAGACCATGCAACAAAAAAGCTGAAATATTACTTCAATGTAATAGATTTCAGCTGACAGAAATTACAGCTTTTCTCACGGGTCATACTCCTGTGGAAAAGCATCTTAACATAATGGGAATGCTTCAAGGTAACCTAGACTGTAGATTCTGCGGGAAGAAGACTGCAACAGCCCAGCACATCATTTGCGCCTGCCATGCAATGGCTCGTAGAAGATACTTTATCTTTGGGAAAGAATCTCTAGAACCAAAAGATTTTGAACTGAGTTCTATATCTGGACTGTACACCTTAATCAAGAAAACAGGGCTGACGAATCGGTATTAAATCATAAACATAGGTAGCACAATAAGCCTAAGGCTGCAGTGCATGTGGAATAATGACGGCCTAGTGTGGAGAAAAAAAAAAATGACAGATGCTTCCTCATTACACATTTGATTAAAATGATCATTTTTGCTCCCTGTTTTGCTTTCTCTAAAAGTTTTCATAAAATAAGATTAATCCAAGGTTTCAACGGTTAGGTACATTCTTAATTTCGATGTTTGCTAAACCTGAAAAACGTTTCTCGATATCTGTAAAGACAAAATGTTTTTAGTAGATTGAATTTAATACACTTCGCTATTCATTTGCCATTGATATAGGAAAAGACAACATAAATATAAAATATTGGGAAAATGGTCTACTACAGTATATTATGTTTTAAAATGTAGTTACAAATTTCAAAGAAAACATCTGTGTTACTGTAGTTTGCTAACTATGCTTGTAAATGAATCAGCTCATCATACAAATCCTAGCTGTCTATATTACTTCGACGTGAGCCCACATGCAATACAAAACCTTTAAAGTTTTTACTCTTTAGGTAGTTACTTTATGATGCTGTATCAACTACTGAGTTATTTTGTGGGGATTTTGTAATTACTGTAATAATTGCATTTCTCCATTCCTCTCTACCTCGCATCCTATTTTCAAAATTCATCCATCCACCATAATTTCGACAAACAATAATAGCACTCTTCAACACTATCCATACCCTTCCACCGAACATCCTTATACTCGTCTTCTTTCACTGTGGCTGTTCCTCGACTTAGGAATTCTCTGAATTACTAACATCAGAGACTGTCAGACATCAAAAGAATTCAAAAATAAACTAAGTATTTATTTTCTTATTTTAGTTGGTTATTTAACAACACTGTAACAACTACGAGGTTATTTAGCGTTGATGAGATTGGTGATAGCGAGATGGTATTTGGCGAAATGAGGTCGAGGATTTGCCATAGATTACATGGCATTCATCTTACGGTTTGGAAAAACCTCAGAAATTCACAGAGTTAATTTGAATAATGTACTTAAGTTGTCATTCCAACAACGTATGTTACTTTATACTATAAAACAGAAGGTAACTGCATACTTAGTTAATGTAACATCATTTCTCATCATGCATTCCTACTAAAGAGAAGAGACTGCATAAAAAGTTTGTGAACTCATTTTAATGGTCAGAAAGGCAGGGAGATAAAACAGAAATTATAGATAATAGTCAGAGTAAACTATACTCACATTAAAGTGACGTCATCATAATATTCCTGCAACATGTGTATCTGGCTTCTCCTTCACAGCATCTGCATTCAACAAAACTTCCTACAGAAAGAAAATTATGAAGTTACAGAGCAGATGAGACATAAGCATGTTTCACAAACGTAACAACAGCAGCAAAAGTTACATTTTTTTATGTAATTGCACTCTCTCATCAGCTATGCCAATGATGGAATCACACACCTTCTGCCTATATTCATCAACCAATTTTGTCTACTGCAAGTACTGGAAGTGTGCTAAAAAAAAAGTGTGAGGAAAGAGCTAGGAAAGTTTACATAGAATTCAAATTCAAGAGTGCAGGCATTTAAATATAACATAACTATTGTGTTTCAATGCACCCTGGAACACTGAAATTTGCTCAACATTTCTGTACCTCAGAGGTATCGTACGATAAGTCCATTTTATGAACTTTAGAATACTTGCAAAAAACCAATTTTGCGCTTATCATCTTTCATTCCTGGTGAAGTTACAAACCCGTTCCTTTCACTTTTGCTATAGTGGGGCCATAGTATAACTTGAAAATTATAAGATGCACAAAGAAATAAACATAGGATATATATGTTACACGAATGTTTATGTTTAACGAATCTTTGAGGGATTACTTTTTTTTTTTTCTTAATAGGGGTTTACATAAAATGAGAAGGAAATTAATATTAGGTAACCTCCACAAAACTGGCTTCATTTATACACTGACGGATCCTTGATCTCCAGGAAACAAGGTGCCGGTGCAGGTGTTACGTGCTGTCTCTTCTCACTTTATAGATCTCTTGGATATGGAACAACAAGTTTTGATGGAGAAATCATTGCAATAAGTGAAAGTCTCAGGAATCTTCTATGCCACATCAGTAAATTTAAAAATGCAGTTATATTGTCTGTCTTCAAAGCAGCTATTCTATCAATAGTCCCTAGACACACAACTTCATCTCAAACAGCAGAAATAACTAAAATGCTCTCTCAATTAATATCACTCAATAAAAGAATAATTGTATTTCAATGGATACCATCCCATTGTGGAATCCTGGGAAACGAGAATGCGGATGCTTTAGCAAAGACGGGCAGCACTGTTACAGACCTGTTACTAAATCTACGTATTCCTCTGTGAAGAGATTTATTAAATCTACATACTTACACTTCAACAAACAAAATTTGATGACACAATCTCAAGGGGAAAAAATGGAACTCTTTGCGTCATAATCCACAGTTAATTCCCGATTTATCACGAAAATCGTCTGTAGGTGCATTTAGATTAGCAACAGGCCATGACTGTTTGGCCAAACACCTGCATAGAATTGAAATATATCAGTCCCCTAACTGCCCATTGTGCAATTCAAACCAAGAAATGGATTTGGAACACCTAAAAATCTGTGCTTCAGTGGCTGACCATGACAATATCTTTGAAAAATATTGGAGTGCAAGAGGTCAAATGACTTTATTGTCAAATGCCTGGCATTAAAAAAAAGAACAACAACACGTGTGTTATATACCAAACATTATAATCATTTAATTATGCCTACAATTAGGGTATTATTTACACTAAATTTCATTATAATATTTTCTAACTCTTCAAATGGTGAGGTAGGAATGTTTTACAATTTGGTTGAACCCAAACTAACACTGAAACTCGGCATTGAAATTTTCATCTTCTTTCTTTATTATTCCCCATATGAAGTACCAGTTGGCAGACTATGCTTTTTTGCAATATGTGATAGTGTTATTTGAGGACTAGACTCGACATCCCCTATTATTTCCACTTTCTGTCCCATAGTTAATTTCTTCCATTTAGTCCCATTATAATGATGCATGACCAGCATAAACTAACAAAAAAAAAAACTTGGAAACAGGATCCACACAACTTGCGAAAACAAAGCAAGCAAAGCAATGCAAAGCAAAACCATAAATAACAATTAAGAATAACGACATCACATGGCGGTGCATTATTGATTGAGATGCACTATTGAATATGCCAGTACTATTGATTACTGAAAGTCGAGTCGATATTTCGGGCTTTATTATCATAAAATACACTTGGAAAGTATTCCTTAAAAGTTGCATTTTTCTTAAACCAGGTTTCCTTAAAAGCAAGAAAAAATTATTACATTATTCTTATGGTAATTTCACTGGAATGAACAAAGTTTAAGGAAGGGAATCAGAATCGAGGTCTTGTAAGAGTTATTGGAAGTAAAGTGACATGACAGAAAAGGTCTGTCTACGAAGCACAACATTCACATGGTGAGCATAAAGGAAAAAAGGGTAACAATGAAGGGGAATAAACAGTGTTGAAACTGAAGGGCGTAATAGAGTACAATAACGTTATGTTGTGGGTTGACTGTCAGGTCAGCGTCAGAATGAAGTCTTATATCCCTTCTCCATTATGGGAAAATACGTAAAAAAAACTACAGAAACGTTTCTTCAATATAATGTTTATGGTACTTTTCAGCTTTTCAATGTCTACGTAATTGCATGTAAGACCGTGAAGGGAAGCAAACCCAGGAAGGAAAGGATCTATACAAATCTTCAACTTGATCTGGAAGCACGCATTTTATAGAGGGTTACGACGACAATATTACAAGCAAACTGTTGGGCTTATTGCCCCCCTCCCGACATATACCTACCACCCACAGAAAAAGAAGCCAGCAAGAACCTGCAAAGTTTGTAAATCTCACAAGAAATGTTTTGTACTGGAGTCTTTCGAAACTTAACATACTGTTCAAACTGTTACCAAATTATGAGTATAATATCACAATTTGTAGTAAAAGACCCATGTTTATTGCAAACGACTTCCACCTGCCTTTAAATGCCACTTACCGCACACCACCAATTCACTGTCTGCGCGTGGAGATTTAAATAGAGATTCCAGGCAAGAAGCCCGTCCTTTTAAATCTTACTGCATGAACTTAAAGATAGCAACAAGCAAACTTTAGAAAAGAGTCAATAATGAACATTTGTTAAAGGCAGTTGTCGAATTATTCCTTAAAAATGGGAATGTCAAAATGGTGTTTTATTATATATTGTCATTTTATTATTTTGCAAAATGCATTAAATCCAGAATCAGTCATACCACGACTTATCATAGTATACCTTCAGTTTTACCTCTGATTGAGGTTCTGGTTGATATGCATATCTATTATCAGACAGTACATCTCACTTGACAGTCAGAGGAAGAACAACTGTTTGTGTGCATTTGAAGTCTGATTAGTGTAATATATAGCTAATGGGCGATGTATGCAATGGAGAGGGAAAGAAACTGGCACCCTGCCTCACTACCTCCTGGTCTAGTTGCCTCATAAGTGGTGCCTTCTTGGTATCACTTGTGAGGTCCAGACCTATCTTCGGACAGTTGACTGAACAACACTTTCAGATAGGTCTCATCCTAAGGAATTCAGTAGTTCTGTAATCTTAAATTAACAAATTCGGACTTTTCATACATTATTTATGAGGCACGTAAGATTGTCGAGTAATTTTTCACACAAAAACGAAAATTCGATTTTTGATTGAAAATGATGAAAATATCACTCAACTTCCCTCCTCCCCACACTTAAATTTGGTTCATGGGCAATTCTACTAAATAAATCTGTGACACTAGAATCACCTAGATATTAAACGGTACTGACAACCGATTTTTACAAATGATTTTTTCACGAATTTCTGCTAATTGAGTCAGAGAATTAAAATTTTCTACAGAACAAGTCTCGTTCATACCTATAAAAATTATAACTATCTTGACTCAATAAGGAGAGATTCTTGGAAGAAAAAAAAAAATTATTTGCGAAAATAATGTTCTGACTTACAACTGGCTATGACTGTTTGGCAGCACACCTATACTAGATTTTCATATACGCATCAGCAGAATGTGTTTTGTGAAATTATAAAAAAAATTCAGTACCTAATGGACATGAATCATCTACACAAATGACAAACACTGATGTCATCCCATATGCACACAACAGCAAGACATGTAAAGGCCATTCATGAGCATGCGCAGTAGAGATGACTAGTACCAATACATTGACAAATGAAAGAGAGAAGTAAATAAGTAGGACAAGTCTAAAGGAAATATTACAATAGAGATCACGATTCCAAGTAATTTCTTCTGGATGTTGCTTTGAATATGACATGTTACTACATGAAACAACACTAGTTGAGCAGAGATTAAATATAGGCTAAGTAAATAAAACAACAAATTATTTAATATCATTACCTACCAAACACAGAAAAAGAGTACTGTCTAAAAAATCTGGCTTTCTATTGCACAAATGTAAGATTACAGGACAATGAAAATACTACAGTTAAATCTCTTCAGCTCATCTCAACTTCACACTTCACCACAGAAAATGAAGTAAAATCTTCATTATCTTCACATTTTATGTCTGGTACATAATCGTAGCTCGCATTAGGAACTTCCACCTTAATGCCGTTTTTGTTCACTTCTAAAATATTTGCTACTTCCTGTACATCAAATATGACAGAATTTAACAACATTGTAATTTGAAAGAACCAGTCTACCCACCAAGCTTCAAGTTCAACTATTCTCCCATAATTTTTTTACCTTTATATATAAAAGATGTCCTACAATGAGAAGTCTTTTGAACCTTGTACGCAAACATATTTTAATTACAAACAGAAACAAACCGAAATCTAACTTCACGTAGCCTAACCTAACTTTATTACAATAATACAATTTTATTATAAACTGTTATTAAACAACTCGGTAATTAGGTTAGGCTAAGCCTAGTTTCTTTTTGTGTACAGCTAAGATGTTCACTATATTTTGGAATGACGCTTTGTAGGAATACCACATTCTACTATATACAGTCACGAAGCTTGAGTTTTGAGGGTGCTAGAAACAATACTGTGACGGTACTATTTTGCATTGCCTGTAATGAGGCGATATTAGCGATCCTAGTGGTGAGAAACTATCTAATGTATCCTAGTGGTGAGCAACTATCTAATGTTTGCATATTTACTATGTATTGAGCTTCACGACTGTATATAGTAGACTGTGGGAATACACTGATAACAAAAGTTACTGATAGATTAGATTTGAAATGTTTCAGGTATAATTTAAGGTTGGTTGATATTACTTAGGAATGACGGATTCTAGAAAATTAGTTTAATAATACGACGGTAGTAAGGCTAGGAGCAATGGTAAACTTTGGCAGTCCTATAGTTACACACTTAAAATTATTTTGCGGTTTTACTTTAAGGTAATGCACAAAATTCTGTTGGATTGTTGTTCTTTGGTCTAGGACACAAATCCAACACATAGTTTACCATCTCCATTATCATTAGTCAATAAATTGCAGTGAACCAAAAACTAAACCGACGAAGCAGTTTAAGTGCGTAACTACCAGAACCGCTACAGTTTATCAATGTCAGGTTAAGTTAGAACTGGCATGTTTCTGAATACAGTTCAAGTCGGTGGTGAACAAAATTCAAAATATTTCATCATACGACCATTAATTATAAATAAATAACAGGGCATCATCCATAACACAAACCTCTAAAGAAAGTTATAGTTTTCACCCCTTTGGTCTGAATACCTGGTTGGATTTTTTCCGAGATTTTCTCCAACCAAAAGGCAAATGCCGGGTAATCTTTTGGCGAATTCTCGGACCTTACCTCATTACATCTCGTCAGAATATTTAAAAAATTGCAGCAAATTACAAAATTGTAAAACTGTAAACATTTGTAAAAACTGTAAATGTAATATTGTAAAATTTTGACTTGTTCCACATCTTATAGCTTCATTGCTGATGTAAGATCTATGGAATACAATAAATGAATGAATGAGAAGAATCGACTGAATTTAAATGTTAATGGTACCAGTAGATGGGTATAATTTTAATCTCTGAAAATAAGATCATATTTCGAACGCATAGTGAGAAGACTGTAAACGACGGAGGACACCATGTTAGGAATAGTTGAAGGAAAAAGAGGAAGGGGAAGAAGCAGATGGCATGATGAAGTCCAGAAAACAACCAACCTCTCATGGACAGAAATATTGAACCTGGCACGAGATAGAATATAATGGAGGAACATAATGAAGAACGCGACAACACAAGAATACGAGAATATGACCTGTAAAGAAAGACTGGCAACCAACTGCCGTGTATATTCAAACTGAATCATCAAGGATCACTTGCGTTCTATGTACTACTACTATATATTTTTAGTCGAAAATGTAGTAAATAATGTTCGAAATTAGAGGTGGGATTGCGATATTTTCTAGCAAGAAAAAAAATGTTGAGACATAAAAAACAAGATACAATGTGAAAAATTCATAATCTGTATTAATGGAATAAGCACTCAAAAATAGTGAAACAGAATAAAGAATAATGAAATTAAAACATAGTTTTCGTGAATTTCTTTCTATATCCGTCACTACAGTAGTATCTCACAGAGCAGTACTGACTAGCGTCATCAAACAAAAGATCACTTCAGTCTTTGCACAGCGTTTGAAAATCCTGCACTCAAACACAGTCATCCAAATCTTGATGTAACCCACCAGGATAGAGCACCTTGATGTCTTCTATAATGGCGTCGAATGGATCTCGTTGGAGTCGTGAGCAATCCTGACGCCACAGGTATTCACAAAGGTGATCGCTCAGGTCGTCCTTGCGCACGCCTCCCCTACATAGACGTTGTTTAAGTGGACGCCAAGAATTTTTGATGAGAATGGTAGAAGCACCAGACATCGGATCCACAAAATTAAGGTTGTGATTCTCAGCCAACTCACGAAAATTTTGGAGGGTCAGGTCGTCATACCCTTTCCAGCAGTCCGTCATTATTGTGCTTTGGGCGGCGACATGCTTTCGGATGAGACATAATAAGGTATGAATGTCCCGCTTATTATTTGGACAAATCTCCAATCGCACTTCCTTCGTCTGACGGTCTATCATACCCAAAACCCAAGAATCCTCAACAAGACGACCGGCCTCAAATTTGTTACGTCCAATCTTACACTCATCAATTTCTACCACATGGTTGGGCCCTCCAATATTAGGCTGATTATTGTAGCGGCGATCCAGACTGCCTGAAAAAAAAAATTAAATTAAAAGACCACCAAAAATATTTCGAAATTAACCCAACCTAACAAAACCTAAAGTAACCTACGTTAACACTCAATTATCTTACCTCTACAAACCTCCCTGAGGTATGAAAACCAATCTGCGATGGTGGACTCTGCTACCTCTGGTACATTCGTCTCGTGGCACTCCCTTATTGTTTGGGAGTACGAGAGTTTGACAGCAAATGCATACATTATAATAAGAACTCTTCTGGTGGGCAATCTCGTACCACTGAAAAACGTGTTATTTGCAGCAGACAAGTTAAATCGTCCATAAACCTCATGGCCGGCAACTTTTTTTTGACAAATAAAAACACCATACTTCGATCTGTCCTTTAACTCAGGGTGGAGCAATTCTCCACAAAGTGGACACTCCAAATCTGCGGGAAGCAGACCCTTCTCCCGGCACCATAGTTGTGCTTCTTCTTCAGTTGTAATAACGCTCAGAGAAGCAAGATTTAAGTAACTTCCTCCCGCTGCCATTGCGATAACGCGAATGAATATGGGAAATCGCGATCGAATGATTAATATGGCCACCGTAAAAAACAAAACAAGTTTAGTCCAAAGTAACACGATAAGAGAAATAATACCTATTACTTAAACATTTCTTACACAGAATTAACCACTCACAAAACTATCCAACGCGCTATGCTATCAAGGCCTGTTAAATGTACTGTTTAGGGATCAATTTGCAGTGAGTTCTCTTTGTTCCTCTCCTTCTGGGGTGCGTACATACCAGTGTTGCCATTTCAGCTGTTCTCCCGCTAGGTCTGGTGTTGTCCTGTTAGTTTAGCGGATCATATTTATGAAATTTGTGTTGCTGATATAAGGATTTCGCGTTTTTTTTTAGTACTTACAACGGGAAAATAATTTCACTTTACATAGACAATATAGCAGTTCACGATTTCTGCACTGTTTAATAGCGGATCGTTAAGAATCGGGTTGGCAACACTGGTACACACATAATATAGTGCACTTGCGGCTCAAATGTCAAAAACAATCACCTAAACAAAATGTTTTAAATTTCAAAAAAAAAAAAAAAAAAAAAAAAAAAAAAAAAAAAAAAAAACTAGTTTAGAAAAATACAGTATTAAGTGTATACAGGGGCGTACGCAAGGGAAGTAACAGGGTCAGAACCCCTATCTCCTTGAACTTAAAAAAAATGACACATTTAGATTTGAGTTTTTTTTATCCATAATCCCTTCCCTTCTCTAATTTTTCACTGTTAGAGTAACAAAATCTACATTCTCATAAGGCGTAGTCCTCCTACCCCTTCTTGTCGACCTGGTTTGCAAGTTGGTATAGCGCTGGCCTTCTATGCCCAAGGTTGCGGGTTCGATCCCGGGCCAGGTCGACGGCATTTAAGTGTGCTTAAATGCGACAGGCTCATGTCAGTAGATTTACTGGCACATAAAAGAACTCCTGTGGGACAAAATTCCGGCACATCCGGCGACGCTAATATACCCTCTGCAGTTGTGAGCGTCGTTAAATAAAACATAACATTTAACATCCTACCCCTTCTTCAATATATCATGCTAGTTTCATTATTTATCCTTGATGAGTTCCATGTTCCATTGTTGTGTTTATAATTACATTTATTTCAATATATTTTTTTATTTTCCTGTTATCTAAAGTAAAGTGTCTTTCCTATCATATACAAATAACTGTTGACTAAATATATATAAATGATTATTATGTAAGTGTAATAATGAGACAAGCAATTTTTTATTATGCAAAATTAAACAAAAGTTAAAATTTGTTAAAAATTGGATGATTATGAAAATATGTTTCAAAGATGTTATATGGCTATCCATGAATATAATATTAATAAATATACCATATAATAATAATAATAATAATAATAATAATAATAATAATAATAATATAATAAAAATAGCGGTACATAAAGTTTAAAATACCGATAATGTAAATTGTTTACAATATTAATAATAACCCACCCCCCTTGACAAAATCCTGCATATGCATGTATAGCAAAGAGGGAAAAAGTAATTGCAGTGAAAACAACAAAATTATAGGGTGTTTAAATACTAATTTATTGTAATAATTATGAATGAAGTATAAGGTGACACTTTAAGACAGTACGATGGCACTCATAGAATGGGAGGGTATGGTTTTCAGCTGATCATATTAATGACATTAGATATGAGTCAAACTTTTCCAGAAGCATTCATGATTAAAAGACAGTATGACAGTGGCGGTTCTATAGATGCTTAAGAATGGGGGGAGGGAGGCTGGATTGGAAAAGAAATTGTGGATAACAGAGTTCAAATGAAAAGTGATCGTGGTTATGAAAATACAATGGGCAACATTAGCACAACCATTTTTATGGAAATATATTATATTTTTTAGTCACAGGTTTCTGCATACTACTACTACTAATTCCCCAATTTGGGACATCTGGCCGACATCTATGTCTAACCACTAGGATTCAGAATACAAAGCAGAGGTTGAATTAAAAATAAAATACAATATGATTTGTAAATTATCATTTATATGTGTGCCAAAGTAGATGTACTAGATTATAGTAAATGAGAAATAATTTCCAATTGAGAGCATATAGTTTTAAAAAAACGATGTCTGAGTTTAGATTTCAATAACTTTCTTGAGTGTAATTGTGGCTTAGGCAACTCTGGCATTGAGCCATTCAATTAGATTATTGGGCTGGGTACATAAAGTGGTTATACCAGTAGAAACATAATTTGCACGAAAATGGCACTTAGACCCTTATATACTTCAAGTCTTCATTTGTTATTCTGAAGTGTTGTTTTCTACTGTTCTTAAGACAGGCATCTGAATTCATAAAATGTAATAAATAATGTGATCTAATCTATTTGAATCTACAACATTTCTGTCTACTTTAGAGATTAAAAGACCGCTATAGGTATTGTACAGGGTGCAGCAATGAATCAGGCGATATTAAAAATGTTATCATGGGTGAACGACTAGATTTATTCACCTTTATCACAGACGAACACAAAATATACATACAAGCATTTAGTTTACAAGCAATTTAACTGCATGAACAGTCTTTCTTTTGCGAAAATAACATCCTGCAAATGACTACCCTCCCTCTGTATGCAACCGGTAAGTTGTTTCCTCCCTCAGAAATTCGTTCAATTTCTTCCCAAACTCGGTGTTTCAACTCCTGAATCGCGTGTGGTCCTGGAGCACAAAAACATGAGCTTTCAAGTACCCCCAGAGAAAGAAGTCAGAGGCTGAAAGATCAGGAGACCTAGCTGGCCATCCGATATCCCCATGTCTGGAGATAACATGGCTGGGAAACAAATTCCGCACTGCTCAAAGTTACGAACCCAGGTCTTGACGGCATGAGATGATGGAACAGAATGATTGCGATGAATCCCGAACTCTCTCCGAAATTCACGCTGAGCGATCACTGTCGCCGTTTTTGTAAAATGCTTTTACAGCATAAGCACATTGCACTCCTGGCCACAACTCCATTGTAACTGAAATGCTCTGAAGTGCTTTACCAGATGGCGTCACTTTCATTCCTCCCACTCAAGCCAAAGCAAAATAAGTGTTGTTGCAAAATCGCACGATTCACTGCCGCACCTTGTACAATGCACAAGGTTTATATTATGCTATACTTCTTCCCATTATAAAGCCTGGACTAATGTAATGGAACCTGCAGAATATCTTATTCTGTGTTCTTGTGTGTCTCAGGAAAACACAACTAATGAAGTCATAGCAGGCAAAGTCAAATCCTATAAGTTATCTGAATTAATATCAATACAAATACATAGAACAATTTTCACAAAGTATCATGTGCGTGCGTGTGTATACAGGGTGATTCACGAGGAAAGGTAAAACATTTAAGATATGATATCATAGGCCATTTTGAGTGAAAAACTTCATATGAACATAGGTCCGTTTTCGAACGATGGCAGAGTTAGATGCAATTTTTGGTAAAACGTCTCGCCCAATTTGAATCAGACGTTACCAAATGCTGCTAATGTGAGACAAGGTCACCGATCGCAATGAATGACGTAACATTGGAATCTGTATTGTGAGCGATGTAGATATGAGAATGAAACCGGGTGGTGGGGCATTACAAATGTTGAATCACCTGCCCTTCTCTGATGTAATGACAAAGAACCCGCAGATAACACAAATAGCCTACATTATCACTTATCAATTCACTGCAATTCAGTCAGATCACAGTAAAGTAGTTATACAGGTACAGTTATCGGAAGTGTTAAATTGTGTTTTTCAAGATGCCTTATAAATTTTCGACTACAGAATACGCCGATATTGTGTATGTTTATGGTTTGTGTGATGGAAGTTCCTTACGTGCTGTCACTGAATATGAACGACGCTTTCCGAACAGAAGGGTACCATATTGAAGAGTACTTACTTACTGTCTATGGGGTTGGATGGAAGACTTGGTATAGCAAAGGAAGAGGCAAACGAGAGAGGCGCTAATCGACCGTATTTTGGATGCGGCATAAAGAACAGCCACGAGCAACTCTTCCGAGCGATGAGCGCGATTCACGTCCGAGCGCAGCAGTGCATTGAAGCAGAAGAAGGTACCTTTCAAATTTTGAGAAAACATCGACTCCGACGTCTAGAATATTAGGTATATGCATACATGAATATAAACTTTAAATTTGTCCGTTATGTCTCTAAATGCGAGTTAGTACAATCGAATCTCAGAAGTTTTTGTGAAATCAAAGAGCCATATCTCCGTAACCGTTCGATGTTAATGTTATGTTTTATTTAACGATGCTCGCAACTGCAGAGGTTATATCAGCGTCGCCGGATGTACCGGAATTTTGTCCTGCAGGTGTTCTTTTATGTGCCAGTAAATCTACTGACATGAGGCTGTCGCATTTAAGCATACTTAAATACCATCGACCTGGCCCGGGATCGAACCCGCAACCTTGGGCATAGAAGGCCAGCACTATACCAACTCGCCAACCAGGTCGACTAACCGTTCGAAAACGGACCCATATTCATATGAACTTTTTGACTCAGAATGACTTCAGAATTCACATCCTAAATTTTTTACCTTTCCTCATGAATCACCCTGTATATATATATATATATATATATATATATATATATATAAATACTTGTCATTTAAAACTCATGTTACAGTTCAAGATATATCTTTACTATGTACATTTCTTATGTGTCTTCGAAGATAATCCATCAAAGCGAAATTTTTATCACAATAATTACATTTGTAGTATTTCTCATTTGTGTGAGTTATTAGATGTGTTCGAAGGCAATGTTTGCGAACAAAACTCTTACCACATAAGTTGCACTTGTTGGGTTTCTCCAGTGCGTGAGATAAAGTATGTCCTGCAAGATGATGCTTACTAGCGTAACACTTTTCACAGAGGGAACACTTAAAAGGTTTTTCGTCTGTGTGTGTTAATAAATGCGATTTTATATAAGCACGTTTTGCAAATCTCTTTCCACAAAAGTTGCATTTATACTGCTTCTCATCCCTGTGAAGAATGGAGTGATCATAAAGACGGGTTTGCAGTGCAAAACTCTTGTCACAGAACTCGCATTTGAATGGCTTGTCCTGTGTGTGAGTGACTTTGTGTTGCTGCAGACATTTCATTTGTGCGAAATCTTTATGACAAATCTCACACTTGAAAGGCCTATCGGCTTTGTGTCTTGCTTCGTGACTTCGAAGATGATCTTTCCGTATAAAATTCTTATCACAAACATTGCAACTGAAAACTTTCTCACGTGTATGTGTTTTCATGTGCACTCGAAGATATGGTAATAATGCAAAACTCTTCTCACAAATGTTACACTTAAAAGGTTTTTCGTTCGTGTGAGTTCTTACATGTTTTTGAACATGTTGCTTATGGTCAAAGCTCCTCTCACACGCATTGCATTTAAAAGACTTCATTTCTTGTTTTTTGCACTTCTGTTGCCCCAGCTTTTCTGGAGTCATCATACGGTCACTTTTCTGTATCCTTATGTCATGAGAAGAGGACTGCGTGGACCTAAAATCCAAATATTCTTGATTAAAAAACTGAACACCAAAACATTTGATATCACAAGAACCTGTCGGAATATTTATGGTTATCAGATATCCAGGTTTCTGTCGACATCCCTAGTTTTTCATGCATCTTGGTATATCCAGGGGATTTTACTAAATTGCCAAAGTCCGGTTTTAAATAGCGTTTTGCATTTTAAAATTCGTTCATACACTTTCAAAAGTAATTATAATCGATACATGAATAAGGACTATAATTTTTGCAGCTGGAGAAGTTGGTGTCACTCAAATGCAGTTTATATAAATTACTGTAGGCCTAGTAACAATAGATCTCTGATGTTGAACTTCAAAGTATATGCGATATACTGCATGATGCAGTGGAAAATACAAGTCAGTGTTAGATTACTAATCTCTCCCTACAAGCCTCATTATCTTGAAGTTGGTGGAGCGGGGGTTGTGTGTATCCAATGAAACCGGGAACTGTACTAGTAGAGTTATTCATACAAGAGAGGTCACAGTGGAGGTACCAGACAATGAAGCGGCTTACCATACAAAATCCAACCCAAAGGGGGACTCCCAGTTGGAGGACCTCAGTGGGTCTCCCAGCTGGAGCACTGCTACCATATATGGGCTCTGGTCTACTCAAGCAAAGGTATCAACACATTGTCCCGAGGGCTGTATGGCACTGGAGTTGTAAAATAACAGTGTCCAAAAAGGCCCTTAAACCACCCGCCGAGGAACAAGAGGAGACGAAGGGCATGGCATACATCCCATTCTATGGCCCCATCTCAGGCAAGATTGGCAGACTGCTAAGAAAACACAGGATTAAGACCATCCACAAGCCGCCCACAAAGATCCAGAACTTGCTGAGACCAGTTAAGGACGACCTTGGTCTTAGGATACTTGGTGTCTACAAAATACCTTGTGCGTGTGGGAAATAGATGGGATGCACCATTATGGAATGCTGCAAGGAACATCAACGCAGCATAAGACTGTACTACCCCGATAAGTCTGCAGTAGCCCAACACAGCCTACAAACGAGTCACAAGATAGATTTCGGCGCCACCACCATCTTTGACAAGACATGAGGTTACAGGGACTTGGTTATCAAGGAAGCCATCGAAATCCAGCTAGATGGCAATAATTTCAATAGAGATGGGGGTCTACAGCTGAGTACAGCATGGAAACCTGCCATCAATACGCTTCGACCACCAGCACATGGCAGACAGTCGGGACCAGCAAGTAGCTCCTGATTGGCTACTGCTTCCACCAATCAGAATGTGCCTTGCGGTCGAGACTAGGAACTAGCTCCTGATTGGCCTCAGCGGGAAGCCCTACTGTTGCATATATACCGGCTAGACGTGGTCCCACATCACTTCATTCCCTGAAGAAGATGGCAGAGCTAGCCATCGAAAGCTTGGAAGCAAATCTCCAACTAACCTGGCTGAGAATCCGAGAAGAGTTATTCTACATCAAACGCCGGGAAACCCTCAAGTCATACTTTGTTCCAATGTTTTGACAACTAGTCATGCTCTGTGTACAATCGAAAGGATGAAATTGCACTTTTCCTTGGATACTCAGAAATTATATTTTATTGTACACTGAGACAGTATTAGAAGCAGTTCTTAGTTACTTCTTTTTAGAACGAGTTATTTAACAATGTTGTCTTAGCTACGAGGTTATACTTCAGCATTGATATTATGGTCAAATCATGTATTTCTGTCACATAATTAACGTTCGTAGATATTACAATATTTAGAATTGAAATATCGGCCTAAATAGTCCATGTTTCAATTGAAGCCAGGAGAATTAATAACAGCTCATAGCACATTATACTCACGTTTGAGTCAAGCCATCATCTTCTCTGTCGTCTGGTCTCGGTTCTTCCTTTACAAAATCCACATTCCACGCCTCTTCCTAAACAAGGAAAATTACAGTGGAATACAAAGAAACCGGTATGCACGAAAGTCTCATGAGCAGCAACTCGAGAGTAATAAAAAATATAGTAACTGCACAAAAAAAAAAAAAGTATTGACTGCTTATTGTAGGTATAGAGGGGTTCACGTAAGGTTAGTTCCTAAAAAGCTTGAAGTGCCGTCATGTTACACATTTACAATTAAACATGCAGAATTTCATTACATATGTATGAAATTATATTCTCTTTTGACTATTTCTGAAATAAATATACAATGTGAAATCACTCTAATCATTTTTAAAATACCCTGTATAACATTCTGGAATAAATGAAGTCTATGAAAGTGATAAGATCAACACAACTAACCTCGTCTTCATATTTCACCATAGAAACGGAAACTTCATTTACTTCATATTTTATATTTGGTAAATCATTATTGCTGAAATTTGTAGGTTCCATCTTGATCTCATTCACATTAAGTTCCATGGAATTCCCTGCCTGTGTATCAAATATGGCAAATAAATAACGAGAAACAAAATCACCCTGTGTAAAAAAAAAGTATTTCTTTATAATTGTGAAACTGCAGAAAAGTAGGATGTATTTACATACTTGGCTTCAAGTCGTATGTACCATAAACAAAAGACAAATAAAGTGGAGACACCAATTTTGCACCGGCATAAGAGCGTAAAGTTGCTGTAAAAGTGGTGGCCAGCAAAGAGGCAGGATCGGATGCCATGCATGTAAGCTTTTTGGTAGCTACATGGATAGGAAGTGAGTTTTTGTAAGGTCGAATATCAGTGACAAGTAAGGCTTTTGTTATGCCTTGCATATACGCATCTTGGTTGGTAGGTGAATATGGATAGATACATCCGCCTTCCCTTGGTAACGCAATTATAAAGCATTATAGCCTACATATCTAATAAAAGGCATCTGAGAAACAAACTGTGATATCAATTACCATTGACAGTGGTTTCTCTTCTCCATATGCATCTTCGTTCTTTGGCATCAATGGATCAATCTCCATTTCTGTTTTAATGATGTTATCCATGATGACTGAAAACAAAATCTTCAATTTTACTATCTATCTTCATGTAACAACAGACTCGTCATACTTATCAGTTTAGACCAACGTTCTCATGTAACAAGAAATTTTACAACATTATTTGTAAACTAGAAAAGAAAAACAACAGTCCCCATAAGTTATGCCTGTACCCTCATACATCGATATAAAGTGCACCATTTATATATAATCATTTATACTATTTCTTGTATAAAGTAAAAAAAATTCGAATATTGTAATGAGTCCTAGTTTTCATGAATATTTATATTCAGTATCTATAGGATACAAATGATTAACTACAGAAATTTCTAATGCAGCTCAACCTTTGGGATTAATGATTAATCAAGAGAAAGCTAAGTATATGGTAATGCCTAACGCTAAAACTAGAAACATTCCTCACAACATATCAGTAGGAGATGTGACGTTTGAAGCAGTTGAACAATTTAAATACTTGGGCGCCATAATCGATTACAACTGCGATACGAGCGTAACTGTTAAGGACAGAATACTGGCAGGCAACACAGCATACTTTGCAAATGTTAAATTAGTTGGCTAATTACAAGAACAATCAAACTAAACATATACCACACTTTAGTTCGACCGGTAATAACATATGGATCTGAGGCATGGACACTAACTAATACAGAAGAATTTCTCCTACGGTGTTTCGAGAGAAAGATTCCAAGAAGAATATATGGACCGGCATATGAAAACAACGAATGACGGATATGTTATAATGAAGGAATCAATCAACTGATTGGGGGACAAGATATTGTCAAATTTATAAAATCCCAGAGGTTGAGATGGCTAGGGCACATACAGAGAATGGACGAAAACAGAATTCCCAAGAGAATATTACAATAGAAGAAGGAAAGGAAGACCTAAGAAGAGATAGCTGGATGGGGTCATCAGGGACCTAGAAATAATGGGAGTGAGGGGTTGGAGAAAGAAGACTGAAGATAGGACAGAATGGAGGACTGTTGTACGAGCGGCCAAAACCCACCCAGGGTTGTAGTGCCAGTTGATGATGATGATGATCTATAGGATACAATCATACTTTGGTCTCTGTACCAAAGCAGGCAGAGTAACAATCAAGGCAATCCAAATATACTATGTTGCTTCATTAAAGACAAGGATATATAAAGGCTCCTCCTTTAACAAGGATTGCAGGTATCAGTCACTGTGAGATTTCGTCTTCTATGATACAAATACAGTGAAAAGTTGAAATATATTTATAATACAAAAAGTTTCTTTCTAGTTGAGAATAACTTTTATGAAGGTGAAATCACCTACATACTAGATAAGTTAAATAGCAATTTAGTGAAGTTTCCAAACTCTGAAATCATTGCATTGGGATATTATGTGCGATTTAATTTAAATAAATTCACAAAATGGGTTTACTACATGTTGCTGGAATGAGTACTAGACCTCTCTACTGAAGTAAGATTAATAATAGAATACATGTTGCTGGAATGAGTACTAGACCCCTCTACTAAAATAAGATTACTTATAGAATACAATGCTTAAAAGTCTAGCAAAATCATTCAGAAAGTTGACTGAACAGATGAATATTTATTCTGTGGCTCATAAAGCAGCGAAAGCAAGAACTTATTTTTGCATCCTTATGAAGTGTTTTAACTCTGTGAAGTTCTGGCTGATAACATATTATCAGACGTCATTGCATCTCACTTAACAATATGTGTGAAGAGGGAAAACAACTGTTTCATACACCTTAGTCTGATTAGTAAACTATGTTACTAATAAGTGATATATCCAATGGAGGGTAAAAGGAACTTACCACTTTACATTATCTCCTGGCTTAGTTGACTCATGACTGATGACTTATTCATGTCACAAAGTTATAAGGATCCAACCAGTCTTCGGATTGCTGGCTAAACAAACATAAATTAAAGTGTCAGACATGCATGCATTAAAACCTTCAATCACGAGAGGCATACTATTCATTATTGTGAATGATTAGCCATGATGATGAAGAACTTTAGTTTCGACTGCTGGCTTATGTTAACTCCAGAAATACTAGAATTTGATCATCTGAAAATTCGTATCGCTGTACTCAAATAAACCGAACCACACCCAACGAAAACAGGAATATGGTGTGCTTCATCCTGATCATGAATTAGGCCTATAAGACTAAAATTTTAAGAAAATGCCGCTCGGCTCTGGTTAGAATTTAAGATGTGGGGATTAATGCCAGATGAAATAACGCCATAAACTGGCTTCTGGTCTTTCCCTTGGCTGCTTTATTCTGCCATATATTTTCGTGCTAAAGATGTTCTGTTAATTACACAGCACAGATATAGACTTTATGACTACACAGAACCGTTACTCATGACAGAATTAAAGAATGGCACTATGTAGGCCTAAGTTATCTTATAGCATGATTCTATTATGATATCAAAATACTTTGATTAGTGAATCTGTGTTTGAAACTATGACTTGTTACAATATGGGCAATGATCATTACCTATATAGTAAACATTTTAAACCTCTAATTCACAGCTAGATTCAAGAGTCATACACTAACCCTAAACTTGCCGAAAACATTTCTATGAGAGCACTAAAGGCAATATACTGATTATGTTAAGAAATGGAAAGTGCCACAGACGCTGAAAGTACAAAAGTTTATGATATTTCCTGGAGAAAAGAGAAACTAGCACATAGGATGTTCTGGTGATTTCGGAAGTGAAAATCGTGAAATTTAGAAGGAATATTTGTGAAGATAGAGTTGAATATTTGAGGATTTTATAGGGATATACTTTTTAGAAATGAGATGTGAGTTATATAATGCAGGTGAGTATGTGGTATTTTCTAGTACTGTAAGAAAAGGAAATGTAGGCCTAAGGATATAAAACACAAGATAGCCTACAACATAATGTGAAAAATGCATAATCTGTATTAATGGAATAAACACACAAGAATAGTGAAACAGAAGAAATAACAATAAAATTTACACATAGTTTTCGTGAATTTCTTTGTACATTCGTCACTACAGTAGCCCCTCACAGACCTATAGGCTACTGACAAAGTCGTCAAACAAAAAATCACTTGTCTTTGCCCAGCACTTGAAAATCCTACACTCAAATGCCGTCATCCGAATCTTCAGATAGACCACCAGGATAGAGCACCTTGATGTCTTCTATAATGGCGTCGAATGGATCTCGTTGGAGTCGTGAGCAATCCTGACGCCACAAGTATTCACAAAGGTGATCGCTCAGGTCGTCCTTGCGCACGCCTCCCCTACATAGACGTTGTTTAAGTGGACGCCAAGAACTTTTGATGAGATTGGTAGAAGCACCAGACATCGGGTCCACAAAATTAAGGCTGTAATTCTCAGCCAAATGACGAAAATTGTGGACGGTCAGGTCTTCATACCCTTTCCAACAGTCCGTCATTATTGTGCTTTGGGCGGCGACATGCTTTCGGATGAGACGAAATAAGGTATGTATGTTCCGCTTATTATTCGGACAAATCTCCAATCGCACTTCCTTCGTCTGACGGTCTATCATACCCAAAACCCAAGAATCCTCAACAAGACGACCGGCCTCAAATTTGTTACGCCCAATCTTACATGCATCAATTTCTACTACGTGGTTGGGCCCTCCAATATTAGGCTGATTATTGTAGCGGCGATCCAGACTGCCTGAAAAAAATAATAATAATGTGGCAAAGATCACCTAAAATATTTCGAAACTAACCTAACCTAAGCTAACATAATCTGACCTAGGATAACAAAACCTAAAGTAACCTATATCTTACGATGTTTGGTGACGTATACACGTCCATTGATGTGACATATTAATGAATTTAAATACTATTATAGCCACAATCATGCCATGGCATGAAAGAAAAATTTCACAACCTCGAGCGGGAATCGAACCTGCGACTTCCTGTACTCCGGTCAGGCGCTCTACCACCGAGCTATCGAGTTCGTCTCACGCCAAACGCTTCGAATCATTCTTTCATACTGGCGACTCTATTATAGAGTACTGTCCATAGCGTCTGCGCTAGTCAGCACTGCTTATGGGTTGAAAGAAACTTTACAAATGTAATCTTCATCTTACGAAATTCATTAATATGTCACATCAACGGACGTGTTATACGTCACCAAACATCGTAAGATGAAGATTACATTTGTAAAGTTTCTTTCAACCCATTAGCAGTGCTGACTAGATCAGACGCTATGGACAGTACTCTATAATAGAGTCGCCAGTATGAAAGGATGATTCAAAGCGTTTGGCGTGAGACGAACTCGATAGCTCAGTGGTAGAGCGCCTGACCGGAGTACAGGAAGTCGCAGGTTCGATTCCCGCTCGAGGTTGTGAAATTTTCCTTTCATACCATGGCATGATTGTGACTATAATAGTATTTAAATTCATCAACCTATATCTGCCTTAACACTCCATTATCTTACCTCTACAAACCTCTCTGAGGTTTGAAAACCAATCCGCAATGGTGGACTCAGCTATATCTGGTACATTTATCTCGTCGCATTCCCTTATTGTTTGGTAGTACGAGAACTTGACAGCAAACGCATACATTATAATAAGAACTCTCCTGGTGGGCAATCTCGTACCGCTGAAAAACGTGTTATTTGCAGCAGACAATTTAAACGGTCCATAAACCTCATGACCGGCAAATTTTTTTTGACAAATAAAAATACCATATTTCGCACTGTCCTTTAATACAGGGTACAACAATTCTCCACAAAGTGGACATTCCATACTTGCGGGAAGCAGACCCTTCTCCCGACACCATAGTTGTGCTTCTTCTTCAGTTGTAATAATGCTCAGCGAAGTAAGATTTAAGTAACGTCCTCCTGCTGCCATTGGATAACACGAATGAATATGAAAAGTCGCACCGTAAAAAATAGAACCAGTTTAGCCGAAAGTAACGCGATAAGAGAAATAATACCTATTATTTAAAAATCTCTTACACAGAATTAGTCACTCACAAAACCACCCATCGCGCTATTCTATCAAAGCGCGTGACATCGTAAATGTACGTTTGACGATCAATTTGCAGTGAGTTCTCTTTGTTAAGTATAATAACTCACAATCAAGCAGGCCTATAATAATAATAATAATAATAATAATAATAATAATAATAATAATAGTAATAATAATAATAATAATAATAATAATAATAATAATAAACTCCAGAACATGGATTGCACCCTTTCCCTCTTACTTCAAAATTCCAACCTTGTGCACACAAAATAAATTATTGGCACTGAAAAGCGCCTTTTCGTAAATATGATGCGCATTCGACAAACTCAGACAATCTGCTCTTTTTAGTACCGTATTTTAAGACATAATTTGGTAGGTGCAATCCGTGTTCTAAAATTTTCCCAATAATAATCCGAGGCACGAAGGTCCATGAAGGACCATGACCGACCAGCCGCTTGCTGGTCTCACGTACATATGCCGAAGCAGAGGTGTACGATCATCCAACCAGAACGGAGGTATCGTGTGGTTAGCACGATTATCCCCCAGCCATTATAGCTGGCTTTCGTAAACAGATTTCGCTGCCTATTGTAGCTCTCCAAGTGCATCACGATGCTGGGTGGACACCAGTCCCATACGCTGGCCGAAATTTCATTAGAAAATTTCTTCCCCCATGAGGACTCAAACAAGCGCGTATTCCGTAACGCGAGTCCCAGGCAGGATGCCTTAGATCACAACGCAGGACAATATTATTATATCATAAATAAAATTAAATAAACAGAAAATGTCCCACAGCATTCTAATTTAACTCCAGTCAATGAATGGCATCATCTTGCTGAATTAATTTTTTTTTTCATTTTTTAATACCGGTATAGGAAAGTTTTTCAATCACTCTGAACATTCCATTGCTTTTATGTTCACTACCAATAAGTTAACAATTGTTCCCAGGTTCAAATCTTTGTCAGGACAAGTTATCTGATTCTGACTTTTTCCGGAGAGCAAATGCATAGTGACTTTCAGTGCTGGACCCTACTCATTTCGCTGGCATTATCACCTTCATTTAACTCAGATGCCAGCTGATGAACATTGCAGTTCATAAAGCTTCGTAAAATAGACAAATTGTCCTTTGACAAGAAAAACAAAAAAGACGTTTCATATTGCGAAATGTACATTGCTCGTTGCTGAGTATTTTGGGCGATTTCATATTCGTTCATTCATTCGGCCATCCTTGCTCCTCGGAAAACAACTGACAATCACTGTGGCATGCTGATTTTAATATAGTGAATGCGATTTGTTTTTAGTCTTAAAATGTCAGAAGAAAATGGAAAACAGTTTATGCTGACCACCAAGGAACTTCTTGAAGTGCAGGAAGAGATGAAAGTCGGTCAGAGCCAAATCCGGGCTGTAGGGGGGGATAGTCAATTTGTTCCCAGCCAAATTTCGAGATGAGATTTTGGGTGTCACGAGCTGTGTGTGGCCGAGCATTGCCATGAAGCAACACAACTCCGTCGGTCAGCATCCAACGTCTCTTGTTCTGAATTGCGTGACGGAGCTTCATCAAGGTCTGACAATAGGTTTCTCTATTAATGGTTTCACCCCGAGGTAAGAATTCGATGAGTAGGACTCCTTTTCTGTCCCAAAAAACAGTGCACATGATCTTGCGTGTTGACATGGTTTGTTTGAATTTCTTTTTCTTTCGCGATGCAGTGTGCCTCCATTCCATGGATTGCTGCTACGATTCAGGTGTCATGTGAGACACCCAAGTCTCGTCACCTGTCACGATATGGCCAAGAAACTCATCGCCTTGCTCACTGTAACGTGTGAGAAAGCTCAATGCACTGCAAGCTCATTTGGTTTTGTGTTCCTCAGTGAGCATCTTGGGTACCCATCGTGAGCACAATTTTCGATATCGTAATCGATCTGTCACAATTTTGTAGAGAACACTCCACGACATTTGTGGAAAATTCAATGAAAGCGAAGAAATTGTGAACCTCCTGTCCTCATGAATTTTTTCATCGACAGCACGCACCAAATCGTCATTGATCAAAGATGGCCGACCGGTACGCTGCTCGTCATGCACAGAGACGTGGCCCTCGTTGAACTTCCTAACCCATCTCCTGACCATTCCATCACTAATGGCATCATTACCATACACCTCACAAAGTTGACGATGAATGTCAGCTGGTTTGATGCTTCTCGCATTCAAGAAACGGATAACAGACCGCATCTCACAGTCGGCAGGGTGCTCGAGCACTTTAAACATTTCAACTGATCACAACTAACCACACACACACGGAATGAAGCTCTGCAACTGCATGCACAACTTGCCTGAGGACTGAAGAAGAAAACACGCATGCGCAAAATAACGATTGCAGCAATGCAACACCTAATAATTGAAAACGGAACTTACTTTAAGAACACGCCTCGTATATCGACAGGCCAGTTCAAAAAAGAAAAAAAACAGGAAATTTAAAGTTTAGAGAATACTGCATTTTAAAGTTTCATGTTTCTGTGAACAATCCAATTGATAACATTCTAATTGAAACTTATAGTATTTATAAAACACTATTAATACATTTCTGACTGTTAACAGACTTCGCAGTAATTTCAATGATCCTTGGATATTTCACAGCTCAACACAGAAGTTTAAAATACAGTTTTCTAAAAATTTTAATTTTGAGTTGTTTTCCTTTTAACTGGTCCGTCGATATGTGAACTCCTATGTACATTTACTATGTGCCTAAATATACGTTTTGATTTGATGACCTGAAATAAAGAAGGATCTGTCATTTTCAAACTTTCGAGGAAAGTGAGAAGGAAATGGAAATTATTCCTTTTCTTGTAGTTCTGGCAGTAGGGCTAATAACTAAAAGAGCTCAAATGTCATTATGTTGAAGATATTGGAACATACATAACCTGCTATCTATGAATGCCTAATGAAATCATAAAGGAACAATTCTCATTTAGGTTATAAGGCTGGGTACATGACGTGGATATATCAATAGAAACATATTTTGCACGAAAATGGTACTTAGACCTTTATTTACTTCAAGTCTTCATTTGTTTTTCTGAATTCTTTTTTCTGCTGTCCTTAGATTCTACAACATATCAATTCATAGACTGCAATAAATAATCTGATCTAATCTAATCCAATCTATAAAATTTCTATCTTTTTTAGAGCCAAAAGAACAACAATAGGTATTGTACAATGCACAAGATTTATGTTGCAATATACTTCTTCCCATTATAAAGCTTGGACTAATGTAATGGACCCTGCAGAGTACAGAGTATCTTATTCTGTGTTCTTATGTGTCTCAGGAAGAGACAACCAATGAAAAGTCAAATTCTATGAGTTACCTGAATTAATA
Organism: Periplaneta americana; assembly: GCF_040183065.1. NCBI lineage: Eukaryota > Metazoa > Arthropoda > Insecta > Blattodea > Blattidae > Periplaneta > Periplaneta americana. The sequence continues at coordinate 19,850,010 of NC_091118.1, read as the reverse complement.
CCAATACGAATATGAAGAACAATTTTCATAAACTCTGGCGCACGTGTGGGTGTGTATATATGCACAAAAAGACGAGAAAATTACTCGTCATTTAAAACTCGTGTTACAGTTCAAGATATATCTTTACTATGTACATTTCTTAAGTGTCTTCGAAGATAATCCATCAAAGCGAAGTTTTTATCACAATAATTGCATTTGTAGTGTTTCTCATTCGTGTGAGTTATTATGTGTGTTCGAAGAGCACGTTTACGAACAAAACTCTTACCACACAAGTTGCACTTGTTGGGTTTCTCCGGTGCGTGAGATAAAGTATGTCCTGCAAGTTGATGCTTACTAGCATAACACTTTTCACAGAGAGGACACTTAAATGGTTTTTCGTCTGTGTGTGTTAATAAATGCGATTTTATATAAGCACGTTTTGCAAATCTCTTCCCACAAAAGTTGCATTTATACTGCTTCTCATCCCTGTGAAGAATGGAGTGATCATACAGACGGGTTTGCAGTGCAAAACTCTTGTCACAGAACTCGCATTTGAATGGCTTGTCCTGCGTGTGAGTGACTTTGTGTTGCCGCAGACACTTTATTTGTGCAAAATCTTTATGACAAATGTCACACTTGAAAGGCCTCTCAGCTTTGTGTCTTGCTTCGTGTCTTCGAAGATGAATGCGCAGTGCAAAACTTTTGTCACAAACGTTGCAACTGAAGGATTTCTGGTCTGTGTGTGTCAATACGTGTGCCCTAAGATACGGTAATAGAGCAAAACTCTTCTCACACGTGTCACACTTAAAAGGTTTTTCGTTCGTGTGAGTTTTTATGTGATTGTGAAGGACTTGCTTACTTCCAAAACGCCTCTCGCAAATGTTGCATTTGAAAAACTTCGACTCTGCTTCTGTAGGACTCTGCTGCTTCATATCTTCCAGTGTGACAATGTAGTCACTTTCTTGGGTTCTCGCACCCTCATGGGAAACAGGCTTTAAGGACCTGAAATAAATATATTCCTAATTAATAATAATAATAATAATAATAATAATAATAATAATAATAATAATTAAGTGATGATGATGATAATAATAATAATAATGAGTGATAATAATAAGTGATGATGATGATGATGATAATAATAATAATAATAATAATAATAATAATAATAATAATAATAATAACAACATTTATATTCCTAAGACACATATCCAGCTTTGTGAATTTAGTTAATGGTGGTCTTGTTTAGATGTGGGAAAAATAAAATTTCTACATTTTTCTGAAAAATTTTTCATGAGTGATTAATTTTTTACTTTCTTCACTCCCTTGATTACAGCATCAAGGGCTACACACACATATTGGTCATTGAGTAATTCTCATTAATCATCAGCTTATCACATGAAAATCGTAAGTCCTCTAACTTTTGATGGTTGTGTCAATACTGACTCCAAAACAAGTTTGTTTACCGTAACATTCATACTGAATAACTAACAAGCATTGGCAATATTCAGAGAACTATACTCATCTAATCTAAATTGTTTCAATATTATGGAACTGATGTAAGCCTATCATTTTAAATTAATTGGTTATTGCTGGCTAAGGCAATTGTTCCTATGGTGTGTGATCTGTGATCCCCGACCTCGTTAAGTATGTACACTCCTCTTTTTTATTTTTTTACAAATCATTCATGACCCACATGTCAGTCACACAAGGAAGGTTACTAGAACTTTCCATTCAGAATCCTTAATCTACAGTTACTTTGAGTTTGGATACAAGAATATGGAATAACGAAATGTAAAAATAAGAATATCAGACAGCCACACGCCTGAAACACAGACAAATAAATCTATTTAGGTGCGACTGCACGTGAGTAAAATTGAATGTTACTGTCACTCCCAATATATTTAAGATTCATGAAGAAAAAAAAAAGTTATAATATTATTGTAATACACACTTGCTTTGATTCAATTGTGTCCTTTTTATCTGCAATCCAGACTTGTGAAATATATTTGAAAACATATATAGTGCATCTACGTAAAGATTAATTTTTGGTCCTACAGAATTTATCTGTTATGGTAACAATGGTTATTAGAGGAGAAATATTCGCTCTGGTGCCAGGTATCAAGCCCCAATCCTTGTTCTACATACCAAGTGCTTTAACCACTGAGCTATGCCAAAGTTCAATCCACAGTACCGGATCATTGTTACCATAACAGATAAATTCTGTATGACCAAAAAATTAATCTTTATGTAGATTCTTCGCCCAACAGTACATACACTGTGGAATCCCGGCCACCAAGTCACTCAATTGAGTGCGCTCCTGGTATAATGGCATATAATTATACATACTAGGTTCAAAAAGTTCCCGGAATTTGCTAGTATCATAGAAACAACGTACCTTAAACACTATTCTACAGCATTCCCTTCAAAATAGTTGCCTTCCGCAACAACACACTTTTGCCAACGCGTGTAGAGTTCTTGGAAGCAGGCCTGGAAGCCATTTTGTGAAACCCGTCTTAGTGCTCTCGTCGCGTTTGCGATAACCTCTTCAGCATTGAATCTCCGTCCTTTCAGATGACTTTTCAGACGGGGAAACAGAAAGTAATCAGGTGGTGAGAGATCACTGCGTCCCGGAGGCGACGGAGGATTTCTACGTACAATTCTTTCGTTACAGTACTACCTTCTGGAATGAACTCATGGTGGATGAGACCCTGAAAGTCGAAGAAAACTTCCTTTGGAAGTGTCCCTAGGAAATGTTTGCTTCCGAGGAGATGTTTTCGATTTCCACTCAGATGACTGTCGTTTAGGGACTGGGTCGTACAAGTAGCACCAAGTTTCATCTCCAGCAATAATTTTGTTTAAGAAATCACCATCTTCATCAGCCATACTGATCATGTCCCCAGCAAGAGCAAGAGGAGTAGAAATACTATTCTACTCCTCTTGAGCAAGAGTCATTCTTGTTTCTTTCTGTTCTGCCGACAACATTTTCGGAACCAACTTCTGAGACACGTAATGCATGTTGAGATGCTTGTGAAGAACATTGTGTAATCTTAATGTCTCTGCAGGAGTTTTGTGTTTGTACGTTGTTCTGTGGACGTTAATTACAAAATGCGACGAACAAACAAAACACTATGATAAACAATTGCCTACAACTCAAAACCAGCAATCGCCATTATCAACAAACTTTAAGGAAATGACATCATGAATGTTACCAACAAAACAAATGTATAACATCCCTTGTTATATATTAATACGAAAAATGGTAGTAAAATTCCGGGAACTTTTTGAACTAAGTAGTATGTCAACATATATGTCGAACATAGAGTAAGGCCACAAAGGGAAAAACACTAGAGGAGGGACATTCGATCTGATGCTGTGGATTGAACTTCGGTGTAGCTCAGTAGTTAGAGTGGTTGGTACATAGAACAAGAACCCGGGTTCGATCCCCGGTGCTAGAGCGAATTTTTCTCGTCTATTAACCATTATATAGTGCATGTTTACCATTAAGTAAGGTGAATTAGTGCAAGCTCACAACACACACTACTCACGTTTCAATCAAATCGTCGTCATCCTCGGTCTCATCTGACACTGGCTCCTCCTTGACAGCATCCGTATTCCATGACTCTTCCTGAACAAGGAAGATGACATTGAAAAATTAACAAAAAATTACGTCAAAAGCAGCAACGAGAGCACTAAAAATTGTATGAAATAAATGTACAACAAATTGCCCTTATTGTTCTGTGTATTAAGAGTCTTATATCATCCAATCATGAAGGTAACCAAATATGCTTTCATATATGCCTAATATTAGAGGACGGTTGTTCTGTATGGTTGTGAAACTTGAACTCTCATTTTGAGAGAGGAACAGAGGTTAATGGTGTTTGAGAATAAGGTGCTTAGGAAAATATTTGGGGCTAAGAGGGATAAAGTTACAAGAGAATGGAGAAAGTTACACAATGCAGAACTGCACGCACTGCATTCTTCACCTGACGTAATTAGGAACATTAAATCCAGACGTTCGAGATGGGCAGGGCATGTAGCATGTATGGGCGAATCCAGAAATGCATATGGAGTGTTAGTTGGGTGGCCTAAGGGAATGAGACCTTTAGGGAGGCCGAGACATAGATAAGAAGAAAATATTAAAATGGATTTGAGGGAGGTGGGATATGATGATAGAGAATGGATTAACCTTGCTCAGGATAGGGACCAATGATAGGCTTATGTGAGGGCGGCAATGAACCTGCAGGTTCCTTAAAAGTGGTAAGTAAGTAAAATATTCGAGGAACATTGAAATCTATGAAACTGATAAGAGCAAGATAACTCACCTCATCTTCATACTTAACGACAGGAAATGAACTGCAATCTTCATTTTTTTCACATTTTATATTTGATTCGGCATCAGTGTTCGGTTCTGGAGGTTCTATCTTGATCTCATTCACATTAACTTCCAAGAAATTCCCTGCCTGTGTATGAAATATAAGAAAGAAAAAATTAGTAAGAAATTAATCTCTCTTAAAAAAAAAAAAGACAGCACTGGGTAACTAGTGAAGTCAGAGAGTATTTATGGACTTAGAACTACGTTAGTCAGGAAGGGAGGTTCTGGCGAAATTTGCGAAAGAACTGTTTTGAATTTGTTTCCTTTCTTGAATGAATAAATGAATGAGTTTACAAACCACAGAATATGCTAAAACTACAGACTAACAATACTGGAATTCACTGTTTGAGCCGATGTAGATGGGTGCAGTGACACATCTTACCGTTCTACAGTCATTGAGTGCACAGAGCTCATTTGCACCACTGCTCTCTGCCATTTCTTGTACTCCACAGCAGTAGTCTTGGGCTTGTTTGATTCATCTTGGGATGCCCTTTTTCTACTGCTGTACTTGTCTCCACTTTTGCATATTCTCAACTGTTTAATTTTTTGGCATTTTGAAACTTCACAAATTCTCACGACTACATTTTGAAAGTTGAGGATTTACCCCGCATCACTTTTTTTTTTTAAATTTATTTAGTAGATCTCGTTGCAGTCGATCGATCGATACCTCACACAACCACAGCAGTCCAGATTTCGCGGGGTTATATACAATAGCCTCAGAACGTAGTTTTGAAAGCATGTTTTGCTCCACCCACCTTCCCATCTTGAGGGTCTGACTGATTTCTTGCAGAACTTGCGGTTACAGGACACCTTTGTCTACACGGTGGTATACTTTTCGTTTTACTATGTAATAATAATAATAATAATAATAATAATAATAATAATAATAATAATCCGTGGTGCTACAGCCCGTGGAGGGCCTAGACCGACCTAGCCGGCTGCTGGCCTCACGCCCACATGCCGAAGCAGAGGTGGACGATCATCCAACCAGAATGGAGGTATCGTGTGGTTAGCACGATCATCCCCCCAGGCTTATGGCTGGCATTCACAACCGGATTTCGCTACCTATCGTAGCTCCCCAAGTGCATCACGATACTGGGTGGGCACCGGTCCCATACACTGGCCAAATTTTCATGAGAAAATTTCTTCCCCCATGAGGAATCGAACCAGCGCGCATTCCGTAACGCGAGTCCTAGGCAGGACACCTTAGACCACGACGCCACGGCGCGGGACCATTTTACTATGTTCATTTCTTTAAAAGTTATAACGAATTCTAATGCAACACTTTTATTTAGACAAGTTGCCAAGTGGTTGATGAACTACCATTCTGAATACAAATATGTAGCTCTATGTCAAAAAGAAATCATGAAAATATAACAAAAAAATGGCAGAGGACTTCCAGAATCCCTGTAAATGTGTATGTGTGTGGAAGTGGAACGTTTAAGTAGTTAATGGTTGTGTAATTTTAAATAGCATAATCATAAGCAAAGAAATTGAGCTTTTAATAAATATCGAAACCAGTGCAAGAATATAAATTCAGCATTCGCTGCTTGAGCAACAAGTAATATCTTGAAAGTAATACATATACGACGATATTCAAACATCACTTATATGTGCAATAATGATATGCTATGGGTTGCTAAGAAGTGAGATGTGCACAAAGTATTACAGAAATGGTAATGGACATTTTTCCCTGAATAGGTGCCCACTTTAATGTTCCATGTGAAATAAAATCACGTTATCATTTACCGTTGAGAGTGGTTTCTCTTCTTTTTCATTTACGTCTTCAATCTTTGGAATCAAGGGGTCCATCTCCAGTTCATCCATGCTGACTGGGAAAAAGAAAAAAAAATCTGAAATTTTGCTAACTGTCTGCATCTAAAAATAAAATCAATATACATACAACAGAGACGTTGAAACACCCTCGAGATTAGGCTATACAGCAACGTTTATAAGATTACAACAAGAAATACGAAGGAAGGAATTTGTTAACATAGTATGTATTTTGTGTAACAGTTGGTTTGAGATCTGTGCTATAACTTTAGAATAATAATTAAAATACTACTATTCTAAACTCATGATACAACTTCATTACAGATCAAACTTAGTTATGGAAGAATTAGCTAGCAATAAACTAAAACTTTCCTCTGAGGTTATGGCTGATATGTACATCTATTATAGGTCATTCGTTATGTCATGAAACCAAATGCAAGTATGCGCTGTAGCTTACGTAAGAATCTTATGGTGGGGGTATGTGAGTTAGCTAGCTACAAGTGACAACGTAACAAGAGAGCTTCGCAGTCCACTTTCTCCTTCCCCTCACGCGCAGGTAGGTTTCACAAGATAACGAATGGTCTATATCAGGCAGTACATCTCACTTGATGATATGTATCAGAGAAAGAACAATAGTTTGTATACATCTGAAGTCTGATTAGTGTAGCTAATAAGCAATGTATGCAATGGAGGGGGAAAGGAACTAACCATCCTACCCCATTATCTCTTGGCTTAGTTGCCTCATGAGTGATGCCCTATTGGTATCACTTATGAGGTTCCAATCTGTCTTAGGATAGTTGACTAAACAATAGATACGAAACCAATGCACATGGAAAATATACATAGTTGCTGTCATGGAGGCCATACGAGGTCATACATCGTATGGGACCATACAATTTAACAATACACAACTACGCCACTGCAGTAATTTACATTTGAATTATCACAGGCTTTCCAAAAGTCTCAATAGTTTATCACAGGAATAAGACTATATAACAAACTCCCCCCTGAAATAAAAGCCCTTCACAATACCAAGATTTAAAAAGTCGTGAAGCATACTTTGCTTTCTCACATGCCATTTATTGTCAATAAGTACCGGTATCTTAGTTTAAAATTACAAAATTAACACTTCAATAGTTTTTCTTTTTGTATTATACTGCTCTTCTTTTTGCGTGTGTTTCATGTACCTGGGTGAGGTAACCAAAGAAGAAAAAAAGGAAAAAGAAGAAGAAACACAAACATTACAAGGGTGTGAATAGCTAGTGGTCTGGAGAAGGCTGGGGAGAGATGACTACATTATATTTGCCAGAAATTCTATGAGCTGACACCAAATTTTATTATGTCTAGAGATAAGAATGCTTCTAAACAACATCATTATATATACTAATTTTGTAGATAGCTATATATTATTTCTCTTTGAGAATTCAGGTTGAAATAGCATGCTATGTTACAACATATTAACTTATAGTATTACTTATTCTGATGATGTCATGAATTCATTGTAATTCCTTAGGCTAATAAATATCTTATAATTCTTTATCCTGTACGCAGAAATGTTTTCTCCCACCAATTCTATTCCCGTTTAACTACGAGTCAGATATCCTTTAACACTGCAGAAACCAACGTCAGAATTTAGATTTACCGGTACTTAAAACAAGTGTAAAGATCTTTACTTTAGGACTTCTGTTAAAACCGTCACTGTTGCTTTGATATGTTCAACATGTTTTTTTTTATAGCGAATATCGGAAATAGAGAATAAACACATTACGCCAACTATTTGTAGGATTGAACATTGGAGTCGCCCTGGGTGGCGCAGTTGGTATAGCGCTGGCCCGAGGTTGCGGATTCGATCCCGCCTAGGTTGATGGCATTTAAGTGTGCTTAAATCCGACATGCTCATGTCACTAGATTTACTGGCATGTAAAAGAACTCCTGCGAGACAAAATTCCGGCACATCGGCGACACTGATAGAAACTCGGCAGTTGCGAGTGTCATTAAATAAAACATCATTAATTAATTGAACATTGGATATGACAGATGTAAGCCACCAATCTCACACATTATTTTATTCCAACTAGAGGTAGTTCTAATATTTATATTCATACTGGATATTGATATCCATAAATATGTCTCTGGTCTACAGAATTAATGTTAGAATGTGCAATTTCTTAATACTTACATCAAGTTACTAAATTTGTTGATATCACTTTATGACAACACTGTACAGACTACAATAGAATTAAAGGTTTTGTCCCCATGAATTTCCAAAAATAAGGTAGCGGTAATTCTCTATCACATTATAGAAACGGAATGTGACGATGTTTGTGGTATTCGTTGGAGAAAATGACAAGGGAAAAGAAAAGTACTCATTACCGACAATATAAACATGAACAGTATTCTTCCAGCTAATTGTATGAAATGTAAGCTATGCACGCTTAGAGATCATTGTGCAGTGAATACGTTTGATTTATTCAAAACCAACAATTTAATATAAAACCACGACCTCTGTCACAGGGGCACGGAGGAGAGAGATACTAGTTTCTGCATGGTAGATGAGGGAGGGCAGAGATTTCTTAGAAAAGACCTTGCAGGCTATATGGCGTGGCGTATTCCCTCCCTATTTCTTCTGTAATGAACTACCTCCATAACCTAACCTGGGGTGACCACAAAACCAAAAGAGAAATAAAGTTCAGGATTTTTTTGAAAATTGTAAAGTATTTTTTATAATTCTAAGTCACAAATACGACTGATATAATGGTCTAGTTATTTTTTTTATAGTCTAATTTACAGAACTCTTCGGTTTCTACACATACACCTAGTTTTAACTTCTTACATTGTTGGATACACTCTTTTAACACTTTATTAATGACTAATTAACCCCCCCCCACACACACACACACACACACACGCACGCACGCATGCACACACACACAATGAACCTAAGTAATGTCAGTAATTTCAGGGGGTTATTCTTTGAGATATTTCAAACAAAAAAGTATAATAGAATTTTGCGTATTTTTGCCTCCTTTCCGAGATGAAAATTATTATATATGACACATTTCATAACGTGTTTTGGGAAAACCACTGATATGTTCAGTCAATTTATGAGAGCAGTGTATTATGATAAATGAGTGAAAGAATTTTAGTTTTGTCCTTTAAATGTGCAGAAATTTGATCCGAACAAATGTAACATTTAAAAATTCCTTTTCAGAACGAAAAGTTACATTTGTTCAGAATTAAAAATACTGTAATAATAATTTACTAGGCTCATCTACATTATCCCATACTGGATTAAGATGATTCTTCTTTAATTTTCTTGTTTTATGTTTCATATAACTAGCTGTAATATAATAAATTATCTATCTACAATTTTAAAAATAATTTTGAACTTCTTCTTTATATTATTATTATTACTATTCACTGCATAACTTGCCACATCTGCGTTTCACTTTTAAGCTGCCATAGTGGTAGAGTGGCTAGAATGCTGGACTTATAGTCCTGTGACTTGGGTTCGATCCCAGCGTACCCCCAATTTACAACTTGTGTAGAGCAAGCCCATGGTCCAGGTAACACAGGGATTTTCTCTGGGAGCTCCAGTTCCCCTGTGGCATCCTAACAAGTCTTCATCATCTCATCTCATTGCAGGTGTAGTGTAGACCAGCCTCCTATGGTGCATCCTGGACAGTGACTTTGTCAGTAAACTGGCCTACACGGCTTCAGGGTGAATGACCAACAGTCAAGTATCTGCCATTAGTAACTTTTGATTATTCAGCATATCATATACATATTCAGGAATAAAGGTCTAACAAAAGAAGAGATCTTTTAGTTTATAAATATAATGTATACTTGTTTTTTTTTAAAGATGGGACGTTGCAGGAGTATTGCAATCCGAAAAATAACTGAATGTCACTTAGCGTGGTAGGCCTGTTGCTATGGTAACAACGGTTGAGTTGCCAAACTTACCGTTCCCACAAGGCGAGTGCTTAATAGCTCTCTTGGCGACATTTATTGTGCACACAATGTTAGCATTGGTACGTTTCTCTTTGATTCTCTGTCGATTTCTGTATTGTTTTCTGACCTTCGCGTCAATTACAGATATATTAATTTGTCCTACAGAATTTATCTGTAATACTGACACTTAATATTTTAGGAGAAAAATTCGCTCCAGCGCCGGGTGATCGAACCCGGGTCCTTGGTTCTACGTACATCGAAGGAGGAAGGTTTGATCTGGTGCTGTGGATTGAATTCGGCGTAGCTCAGTGGTCAGAGAGCTTGGTACGTAGAACCAAGACCCGGGTTCGATCCCCAGCGCCAGTGCGAATTTTTCTCAAATATTAAGTGTCAATATTACAGATAAATTCTGTAGGACATATTAATATATCTATAATATTCTCTCAGCTAGCAGTACATAATAACTGCAGATTCCCGGCCAACAAGTCACTCAGCTGAGTGTGCTCCTAGTATAATGGCAGTTGACATTGGATACACATCAACATATATATATATATGCCTAACTTGGAGTCAGGCCAAAAAGGGAAACATCGAAGGAGGAAGATTTGATCCGGTGCTGTGGATTGAATTCGGCGTAGCTCAGTCGTCAGAGCACTTGGTACGTAGAACCAAGGACCCGGGTTCGATCCCCGGCGCCGGAGCGAATTTTTCTCCTAAAATATTTCGCGTCAATTGTCAATTAATGTTTTAACATCAGCCATCTTAACGTCAATTGCTAGCTTCCATCAGCTGGCAGCGCATATTGGCAACATAGCACTGTAGTTCCAAGCTCGGTCGCTTAACTGTCATGTCCCATCTTTAAAAAAAACAAGTCTAGTACCTTTGCAGTAAATGAATTTCCAACTATTTCTTTAATAGGCAGGACAGAGTAATGTTACACTCACAGCAGAGAGAATGTAATGCTCCCAAGAAAATCTTTTGCTACATGAATAACTGATATAAGATGATTTCGAGCGAAATCACTAGGACTAGGATTTATACAGGGTGTAACAAAAAGGTATGTCAAAACTTTAAGGAAATATTTCTCACATGTACAGAATGAAAATATATTATATAAATATAGGCAAGAAACGCTTTATTTCTGTGTTAGAGCTCATTTTCTACAACTTAGCATACATATCATGGGAAACACATAGGGACATATCAGATGAAACTCTGCATTACAAGAAATGTTCAGAATGTTCTCCATTAGCACGGATATAGACATCAACTCGCCATAGCATTGCATCCCGGAGACGCTGATGTATCCCTAGAGAATGTCATATTGTTTTGCAGCCTTCCACAATACAGGTGTGAAGACTCTCTATATCATGCAAAAGGGTTTCATAAACAAGAGCTTTCAAATGCCCCCATAAGTAAAAGTCTAGGGGGTCTAGGTCCGGAGAGTATGGAGGCCAAGGAATTGGTCCACCTCTCCCTATCCATCTGTCATGGAACCTTTCATTTAGCAACCAACGTAGTCAAGCAAAGAAGTGAGTTGCACGATCTTTGTATGTACAGTTGCAAATCAACATTGGTGATGAACCTAAGAATTACGTCATGACCCCACTACCACTAATCAGACGTGAATACTACTAGATTAAAAGCTGTTTGTAAACAATTTCTTATTTACAAGCTCTTGTTTGTAAACTGGGGAGAACTAGTTGTAGAAAATGAGTTCTAACAGGGAAATAAAGTCTTTCCGGACCCATGTTTATATGACATATTTTGATCCTCTACATGTGAGAAATATTTCTCTAAAGTTTTGACATACCTTTTTGTTACATCCTGTATGCACAGTAAGCTAAAAATGAGATTTGAGTAGCCGTGGTGTACATTGTGTTGGGGGAAGGATGGTTTACAACACTACACAGCAGGGGCGAATGCTAGTCACGAAAGTTAGGCTTGCTCTTTTATTCATAGGGGAAGATGGGAGGATATAATAATTCATAATTAATAAAAATAATCAGACCCACATAAATAATTTATTTTATAATTATGGAATCATTATGAGTCATGGATCATATTCGCTTATCAGATGTAGAAGTTCGATATAATATTACAAACATGGCTAACAAAACACTTTAGTTTTTTCGACCCTGCCAACCAATGCACATTGTTGTATTGAGCTGCACTGAACGAGCGCACATATTCTCTATAATGTCTGTCTTCTCTTGAATAGTCCTTCGGGAAAATGGATTTAATAATAAGGTTTCAATGACACACAATTCCGAACTCATTGCAATACTTCAAATTAATGTTTAAGAATTAATAATACATGCAGCAGCTAACACATGCATTCCGCTCATACAATTACATTGCACTCGCAAATCACAGCACATTCCCGCTGTCAATACTGCTCTGTGTAACGTTAAATAGTCGTTGGTGTAGCTCTCGGACCAGAGCTTCAAACAACACATAACAGAAGCATGTGCGCCTAGGATGGAGCAAGGAGGAAGGCACTTGCGCACGCATCATATTCTCGCCATTTCTACGTCTTTCCTGTAGCTCTGAGAAACGAGCAAGCGTTGCAATACTTGCGGATGGTATTACACCTATACAGTATTCCAAAAATCAAAATAAATTTTAATGTACGTAACGCCATTTTGAGAAATACACATTCAACGAAAATATTGGGCTTGCGCAGCAAGCATAGCATGCCCTGAGAAATCGCCCCTGCTACACAGTTAAAATATTCCAGACTTTATCTAATAATATTTAATGAAGGCAAGCAGTCATATACTGAATTATGTGCCGAGTGTATTAAATGTGTAAGCTACTATTACAATGGTTATCAAGAGATGCCAAACTTAAATTATTTTGTCCTGAAAGGCTCTTGTGATTCAACATGATATGCATTGCTTCCCACATCAGAGCTAAGTACCAAGAAATATCTGACATCAGTTGTGTATAAATAAATATATCGGGTCTCTAGAAATTATTGATTAGGAGAGCCAACACACTAGAAAAAATATATTGATGTAAGAATTACATTTACTTTCATCAGAGATAAAATGGGACACCTACACGGTGTTTCATTCAAACCTTCCTGATTTCAATTAATCATTGCTAACAAAGTATTAGGATTTATGAAATGAGACTGGTACTAAAAGAAAGAGAAACTCAAAGAATTTGTATTTAATTTGTTTGAAGTTGATTGTGTCACTACTTTGCGCAACAATCGCAAAAGCAAAAATGGCGATTCCACAGCAATGCGGGCAAACGGTGGTGTAATATGCGGAGACGAAATCTGTAAGTTCAACGCAACCCATAATTGCCATACATATTTGTAACATTTCTGAAAAGCAATTATTGTTAAAATCTAATTATTAAAACGTATCAAATTTTCAGCAACAATGGATGACATATGCAGATTCTGGCTGATGTGACTATGCACAGATCAATCATTAGGTCAGTATCTAAGGGAATTAGGTCTTTGAACTGGATCGTGTGTTCAAAGAGGTTGCAGAAAGTACATTTATACAAATTGTGCTCGACTACAAATATGTTGTTGTTTTCTAATGCCAGGCGTTTGACAATAAATCATCTGACCTCTTGCACTCCAGTACTTTTCAAAGATATTGTCATGGTCATCCATTGAAGCACAGATTTACCGACTACAAATATATATGAGAGCTTTGAAATTAGAGCACATATGGCTACTTAAAAATCTATATATATATATATATATATATATATATATATATATATCCCTCTCTCTCTTCCCCTCCCTCTCTCTGTGTCTATATATATAGTTGCTGTAATAAATTATATTTTATAAGTAATAATTTTTCGAATGTTTCTGTAGCTAAGGTATTCTATGTCCTCTTATAATATATAACATCAAACTTGTTATAAATTCCTTCCTGATAAATATAAATCCCACAAGGGTAGCTGCCCTTCAGTAAAGGTTGCCAAAAGAGACAGCATACTCAACAAATAAAAAAAATTGTATTACCCATATTATTATTTTCAAAAGGAAGCTACCCTTGGGAATAATATTAATAACAATTATTAATAATTAGATACAAAATGAAGTAATTTAGATATGCAGGTGATAACATAAAATCTGAACAGAATATTTCATTACATCTACTGTAATGATTTTCAAAGTTTTTAAAGGAATTTCAAAAGACTTAAAACATTCAACTGAGAATATTAGGATTGTTCCCCTTGCTCCAAACAATAGTCCAAATACTTCAATCTTGTATGCGATAATAATCCCTACAGTATTCAATTGTAGGCTCATAGATGATATTATTTTCTTTATGTACTGGTACTGCTACAGGTTGTTGAACTGCAGTTTCAAAGCATATTGTGGGATCTGACAATTGCTCTGTCATTTCCTCATCAATGTCAATGATGTCAATTCACAGAGAACTTCCATCTTTTGGAAGACAGTGGACTTCTTGCTGAATCTCGTAGAAAGAAGGAAGACTTTAAGCAATAAGTTCTCGTATTGCATGGTGTCTAGTATTGTGGACGAGAGTTCCATGTTGGCAGAATTCCAGGATGTGTATCTTTTTTTTTATTTCCGTGGCACTACAGCCCGTGAAGGGCCTAGACCAACCAGCTGGGTGCTGGCCTCACGCCCACATGCCGAAGCAGAGGTGGATGATTATCCAACCAGAATGGAGGTATCGTGTGGTTAGCGCGATGATCCCCCCAGCCGTTATAGCTGGTATTCGCAACCGGATTTCGCTACCTATCATAGCTCCCCAAGTGCATCACGATGCTGGGTGGGCATCGGCCCCATACACTGCCGAAATTTCATGAGAACATTTCTTCCCCCAAGAGGAATCGAACCAGCGCGCATTCCGTAACACGAGTCCTAGGTGGGATGCCTTAGACAGCGACACCACGGCACGGGATGGATGTGTATCTTATCAGAACGAATAACATAATGGTTAGAAACAAAATTCTAATAAATAAATCACACCAGGAAAAACACATATTATGAGATGTACAAAGTGAAAATGAATTACACACAGATATCAGCCCAAAGCAGAAAAGTTAGTTACTAGTATCAAATATTTGTCATGGGAAACATTATGTGCATATTACAGATGAAGGTGTATTCTTCTCAAGTGTCTCCGAAGATAATCCATTTGTGCAAAATTTGTATCACAATAACTGCAATTATATTTTTTCTCAGTTGTATGAATTTCTGTATGTCTTCGAAGATATGCTTGTATTGTGAAGCTTTTATCACAATAACCGCATTTGTAAAGCTTCTCACTTGAATGGGTTTTCATGTGACCTCGAAGAGTCCGTTTTTCAATAAAACTCTTATCACAAGAGGAGCACTTATAGCGTTTGTCTGGTGCGTGAGAAAATTCATGTATTTTAAGATACTGCTTACATGCATAGGACTTGTGACAAACGTGACACTGAAAAGGTTTCTCGTCTGTATGTGTTCGTAAGTGAGCTTTTATGTACGGACGTTTGGCGAAACTCTTCTCACAGAAGTTGCATTTGTAACGCTTCTCGCCTGTGTGAAGAACTGAGTGATCATTAAGACTGCGCTGTAGTGCGAAACTCTTGTCACAAAACTTACACTTAAAAGGTCTGTCATTTGTGTGTGTTACGCTGTGTCGTTTCAGATATTCACGAAATGCAAAATCTTTATGGCAAATCTCGCATCTAAATGGTTTCTCACTTTTGTGTATTAATTCGTGTCTTCGAACATGACTACGTCGCATAAAACCTTTCGCACAAATGTTGCACTTGAAACATCTCTGACCTGTGTATGTTGATTTGTGTGTACACAGAGTTGCCATCTTCTCACAGATGTTACACTCGAAAAGTTTCTCGTCCAAATGAGTTTTTGTATGATTTTTAAGGTAACCGTTACGTCTAAAACTCTTGCCACAAATGTTGCATTTGAAAGACTTCACTTCTAAGTCTGTGTGCCTCTCTTGTTTCGCATTTTGGAGTTTGACTAATTCGTCAGCTTCCTGTAATCTCACATCATCATGGATATGAGGCTGCAGAGACCTATAAAATAAATGCAGATATCTCTGGTTACAAACGCTGAGGAGCAAAGTGAACCTCCTGTGCTAGTGAATATTATAATTCGATGCTGTTTGGGTAAAGGGAGATAAGATTATGTGTAATGACTACGTCTGATAGTGTGGCATCAGGAGAGCTCTTAAATCTAAACTGAACCTGAATTCCAGACCATGGTCGAACACAGGAACAATTCTCTTCCTGTGCTCCAACCAGGAAACGAACCTGGGACTTCATAAACTGTAACCAGAAGCTCTGATCACTAGCGTATGAGGCTCGTAAATAAAGCAATATGTATATTAACATTTAGGAAAATTTATATTGATTCAAAAGCGAAATAGTAACAAGAAAGTAGTAGTAATAATAATAATAATAATAATAATAATAATAATAATAATAATAATTATTATTATTATTATTACAATACTTACTTACTGGCTGTTAAGGAAACCGGAGGTTCATTGCCACCCTTACATAAGCCCGCCATTGGTCCCTATCCTGAGCAAGATTAATCCATTCTCTATCATCATATCCCACCTCCCTCAAATCAATTTTAATATTATCTTCCCATCTACGTCTCGACCTCCCCAAAGGTCTTTTTCCCTCCGGCCTCCCCACTAACACTCCATATGCATTTCTGGATTCGCCCATATGTGCTACATGCAATGCCCATCTCAAACGTCTGGATTTAATGTTCCTAATTATGTCAGGTGAAGAATACAATGCGTGCAGTTCTGTGTTGTGTAACTTTCTCCATTCTCCTGTAACTTCATCCCTCTTAGCCCCAAATATTTTCCTAAGAACCTTATTCTCAAACACCCTTAACCTATGTTGCTCTCTCGAAGTGAGAGTCCAAGTTTCACAACCATAAAGAACAACCGGTAATATAACTGTTTTATAAATTCTAACTTTCAGATTTTTTGACAGCAGACTGGATGATAAAAGCTTCTCAACCGAATAATAACAGGGATTTCCCATATTTATTCTGTGTTTAATTTCTTCCCGAATATAATTTATGTTTGTTACTGTTCCTCCCAGGTATTTGAATTTTTCCACCTCTTCAAAAGATAAATTTCCAATTTTTATATTTCCATTTCGTACAATATTCTCGTCAGAGACATAATCATATACTTTGTCTTTTCGGGATGTTAATAATAATAATAATAATAATAATAATAATAATAATAATAATAATAATAATAATAATAATAATTCGCTTCTTCAGCCATCAACTTAAGAGCGCTTACATTTACAAACAACACATGCATCACCACTGTTACGCTAGTACATTGTGAAATATATAACCAGAGTAGGAATGCAAAGTGAAATAATTACACATACTAGCAGAAAAATATGATGACATGTTACCTCTGAACATTACAATTTTCTTTTTCATTACTTAATGGCAATTCGTCATTTGTGACCTGGTGTATATCACTAGATCTCTGAATAATGGGTTCAAACTCGACTGAGACTAACGATTTTTAAGGGTGATGAAAATGTTTCACATCAGTTCCTTCAGACTATGAGAAAATCTTCAAGGTTACTTCGGAGATGTAAAAAATTACTGATCCTGAGGGAAAAGTTTCCAAACAAAATAATCAGTACACCGTTTCTCGCTGATGTTTAAATTGACGTAAGTTTTTTTTACACCATGCAATTTTGGACACATGTTTATGTGGTTTAATTGTTGTTGTTCTCATATTTGTGTCTTCCCAAAGCTTTTCGCCACCCTGTTTATGTACAATTTATGTTAAACAAGATGTTGAACTTTATTTTTGCCTTCAGTTGAAGCAAAATTTACAGATTAAAACTCACAAATCACTATACTTACGTCTCCGTGAAGTCAAACTCATCCTCTTTTATTTCTGGCATTGGCTGCTCCTTCATGGCGTCCACATCGCAAAGCCCTTCCTAAACAAAGACAATGAAAGATATTCAGAAGAATAGGCAATAAAGCTGCCATAAATAGTGATACGGGCACTGAAAATTTAGCAAATGAGAGAACAGATGCAGGCCAAAAGCTGAGAATCAGAAATTAATAGAGACGAGGAAGGTATAATGCTCTAAGTTCGAGACTCGTCAATATTGTAATTCTTGGCTCACTCAAATGGAAGTTAATGTTAGTATTAATATTTATTAGAAGGATTGCCAGGAGCCCCTGTGTGTTATAAAAACCACTTGAGATTATAAGCCCAGAAATTCCGGAGCTACCAGCAAATGTTGATATAAAATTTCGTAGATTGAATGCTATGACGACAAAGATTTTCCTTCAAGATTTTAATTGTATAAATCACTGAGGGGACTTTTATCTTAGGTTTTATTAATTCTCTCTTTAATTGCAAGGTCAATTCACGATTGTCCATTGCTCTTTTGAGTGGCATGATATACTACTGTTGACACATGCGACTGCTGTATCCATTGGCAAGTCTGCTTATCCCAATGCCATCTAACGGTCATTCTGCAGACATGCCCACCATGTACAAACTGAGATCTTGCTAAACATTCTCTGTACTTCTGTATGGATATGAGAACCAATCCGGTATCTACCTTTTAAATAACTAGATCCCTAGTTACTTTATGATTGAGGAGACCACTAAAAACAACGCTCAGATTGATCAACTTCAAGATTTGAATCTGGAACCTCCTGAATGCAACTACAGTGTTTTACCGTTAATGAGCCACTCCATTCAGTGAGGAGATTTTATGAATGGTACATAAATGTCAAAACACTAAAAAGTGATAGGTTATCATTCCAATTTGATATTATGTTTAGCCTACCTATGAATTATCATTAAAATTAATTTGGTGTCAGAATAGGTTAATAGTGAAATAATAGAAATAAAAAAAATGCTGAAATAAATTTAAATAACTTATTCATAATTTATTTTTGATATATTAGAGCATAAGAATATATCAGATGTATTACCACAATATACAAAAATATACCCTAGGTCATAGGCATAGCTCAGTCGGCTAATGCACTTGCTTGCCGATCTGGAGTTGTGCTTGGGCATGGGTTCGATCCCCACTTGGGCTGATTACCTGGTTGGGTTTTTTCCGAGGTTTTCTCAACCATAAGGCGAATCCTCGGCCTCATCTCGCTGTCACCAATCTCATTGACAACAACCTAGTAGTTGATACAGCGTCATTAAATAACAAACTAAAATAAAAAATATACATTTTATTTATTTATTTTTTTTTTATTTTTAACTTCTTCCTGTAACCACTAAAGGTTACCATCGACAAAGAGTACCATGATACAATAGAGTAAATGCCTTGAGGCTTAGTGATACATTGTTGTTAGAGTGAAATATAACAATTTGAATTATACTGAAACACATATTAAACGAAGTAACGTCAAGGAAATGCCAATTAGTCATGGTCCATATGTATGACGCCTGAAAATAGCAATTGAGCCTTTGACTGCTGCAATTGTTAGATCTCTTAAAATACTTTTATGCAGGCCAAAAGATTTACAGAAGTCGACTAGGAACCGGGGTATGGTCCCACGGGCTCCTATCATTAGTCCCGTAATGACGATGGATCCAGATGGTATTTGTCCTTATAAAAACTGATGAAAGGTTCATATATATTCCTTTTTTCCTCGTGTACTTCTTCTGGCTGGTGTTCGTGCGATTCGAATCTCACAGTGGGGTCTATGATGTAACCTTCAAGAGAGGGAGGTTTAAATGCAATTATGTCGATTCTTCGATTACTGCCCTCACTGGATATGCCGTGTACTTCTTCATATACTGAATAACCTTTGTTCCTTAAGGCAGTTGCTATTATAAATAAAAGTTAAAATAAAAAATAATATTTCAGGTGGAATAGTATTAATAGGAAAATAAAATTATATTTTATGTGTGAGTGGAAGACTCTCCATCATTCCTAAACAGACAGAAAAACTATTTTGCGCAACTACTAAATGTACATAGGCCAAATAGAAATGATCAGGACGAAATTGAAATACAAACTGCTGATCCATTTATACCCGAACCCACGTTTTCAGAAGTCGAAATTGCGATAGAAAATCTGAAAAAGTACAAGTCTCCAGGTATCGATCACATTCCAGCAGAATTAATACAAGAGGGTGGAAGGGCATTATATAGCAAAATTTATAAACTTGTACTTGCTATTTGGGAAAAGGAAATTGTACCAGAACAATGGAAGGAGTCCATAATTGTACCTATTTTTAAAAAGGGGGACAAAACCAACTTTCGAGGAATATCTCTTTTGTTGACGTCGTACAAAATTTTGTCCAATATTCTTTTGAGAAGATTAACTCCGTACGTAGATGAAATTATTGGGGATCATCAGTGCGGTTTTCGGCGTAATAGATCGACTATTGATCAGATTTTTTGTATTCGACAGATAATGGAGAAAAAATGGGAATATAAGGGTACAGTACATCAGTTATTCATAGATTTCAAGAAGGCATATGACTCGGTTAAGAGGGAAGTATTATATGATATTCTTATTGAATTTGGTATTCCCAAGAAACTAGTTCGATTAATTAAAATGTGTCTCAGTGAAACATACAGCAGAGTCCGTATAGGTCAGTTTCTATCTGATGCTTTTCCAATCCACTGCGGGCTAAAGCAGGGAGATGACCTATCACCTTTACTTTTTAACTCCGCTCTAGAATATGCCATTAGAAAAGTTCAGGATAACAGGCAGAACTTCGAATTGAACGGGTTACATCAGCTTCTTGTCTATGCGGATGACGTGAATATGTTAGGAGAAAATACACAAACGATTAGGGAAAACATGGAAAGTTTACTTGAAGCAAGTAAAGCGATAGGTTTGGAAGTAAATCCCGAAAAGACAAAGTATATGATTATGTCTCGTGACCAGAATATTGTACGAAATGGAAATATAAAAATTGGAGATTTATCCTTCGAAGAGGTGGAAAAATTCAAATATCTTGGAGCAACAGTAACAAATATAAATGACACTCGGGAGGAAATTAAACGCAGAATAAATATGGGAAATGCGTGTTATTATTCGGTTGAGAAGCTCTTATCATCCAGTCTACTGTCCAAAAATCTGAAAGTTAGAATTTATAAAACAGTTTTATTACCGGTTCTTCTGTATGGTTGTGAAACTTGGACTCTCACTCTGAGAGAGGAACATAGGTTAAGGTGTTTGAGAATAAGGTGCTTAGGAAAATATTTGGGGCTAAGCGGGATGAAGCTACAGGAGAATGGAGAAAGTTACACAACACAGAACTGCACGCATTGTATTCTTCACCTGACATAATTAGGAACATTAAATCCAGACGTTTGAGATGGGCAGGGCATGTAGCACGTATGGGCGAATCCAGAAATGCATATAGAGTGTTAGTTGGGAGACCGGAGGGAAAAAGACCTTTAGGGAGGCCGAGACGTAGATGGGAGGATAATATTAAAATGGATTTGAGGGAGGTGGGGTATGATGATAGAGACTGGATTAATCTTGCACAGGATAGGGATCGCTGGCGGGCTTATGTGAGGGCGGCAATGAACCTTCGGGTTCCTTAAAAGCCATTTGTATGTATGTATGTATATGTATGTGGAAAGTTAGTGCCCAAGACGAAGCCGAGGGTGATAATTTCCACGACCACATAAAATGTATTTTCTTTCATGTTCTATACATTATTTTATCAATTAACGGTATTTAAATTTAATATTAAATTGTTCGCCTTTTCTTTCTAATGTGTCGTTTGTGAAGAAGTTATAAATGAGTGAATGAATGGATTTTATTGTTGCTAATGGGTCGGTTGTCATGGAGAGAGTGATTAAAAAAATTGTAATTCAAAGTTTTAATTCACTGCTGAGAATAAAGCCATTGTATAGGTTGCTAAGGACGGTGAAAGAAAGACCTGCCTAGATACTAGTCATGGATAAAATATAATAATTAGCAATGAAGTTACACATGGTTGTTCTTTATCACCAATTCTATTTAATATTTACATGAACGAAAAGATACACATATGGAACCAGGTTCATTCACCAGGCATTGATCCAAAGAATTCCACAAAATTAAACACCCCACTTTTTAGATATGCAAGTAATCACTGTTACTTCAGAAGATAGTTTACAAAGAGAAATATTTTCAATACATAATGCAGCAAAACATTTTGGGAAGGAAATAGCCACAGAAAAATCCAGAGCGATGGCATCTAGTGCATGATCCAATAAGAAGCAAATCAATAATTAATAAATGTTTAGTGAGGTAAGGTACAGTACTACCTATTCTATTCGTACCCAATGTTATATACATGAAGATCATTAAACCTAAGTTGTGTGTGTTTGAAACACAAAAGATGATTTCTGGGAACATTGTGCTATACATCATATGTACATTTTTTTTTTTTTTTAATTTCTTACAGTTTACATACAAGAACTATAAGAAAATAACATAATACACTAGAGTCCTGATTAACCGAATCGCGATTTTACGAATTTCCGAATTAACCTAATCTCGAAGACGCAATAAATAAAATTTTGATGTTGGCATTTTTCAGATGCTAGATTTGATTAATTATGAACGAATTACTGTATTTAGAAAAATGCTTGGAAAGTTCAGTCAGTGAAATTTAGTGCATTGTTGAAATTAAACTCAAAATAAATTTAAATTAGGAACAGTGTGAGAGAGAGATTTATATCTTGTTTTCACGCCCTTCAATTCTGATTTGTTCTTTAACCATTCAGTTGTTGCATTGTAGAAATCTACCAACTTAAACTATTTCTGTGATTATGGCGAAAAAAAAAAGTATGTTTTTGTGACAACTCATAAAAAAGAAACTGGAAGCTATAAATAGAATGGACAAGGGTGAGTAAGCTAAAAACATTTTTATTGACTATGAAGTTGGTGTATCAACTGTTTGTGATTGGAAAAAGAATAGGAATCAGATAGAAGATTTCTGTCCAAAAATGGTTTTAAATGACTCTTTGAATAGGGCTACAAGTAAAATAAAGTTGTTCTTTTAATGTGTATATATAGTCCCATTGCTCTAATTTCCGGCAGCCACTCGCGTTGCAGATCGGCTACATTTAAACGTGTGCGTCTTGTGATTCGCTGATTCATTTCTTAAGGCTCGATAAATACTTAATATAATCGCCCGCCATTTTAGCTCTTTCGTTGGCGTTCGCAGAAAGCACACAAAGACGTTATTTGCCGCTCAATTATTTGCTGAATTACAATGCGTTTGATTTATTATCATAGGAGCTACGACATGATAATGTTTAACGGTGTGGCAAATAGATTCCTCGTATGGTAGCTCAGAACGTAAGAACAAAAATGGCGAACGATACTACCTACCTAGACTTTATAGAGCCTTCACTTTCTAAGACGTAAGCAAAGAGGCGGAGTCACGCCTGAAAGAACAGCATCGGGACTATAGTATTTAGTATACTAAACTATGTTTCCGGTTTAACCGAATTTTCGTTTAAAAAAAGAAATGAGCTAGTGGCGTGTGGTGTAATTTTATGAGACGGAAGCAATAATACAAATTGTTATATGTACAGTATCTACAAAACTGACAGCAGCCAACTCACCTATGTATATTTGAAGACAAAAGCAATTCTCCTCTCTTTAGAAGCAAAATCATCGATGGCTTCATTACTGTGAATGGTTTACAGAACACAGTCTAATCTAATCTAACAAATCTGCCTCGACCAGGACAGGCATTCACAGAAAGAATTTGTGACATTTTAATATTAGAGAATTCATAGTTCTCACGACTGAAATATAATTTCTGCAATAATTTTCTTCTCTATGAACAGAAGAAGCAATGCTTCACTTGCCTTCCATGTACGGCACGCCACTAAATGAATCACCTTTGGTCCCATCAAATCCGGCTAAATAAGACTAGTGTACTTTGTTTCACAGTTTCGAAGTAATATATTATATGATTATATTATTATAAGGTCTCAAACAAGTTTCACATTAACCAGTTATTATCAAGAAGAGTTTCTCAATGGTATTTCCGACAGACATGTTTGAATGGAAGTTCATGATGCTTGTGTATTGGATTCACATTATAGTTCGATGCACTGCTCGCAGAAGCTGAGGAAGGAGACGTCACACCCTGAAGGCAATGAATTCTCTCTTCAATTAACATCTTTTGTATTGTTTGTTGCATCTGCAATGCACTTATGGCAGGCAATTTCCGTAACTGTGAAGCAATGTACTTTCCGAAACATTCATACTCATCTTCTTTATTGCAGTGAATGCTTTCACGGGCATTCAGATATGGATTACTGTAATTAACAATGTTGGCTGCCTTCCTCTTTTTCACTTTACGAACTACCATTTTATATTTTTTTCGTGAAGTCTTACACACACAAGATGCCTCGTTCGAGTGGCTTGTCACTGCAGCAACATTGTTTCTTTCGAATATATCTTGAGTCTTATCTTTGTCATTGCCAGGACAAACTGCAAGTATATCATTATCCTGAAATAGAACGATCATACTGAAAATCGTAAATTTGTTAGTTTTTTTTTTTTTTTTTTTTGCTATACTATATTTTTCCTATTGCCTCCAATAGATTATATGAGATTCCTCACTAATATTAACAGCATCAAACTGACAATAGAAGAAAAAGCACTGATTCAATATGAAAAACTTATCAGATTACCAGGAAACAATTGGCATTCATACAGTCCTCTCTGTAGATTGACAACTCAAAAAAGTTTCATATCCATGGTTCAAGAATTGAAACAGAAAATCAATATCCCGAATTTAAAAGAAAACTTACAAATTAAACCAAACCCTCTAACTCTATTAAATATAGAATATAATCCAAATTTAACAAAAGAAATACTGAAATCAGAAGTAAACACTGAAATAATGAAATAATTGTTTTTAGAGACAATTAATATTAGGTACCCTCCACAAAACTGGCTTCATTTATACACCGACGGATCCTTGATCTCCAGAGAACAAGGTGCCGGTGCAGGTGTTACGTGCTGTCTCTTCTCACTTTATAGATCTCTTGGATATGGAACAACAAGTTTTGATGGAGAAATCATTGCAATAAGTGAAAGTATCAGGAATCTTCTATGCCATATCAATAAATTTAAGAATGCAGTTATAGTGTCAGACTCCAATGCAGCTATTCTAGCAATAGTCTGTAAACACACCTTCATCTCAAACAGCAGAAATAACTAAAATGCTCACTCAATTAATATCACTCAATAAAAGAATTGTATTCCAATGGATACCATCCCATTGTAGAATCCTGGGAAACGAGAATGCAGATGCTTTAGCAAAGAAGGGCAGCACTGCTACTTACAGACCTGTTACTAAATCTACGTATTACTCTGTGAAAAGATTTATTAAATCTACATACTTAGACTTCAACAAACAAAATTTGATAACACAAGCTCAAGGGAAAAAATGGAACTCTCTGCATCATAATCCACAGTTGATTCCCGATTTACCACGAAAATCGTCTGTAGCTGCATTTAGATTGGCAACAGGCCATGATTGTTTGGCCAAGCACCTGCATAGAATTGGAATATATCAGTCCCCTAACTGCCCATTGTGCAACTCAAACAAGAAATGGATTCGGAACACCTCAAAATCTGTGCTTCAGTGGCTGGCCATGATAATATCTTTGAAAAATATTGGAGTGCAAGAGGTCAAATAACTTTATAGTCAAACACCTGGCATTAGAAAACAACAACAACTTTTCATATTGCAGATTTCAACCTATAATGAAGAAAGGAAGGGAGTTCAGAATGAATTCCTGTCCGAATGAAATTTCCCAAATTATTATGCGGCAACAGATTGTAAGCATAAGAAGTCTGATCAAAAAGTTTGAAGACAGTTTTAATACAAAAACAATGAAGATACTTACAAGATAACTAGTGCTTATCTGCTTTAAAATAGTCCTCCCCTATGTAATATAGGTCTACCAGCGTCCTGCCACATTTCAAAGTACCTTTGAAAGTCACTTCCCTGTAGACTGTTTACTTCCCTTGTTGCATTCTCTTTAATGGTAGAAATGTCATCGAACCTACGCCCTTTGAATTTAATTTTTAGTCGGGGAAACAAGACAAAGTCTGCGAGAGCCAAATCTGGCGAATAGGGAGGATTGGATAAAGCAGAGATTTTTTTTGGGGGCCAGATGTTCTTGGATGGAGAAGACATTGGGCCAGTGCACTGTCATGGTGGAGGATCCAACTCTGATTTTGAAACAATGTGGGATGCTTTCTTCGCACTTTCTCGCGCAAACGTATTAAAACTTCTTTGTTGAAGTATTAGTTAATTGAGAACAAATTCATAGTGTACCACACCTCTAATGTCAAAGAAAACAATCAGCGTTGTTTTGACGTTTGACTTCACTTGCCTCACTTTCTTGGGCCGAGGAGAATTTGGTGACTTTCGTTGTGAGGATTGAGCCTTTGTTTCCAAATTTGGCTCCCACAGAATTTTTCCTGTTTCCCCGATTAAAAATGAAACTCAAAGAGCATAGGTTCGATGACATTCCTACCATTAAAGAGAATGTGACAAGGAACTAAAAAGTCTCCAGGAAAGTGACTTCCAAAAGTGCTTTGAAATGTGACAGGAATGTTGGCAGACCTGTATTACATCAGGGGGAGAGTACTTTGAAGCAGACAAGCACTAGTTATCCTGTAAGTATCTCCATTGTTTTTATATTAAAACTCTCTTGAAACTGTTTGATCAGATCTCATACTTATATCTGCAGTTTTTATGGTAAGTCGAATGCCAAAATAATTGAACATCAGAAACTTTTTAGGAATTGCACGAATTTTTGTGGCAAGATAATATGCCGATGAAAAATATTAATTGAATGAGATGAATAACACATTATTCTGTAAATATAATAAAACAAATGACATAACATAGCAAAGTAACAAATAAGGAAACAGAAAT
The DNA here is from genome assembly GCF_040183065.1 of Periplaneta americana. Lineage (NCBI taxonomy): Eukaryota > Metazoa > Arthropoda > Insecta > Blattodea > Blattidae > Periplaneta > Periplaneta americana. Next base: position 19,822,996 of record NC_091118.1, on the reverse strand, counting down.
AGGACAAATATCCTAACGAAATAAGAAGTCAGAAGAATTGGGACATCTAAATATGTTCAACAACTTGAGGTTAGGGAGTTGAAAGATGAAATTGGAATTTACAACTAATATTTTGTTGGATATGCCTACCCTTTAGCTTTCAGCCTCCAGTTTTCTGGCTATCCTTTTAACAAATGGTACAGTCACCAAAGTCAAATTATTCTTTACCTTTTATTATGGAAGTTGTATCCTTATATTAGTTCCTTAGTTTGCCATAATGGGTCAGAGTGTGGTAGCTGTGTTCTGATGGGAATGATGGGAAGAAATTGGTTATAAGTGTTGCCAACCTAACAATTTTAAACATAATATTATTAATACTCATTATTTGCAAGATTTGTCCGTTTTATAACAATGATATTTCTAGTGAACTATAAAATCATCTTTTCTTATAGCCGATTTACAATTCTAGTCAGAAACAAAGTACCGGTAGCTGTATTAGTCACATTTATTTAGTCAGTGATTAGATGTTCACAAACCTGTTATACGTTTGAATATTAAACACATAATCTTTGATGAACACAGATCGGGTAGCAGAGGTATGTGTTGTCAATGGTTTTCAGTTTAATATTGAACTCTTATATTCATATCTATATGTTAAACCAAAAAACCATATGTAGTATGCATATAGTAGTTAAGCATTTCATTTAAACTGATAAACAATTACGTTCCTTTGGGTAGTATTGTCGGACCATCGGATCTGTGCCTCTGTAAGATATGCGAACCGAATCCTAATTCCTTCTCAGCCTCGGTAATTCATTTCTCTCCCCCCAATCCTATCTCTCTCCATTTCTGTCCCCCACTACTCACAATTTTGGCCTTCTTGCAGGACAGTTTATTTGCACTTGCAGTCCAGTGTTGTCAACTCAACATGACTACTGTAGCATGGAGTGGCGAAAGAAATATTATTAAGCAAGTACGTAATAACATTTTGCGATGAAGAGAAACAAACAGGTCAATATCTCTTTCCTATAAATCAGGCAACGAAAATAGCAGCTGTTATCACAGGTGAGGCTTATTTTATTTCAACTGATTACGTATTAAAATTACTTACTTAACTAATACTAATAATACAACATTTTATGCAATTTATATAGGCAGGTCTGAGCTCCAAAAAAAGAAAATCAGGAGAGAGGGAGTCTGTACAGGAGATGAAAAGCTAGAATCACCAGGGAAGAACAGACCAAGGGAACCTTTAATTCTTGTAGATGATATGAACCGATGTATTTTAAGAAGAAAAATACAAGAATTTTATACCGTACAGAAAGAAGTTCCAATATTGAAGAAATTACTGAAGGTTGCGAGAGAAACAATAATTTCCAACATTGGAGAGAAAAGCTACGGAAAGTGATTCGAGACATGGGATTTAGGTTTAAAAAATATAGAAATACAAGATGTATTTGATTGAAAGAAATGATATTGTAGCATGGAGGACCAGTTATTTATGACACCGTCTGACGGAAGTTTGGCAACATCCCTATTCGGCAAGGTTCGTGGCCTGCTGTTTAATGTGGTGGGAGGAAAGCAGATGGAATGGAGTGAGTACAGACGTTAACTTTTCCAAGAACGACGATAGTGCTGAAGGGGCACAGATCCGATGGTCCGACAATAATATGACAAATACTATTAATAATATTGTTTGTATAATGGATACCTGTAATACCGATCGGGCTGTGTAGTACCGATTTTTGCCACCATTGGCTTAGCTTTAACATAGCTTCAATAGCCTCTCGAAAGTATACTCATACACTGAGTTGAAGTTCGTTCTATATTACTTATCTATGCTTTAAATCATGTTCATTTCCAATTTATTATGCATTACACTCTATATCCAGTCCTGTAGAAGAGCTCTTGGTAATGGATACAACAGATAGGTTTCCCCATACCCTTTTCCATGGGATTTTTGGTGATTCAGGTGACATGTATCTCCAAAATACTGGATGTCTCTATATCTATAACCCCATGGCTCAGTAAGAATGTTGGAAACTTAGGGACGAATAAATAATTATAATAGGATGCAAAACCATCTTACATTTTATGGACGAAGTAACAAGACCAGCTCCCAATGTCATAGGTGATGAACATTAGAATTATGTGATGGGTAGGTTTCCCAGAGTTCTCCACTTATCTGTTAGAGACTGTTGGTTGAGAAGACAATATGAAAGCCAGAAACTTGCAAAGAAGTGGATATATAAGTGATATGTGCGTGTATAAGTAGTGTATGTTAAACAATCATGTTTATGGACCTTGTAAAAATACTGTTGTTGAAAGTATTGTATAGTAGATAGTAATATCACAGTCTAGTATATACAGTCACGAAGCTCAATACGTAGTAAATATGCATCCATAGATAGTTGAAACCACTAGGATAGCTAACATCGCCTCATTACACACAATGCGAAATAGTACTGGCACAGTCTATTGTTTCTAGCACCCTCATAACTCAAACTTCGTGACTGTATACACTGGACTGTGGTAATATAATAATATCAACTATCTAAGTAATTCTTGTAGACTTTTCCAGTACATACACTAAATACCCAAAGAATACAATTTCAATTATCTGATCTTTTGTTTTCTTTCCTGTACCTTTTTGTCTGTATTTTAATTAGTTGTATTAGAAGGTACTGTAAAATAGATTGTCTCTTTCATCTTCCTGTACGAATTTTCAGTGGAAGATGATTTGAAGTATAATAATACATTATGCAACGAGCCTATAATGATAGTAATTAAGACGCGAGTATGTTTGTTTATGAAACGAGCGCTAGCGAGTATCATAATTTTCATATGAGTGTCTTAATTACCATTATAGGCAAGTCTCATACGACTTTTTATGCTCGCCCATATTTCTAACTTGAAATTATTCAGAAGTATTCATTTTATTCGCATCTGACTGAAGATCGGAAGTGACCTTGTGCATAGCTCGTAAATTGTGAGATGTGCGCAGACGCGGAAGTATTGATTTTTTCCGAGGAACAATAATGTCATTGACCTTGATATAATTTAGAGAATAACATGAACTAATTTTGATATAACCTGGAAATTGATTTAGAATTGAAAAACGAGATGACAAATTGAATTTATATGAATATTATTTACAATTAACGCTAATTATTATAGTAACAGAACATAAGCTTCTGCGACAGTATTGGAGTTCCAGCCTCTGTGACGTTTCCCTCATTGTCTTTCGATTGCATATCCGAGAATAATCGAAAACCTGAACTTTAATGAATAGGTGTACTTTACTGATATGCATTAAAGGACTGCTACCAAGTGTATAATTACTACATTTCGGCATGGTCGAGCATTAAAATTTAAATGCTTTTTCTAAACTAGGTGGCCATACTTATTCATCCATACAGACGGTCGATTTCAGAATGGGGGGGGGGGAGGTTACTCTATGCACATAGTTAAACATTTTGCCACTTTGTGTGCTGCTAGATGCATGGAGTAATTAGTTATCCTTAAAATAATAGGTGGCAGCAAGATCAATATCTACATTAGCACCTGTAGCGTTCGAAATGGCAAACTCAACAAGTTTCTCATCCTATCAAGTTTGTCGCACTCTGTATTTAACAGAAGTTTTGGAAAATTCGCCGTACATGGCAAACAGACAGAGAGAGGCAGATGGGAGACCTATCAAAAACCACACTTTCAGTATTATGCATGCTGAAAACGTTAGTTCCACTAAAACCTCAATGCTTGCAGTGCCCTATACAATTTGTATAAAGATAAAGTAACAAAAAATGTTCATGGCAGATCTGAAGTACCTAGTCCTAAAACAGGATAGTCAAGTTTACTCCAAGACTTGTACAATTCTGCAGATAAAATGTAAAAATAACGTAAATTAAATAAATCTTTTGACACATTTATTCAAAATAAATATACAGAAGGTTGCAGTGAACTTAACTCGACCTTTATTCACGAATAGAAATGTAGGATAATGAAATGTGTAGTTTTATAGAAAATATCCATGAAAATAATTATACGACTAGACGTTCACCTGAAAAGAAAGAATTTCCACAATAATGACAAAGAAATGTAGGAACTACACGCAATGTCAGATATACAAATCTACAGGAACCATTACAATTGCTGCAAGGTTGACAAAAAGACAGTTTTATTTAAAACAAAAAATTATCGCAATTTCTGACATCTTTCATCCAGTAAATGAAAAATGAAAAGCAGAGTCTAACAAATATACACGAAATATGAGGGTTGGCAGTTATTTTTTTTTTTAAGGTAAGGGTTGGTATCACAAAATGTTATTATGTCACACAGAAACCGTGCAGTCATAGTGTGTGCCCATAACACAAGATGGCTATGTGCTTGTCTGTAATAGAATAGAGAGTAATGTTAAATCAGTTGTCATTGTAGCGCCATGCAGAATGGATGTAACCCGTGTTGAACAACGCTCATATATAAAAATAGCCATTCTCCGTGGGAAGAATGCCAGAGAATGCCACAGAGAGTCGGTAGAAGCTGTCGGGAATAATGCCCTTCCATACCGGACAGTTGTGAGGTACGTAGCTACTCTGAGGGCCTTTAGAACGGGTATGTTTGCTGTAATGATTCTGGCACAGGAACCCTGTAATGTTATGGCAACGACTGTAATAAACATTAGGAGCAAAATTTTGGTGTGTTGTTAAATGTCCGTACATTTCGTCCATACCTTTTCCTTTCATCTATATATTTCACATTTTCCACCTAACGCTCGAATTCTCACAAAAAAAATAGTTGCCATGACTTATGCCCCAATGAGATGTTAATATGTTATGTTTTATATATCAAATATTCATATGAATGAGATCTCGCCCACCTCATTGAATATATATATATATATATATATATATATATATATATAGCAGTTTTCATTAAACTGATGTTGAATACGGCCACAAAGTCATTTAATATGCGCTCCTGCATATGACTTGTATCGTCTCAAATGCAGGTAGTAAGGCCGTAAAACAGTACTACGAGGGGGGGGGGGTTCGGCCGGCGCCGTGGATCGTGTCCCGGCACAGCTCAGTTGGTAAAGAGCGCGCAGAGCTGAGAGGTCCTGGGTTCTATTCCCGGTGCCGGTACGAATTTTTCTCGTATTTATCAGTAACGTTATGTTTTATTTAACGACGCTCGCAACTGCAGAGGTTATATCAGCGTCGCCGGAGGTGCCGGAATTTTGTCCCGCAGGAGTTCTTTTACATGCCAGTAAATCTACTGACATGAGCCTGTCGCATTTAAGCACACTTAAATGGCATCGACCTGGTCCGGGATCGAACCCGCAACCTTGGGCACAGAAGGCCAGCGCTATACCAACTCGCCAACCAGGTCGACCCCCAACGAGATCTTTCTGAGAACTTATAGTCGTATGTTTTCATTTCTGCTTTTGAAACTACAGATATGAATATGCACAGTCAATTATTACTACGCATATCAAAAGTTCGGAATAAATGAAGTCTAATACACAAATTCAAGGTTCTGACACCATAAAAGAAACCCAACTCACCTCAACTTCAGACTTCTCCACAGGAAATGAACTGAAATCGAATTCTTCACATTTTATGTCAGTAGCATAATCATAGCTGACATCGGAAGGTTCCACCTTAATTTGCTTAACATTAAATTCCAACAAAACCTCTTCCTGTGAACAAACACGAAAAACAAATAAAAAAGTTTGCACCATTCAGATCCAGATTAAAAAGAAAAATGTTTGATTCATTTTGGCATTACGAAAATATAACAAACAATGTAATTACCACAGATGATGATTTGCCGTCTCTTCTATATGCGTCTTCATTGTCTGGACTTAGTGGATCACCCTCCAATTCCTTTTTAATCACATCCATAACAACTGAAAAGAGAATATTCAATTTGGCTGTCTGCATGTAACAACTTACCCATAACTAATAATCACCCGTGGCGCTACAGCCTGTGAAAGGCCTAGACCGACCGACCAGCCAGCTGTTGGCCTCACGCCCACATGCCGAAGCAGAGATGGACGATCATCCAACCAGAATAGAGGTATCGTGTGGTTAGCACGATGATCCTTCCAGCCGTTATAATTGGCTTTCACAACCGGATTTCGCTACCTATCATAGCTCCCCTAGTGCATCACGATGCTGGGTTGGCACCGGTCTCATACACTGGCCGAAATTTCTTCCCCCATGAGGACTCGAACATGAGCGCATTCTGTAACGCAAGTCCTAGGCAGGATGTCTTACACCTCATATGTAATCCTGAAACTTTGTTCGTAACTAATTCAACAGTTCACAGTATAAATACACGTAAAAATGACTTTCATACTCCATCGGCAAATCTATCATGCTATCAAAAAAGAGGGCATTATTTGGCATTAAAGGTTTGTAATAGTCTCCCTATGGATATAAAAAAAATCAGAGCATTATACGAGTACCTTGTAAACATGACATTTCTTGTGAAACACGTCTAGAAGTATTCAGCACTGTGCTTTGAATATTACTATGCTACTAAATATACGAAATTTCTCAAGAAATCAGGAATGTATTACCTTTAATTTGCAGTCTTCACACTTAGAATGCATGCCAAACCATCCTTCCCGAACGATTTCCAATTAGGGATGGCCTAAAAATAACGTAGCAGTTACTTTTGTCACAATTATGTAATTGCAACGGTTAAAAATAAGTAGTTACTATGTCATTTCACTGTTTACTGTATGTTGCACGGTTATTTTTGCAGAAGGAACTTTGTAACTTTAATTACAGGACGTCATTACGTTGTGTTCAACCGGTGCACAAGATAGCGTGGCTTCGTTTAACTTTGTTCGACAGCTTGTGTCTGCAGTTATTTAATCATTAAATATAACTGCTACTTCCTCTTCGGCAAGAAATTCTACATACTTATAACCGTTAATCTAATATAACACGAAAAGTTATAACAGTGACATGAAAAAAACCGTTTGTGCTTGTGAAACATGACTAGTAGTATACAGCACTGTGCTTCGAATATTACCATGCTACTAAATATACGAAATTTCTCAGGAGATCAGGAATGTATTACCTTTAATATACAGTCTTCACATTAGAATGCTTGCCAAACCATTCTTCCCGAACGATTCCCAATTTGGGATGGCCTAAAAATAACGCAACAGTTACTGTTGTCACAGTTATGTAATTGCAACGGTTAAAAATAACTAGTTACAGTGTCATTTCACTGGTTACTATACGTTACACGGTTATTTTTGCAGAAGGAACTCTGTAACTAGTTACAGGACGTCATTACGTTGTGTTCAACCGGTCCACAAGATAGCGTGGCTTTGTAATGTTCGACCAGGTTCGACTGCTTGTGTCTGCAGTTATTTAACCATTAAATATAACTGCTACTTTCTCTCTGGAAGGAAATGGTTACTTATAACCGTTAATCTAAAATAATAGGAACAGTTATAACAGTGAAATGAAAACAACCGTTTGACGGAATGTTCTGTACTGTACTTTTTGTTCACATCCTCCTTATCCCAGGGTTCGGCCTTAGGAGTTTCGAGGCCCATTGGAAACATTATTTGGGGCCCTATTTTCACAGACAAGTTCTACAGAATCTAAACTGTTAAATATAGTTTATAGCCATATCTCTACTACAATAAAAAAAAAGAAAAGATTAAATCTTTGCTGTGACAACCCGTGAAGGGTCAAAGATGGTTGCTGGCCTCACGTCCACTTGTCAGTAGAGGTGAACGATCATCCAACCAAAACGGCTGTTTTGTGGTGAGCATGATGATTCCCCCAGCCTTTATAGCTGGTTTCCATTACCAGATTTTGCTACTCAAATTTATCAAGATGCCAGTCCTACAGACTAGCTGAAATTTTATGAGAAATTTTTTCCCCCGTAAGGACTCTAACCAGTACGCATTCTGTAACATGAAACCTGGCATGATGTCTTACAGTCCTTAGATCACAACGCCAAGGTGTGGGACTTACTACGCCTCTTTTATACAATGAAAATCAATCAAAATATGCCTTTAGAAAGGAAGCATACCCTACAGGTAAACAAACAAAATAATATGTTGATTATCTTTACATGGTCTGAAAAGTTATAAAATCACCTGTTTCATTGACTGAAATGATTTAGTGAAAATATTACATTTATTTTTAATCAAAATGAAAGAACAGCATTATTAGGAAATTATTTATTACCAGTAATTGATTTTCTCTCATCTAATCTTCCTTGCTACCACAGAAAATGATCTACAGCAATCAATGCATAACCTAACACTAGTTAATAATAATAATAATAATAATAATAATAATAATAATAATAATTTTTATTTACTTATTTCACAAGTTTACAATGTCTTTCACATCTTCCTGTATCCATTTCAAGACTTTATAGCCACTCGCCACTCATCCCTATTCTCCCAATCTCCCTCCTCTACACCTCTCTCACTCAATGTTCTATTCCCTCTGTCCAGGTTAAGTTCGGTCTTCCTCTCTTTCTTCTTCCCGTCAGAATCCATTCATAAATCTTTTTCAGTAATCTGTCTTCTGTCATCCTTTTTATATGGCCAAACCATCTTAACTGTGCTGTTCTAATATTCTACAAGGAATCCTTTCAACTTCATTTTTTCCCTTATCACATTGTTCCTGATTTTTTCTCTCCTCGAAATCCTTGCAGACAGTCGCCAGAAATCCCCATTTCAGTCGAATGTAATTTATATATTATTCTTGATTTCAGATGAAGATGATGATGATAATTCAGGAACTATTAAGTAATTTAATTATTTTATTAATAAATTATTTTAATATAAAATGTTAATACAGTGAAGTCGTTATTTATTTAATTTAAATAACTTAATAGTTCATCAATGACTATATAAGTGTTAAAAGAATGTATTCAAGAATTAATAATACAGACGTGGACAAATTATTTAAAAAATTGACGATTTTTATGGCAATTCTGTTTACAAAATTGGCTTTTTAATTTAGACTACATTTGACAATTTTCCATATTTCCATCAGTACAGTAGACACAAATATGCAAAAATGTCAACTGTAGTTTAAATTGAAGAGTCAAGCTTTGTAAAAATATATAATAAAAGTCTTCAATTTTGCTAATAATTTGTAAATTAGCAAAAATGTCAACTGCATTGAAGAGACAAATTTTGTAAAAATATAAAACAAAAATATTCAGTTTTGTTAATAATTTGGAAATATCCAAAATGTCAACTGTAGTCCAAATTGAAGAATCTAATTTTGTAAAAATATAGAATAAAAACATTCAGTTTTGCTAATAATTTGTAAATATGCAAACATATGAAATGCAGTCCAAGTTGAAGAGTTAAATTTTGAAAAATACACAATACAAATCTTAAATTTGGCTAATTATTTGGAAATACACAAAAATGTCAACTGTAGCCTAAATTGAAGAATCATATTTTGTAAAAATATATAATAAAAATCTTCAATTTTGCTAATAATTTGTCCACGTCTGTAATAATAATAATAATAATAATAATAGTAAAATATTAATATTAATTAATATATTTAGGTGTAATAAACAATGATCCAACTAATGCTTACGACAATTGGAATTTTTAAAAAGAATGAAAGGAAAACTAGACTAGACTATATTAAATAAAAACAGGGAACTGTGAATGAAATCAAATTTAATTAGTTTAATGAACTGTAGGAAGAATATACAATCTTGCTAATCCAGTAATCTGACATGCACTAATCTGACACCTGTGTAAGGACTGGCTGGATTAGCAAGAATCTAGCATACCCCTATTTATACAAATCACTTAAGAGTTGAGAGTTTTCTCATCTTACTACTGATCTGTTAAATTTAAGATATTAACAAGTTTTTAACCTTTCTGTGTTGTCATTAAAACTATTATGGTTTATTTACCTTAAGAGAACATACTATTGAGTTTTGATCAATTTCTTCACTTTTTAAATATGTTGCCAAAAAAAAAAATTTACAATTCATTTTAGGAATACTGTAGGGAGGGAAGATTTCATTGCGATATCTTTATTGTAAATTAGCAACTGAGTGTGTCCTATAGTAAGTGCTTACTATATTCAGAATGAATATTATAATCTTAAAAGTGATTTTGCAGCCAATCAGAATTGTTACATTTTAACTTTCTAGAAAGAAGATATCACTAAGAGGGATAAAGCTACATAATGCAGAACTGCACGCATTGTATTCTTCACCTAACACAATTAGGAACATTAAATCCAGACGTTTGAGATGAGCAGGGCATATAGCACGTATGGGCGAATCTAGATATGTATATAGAGTGTAGTTTGAAGACCCAACGGGAAAAGATCTTTGGGGAGGGAGGGACATAGATGGGAGGATAATATTAAAATGGATTTGAGAGAGGTAGGATATGATGCTAGGGACTGAATTTATCTTGCTCAGGATAGGGATCGATGGCGGGCTTATGCAAGGGCGACAATGAAACTCTGGGTTCCTTAAAAGCCATTTGTAAGTAAGTGTGTGTGTCTAATGGTTACTCACTTCACTTTGCGTGATTCAGGTTCCGCATACTGCGGATAGATGGCAGGACTGTGACACATTTTGTAGCTGCACACCACTTCGGCGAGCCATTTTATGCATGATGTGTAAAATGTTTAAATGTTATGTTTTATTTAACGATGCTTGCAACTGCAGAGGTTATATCAACGTCGCCGGATGTGCCAGAATTTTGTCCTGCAGAAGTTCTTTTACATACCAGTAAATCACACTTAAATGCCATCGACCTGGCCCAGGATCGAACCTGCAAACTTGGGCATAGAAGGCCAGCGCTATACCAACTCGCCAACCAGCCATGATATGTATCTGTGAAGAGTCATGTCGTGTACTATGGTGAGTGTATGTTAAGTGTTCGTGTAAGTTTAGTGTAGGAACTGAGTGTGGATAATGATGAAGGTGAGGAAGGGAGAAGTGGAAACCTGGTGCCGGCATGTAGCCTACACCTGTTGAATAGCACCAAGGGGGCCGCCAGGCTTAATGTTCCCATCCAACGGATGAATCACTATCAACAGTGACATATGCCTTCCCCTCATATGCACTGCGGAGAGATTTGGGATTTAACCCAGGTATATTGGTGCAGAATTTAGTGGTTAGAAGTTGTGCACCGCCATCTCTTCTAGTCCCGAGGTAGAAATTTTACATGAAAATTCTGACCCCGCTGGAAATCGAACCTGGGCCAGTTAGTCTGGAGGCAGACGTGCTACCACAGAGCTAACTCGGAGGACCATTTGTAAGTAAGAAAGAAGGTATTATCTCCTAAATGGCTACACCTATAGTAATGAAATTTTGCACACATCAATCTTCGTAGTGTATCCAGCTATTTGCTGACAACACGTGTTTCACTATGAATTTCCTCTTCTTACAAATGATGGGTAAAAAGCACGATGCTGGATGTATATTTCAGCAGCCACATTCCAAAGATGAGGTTTATTCAGTATGTATTGGAGAGAATTGTCCAAGGCTACAGGGATTGCAGATTTTAGATTAGTTCTATGGATGTTTGTGACAGGGCAGTTTAAGAGGATATGTTCCAAATCTTCGTTATTGTTGCACCAGCAACAACTACTAGAGTCAACAAGGTCAAAGAAGTGAAGATACTTCTGAGTGATAATATGGCCTGTCCTGGCTCTTGCTAAGAACGTTTGTATGTATCTGGGAATGTTGCGGAACATTTGTGAATCATTAGGTTCCTTTTGAATGTTTTGAAGTACTTGGCCTTTATCAGAAGAAAGCCATAATTCGACCCATAAATTTGTTTGGCTGCAAAAGGATTATTACCAAACACAGGAAGGAGACCCATTAATTGCCCATATTGAGGGCTTAATTGAACCGGCCTGAACAATAACTTAGTGTCCAATCCCTACCTTCTCGTGGTGCAGCTGTTACCATTTTGCTTATGCAAAATGAACTAACAGGATGGGCTACCCACCAAACAGCACTGGTCAGCTTGGTGGGCTTATAACCGAGACTGATCCTTTCTTTTTTCTAGTATCAGCCTCCCTTTTCTTTCCTTTCGCTCTTTCCTATCCAGCCTCCCTTGGCTAACTCTTGTTCTTTTCGACTCTGATGGTATTAGAACATTCGAGGCCTATGAGATCATTTAGTCTATCCTTTTCCTCTATATCTATCAATACTTAATAAACCCTCGTAGGTCCTCACCTAGTAATGGTGAGGTAGCTTCAATTCTGCACACATATTCACAACAGATGTATCCACGAAATGCTGCATTCATTTACACACAATGATTATTATGAAGAAAGCTGAGATTTTTATGTCAGTCAGTGAAGCAAAGAAATGTTGAAAGTATTTTTTTTTAGTAATGAAATATATATATTGGGCAGGAAAAAAAGCAATGCACAATTTCATTTTTGAGAAAAACTGTGTCTTAGCAATATCTAACTGCTGTAATATTTTCTAGAAGATACAATGGAAATGGAAGTTCTGAATTGATAAATATCCCAAGTCCAATTAAGTAAATTAGTTCAGGACAGCAACATATGGGTACTGAAATGAATATTTGTATGATTAAAAAAACACGGGGTTAAAGTCAGACTTGGGATATTCATTTTTACAGGGCGGTTGCCTATGCAAAACACAACATATATCAGGTAAAACGTCAAATTCGGTGTATTTTGGAGTTGGTACGTTTGTCAATTCAATTGTACAAATTACAAAAATTTTGTAGCACATCACCTTAAACTGTAAGTGAACAAATTCATTAGTACAAGTGAATTACAATGCACTAATTTAAACACCTATTAATATTTTTCCATATTTTTAATATATTAATTTTTTTTTGGCTGCAAAAGGGTATCTGTCGGATACAGGGGGGAGAGCCATTAATCCTTCCCATTCAAGGCTTTAAGGAACCAACCTGGACAAATACCCAATGTCCCATCCCTACCTTCCCGTGGTGCAGCTGTTAGCATAATTTTACAAGCTGAACTAAAGAGAGGGGCTACTCATCCATTAGCACTGGTCAGCTTGATGAGTTAATGACTGAATTTGGTATAATTTTCCTCTATTCAATACCTAATTCCCTCTTTACCCTTTCCTATCCAGTCCTCTGATTGAACTCTTACTTTCTTCGACCCCGACGGCATTAGAGCATTCGAGGCCTATGGGTTCATTTCCCTTTCCTTCCTCCTCTTTCTACTTTTCTGTTCCTAGTGCTGACCTGCTATGGCACTAAAATCGTCCTCCAGTGGCTTAAGGAGGGAAACCTGGCGATCAACAAGATCTCCCAGCTAGGTCAAATGGACCCATCGACCAACAGCAGGTGTGGTCCTCCAGACATTCTGGGGGTTGTGTGTGAATGAAGTAGCCACCAAAACGTTAAAATATGGTGTTCACTTAAATCGGCTACAACTTGCCATTTTCAAATATTGAAGTGCAAGAGGTCAAATGACTTTATTGTCAAACGCCTGGCATTAGAAAACAACAACAACATATTTTTCCACTCATGTTCCAAAACTTAGGAAATGTAGCTTGGCTACTGTTTTACAAGACTAGTGGATTATTCACAATCAACGTTTTTCAGAGAAATTGCACACATGCTTTTTCAAACTCTGCGGGTGTTTAAAGGATCTGTCACATATTTTGCATTTAAAAGTACCTTCCTTCGCATGAATGCGGGCATGTTCTTTGAGATGTCTCGATGCTCTAAAACCTTTACCACAAACGTCACATATGAACGGTTTTTCCCCTGTATGAATGAGCCCATGCTGTCTCTGTTGTACGGAACTCTTGAACTCCTTACCGCAAACTTCGCATTTGTAACGTTTCTCGTCCGAGTGACTGCGGGTATGAGCAAACAAATTCTGTCTATGTCTAAAACTTTTGTCACATATCTGACATTTGAAAGGTCTGTCTCCTGTATGAATTCGTACGTGATCGTTGAGAGATCTCATGGCATCAAAAACTTTACCACATATATCACATTTATAGACATTCTCCCCAGAGTGCATTTGCAAGTGGCGTTTGAGACGGTATGAACTTCTAAACTCTTTACCACAAATCTCGCATTTCATAGGCGTTTTCATAGCGTGCAGACGTAGGTGGACGTTTAGAGAACTGGAGTATGTGAAGGCCTTACTACAGATGTGGCATGTAAAGGGCTTCTCCCCAGTGTGAACACGTAAGTGACCTTTCAATGAATTGGGGTACTTGAATTCCTTAGCACAGAAATCGCACTTGAATGGCTTGTCCGTTGTATGGGTTGATGCGTGGCCCAGGATATGTTGACGTTTTTTGAAACTCTTGTCACAAATATTGCATTTGTAAGGCTTCTGTGTCGAGTGAGAGTTTCTGTGTTTTACAAGAAAATACAAAGTAGTGAACTCTCTGCTGCAGACTTCACACTGGTAGCGCTTCTGACGTAAAGAGTTATTCACAACAGGGCGTTGTGGATTTTCATCATGTCTTCTAGTAACGTCGTCAGGACTATCCTGTTGAAGGAACCTGGAAATTAATACCAATGTAAATTAGTAACAATATTGTAACTTTTATTAAACAATCAATCTTCTTAATGTATCCAGCTGTTTGCTGACAACATAAAGTCCACTATAGTCCACTGTAGTCTATTCCGTTGTTGTTTTTCACGAGAAATGAGGGGTATTTTGATAGGTGTTCATTATAGATGCCTGTTGCTAGAAGCCAGAGTTGGGGTGTAGTCAGTATATATTGCAGGGCTGTGTCTTCTGCAACTGGTACTGATGATTTTAATTTACTTCTTTTGTGGTTTATGGATGGACAGTATGGAAGAATGTGTTCCAGATCTTCATCATGATTATTACACCACAGACAAGTAGGATTATCAGAAATGTGAAATCGGTGTAGGTACAATTGAGTGACAATGTGACCTGTTCTGGCTCTTGTTAAAAATGTTTGAACATGTCTGGGAAAGTTTTTGTACATTTCCGGGTCATTTGGTTTCTTTTGTACAGACTGTAAAATTTTTCCTTTGTCAGAAGAGAGCCAATTGTTAATCCATAGGTTTGTAAAATGAGACTTTACTGAAGCAAAAGCATTGGATAGAGATATCACTTGAAGAGGTCTTGGTTGCAAATATGTTGCCTGTTTTGCAATATTATCGACTTTCTCGTTTCCAGGTATACCACAATGACTAGGTATCCATTGAAATGTTATTTCCTTTTGGAATTCTTTTATTTTACTTAGTTGTTTCTGAATTGGAATAATTCTATGTGCATATAGGTTTGGTACATTTTTAATTATATTAAATAACTTTTATTAAACAATAATGTTACTTTTATTCCTAGCTTTCAACTACACATCCGTCAACAATGGGTATTCCACTCAATACAGTAGTTGTTATTGCACTCCACAGAACGACAATGACAATTTACGTGAATTATTGAGAAGAACAACAATGTACTCCTAATCTCAACTAATGTTCACAAAGCACTATGTACAAAACAAAACTGTCAGTTCTCAGTTCACAGTTCGTTCGCCTTGGCTAGTTCTTCTAGCTCACTCACTCAAGTTCATGGCACATCGAACCCCAGGCCTTCCAGATAACAGTTCACTGCACTTCGAACCGAAGATTTTCAGATACAGTTCACTGCACTTCCAACCCAAGACTTCTGGATATGCCGCACTTGCCTGGACGCTGCCACAGTTGCGGTCCTCCTCACGTCGAACCCCGGTCTCGAAGGCTGGCTTCCTTGCTCTCTCGCTGCTGATTCACAACTGACCAGCTCGCGGCCGTCTCGCCCCTTTTCATTTATTAAATCACACGTTCTCGAATGTACTGCGTCCAGAAATTTCTACAACAATCGGTCTCGAGGCGTTTTTTTACTTCTGCCGCAGTCGGTTTCCTTCCCCCTCTGTCTGCCCGTGGCCCAGTGCTCGCCGAAGCTCGCGTCTCCTCTCCCCGCGCGCCTCCTTTCTCCCCAGACGCGCACGAACTCTCCGACGCGGCCAGAATGTTCCGGCCTGCTGCCACAATATTATTTTTTATTTTATTGGGTTATTTTACGACGCTGTATCAACATCTAGGTTATTTAGCGTCTGAATAAAGTGAAGGTGATAATGCCGGTGAAATGAGTCCGGGGTCCAGCACCGAAAGGTACCCAGCAATTGCTCGTATTGGGTTGAGGGAAAACCCCGAAAAAAACCTCAACCAGGTAACTTGCCCCGACAGGGATTCGAACCCGGGCCACCTGGTTTCGCGGCCAGACGCGATGACCGTTACTCCACGCCACAATATTATAATAGCTAGTAAAATAAAGGGCTTTCAAAAGTAAGAGGCAACTTTAATTGGTCATATGTTCTTAATTATCTACATAATCTTAAAAATTCTGGCACTGGCATATTGTACAAGATGGACGTGAGCGTGGCAAAATGAGACCGAAAATTCGCCATGAAAATACCTAACATTCGCCATTTCTTATGATGAAGGATAGTGGAACAGAGAAAAATTCTCTCCAGCACCGGAATTTGAACTCGGGTTTTCAGCTCTACATCCTGATGCTCTATCCACTAAGCCACACCGGATTCCCATCCCGATGTCGGATCGAATCCTCTGAGTTTAAGTTCCACCTCTTGGGTTTCATCTAGTGGCCTACCCTCATGCACTGCGTCATAGATGTATGACAGTGACACAATGTTCACACATGTGCAGAGGTGCACTCGTTATGAGTGACTAAGTGGCCGGGATCCGACGGAGTAAGCGCCGTCTTAAATAACTAAGTGATTATTTTTCGCATATCATATATTATTACGATATACCAAAGTACATATGATATTTCCGTGCAGAAATTCTGCGTCATCATATGATGAAGGATGAGTGGAACAAAAAAAAATTCGGTGTGATTTAGTGGATAGAGCATCAGCACATAGAGCTGAAAACTTGGTTCAAATCCTGGTGCCGGAGAGAATTTTTCTCCGCAACCTGAGGACGCACCATGCCGTGGTGATAGGTGAAGGATAAATGATTGAATGCTGGCAAAGAAAAAAGATAAATCCCGCAAAAATCTGCTTCAAACGCAACTTTTGTCCACGATAAATTGTAGGTGGACATGCTGAGATTGGAACTCAGGTCTGTTTTAAAAGTAAATGAGAATGCAAACGCAAACAGAAATTACCCCTGTCAAAAGGTCCGTAGAATGGCGGAATGCTAAGGTTCTCACTTCACAAGATAATTGGCAATGAGGAGCACTAGGAATGCCAGTTCTTCGTATGTACTGGTAGCATTTGTCGTCAAGGAAATACCTCAGTTAATCACGTCTGTTACAGGCTGACTGAACCTCGGGGCAAAGTGCGTCCAGAAGGATTACAGTGATGGAGAAAATCTATGACCCCACTGGGAAACTATCTGACAGCTTCTGTCTTGTAGCGCAATGCCTTAACTGCCATTTTGACGCTAGTCCCTGAGTGTAATATAAGAACACTCTGACAGAATCAATTGTTACTGTCACTTCATCACAAAGCACTAATAATTAATTTCAAACTATTTTCTACATTGTAACCGAAACAGACAAAGCAAAGACTGAACTATCCTATGTAAGTCCATCATATGCCTCAGGTGATATTTTCTAGTAATTTCTCGATTAATCCATAACCTAGACAAGAGACTGCTAACATTAAGCAGCTCCTACAACAGCGAAGAAAATAAAGCGCATTATGCCCTTATATTCATCTGAACACTTGAAGCATGTGAAGCAAAAGATGAAGACGAAATCCGACACACAGCTGTACTCACCTCTCCGTTGAGTCACCTTCCTCTATCACAACTTCAAGCATCTTCTGCTCTTCCAGAGCATCTGGATCACACGACTCTTGCTGAGGAAGAAAACGGTATTGGTACATAGTTAATAATTATGGCATTAATAACTCATATAGTTATTATATAATATTACATGTTTTAGGAACAGACGCAGGGACATTAGAAGTTGCAAAAGTTAAATATATAACATATATTTTCAAGTAACTCTATTATTAAATTGCTGCTAAAATACAGAAGACAATAAACTTGAGAATGGAACTTGTAGTTATATGCCGCAATAAAGGTGTGAAGTTCATAACCTAAAAATTGGAAAAGCATTTTTGTGATGAATGTTAAATCAAACATTTTAATTTCTTCCTCAAATGAAGGATATTACGCATGATGTTTAAACTTATTAAATTTTATTAATGTATTTGAAATAATATTTTCAGAATTTGTTATGGATGAGACAAAAATTGAAAATGCAGGTTTGTGATAAATGTTAAATCAAACATTTTCAGTTCTTCTATTACTGTAAGGATTTTATATCGATATTATTGTAAAAACTGAGGTTTAAAAAATGATAAAATCATTTTTCCAAGATCTTTAAAATATACATTTAGCTAGCAAAATAACTAAATAAAGTTTCTGGCAGTGTTATGGGTGTGATTGAAAAAGGCAAAGTTTCATTCCAATTTATTTCCTCTTCACATTTCACTAAAACTTGATTCAAATAGTAAATGACTCCTATTATTAACAACTTTACTTTAGGTGCTGACGATGTGGAGGTAGCTGATCTGTATGTACCACATAGAAGGGTCTACACAACAATGTGAAATCATGTAATAATTTTAGAAAAAACTGGTTATAAGACATTGACACATACTATTTAAATTTATACATGAAACAAAATTTGAAAATGCCGAAACCTCAAAATACTAAATTACTCGTACATAAGGTTTTCCGTATTTTTTTTAGGTAAAAAATCCATTATTTTATGGTATGGCAGAACAGGTACCGTTACACAATAGAAATATCTTAAATTGTGACTCAAGGCAAAATCAAGTTAGCAGCTGATTCTAATGAGTGTGTTCTCTTTATGAAGTCTTCTGTACCTGCTTATGACTGCGTAACAAGTATAATTCGCTTTCCTGTCAGTTGCACTGAAATAATGGTCGAACTATACCAGGTGTTACAGTAAAGACTTATCTAAATGTCTGGCTTTCTGCACAGAAAAAAAGGTCAATATAAGCACAACTTACCTCGTCCTCATGCTCTGAAACTAGAAGTGAAATTTGGTCAGCATTTTCTTTGTGTGTGGTTTCAGACATGTCCTCAGAACTCAGGTCGCCAGGTTCCAACTTTATTTCATTTACATCCACTCTCAAGAAATTTCTTTCCTGTATCTTAAAACTCAGGTCGGCAGGTTCCAACTTTATTTCATTCACATCCACTCTCAAGAAATTTCCTTCCTGTAATGTTAAAATCATACTGATTTTTACATTTTTTTTTAATGTGGAACATTTAAGTGAGCACCTATTATTAAAAAAATTAGTTATCAATCTCCAATAAAAACAGACTAGAAGATCATTCCAAATAAAGTACAATGAGCACATTACAGCAATAATCAATCTTCTTAATGTATCCAGCTGTTTGCTGACAACATAAAGTCCACTATAGTCCACTGTAGTCTATTCAGTTGTGTTTTTCACGAGAAATGAGGAGTACCTATTTTGATCGGTGTATTACAGCAATAACTAAACCATACATCATATCAAATTATGCAAACACATTACTAATAATGATAACTACAATATCATATACAAATCCCACGCATCACACCAAAAACTCCACATTCAAACATATTTTTAGACTTTTAATTCACTTTTAAGGATAAAGTCATTGTTTAGCTTACCAAGTACGATGAAATAAAAAACAGTTTAGATACTATTCATGTATAATACCTTTGTACAAGATGAATACAATACTTCGTTATTTGCCAAAAATTAGAAGAAAATAAATAAACTTATTAGAACAATATGAAATCTAGAAGCACACAATAGCATATCCACAACATATATTTAAAAACACAATTAAAATTTAACACACATACGATTATTTGATGTTATAATACACAACATACAAACAACCCCCCAACCACCATAAGAGCAGCACACCCCATCAGTGACGAGAACAATCGTCAAAAATCAAGAGAGCTAGAGCCGCAATAGTTCAAGAGACACTGAAGATGACACTACACCGATGTGAAAATGGTACCATCTGTCAATATGGTATATTATCGTTTTTAATAATTGTTTAAAACTTTTAAAGTTTTAATTTTTGAAAAAGTTTTATATTTTTATAATAAGTGTTAAAGTGAACAGTAAAGACAAATATGAATTCCGTAATTACGCACACCTTACTCTTTAGCAACGCACAACATATCATTGCTCCTTAGCAGCAGTGGGCCAAAGCAACCAATAACATAAAATTATTCGAAAAATAAATTACGTTTGAATATCATGGTATAAATGTATTACATTCAAGAAATTACTAGTGGCTTAAGCAGCTTATTCTGCATTTATTCTCCTGTGCTGGTTACAATATTAATTAAAAGAGTTTCTGTTTTACGATTATACTAAGACTATTCTCATCAGGCAGTGAATTACAAAACACCAACCATTTAATCGTTCCACGTAATTATTGTAATTCTACGAATTCCCTGCAAATTTTTTTACTTCGAAATTTTTAATTGGGATATATCTAGATAAGTTATCTTAGTCAATTTATATTTCTAGATTTTCTCTAAGCTCTGTACGAATGCATTTTGGATCTTCAGTGTAAATGTTGAATACAATATTTGTATCTATAACATTTATTGGAATTCTTAATTCTTTTTAGGTTGAAAGGGCTTCAGTTTCAAAATCTGCTATAATTAGTCTATTGGTAGTGATTACTTGCATGGCTTCAATCAAAGTAGATAGACTATACCTGTGATTAGGTGTAAAGGTTGGTTTTGTATACGTTTCAGTATATGTTTAAATAATAATTAATAAGTTATTATTATTTCGCAACAATTTTAAAATAGGCTTCATATACATATATACGTGTCGTACGTTGGGTTTAATGAATTCTTGGAAATGCTCAGTTTTGTTCCTGTGAGTCTTTTTAAGCGTTCAAATCCATTGGTTGTCTTTACACTTATATAGGCTAAGCTGATTCAATGTGACTGTTTTGACCTTGATAAAATCTTCAACAAGAGAGACACAAATTACGAAAAAGCAAATACTGTTACTGTAGAAAAAATTGACAAAAGATAATCACAAAAAAAAAAGAGTGTCATACATCTATATTTCAGGGATTAAGATGAAGCTGTACTTGCCTAGCCTATACTTTTCCTTCTATAAAAATATTGTCAAAGATAGAATGAATTTTTGATGGCAAGGTGAAGCCATTTACCCATCACTCCAAAATATATTTGAGGGGTTACACAGATGCAAAGAATATAGTTTGCTTATGCGATTCAATCAGGTTACCAGCTCAACGACATCTCCTCAAAAGGTAAAATGAAAGGAACACACTGCATGGTAAGACAGAATTAAATTTAAGTAAGACTATAGTTTTCCAAAGGATCCTAGCAGACTGTGGGCTGAAGGATATGAGAAATATGGTAAGTTAGCCAACAAAGGAAACAAAATTAATGTACAAACGAACTAAAATATTCATCGGAATCTATAGAAAGAGAGACAAAAAATCAATATATATATATATATATATCCCTCTCTCCCTCCCTCCCCCACCCCTCCCCCCTCTCTCTCCCCCCCCCTGTCTCTCTCTCTAACATATTACTTAATGGTACTCACAATTGATAGAGATTTTCCTAGTCCATTTCCATCTTCTTCCTGGTATAGTGTATCAACTTCTGGTTCTGTTTTAATGATATCCATAACTGAAAATAAAATCTCTATCACTACCTACTTCTACTTGTTACACATTTAACATACGCTTAACTATGTACCATTAAATTTATGTATTTGGACTACATTTTTTGTATGAATATTAGATAAAATAACAGTAAGTATGATAACATCAGAAAAGACCAGAGATTAAATACATACTACATCTTTAGGGTTTCAGGTACCGTACTTGGCATTCAAATATTTTATACAGGTTTAATTAAATAGGCTAATTATCAACTAAAGTGGAAAAAAAAATTGTACTGGCAATAATCTTTTTCCAAGAACGATAAATAAGTAGGCTTTCTCCATGAAAAAAAATAAACTGTCTTGTGATGTTCATTTTGATAACAACATCGCAATAAAATTTGGTCTCTTTATTAATACTTGGGGGAGAGAAATAAATTCCTATAATTAATAAACCAGAGGCCCAACATAACATTTTTCCTACTTTATTCAAATTTGACACGAGTGAAAGAAAACAATTATCTAAAATGAGTAATAAAGCTGTAAAGTACCTTCAAAAGAACTTGGTTAATTAACATTCAAAATAAAATTATATCAAAGTTACTTTCTGAATTCTATTCATGAGAAAGATTGAACTAATGAAAAGATTCTGATAATATTGAAGCTGTTACTAAGAAATTAAACGAAAAGATAAAAAAAAATCTGATTAGCAGCTACTGCTCCTGCATTTGTAATACCGCATCACGATAGTTCACATTACGCCCGCGGCTCCATTCGCCTTGGTCGAGTAATATTTCGAAACAATAATATGTAGAACAAAATAAAATTCAATATCAAATGTGGTTCCTAAGCAAGAAAAGGGAAAGAAAGAAAGAAAGAAAGAAAGAAAGAAAGAAAGATACAATGTTTTAGAAAATTAAAAAGCTACGTAAAACAACATCCAGACGTTTGAGATGGGCAGGACATGTAGCACGTATGGGCGAATCCAGAAATGCATATAGAGTGTTAGTTGGGAGGCTGGAGGGAAAAAGACCTTTGGGGAGGCCGAGACGTAGATGGGAAGATAATATTAAAATGGATGTGAGGGAGGTAGGATATGACGGTAGAGACTGGATTAATCTTGCTCAGGATAGGGACCAATGGCGGGCTTATGTGAGGGTGGCAATGAACCTACGGGTTCCTTAAAAGCCAGTAAGTAAGTACGTAAAACAACTTTAAATTCTTATTTTATATCAACAAATTTTTATATATCATTGTTGTTAACTAATGACGAGTTCTTGGCACTAAAGCCATTATAACTCTCTTCTCTTCAACATAGGAGAGTAGCAAAAAGTACATTTTCCCTAATTGTTTTAATGTAGGCACCATACTTTTATGTTATGGCGATTATAACACCTACACGAACCCCCAAACTCTTCGAAAGACCACACCTGTTGTTGGTTAGCAGATTCATATGACCTAGCCGGTAGGATTGTCAGACAACTCCACCGACCATATCCCCTCTTCACCACTTGGCGGACGCTTATGCATGCCATGGCAGGTTACCATTCTGAAATGGCATTTTCTCCATTTTTTATGGAACAGTTATACCGCTGTGACTTGATTACCAGAGCCTCAGGTTGCACCACGGGAAGGTGAGGATGGGATTTGAGCAGGAGAGGTTACAGAATGCACTTCACTACCCTACTCTTTGCAACCCAATTTTACTTGAAATAAGTCACTGAGAGGATACGTGTAGTCTCTGAGGTTGTGCAGTCAGTATGCTGACTAAGCAGGAAGCAGGTGCTCTCCCCAATTAAATTGTTCCCATAACCATTTCAAGAAAAAAACAGACTTTACCTTATTTATTTATTTCACCATTGTGAAACTGGAGAAACCAGTGACAATAATTTACTCTTAAGGCTGGATCACATTCACTTCATTTATGGGTCACTTGTTTTTCGTATGTAGCCTAAATGAAGTTTGGTTGTTCTCATTGCTGACTATTTCAGTACCGGTACACTGGTTTCCTGAGCTAGGTATTGTAAAGATTTTCGCAAAGATTGTTTGAGCCTGTCACCTATTTCATTTAATTTCTCTTCTGTGAGAACGCAAGGCCCATCAGATTTTCTATTATTCAGAACAGAGCCTGTTTCTTCAAACTTTTCCACTACCGGTAATCTATTGATTTTGGGGTGAATGTTACTTATGTCCCGCCCACTATCCATAGGCCAATTTTACTTGTTACTGGGAAATCATGTTGGTACAAACGATAATACTTTCGTAAGCCTATAGAACGGTATCTGTAATAATTCTTCACAAGAAACACTTTGCTTTAAGTATATCTACATACCGGTATTCACACAATGACAATAAGATACCGAATGAATGCAACTTGCATAACATATCGCCTGCCAGCCAACTGCCCACTGGCGATAGCGAATTTTTCATCCCGATTTCTGCGCGGGCTAGAAGAGAAATGTTAGAGCCTACTTTAGAGATTCCCTGTATGGCTCATTTGTCAAACATCAAACAAGACATAAAATCAAATGAAAAGCAGTGACCTATCGAATTTTACAGACGAAATACTGTAACACAATCTGTCATTTAAATTCCGTCGCGTGTAGTAAGTATTTTACCAATAGTTGGTCTTTTATCATTTAGTTCAATGTACACACCACCGAATATTCTAACACTTCTGTCATAGGCCCTAAAAATAATTATTTTAATTAGAAAGACTTTAAATTTCATTTACAAAAGAAGCCTAAAATCCAAATCATTCTATCAGAATATGCTATTGTAAAATATCGAAATTACATACCGTACAAAAAAATCGAATACTTTTAACAGAAATGTCGTAATCAATGTCTCTCACATTGAAGTTTTATAAAATTGTTTCTGTCATTTTCTATTACTCGCCATTTCATATATGATCCTGCTGCAGTGAGAATATTGGTAACAAATAAAAATCAAGAGTGGTTGCAATAAATTAATAAGGAAATAATATAATGCTATAACTATAAACTGCAATGTGAGAAACACTAGTTCTACCTCTATAATTAATGCTAGATAAGCATTGTTGAGAAATGCACCAAAATCACGTTGGTAAATTACACAACCACTCAAAACACAAAAACAATCAGATGACCTGGTGACTTCATTGTTGTCTTTACGCAATATAAAAATGTGGTCCTATTACTAAAGATTAAAATAATAATCATACAATTAATGATTAACATCTTGTTAAGGGAGCATTATTGAAATTTATAATAAAATTTATTTACACACGTGTCATACATGTGGAAAGGAGAACTTTACAGTAGGCTATACTAACCTGGGTTATAATTTTGTTCATTCATTTACAGGAAATCATAAGTTTCAACAACGGAATAAAAAGAAAACATATTCCACAATTTAGGTTCGCCCATGTTTATCCGACCCTCCCACTAAAGCAGCCACTGTTTCTTTGGTAAATCTTCAGAATTACTGTATGCATACCAGTACCCCCCTGGTACTAATTCCACAACAATTTCCTTCCAGATATATTATATTTAATTTTTCTAGTGATCTTCCACCTCTAAATCTGAAATTTTTGTAAAAGTATGCTGGTTTACAGCTGGAGTTGGGTTGAATCCATCTGCACTTTGGGAAATTGGTTATTGTGTGTTAAAAATCAGAAAAGATTGCACAAAATCAAATTCCCATAGATTTGGTCCTAGTGATCACAACCTTTTGAAAATGTTTGTGCTGATTAAGGGAAATTTTGGCTATGGATTTAACCTGAAATGGTTATAAATATAATTATCTACTGCACTGTAAGGTATATATTAATTTTGATTTCATTGTCCTCGAAAGTTAAATTTTTATTTATATTGGTACACATTCTTTACAGACGATTTAACTTCCAGTTATGAAATTTTCAAGCATGTTAATACATGTACAATAGTCTTAATGATACTCATTTAGAAATACCGTATCTCGAAAAGTTTGTTCATTTCTTTGAAATACGTACGAAAATTCATTTGAGCCCTAGTACAATAATAATATATCCGTGGTGCTACAACCCATGAATGGCCCAGACTGACCAGCCGGGCTGCTGGCCTCACGCTCACATGTCGAAGCAGAGGTGGACGATCATTCAACCAGAATGGAGGTTAGCACAATCATCCTCCCAGCTTTCGCTACCTATCGTAACTCCCCAAGTGCATCACGATGTTGGGTGGGCACCGGTCCCATACATTGGCCGACATTTCATGAGAAAATTTCTGCCCCCATGAGGACTCGAAACAGCGCGCATTCCATAACGCGAGTTCTAGGCAGGATGTCTTAGATCACGATGCCATGGTGCGGGACTAGTACATATTAAAAAGATAATTGTATGGTTTTACTTTAGTGTCCTCTGACAATAAGCAGTTGGAATTTGATTACAAACAGAATAACAGAAAATTAATAAAATACGTCAATGTATAATGTTAAATTAATCTAAAAAAAAAAAAAAAACTTTAACGCTCTATTGGCCTGTGTAACGTGAGAGTCACATTCAGTAATCAATTGTTTTAACAAGAGAGGGAGTGTTCTTTCCATTGTTGATCATAGACTACTGTGACTTCAAAGTTACAATATGGCTGCTGTTTTCTACATTTTTTAGTGTTTTCTGAAGTTTATATTTTGTCCTCTAAATGTCAATATATTTTACTTTTTCACCATATCATGGTCGACCAATGGTACCTGCAAGTCACAACATGCCATACAAAATAAAAATTAATAAAAAGATTTAATTTTCTCATTATGTGCTATTTAGATCACTATCAACTAATATAGAGACATAAAAACATTTCCTAGCTTCAGAAAATAATTTGGGATATAGAAGGTTAAAATTTAAAAGATAACTTCTAACTTACAATGCAGCAGACAATTTTTCCAGGTTAATTCAATAGCCAAATGTTCCCTTATTCAGTAGAAAAAAAAAAGCTATGATCATTAGGACCAAATCTATGGCAATCTGATGTCAGCCATTTAGGCTATATGGGGAAGAAACGGCCAGCAAATTAAGTTTAAAGTCTCCCAGTCAAAGGCAGGTTACTTTCACATCACGTAATCTAAAACATGCACCATCTAACTTAACTTCAGTGCTATCTTGAGGGAAGCAATGAAAAAGACTTTCATTGCTCTTGGTCGTGATTGAATTCTTGAATTTTTTATCCCGAAACAAATAATAATAACCACTATACTAGCAAACACAACATACTAAAGGAGCAAGATCAGATTTTTCACGTATTTGAATTCGATTTTACAGAAAATATGATACGAGCCTATTTGTTCATTGGATCCTGACTATTGTAGGAATAAACCATTTATTTTTGGAATAAATAATTTAAATTTATGCAAGTCACTAATGGCAGGCAGGGATACATATCCTGCTTAAAATTTCTTCTTTTTCACTTTGATATTATTATTATTACTATTATTATTTATGTAGCTTAAATGGAAATGGAGATAGTGCAACAGTATTTGATGAGATGAGTCCAATAATTCTATATGGGATTACCTGGCATAAGTTGGGGAATAGCTCGGAAAATAACACAACCAGGTAATCTGTTCAGATGGATTTTGAATTAGCGGCCAAGTGCAACCTGAAACAATAATAATAATAATAATAATAATAATAATAATAATAATATCATTATTATAGGTAAAGTTATTCCCTTTAAATACCACGGAGGCACATTCAGGACATGAAACCTAGAGCTCCATGATTTCATGACAATGCCAATAGAATGAGGTGGTGTGGTGGGTACCAATTTTTCAACACCTGTTGACGTAGGATTACATCTATCTGATCATTCCTGAAAGATGATGTTTCGGAGTTGTATTTATTGTACAATTATGTCTATGTGGTTGTTCCTCAGATGTAATTGTTGCACAGTTAATTCCCGATTTACCACGAAAATCGTCTGTAGCTACATTTAGATTGGCAACAGGCCATGATTGTTTGGCCAAACACCTGCATAGAATTGGAATATATCAGTCCCCTAACTGCCCATTGTGCAACTCAAACCAAGAAATGGATTCAGAACACCTTAAAATCTGTGCTTCAGTGGCTGGCCATGATAATATCTTTGAAAAATATTGAAGTGCAAGAGGTCAAATGACTTTATTGTCAAATGCCTGGCATTAGAAAACAACAACATTTTAGAGTTGGATGTAGTGAAAAAACCACTCCGTTCACACTGCATCAACTCCGTTGTAATTCTGTGTCTGAAACCTTGCGGACATCTCCACAGAAGAGCACCCCACTGGCTTTTATCCCAGGAAGTAATCTGGTGTGGAATATAACAGGAGGCTAACCAGATCCTATGACCATTCTGAAAAATTAGCAGTGAAAAAAAATCTTACTGCCAACTGAGACCTTCTAGTCTGTAGCCAGTTTCTCTACCAGTTGAGCTATCTGGACGCCGTTATAATCATCACTATTGTCTTAGTAGCGTATTTCTCGTGTTACAGAGGCATACCTGGCATTGTATGCCAAAGACAAGATTATAGAAATGGACTACAGTTTTTTCTTTCTTTTTCCAAGAGTAGAATAATCGATGTCAAACGGTCAAGGAAGAAAAGCCCAGTAAGAGAAAAAAAATTAACAAGCCTTATAAGAAAAGGTGTTTAACGACATGAAAATTATCATTTTCAATAGTAAGAATTGATCTGCGATCCAAAAAATAATATATAAAAACTTTAAAATAATTATGGAAGCTTTCTAGCTAGAGTAGTTCAAAATACGTCGATTGTTTTTTGGCTTCATCATCAGCTACACCAGCATGTTTTCCTTGCACATGACCTGACATCAACACAGAAATAGGATGCAATAATCTTCGACTATGTGCTCAAAAATGCAGGTCACAACTTTAATATAGTAATAGATTAAAACCACTATTTTATTAAAAGCTACATAACAATGTTTCCTCTTATACAAAACAACTACATAACTCAACATATTTTCAATTCACTGTAGAATTATTTCACAAATTAACTCAATAACCAAAACACTTGGTGAAAACAGTGGTTTCTCTTGCAAATTTCAATTGCATCACTAGTGTTTTTCATTTATATTTCTTCTTTTAGAATATAGCACTTCATTATTCTTCTATTTCTTCTTCTGCCAGACAAGATTTAGGTCTTTTAGATCTGTTCAAAGGCTAACAACTGGTCTGCCCATGTCCTGCACAGTCGGCCCCTGTCTCTCTGTCCCCTATAATGTAATGCTTGCCATGGATATCTTGAAGGAAATCATTAACTTCATTAATATAACGGCAATCAAAATGGAAACCTATTCCGAATCATAGTGAAAATCTATCAAAATTACGTTTGCAAGTAGGCTGCTTATTGGCATGACTCCGTCGCATATCCTTTTCTGAAGTCACAGCACAACATTTCACTAGCATTTCCCTTCTGTAAAGTTACAAAGTACTACACATTAAATAATTTATTAAATTGGAATTCATTCTTCTCACAGAAGGTACTGAAAGTGTTATGTTCTACATCTTCTTAAGAAACCATTATTTACACGCATCAGTTCCTCTGCACTAACAGACCTAATTTCTGTTCGAAAGTTTCCTTTTACTTTATTTAGAGCAGCCATTGTCAACCGGCGTGCCGCGAAAAAATGAAAATAGGAAAAATAAAAGTGAAAAGAGTAGTAAAAAAGTGAGTCCACGAGAGTCAACATTCAGTAAACACAGTCCCTCTAAGTCTCAAAATTTCCTTCCAGTTGGAACCTACTAATTTAGATTATATAAGTGTTCCGCAGGATTTTAAATTACCCCTTTAGTGTGCCACATGTTGAAAAAGATTGAAAAATGTTGATCTAGAGTGTGGGTATTAGTTGCACACAATTTACTTTTTACCTTGGGGTGCTGGGAAATTTACGTCTAAACTTATGTCTTGTTCTGCAACAGGATTTCAAGACACTATTGTATACGTCTTCAAAATGTAAAAAAAGTATTTATTTAATATGGTGGAGTTAAGGCCAACAGGCCTCCTCTACCACACCACCAGAATAAAATAAAGCAGAGAGAAGTAAATAACAAAAAGAAATAAAAGTATAAATACAAATACAAATACAAACAACAAAAATGCGAAAAGAGGGGAGGACAAAAAACTATAAGTACAAAAATAACATCATTATATTTACATATGATTTTTAGAGAACCTGTAGATTTATTGCCACTCTTACATAAGATCACTATCGGTCCCTATCCTCAGTAAGATTAATCCAGTCCCTACCATCATATTCCACCTCCCTCATTTACGTTTTAATATTAACCTCCCATCTACATCTCGGCCTTTCCAAAGGTCTTTTTCCCTCTGGCCTCCCAAACAACACTCTGGATTTGCCCATGTGTGTTACATGCACTGTCTATCTCAAATGTCTGGATTTAATGTTCCTAGTTATGTCAGGTGAAGAATACAATGCGTGCAGTTCGGTGTTGTGTAACTTTCTCTATTCTCCTGTAACTTCATCCCTCTTAGCCCAAATATTTTCCTAAGGACCTTATTCTCAAACACCCTTAATCTCTGTTTCTCTGTCAATATGAGAGTCAAAGTTTCACAACCATACAAAACAACCGGTAATATAACTGTTTTATAAATACAAAAAGTGCTAATATAATATATTATCAAATATCTTTAACAGTTATATGAAATGACTGAACATCTAAAATAAGTGACAGATTGTACAAATTTTAAGAGAAATAAACAGTAACAACTTTGAAACATTTACAATAAAATAAGATATTGAGTTTACTGCATTGCACTCTACTCAGCAAGATGTTTAATAAAATGGATATGCGATAATGCAGTCAATATATACTGATTATGCAAAACAACACATTGCATTACCACGAATGAACCATGATTGATGATTAATCTGTGCACAGATTGCTACAGGTGGCAACAAACTGTAACTTTACAGAGATGAATGTCAGTGAAGTGTTGTGATGCCATGAGTTCATGGAAGGACATGCTGACAGTCGCAAGTGGTTTGCACCAATAAGTGGCTGATAGTTTTAAAGGATTCTAACTGTACCTTCAAATATCAGAGAATACATTAATAATTGAAGGGTTCAGAACCATAGTGGGCCAACCGCCATTTACTAAAACCGTAGAAAACAAGGGTTAAAATGAAGTTATTACCATAATTCAATGGAAACATATAGCAAATAATATAAAGTATACACATTAAAAACTAAATGATATTTCAATCTTCATTAAACTATGGTATTCACTTAACTTTCAGCTGGCTACGGACTGGAAGGTCCGGGGTTCAATCCCAGGTGGTGACAGGATTTTTTCTCATTGCCAAACTTTCAGAACGGCCCCGAGGTTCACTCAGCCTCCTATAAAATTGAGTACCGGGTCTTTCCCGGGGGTAAAAGGCGGTCAGAGCGTGGTGCCAACCACACCACCTCATTCTAGTGCCGAGGTCATCGAAAGCATGGGGCTCTACCTCCATGCCCCCCAAGTGCCTTCATGGCATGTTACGGGGATACCTTTACCTTTTTTTTATTCACTTAACTTTAACCCTTGTTGTTGACACAACTCCAAAAAGTTAATAAGATTGTCCGTCTCCAATGGATTCCAGCACACTGTGGAGTCACGGGGAATGAAACCGCAGACACACTTGCAAAGAAAGGCACAACAATAAAACAAAAGCCTAAATTTAATTTCTCATATTCCTGAATAAAACGCTTGATTATACTACAAAATTTTCTCATTCATACCTACAAGAAATAGAATCAAATGCTAAAGACAAAAAAATGGATTACACTACTTTCCAACCCAGATATAATCCCCCAGAGGAAAACAGCAGTTGCAGCCTTCAGACTATTGACAAATCATGACTGTCTAGCAAGTCATCTCTACAGAATAGGTATCTCAGCTTCTCCCATATGTGTCCTGTGTAACGATCCAGCAGAAATGAATGAAGATCACTTGAAGACCTGTGAAGCATTAAAATCAGAAGAAACTACAGTTCAAAAGTATTGGAAAGCACGACTGCTAATGGCTTCATTGCCAGATGCAAGGCACTAGACAACAACAACAACAACTTTAACCCTTGCTTTCTCCGTTTCTAATAAATGGCGCTTGGCCCACTATGGCTCTGAACCGTTCAATTGAAAATGGCATTATCATGGGTCATTTAAAACGTAAAATTTCCCCTTTGTATAATTAGAACTTTTGTCTTCGCCAAGTGTTCCTGAACCACTAGTACTTTTTGATATCATTGCTTATGTGAGACCGTGCAAGCATGCTTCCTGAAACTTCGCGAATGTCTGTAAGATTTACCGCACACGTCGCACTTGAAAGGATCTTCCTTTACGTGGGTTCGGGCATGTTCCCTGAGATGCCGGGCAGCTCTGAACTCCTTACCACAGACGTCGCAGATGTACGGTTTTTCGCCCGTGTGAACGCGCGCATGCTCCCTCAGTTGCATGGAAACTTTAAAATTCTTACCACAAACGTCACACTTGAAAGGCTTCTCATCTGAGTGACTGCGGACATGAACAAGAAGATTTGGTCTACGCCTGAAATTTTTGTTACAGATATCACAGTTGTAGGGTTTCTCCCCCGTGTGGATGCGGATGTGGTCGTCCAGAGGCCTCATGGCATCGAAGCCCTTCCCGCATAAGTGACAACGATAGACCCTTTCCCCGGAGTGCATTCGCAAGTGGCATTTGAGAGCGAAGGAACTCCGGAAACTCTTACTGCAAATCTCGCAGTTCATAGGCGTCTTGTGGAAACGTTTGTGAGCGTTGAAAGTACTCGAGTACCTGTATTCCTTGCCACATATTTCGCATTTGAAGGGCTTCTCCCCACTGTGAACACGTAAGTGACCTTTCAACGAATTGGGGTATTTGAATTCTTTGGCACAGAAGTCGCACTTGAAGGGCTTCGCTGACGTGTGCGTCACTGCGTGATTCAGAACATGCTGACGTTTCTTAAAGCTCTTATGACACACATTGCACTGGTAAGGCTTCTGTTGCGAGTGGGATTGTCTGTGTTTTAAAAGAAAATGTAGCTTATTGTACTCTTTGCCACAAATTTCGCATTTGTAGAACTTCGGAAATGAAGAATTGAATGAAGAACTGAACACAGGAACAGGTAGCACAGCTGCAGCAATACGATGGCTGTTGACGTCGTCAAGGCTATGTACTTCTTGAGGTCTGGAAATTAAAACATCTGTGCTTACGAATGCTGGATGATGGCTAGTATCTCAGTTCAGACAAGAAAACTTTCAAGCTCATGCAAGTGATCCTACTGTGTACTTCGACATATTTGACAGTACTGAATACAGGAAGGAGACGATTCCCCTCTCAATAAACAATTTCCAATTAAGAATAAATGTAATTTTAATATAGTGGTACATTAAAATTATCTTACCAACTTCTATTAATAATTTATGGTCTGCAGAACTTTCTATGGGGTACTACCCAGTCTAGTATATAGTCACGAAGCTCAATACGTAAGGAATATGCATGCATAGATAGTTGCTTACCACTAGGATCGCTAATATCGCCTCATTTCAGACAATACGAAATAGTACCAGTACAGTCTGTTGTTCCTAGCACCCTCAACAACTCAAGCTTCGTGACTGTGGTACTGTGGTTCGTAACCTACGTAAGAAACTTCATGCACAATGAGGGGTGTACACATAGCTGTAATATTTCTTCCTTAGGTAAGTTTCAAATATATCTATTAACCAAATGTCATTTGCTGCATATGATGCAAATTGATTAGATATGTTTCAATTTTGCGATTAGCAGATTATAATCATAGTGTTAGCACAGTCTACTATATACAGTCGCGAAGCTCAATATGTAGTAAAAATGCAAACATGGGTAGTTGCCCACTACTAGAATCGCTACTATCGCCTCATCCTCGCAGATCTCTCTCCTAGTAGACGACAAAATATGTTACACTTTCGTTGTGTTCTTTTGGAAATATTAACACCTTCCTTCCATTATTGAAATATTAAATGCATAAAGTTAATTTATTATTTTAATGAAGTATATTAAATTCCACCATAAACTCGAAGATACCTGCAAGAAATAGGTTAATATTAATTTTGTTTGTGCAAAACGAACTGAAATTTACTATAATCGCTTCACTCATTCAAGATTATAACGATAATTAACTATGAAACCAATAAATATTAATTTGCATTTCTCTTTACAACAATAATAATGGAAATATGAATTAATGGAGTAACTTACGTGTACCGGTACTTGAAGTGTAGGCTTACGTAGTTAACAAAGTGGGATGAGGTTAAGCAATAATAATCACACCAGAATTGGAAATAAAACGTGATCAATAAATTTCATTAAAACAAACTTAATTTTTCTACGTTTCTAGTAAAATATTATTATTCCAATTATTGTATTTTAGCCATTAACATTTTCATTACAACCAATAACGAACATTTCACAAGCATCAATGTGAAATACGCAACGCGCTAGCACTCGATGTAAATACGACACAGTCCAAAGTCGACCGTTGACAGTCTATTGTTTCTAGTTGCTAACCGCTTGGAGCGCTTTATCACGAGATTTGCAAAAAATCACCTCAAGCTTCGCGACTGTATATAATAGACTGTGATGTCAGTCACAATCATAGTCACCACAACTGTGGTCATACTCGTCACAGTAATAGTTATAGTCGTAGTCGTAATAATCGTCGTTATAGTGGTGATCACAATCAGTCGTAATTCTAGTCATAATCCTCGTAGTAATAATCGTCAGTCATAATCGTGGTCAGAGTAATATCACAGTCTAGTATATACAGTCACGAAGCTCAATACGTAGTAAATATGCAATCATAGCTAGTTGCTAACCACTAGGATCGCTAATATCGCCTCATTACAGACAATGCGAAATAGTACTGGCACAGTCTATTGTTCCTAGTACCCTCAACAACTCAAGCTTCGTGACTGTGTATACTAGACTGTGTTAATATTCAACAGTCATGATCATAGTCATCATGGTTGTAGTCAGTCATAACCATAGTAATAGTCATCATCGGTGTCATACATGTCATGGCAATATCTATCAATCGTGGTCATAGTAATATCCACCAGTTGTGGTCATAGTCATAATCATAGTAATTCATCAGTTGTGGCCACACTGTCCAACTGAGTGATTATGTCGCATGGTCGTCAAAATGGAGGAAATCAAGTGACAATTACTAACTTAACAGGACCCCTTTCTTTAAATTATTTTAAAGTTTTATAATATTACGCAGAATTATAATTCCGTAGAGCAAATTTTTTCAGGAAAAATCCTAACTGCTCAGTCACTAGCCTTCACAGAGGGGCCAGCAGAAACGGGTGGGGGAAACAGAGATGAGACATAACCATACAGTTGGTCATAGTCATAATCATAGTAATTAATCAGTCGTGGTCATAGTCATAATCATAGTAACTCATCACTGCAATCACTGTACAATGACTGAAGGCATAAAAATGCCTATCCCTGTACTAGCCATTTATCGAGGTTTATGGATTCAATTCCAGTTGGAAGGAAGGATTAAAAATGGGTCACAGAATCAGTCATGGCTAAGTCTGAGAGTGAAGACGAACTATGAGATTTATAGCACGAAAATGAATTTTATCCTTGGTACGAATTCAGGTATAATGTCGCCCATTTCTCATCAATGTCGAAATTCGGACGTCGCATAATCGACCTATGTTTGTGGCCTAATAGCATAAGGAATTGTTTCACCTTCACTTGTAATCGTACCAATTAATTTTTTATGAGTAAACACCATGTTTTGTGTGATTCTCTTGAATTAAGTTCCATGTTTTCGATATGTGGTGTAAAGCAATACATCTAGGTTCACTTGTCCAAACTATGACGCAATTCACTGTCTCATACATCTCTAACTTAATTTTTAATTGTGAAATTGACGCATGAAAACATGGAAATCATACGAGACCTCCTACTACTGTACTCACCTCTCAATGGAATCTTCAATCGCAATTGTAATGTTCGGCATTGTCTCCTCCTTCAGTGCATCTGTATTACACGGCTCATGCTATAGGAGAAAATTGCATCATAATGCATTAACATCAATAACAGGAATACATGTATTATAAACACTGCCAACAGTACTGAAAATTTTAAAACATAAATTGATGAGTGGTGATCCCAAAATGCGTTATGATCCATTTTTATGAAATGACTAGACTGAGCATGTTTTTAAGTAACATGCACAATAACACAAACTTTCAGACAAGGAATGGCTTTGGTTCTGAAGAAAACAAGCTTGAAATATGATGATAGAGGTCTCAAACATAATCATGTATATGTATCAATCATAAAAATGGCCAAATGGACTGAGCGAGTTTTGCGATCACATCCTTCAATTAATGCCTTGCAAACTTCAAAGAAACTCTAATGTTTTTTTTTATTGGGTTATTTTACGACACTGTATCAACATCCAGGTTATTTAGCATCTGAATGATATGAAGGTGATAATGCCGGTGAAATGAGTCTGGGGTCCAGCACCGAAAGTTACCCAGCATTTGCTCGTATTGGGTTGAGGGAAAACTCCGGAAAAAACCTCAACAAGGTAACTTGCCTCGACCGGGATTTGAACCCAGGCCACCTGGTTTCGTGGGCAGACGCGCTGACCATTACTCTAATGTTCAACTGCTGGTTACACGAGGACAATACAATATATTCAGAATGATACTCTGGGCTATAAAAAGCTATTAATATTCACGAAATTATTTCCTTCAAATTTGGTAAATATGGCAATAAATAATCAATAATAATTTAACAAAATATTTCCTTTAAGTGCATGAATTGCTAAGTGATTTTATTTCATTTTTCCCATAATGGCATTTACTCACAAGAAGTCAGCTGTGTAGACTAATTCACCGACAGAGTCGTGGGTGCGTCATAAGAGGCTGGTCTATATGCTACACTTACAATGAGATTAGATGATGATGGAGATTAGTTGGGATGCCACAGGGGAACAGGAGCTCCCATCCCAAGAGAAAATCCCTGTGTTACCTGGACCACAGACTTGCCTAACACAATTCATAAATCGGAGGTATGCCAGGGACCGAACCTGGGTCTATAGGTCAGGAGTCCAGTGGCTCGGGACACTGAAGCACTGTGGTAGTTTTTGCTAAGTGAATAAAATCTTACATTCATACCTTAGCAGATAAAACAAAGGTGTGTTACTTGTCAAACATCTGAAATGATTGAAGTACATACATGTCAAGTAAATAATATTAGTTAAAAAAAAGTTCACGACCAACAACTGATTGAAATACACCGTTTTCATCCTGATCTGATTAATCTATAAGTCTTTTAATGATTTGGAATAGAAAAACCACGTGTGTTACTCCTGAAGATAGTATTCTGATGTAAAAAACTTATTCCCACACTACATTATGTAATTAGGGTGTACCTATGTGGAGCTAGTGTACTGCACAGTGGTGTAGCGATCTAAAGCATCCTGCCTAGCACTGGCATTACGAAATGCTCGTTGGTTCGAGTCCTCATGGGGGAAGAAATTTCTCAAAAAATTTCGGCCAGTGTATGGGACCAGTGCCTACCCAGCATCGTGATGCAGTTGTGAAGGTACAATATGTAGCGAAATGCAATTACGAAAGCGAGCTATAAAGGCTGGTGCGATCATCTTGCTAACCACATTCTGGTTGGATGAAAGCCCATCTATGCTTCAGAATGCACCCGTGAGGCTAACAAATGGCTGGTCAGTCTGGGCACTTGAAGAGCTGTAGCGCCACAGATTTCTATTACTTATTACAATATGGAGCTAAGCATCTCACACAAATAGATCCTTTGGTGTGGAGAATATATTATCTGGGATTTCTGGTATTTTTCACACGTAGCCTATTATTTGCACTGCAAGGAATGGCGAAATCAAATGAACCAGGATGCAACATGTAGCATTTAGAGTCATGTGACTGTAACATTCTTGTTCCATTCTCTCTCTAATTATTTATTTTATACTGTGTACTTGGACTATTGTGATTCAAAATCTGTTAGTTAAACATCAGAAATCATAATTGAGGACCGTTTTTGCAAAACTTGCTAACTGAAAAAACTAAATTTTACAGGAGAGACAAAACACTATAGTAAGCAAGTTTTGCTGTATCTCTCACTTATAGGAGCAAGCAAGTTTTGAAAAAACGATCACACTTTGACACACTACAATGAAAAGAAATAACCCAATTTTACTAAGACGCTTTGAACATCATATAGAGGCCTGCCTTGTGTTAACAAATCCATAAAAATCTCAATTTTGCTAATTTTGCAGTTAGCAAGTTTCGCAAAAACGGTCCTTAATTGGTCATTTTTAACATAAATACGTCTACATCACGAAGTCACTATGTCTGAAAAGTAATTTTAATAGAAGGCATATTTACGTCAAATTCTTTCATATAGATAATGTATCAGCATGTCATAGTTACTGTACATAACATAAAATTGCAAGTGCACGAACTTCTGGACCTTAGCCATAATATGTATTACAGAATACTAGTATACAGTACTATGTAAGCAAACTGTCAGCTGAATGGTAAGAATGTAAACTATCCTCATGGTAACCAGGCTTCGAATTGTAATTCATCCAAGTGAAATTCGATATTTTCTACAGGAATTGAGATGTCTTGAACCCACTTCTCCATTAGGATTATCACAAAATTTTACACAACTTAGTGTGGTCACACGAACTCTTTTCCATTTGAAATTTCGAAGTTGTATTCAATATAGTGGCTTTCAAACTGGCAAAGTGTGTGTAATTGGTTGATTCACTGGTGTTACAATACATAGGAACATCTATATCACCTAACATACAGTTAAAGACATATAATAATATGGTTTCAAACATTTGAATCACTCTATATTAAGTGACAACTGCACAATGTGGATGTTGAAGTCGCCACTTGACCAGACGTTTGAGTCAGCTACTTCACCCTTATGAAGCCAATGCATGAAGCAGGAAGTGGTATTCTTGAATAAGGGGTACAAAAGTCAATTTGCAAAAGGAAAATTCTACTCTACACAAAAATGACAGTTATGAAGGGCTGATTATATTTTGTATACCCCCTGCAGTAAAGCAACTATAGGAATACCTTTTTCTTCTTCTGTTTCCAAATTAAAACGCGGAAAAATATTGTCAATATTCAAGGAAAGTTTCCCACACTGTCTACTTTTAGCACATCCATCTGTCTTAACGAACTAATGTTCCTGCCAGTATTTGTTCTCTTATTTTGTATTTGTTTGTTTTTGAGTTACTAAAATTATAAGGCTTATTTATTTTCAAAAGACTCACATTGTACAAAGTACGACAGGAATTGTTGAAAATGAGACTGATGTTTTCATTACCTCCTTTAATTTTTTTTTCTTACACCGAACTCAGAAAGTAACAACTCACCTCAACTTCACACTTTGACACAGGAATTGAAATTGGATCTTCATTTTCTTTACATTTAATGTCTGACATGTCGTCATAGTTCTGGTCGGAAGGTTCTTCTTTGATTTCATTTATGTCCACTCTCAAGAAATCCCCTTCCTGTGTATAATAAAATGTTCATAAATGAGTAAATTACACTATGATACATAAAAATGGAGGAAATGCCATTTCAGCATGCTGATCTGCCATGACATGCATAAGCATCCCCCAAGTGGTGAACAGTGGATATTGTCAGTGGGGTTGTTTGACAATCCTCCTGGATCTGGTACCCAGTGGCAGGTATGATGCTCCCAAAAGTTTGTGGGTTGCGTGCAGGTGATATAAACGCCATAATATGAAAATATGATGGCTACATTAAAATGGTTACAATTTTTGCTACATCACTCTCGTACATTAAAGAGCAAGAGGATTAATGGCTTCATTGTCAAGTTTTTAGCTTAGTTAACAACTGTTACAAATTAATTTGTCTGAACTGTTAAGAGTTAAGGTATGAAGTACTCACCACTGATATTTTTCCTTCATGTTCATTTACATTTTCTTTTTTCAGGTCCAAAGTGTCTACTTCGGGTTCTGTTTTAATAGCATCCATGATAACTGAAATAAAAACAATGTTGATTGGTATGCTAAAAGTAACAGTTTAAATCTCCAAACCACACATTTTTTTAGTTTATTATTGTCAAAGCTATACAATGTAGGCTACAGACCATGAATATAATAAAGTACAAATGCACGGAATCAACTATTGACACATTTAACTTAATCTCAAATTGCCCATTTATGAGTAGTAGCTTGTTAAACACCTAGGCCTACAACTTTATAAGATACAATAAAGGTATCTATACAATATAATATAGTCTACAACATAGTAATTCCTATGCTAAGACATCTAATCTAATCCAGTCTAGTACATATCGTCGTTGTTCCTGCAATAACTATGTGACATATTTATCGATTTTCAGATTTTTCCTCTATTAAATAACTTAAATAGTGATACAGCAAATAATAAAATCTCCTATATGTAATTATATTTCTTTCTTTCGAAAATTTAAGAATTCACAGTCTCCAATGTACTAATGCCATAGAACGAATAAATGAGTTTTCCTTCCTACTGAACAATTTTATATTTTGCACACAAGAGTTATTGCAGGAACAACGACGATATGTAAAATTAATCGGTAATTAAAGAACAGTCGATACAAATGGCACCGGTACCCTAGGGTAATGTACTAATAGGAAGTTATGCTACCACTTTAATCTGGAGTCATTTTCAAATGTAAAATTAGTCCCTAATTATTAAAACATTGATCCTTACTTTCATAAAAATAATATCCTTCTTACAGAAGTTCACTTCTGACTCAACATTTAAACGGCCTTGTTGAATTGATAAATAGATATAAAAACTATTACGAATTATTTCAACGAACAACGTTTCTAAAATAAAGAAGAGGAAAAGGTAATTATGAACTTAAAAGGGGGAAGCAGCAATGTGAAAACACGATATGTGCCGTATTTCAACGAAACCTATACAAATCTGTGAATTTTGAAATGTAGAATCAAACATACTTAGGTTATTGACTTAGGTGGTCGGCCATTTTACGGAGATAGATTTAGGCCTATTTATAACAGTATTTCTAAGTTTCAAGTTGAACCTCGATTGGCACAAGCCATGTGACGGGACTCTGGTTCGAAACTCCGTGCTTCCACACTTTAGTTCCATTATTTTCTATAAAGATAATTCATCTTACGTTACAATTACATCATCTAGTCTGCTGTCAAAAAATCTGAAAGTTACAATTTATAGAACAATTATATATTACCGGTTGTTCTGTATGATTCTGAAACTTGGACTCTCATATTGACAGAGAAACAGAGATTAAGGGTGTTTAAGAATAAGGTTCTCAGGAAAATATTTTGGGCTAAGAGTGATGAAGTTACAGGAGAATGGAAAAAGTTAAAGAAAGCAGAACTGCACGCATTGTATTCTTCACCTGACATAATTAGGAACATTAAATCCAGATGTTTCAGATGGGCAGGGCATGTTGCACGTATGGGCGAATCCAGAAATGCATACAGAGTGTTAGTTGGGAGGCCGGAGGGAAAAAGACCTTTGGGGAGGCCGAGACGTAGATAGGAGGATAATATTAAAATCCATTTGAGGGAAGTGAGATGTGATGATTGAGACTGGATTAATCTTGCATAGGATAGGGGCCGATGGCGGGCTTTTGCGAGAGCAGCAATGAACCTTTAAGTTCCTTAAAAGCCATAAGTAAGTAAGTGAAGACAATTCATCATATTATGTATTGAATTTTGCATCTTTGTAAGCGTCTTCGATACCAACGACACTCACAATTCTGTATTGATATAAGTAATAAATATATAAAATTCAAAATACAATGCATTCACACCCCTTCATTTCAAATCTTGTTCTTTGATAGTATCGTTCTGTTTTTGTTTCTTTACTAATTTCTAGGTAGTTTATTAAACTATGCTAAAACTTTAACCAGTTTCCATACACTATGCAATCACACCTGTATAATTTTTCGGTGAAGGTTACTTATGTTCCTGACACTAGAGAAAATTGTTAAAAATGCCTAGGATTTATAGTATGGAGCAGTGGAAATTGGATGTGATCACTGGGAAAGCTGTAGCCTACTTATGTCCCTGGCACTAGAGAAAATTGTTAAAATACCTTGAAAATGCCTAGGATTTGCCAGCATAGTATGGAGCAGTGGAAATTGGATGTGCACTATATAATGGAGTAACAATTGAAATGTGTTGTGGCTGTAATAAAAGTGTTGAAAATTGGTGTATAGGGCCACACTGACAGTGTGCAATATTCGTTCAATGGCTGGTGGATACTCTATCTTGTCCAAAAGTTCAACTTTCCCTACTATAGCAACATCAGACTTCACAAGAATGCAATTAGATACGATAAATGATTTATTATTAATAACTCATTTCTACTCTATATAATTCTGCAGAAGAACTAGATCAAATAAGGCAACAAATTTTTTCTTCAGCAATTGTGTACTACGGATAGTATAGAGTAGGCCTAGTAAGGACGTGGTTTTACATTCGCACCCAATACTTTTCAGAGAATAATCTACAAATATTCACCTGTTGTACATAGTAATGAAAATGTTAAATGTTATGTTTTATTTAACGACGCTCGCAACTGCAGAGGTTATATCAGCGTCGCCGGATGTGCCGGAATTTTGTCCCGCAGGAGTTCTTTTACATGCCAGTAAATCTACTGACATGAGCCTGTCACATTTAAGCACACTTAAATGCCATCGACCTGGCCCGGGATCGAACCCGCAACCTTGGACATAGAAGGCCAGCGCTATACCAACTTGCCAACCAGGGCGACTAGTAATGAATGTATGTTTCCCCACCATACTGTCAGCACCAGTGAATGAATCACCATTTGAATTTAAAAAAGATTATTAATTATGTCGAAATACAACCTTCTTCGACAATAACCTGTCACCACTGGCATTAAAAATTATTTCTTGGTGGTGCAGTTTAAGCCCCTAAACACCCACTGACCAGAAATTTGTACCTGGACCTCTTGATCAAACTTAAGAACCGGTACTTATATTACATGCCCCAATATTTAAATTATTCCGTTTTTTATACATTTTATCATATTATATTGCTCTCTTTTGTACTACAGTAGTTGAAGTTATGTTAATTTCAAAGCCAATTTTTATCAATATTGTTCATTCTTGTTATTGTTTCTATGTATTGAGTAGGCCTATCCTTTTTTTCTGTATAGACACTATAAATAGAAGTAAATTAAAATCTTCAGTACCAGTTGCAGAAGACACAGCCCTGCAGTATATATTGACTACACCCCACCTCTGGCTACTAGCAACAGGCATCTATAATGAACACCGATCAAAATACCCCTCATTTCTCATGAAAAACAACTGAATAGACTACAGTGGGCTTTATGTTGTCAGCAAACAGCTGGATACATTAAGAAGATTGATTGAATGCCTCACTGGGGAAGTTAGTGTAGAATAAAATCTGTAACTTATTCATTCATTATTAATGCAGTATTTTTAAAGAAAAATGGTACCTTCTTTGTTCCAGTTCTTCTGCAGAATTGCCCTGCCTTACTCTCCAAACATGCTTCGGATTTGGAAGTTACATACAAGTGGTTAAAAATTGAGAAATTGACAAGGCTCCAAGAGACTTGATACTTGGCTATAATACATTGGAAAAAAATTGAGAAATG
The DNA here is from genome assembly GCF_040183065.1 of Periplaneta americana. Classification (NCBI taxonomy): domain Eukaryota; kingdom Metazoa; phylum Arthropoda; class Insecta; order Blattodea; family Blattidae; genus Periplaneta; species Periplaneta americana. The sequence goes on along the minus strand of NC_091118.1, from coordinate 19,779,579 downwards.
AGAGTAGTGTCGAGTGTGAGACAAATGCTTTAGTAAAACATATGAAATGGCAACCTATGTCCTTGCAAAAAATGATACCATCTGGCATGTAGTGAACTTTACATTAAGCTTAAATGGAATACTTCCTTTCATGCTATTCTGTCTTTCTCATACCGACCTTAAACCAGTATGTTAAATGTATAATTAATAGGTATTTGTTTACTTTAGTGGCACCAACTGTGGCCAGATGTGAGGAGACAGTAGCGACATTGTGATTAACCTTGTCACAATCCTCAGCCTCCTGTCACTTAGCTATCTCCTCATCTAACTAAACCAATTTAACTTTTAACTCAGAATATCTACAGAAATACACGCTGGCAGATGGTAAAAAACAGAACAACATGATTCTTATGATCAGACACTACCACTAACAAGAGCCAAATATGCTATTTCCATGATGCCATGAAAGTAAATAATTATTACTAATTAATACAGTATGTAACAAACTGGATTGCGAAGACCTCCAGTCAGAAATATATTTCGTATGCGTGAGTTTTATCTTTGGATGACTCACAATCGATCTCTATACACTTGAAGTCGAGACTGCCTATACTTCTACAACGAAAGTACTATCTATTCCACTTTTACCAGGGACATATGCAAGGGGGGGAGGAGGTTTACCGGTTTTGAACCCCTCCCTTTGAACTTAAAAAAAATAGATATTTAGATTTGAATATTTTTATTAATAATTGTTTTTCCTTCACTAATTTTTCACTGTCAGAATAACAGAATCTACATCAACATAAGGCATAGCCCTCCCATCTTGCCTTCAATATAATCCCTATGCTTGGTGCTGTGGCACGTTCGAATTATAAAAATGCTATCTTGATTATAAAGAGACCTACCATCTAGTAACGACCTTGTAATAAAATGAAGCCGACACAACATGAAATTTAATTCGTTGTGAAACATATTGAAAAGGTTGTTTTGGCAGTTCTTCAGTATGGAGATGCACAGTGCAAATCAGTTGATGACCACTGTAGTCAAAAGGGTAAATAAAGGGCTTAGGAATATTGTTCAGGAATGGAAAAAGAAAAATATCACATTAAGAGATAAAAAGAAAGGGAGTTTGACAGAAGAGATGATTCCTCGACTTCAAAATTATTACAGAAAAGCAATTGTTGAGAATGTCCCTAATGTCGATAACATGCAATTTATGCAACATTATGTCATTGTATGTCAACAGATAACAAACCCCAACACTCCAATTATCCTTTCGGTAAAAAAATCTTCATATTTCTATAACAGAGCAGTCGCTAAAGGCGAACCAATTCCGAAACATGACAGTTCGACAATGAAGACTATTTTGAGACCTGAAGTGGTAGCCAAGATCATGCCAGTGTAGCATTGTTTGGCTTCTGATGAACTTCTTAGACGCTGCACTTTAGGGAAACTCAGAATGCCAATGAGAGTCTACATAGTGTAATATAGAAGAAGTGCACGAAAGAGACTTTTATTTCTAGTCACCTCAGTTGTGAGTGAATTCAATGTGGGATGCACAGCAAGTATATCACTGCAAGATGTGGTCACAGGTATGAAAACATCACCACCAGCAGCCTAGAAGATTAGCCATACGAGAGACGGGTGTTGCTAACAGGGAGCAGCTTCTAGCAAGAAGACATTCAAATCTACATTTTATTAACTATATTGGAGTGCAAGAGGTCAAATGACTTTATTGTCAAACGCCTGGCATTAGAAAACAACATTTTATTAACTGGTATCACAGTTCTGTATAAAACCTAAAATACACTGTTGACGGAAATCTGGTAACTTTGCATTTATCTCATCATACTTCCCCATCACACTATAAAACACATTTAATTTTTAACTCATTTAATGTCTTTTATACAGAAGTTCTAGATATGAATGTCATATTTACTGGTACGAAATTCATTACGTACTATCACACAAGCACCATTGTTATTTGCTGCAAATTTGTCACAACTAATGTCTCTTTAACGACATTATGATAAATATGTCAAGTATCCGTAGTTTCAGATTTTTCGCTGCATAAAAGCATTAAGCAAATTGCGCATTTAAAATACTTTTCACCTTTATAGGTTGGTAAAGGATTTTTAAGGTCATGAAGCCGTGCATAACGTTTATTACAAATTTCGCATTTGAAAAGCTTCTCGATTATGTGGGTGGCTGCATGTGTTCGAAGATTGTCGATTCGTGAATAACTCTTCTTACAGATTTCACATTTTAAAGGCTTTTCGTTTGTGTGGGTGGTTGCATGTGTTCGAAGATTGTCAATTCGTGAATAACTCTTTTCACAGATTTCACATTTGAAAGGCTTCTCGTTTGAGTGGGTGGTTACATGTGTTCGAAGTTCATCAATTCTTGAATAACTCTTTTTACAGATTTTACATTTGAAAGGCTTATTTCCTGTGTGAATTGATGCATGTTGGCGAAAACGATCGCTTCGTACAAACCTCTTATTACATATTTCGCATTTGAAACACTTGTCATCGGCATGCACTGATGAATGCTGTCTAAGGTTGCCAAGCCGTGCGAAACTCTTATGACAAACGTTGCATTTGAAAGGCTTGTAACCTGTGTGGGTTAACGCATGTTGGCGAAGATGATCTTGTCGCTTGAAACTCTTTTTACAAACATCGCACTTGAAAAGCTTCTGTCTTGAGTGAATAAGTACGTGTCTTTTAAGAACTGACAATGCAGTAAAGTACTTTCCGCAAAATTCGCACTTGATATCCGTCTTTGCTTTAGAGTTGTCTTTAAATTCACTATTCTCATTTACTTGCTTTTCATTTCTTTGTGCATGCAACATCACACGGGACTGTTTTACAGTCTCCTCACAAACGTCAATCTCTTCTTTCATATCTTCCTCAGAATGCGACTCCATGAGCCTGTAAATCCAAATACTTGTGGTTACATAACTGAAGTGTACTATCACAATTCCACCAGAGGCATGAAAGATCATGTGATTTTACTTCGTTCAATTATTTTCTGTGAAATCTTTCCTTGATGCATACTAGTGAAAACACTTCACATTACTATCATCATTACATTAATAATAATAATAATAATAATAATAATAATAATAATAATAATTTATTTTATTGGGTTATTTTACGACGCTGTATCAACATCTAGGTTATTTAGTGTCTGAATAAAATGAAGGTGATAATGCCGGTGAAATGAGTCCGGGGTCCAGCACCGAAAGTTACCCAGCATTTGCTCATATTGGGTTGAGGGAAAACCCCAGAAAAAACCTCAACCAGGTAACTTGTTCCGACCAGGATTCAAACCCGGGCCACCAGGTTTCGCGGCCAGACACGCTGACCGTTACTCCACAGGTGTGGACAATAATAATAATAATAATAATAATAATAATAATAATAATAATAATATCCACAAACATAAGATATTTACGGTTGAACTAGTCAAAGAACTCACTCAATTTGCTGCCCAGAAAAATATCACAGAACTGTACACTCGCCTGCTATTTGAACCATTGTCGTCTTCTGTCATATCAGGCAAAGAACCCACTTCTACTGCATCTACGTTGCATGATTCTTCCTAGAGAAGAAAAATATCAATGCCATATATAAATATCTAGCGAAATTTATAAGCTTGTACTTGCTATCTGGGAAAAGGAAATTGTACCAGAACAATGGAAGGAGTCCATAATAGTACCTATCTTTAAGAAGGGGGAGAAGACGAACTGTAGTAACTTTCGAGGAATATCACTTTTGTTGACATCGTACAAAATTTTGTCCAATATTTTTTTGAGGAGATTAACTCCATAAGTGGATGAAATTATTGGGAATTATCAGTGTGGTTTTAGGGTCAAAAGATCGACTATTGATCACATTTTTTGCCTATGCTGATGACATAAATATGTTAGGAGAAAATCCATAAGCTATTAGAGAAAGAAGGGAATTTTACTTGAAGCAAGTAAAGATATAGGTTTGGAAGTAAAGCCCAAAAAGACAAAGGATATATATATATATATGATTATGTTTCGTGACCAGAATATTTTACGAAATGGAAATATAAAAATTGGAAATTTATCCTTTTAAAAAGTGGCAAAATTTAAATATCTTGGAGCAAGAGCAACAAATATAAATGAAACTCGGGAGGAAATTAAATGCAGAATAGATATGGGAAATACATGTTATTATTCGGTTGAGAAGCTTCTGTCATGCAGTCTGCTTTCAAAAAGCTGAAAGTTAAAATTTATAAAACAGTTATATTACCAGTTGTTCTTTATGGTTGTGAAACTTGGACTCTCGCTTTGAGAAAGGAACAGAGGTAAAAAGTGATTGAGATTAAGGTGCTTCGTAAAATATTTGGAGCTAAGACGGATGAAGTTACAGGAGAATGGAGGAAGTTACACAACACAGAACTGCACACATTGTATTCTTCACCCGACATAATTAGGAACATTAAATTCAGACTCCAAAAATGCATATAGAGTGTTAGTTGGAAGACCAGAGGGAAAAAGATCTTTGGGGATGCGAAGACGTAGATGGGAGGATAATATTAAAATGGATTTGAGGGAGGTAGGATATGATTGTAGAGACTGGATTAATCTTCCTTAAGATAGGAACCGATGGCAGGCTTATGTGAGGATGGCAGTGAACTTTCGGATTCCTTAAAAGACGTAAGTAAGGAATATAAACATAAAAGGAAAACTGGCACAATGACTTTTTCGGTGAGGAATTTTTGTATTATATCGTGAGTCATACATGCAATATCATTCAAAGTTTCAGAACTATACAGAATGTTGGGGGGGGGGGGGGGGAAGGATTCAATATTTTGGGAGGCAGTAGTGTTCATAAAAAAATCTAAAAAACATGGGTCCTAAAATTAATATCTTCCGAGATAATGACAACAATTTCGACAACCATGGGGGAAGGTAGAGGGGGGTAAATAATAAATATTCACCCAGTAGTAAACTACAGATTTCTTAAAAAGAAGTATCATTTCACCAGAATTCCTTGCATGATGTTCAGGAATCACTAGAATATCTATTGGTTAGTCAATGGAGAGAAAGTTCGTTTTGTTACAATAATTTCATAAATCCCTTCTGTGCCCGAGGTTGCGGGTTTGAGCCCAGCCCAGGTCGATGGCATTTAAGTGTGTTTAAATGCGATAAGCTTATGTCAGTAGATTTATTGGGATGTAAAAGAACTTCTGTGGGACAAAATTCTGGCACACTGGTGACGTTGGTATAACCTTGCCAGTTGTGAGCATCATTAAACAAAACATAATTTATTTTATAGCAATTTCCAAAAACCTCTCACTCCCAAAAGAAAATCTAGGTTCATTATATCTACAGGTTTGCTTAAAGAATAACCAACATTCATATCAACAAATCTAAAAAATTCCTTCATTTTCAACCCATGTAAACATGGTTTAATAATTGTTGTGGTCATCCTTGGAGAAGTAGCAGTTGCCGTGCTAACAGTTGGATCTATGGTTTGCAGAAGAAAACCTGGTTAAGGGGGATGGAATTAAAAGGATGGTAAAATCCTTAGCAAGATTTCTTTTGGGACGAAAAGTAAAGCTGTTGGTAACATGTCCTAGATAATTACACTAGGTACCATACGTAAAAAACCCTGTTCCAGATAGAAGGGCTTGAGGGAAAAATCTGTTGCTCACATTGAATTTCCATGCTATGCAACTACAGCAGTTGAAATCACTACTGGGTGTTCATTTCAAAGTGTGTCAGGACGCCACTGTTGACGAGTGAGCGATTTGAAGTGAGTTTCAGCCTTTGTATCAGAGAAGTTGCCTATTAATCAAGGCGTTCAATCTGAACTTGAGAACGTGTATGGTATAACTTGAACGTCGTAGCAACAGATGGCGGTCTGTACGGTCTGTGTGCTACCATAACCTCTTTCGAACTGTGTTTTGCGCGGTCAAGTCATATGCAGGGTATTTGTTATCATCGGTTGCGTACGGAAACATTCCACAACATAAATCAAATGCTCCGTGTCCATGTTGACCGTCGAAATTAATGTCAACAAATACGTAAGTAATCGTCTTAACTCTCTCCACATATCCCGACAGTAAGAAAAAAACTCACCTCAGTACATGTTTCGAAACAGTTCACATTCCTGCCACTACCGGCATTACCGTACGTATCAGTAAGTACACTTCTGAATGAACGCCGTACTTGCTAGGCAACTTCTCTGGCACATAAGTAATACGCCTCTGCGGAAGTGTAGGAAGATTGAATTCTCTAGGCTCATCGACTAGCCACATGATGGCATACAGCGAGTCATGACACACTTTGAACTGAACACCCAGTATTAGTAGGTACAGTACAATACTACCTACTACTACTGTTCTATGTAGTATGTTTAATTCAGTAAACCAATATGCAGGCAGCTTATGGCTGTGGAATACACATAAAAGAGAGAAAGAAAAGATTATAAATTGAATATTAATGATCTTTGTTAGGTATAAAATAACACTCAATATTCCTCCTCCCCCAATTCTGTACCTTGAACATGTCCACTCTGAACAACTAATCATGATAAACAATAAATTAGGCTTATTTGTCTTTAAAATACCAGTACCAGTAAATACAACGAAAACTGACAAAGAAAAGTTCTCTCTGCGATAAATAAGAAATAACCACTAAACATCAAGTCTTCTCGTCGACGAACCTATGGCAATGAACATTACATCAAAGCTAAACATATAAAACAAACTCACCTCAACATCACATTTCAACACTGAAAATGTAGCAGGAACATCATTTGTTTCACATTTTATGTCTGATGTGACATCACAGCTATCAGGAGGTTCCACCTTGATCTGATTTACATCCAGATCCAAGAGATTCCTATCCTGTGTATTAAATATAGACAACTGAGTAGGTTTTATTTTTGCAAACATGATCGGAAAATAGATTTCATATTCATTATAAAATTATAGAACATATGAAGAGTCCACTGCAAGAATGATGGATGTCACTAGAGAGTTACATGGCATTAACACTGATAATAATTGTAAAGTAATGAATCGGAAAAACACAGTTAAGCTTTGAGCGCTAAACATTTCAAACTTTCAATCGCTTCTCCTGCAAAATGTATTCCAAATGACATCCATCATTCTTGCAGTGGACTCTTCATATGTAAGTTACTCGCTTACCATAGATAGGGGATTCTTCTCGTCTCCTTTCCTGTCACTCTGAGGATCCAATGGGTCAATATCAGGCTCTGTTTTAATAACATCCATGAGAACTGAGAAAGTAAATGAATATTTGTATTAATTATATGAGATAATGACAGATGCATCACAATGTAGTTAACACTGAAATCAGAGTCAAAATTTCGTGTCAGAACATGAGAATAAAAGAGCTCCCCTTTGCTTGTAATTCCTCTACGCAACATCTACGTACATTCTACAGTACAATGATGGACCGAAACTGAATCCACGAATTCTAGGAACAAAGACACGTAGTCACAGGTTCGCCATCCACGGTTTTCACCAGCACCACAAATCTATTTCACCAGCCTACTACAGAGTGTACCTGCAGTTTGTATAATAAACGCTGCTAATGCTACCACCTACCAGTTTGCAAAAAAATTAAATCAACGTCGTTTCAACCGCACCGTATATTATTATTATTATTATTATTATTATTATTATTATTATTATTATTATTATTATTATTATTATTATTATTATTATCCGGTTTAAATGTAAATTTATTCAAAGGAAGAAAATAAATCTGATCCAATCCACAGTGAAACCAATTAAAAAACGTAGAAATTTAATTTTCCACATAGCACATGAAACTGGATTATTTGTAATCTAAAGATGAAGATATTTCACATAATTATTTATAAAATGTACCGTGACAATACACGTAATTAGTGTACGAGAAACTCATAAAACAAATCATTTAATATTCACTAATATCTGTAGGCTATATAGAAATTAAAAAATACTTAAGAGTTCCGTATATTTTAATGAGATTCTTCCAATGCTTGCCAAATACCTAATCGTAGGCCTATTAAGACGGGACATTCCGACCCGTGCCATTTAATCTTCCACGAATTATCTAGCATCTTAACATAATTACTGTTTTCAAATTTATTCTTCTAAGTAACAATGTCTATTTATTTTGTGTGCACAAGGTTCGAATTTTGAAGTAAGAGCAAAACGAAGGAATCCGTGTTCTGAAATTTATCCGAAATTTTCAATCAGACATGTATTATTATTGTATATATTCATCACCATGATCTCCGGCATTTGTAACTAGATTTTATACTTGTTCCTATGACACGTTCGTAAATCTTTCATAGACGTCGTTCCAGACCGCATATAACAAATAAAATGCATTTGGATATCTTCTCTTTATACAATTCCTTTTTACAAGAGGCGCCAAGACCAACAACGACCAGTTCTGAAAATGACCCAAAATAGGTCGCAACATGTTAACAAGGTACGTTAAAATTTAACACAAGAAAGTTCTTATCATACATATTCCGAAATTTCATTTTACGCAAGTTGCAACCATGGCCTACTAGAAAGTAGAATTACACGTAGAGAAGTGGTATAAATCCAGTTGGCCGTGGTAAAGCAATACAAAACGCGAGCGACTTTCAACAAAAGCAAATGGATAATTTGAAAGAAACTGTAAAACGTTATCAGACAGAAGTCAGAGAAACGTATAATGTTTGCGGCGGATCTTACAACAGATCAACAATAGGGAAGGAAGGTAAACCCAACAGAAAATTTTTTACTATTTTATTCACCGATAACGAAATGAGTCTTAAATTTCTTCAGGATGTAGGTCTTCTGAAAAGTTCTGCCAAATGCAAAAAATGTGGAAATAAAATGAAATTTAACACAGAACGAGAAAAGTGGGCATGTTGGAAACAGAATTGCAATACTAGATTAACTGCAAGATACGACTCATTGTTCAATAAGAGCAACTTAACATATGGAGAAATCATCCATCTGCTGTATGAGATTCTGATAAATACACCCGGAGATGACATAAAAGAAGAATATAATTTTGATGACCATACTTTAAGTCACTGGAGATCACTTATAAAATCTGTCTTGATTTTCTATGTAGAAACGTCGTCCAAAGAAATTGGTGGTCCAGGGAAAATCATTGAAATAGATGAAGGCATATTTGGGAAAGAAAAATACTACAAGGGTCATTTTGTGGAGGGACAGCAGGTGCTTGGAGGAGTTGAACGTGGTACTGGACAGTGCTTTCTAGTGCCAATAGAGAATCATAATGAACAAACTCTGCTAACATTGATCAAGACTTGGATAAAACCTGGATCAACGATTATGGCGGACACTTGGAAGTCATACAAGAATTTAAGCAAACATAGTGTCAATGATCTGAAAGTGAATCACTCGATAAAATTCGCGAAAGAATTATCTACTGCAGAGGAAAACACAAATGAGTCAAACTGGCACCACGTGAAAGCTTCACTGCCCAAATACCACCAGAGGAAAAGCGCTTTCACAGGCAACCTGGCGACCTACATCTTTAACAAGGAATGCAGTTCAAAGGAAGAAAGCAGAATAGTAAAATTCATTCACATAGTATCATCTATCCAGTTGGATATTAATGAAGAAAAAGAGGAAGATTGATAATCCCAGAGAGTCTCATAACCACTGTGCTGCAGCACGAATATCTATGTGTGAAGTATGTTATAACGCAAAAATTGTGATATGTGATGCAGCAGGGAGTGAAGAAAATAAAAAAAAACTAACACTTTGTCGTGCCCCATGCCCGATCACAGGTATGGCATATAATTTGTGTTTGTTCCTACCGTGTATGATGTGTAACATAGGCCTACACGAAATATGACTGTGACTCTTGAACGATAAAGGGTGTATGCTAACAAAAAAGCTAATGGAGAGCAAAGAAGGGACGTACATTGCTGTTAATCTATCCTCCATTTGTGATAATTTAGGGCCTCGGGGGGGGGGGGGGGGAGAGAAGGAAAGAAAAAAAAATGGCTGAAAAACTGGCATCACTATTTTTTCAATGAATTAGAGTCAGCTGATTACAAGCCAAGAACTATCTTGACATGACACATCCATGGGGTTTCTAGCAATGGCTGCACCTCATATTGAGAAACAACACACTGATGAGGGAACCGATACCTCAACATTTGTCGTGCATATTGCGATCTTAGGCTATTTGCTGCGCACCAAATACCTGAAATATTCTACCACCACCTCTCAGTAGACGATCAGATGGAAACTTTTGAAGCATTGATTTGTGCAGTGAAAGGCAATAATGCAAAGGTAAGTACAATAAACTATAGTGAACTGTATATTTTAAGCATATTGTCACTACTTAGATTTCGGAAATTCAGACAATGTAGCTAGGGACAGAACCTCGTATAAACAAACACGTGCATCCGATATGAAGGTAAGAGTCAGGTCTAGCGAAAGTGCCATCACTGCTTGAACACTTTGTTGATATCAGACCGGGCTGAGTAAACTAAACAATACATAAGGTACAGTATGTACTGGGTGTTCAGTTCAAAGTGTGTAATGGCTCGCTGTATGCTGTCATGTGGCTAGTCGATGAGCCTAGATAATTCAATCTTCCTACACTTCCGCAGAGGTGTATTACTTATGCGCCAGAGAAGTTGCCTAGCAAGTATGGCGTACTTACCGATATGTACAGTAACGCTGGTAGTGGCAGGAATGTGAACTGTTTCGAAACATGTACTGAGGTGATTTTTTTCCTTACTGTCGGGATATGTGGAGAGGGTTAAGACGATTACTTACGTATTTGTTGACATTGATTTCGACGATCAACATGGACACGGAGCATTTGATTTGTGTTGTGGAATGTTTCCGTACGCAAGCGATGATAACAAATGCCCTACGTATGACTTGGCCGCGCAAAAAACACTTCGAAAGACGTTATGGTAGCATACAGACTGCCATCTGTTGCTACGATGTTCAAGTTATACCGTACACGTTCTCAAGTTCAGATTGAACGCCTTGATTAATAGGCAACTTCTCTGACACTAAAGCTGAAACTCGTTTCAAATCGCTGACTCATCAACAGTGACGTCATGACACACTTTGAAATGAACACCCAGTATAAGTAAACAAGTTTATTATACAGATTTCTCTTTTTAAAGTTTATGTGTGTACTTTTCTATGAACTGTTTAAAAAAGGCTTATCTATTTTATGTCGTGGAATGTTAGCGCTCACCATTAAGTATTTCGCTGACCTCAGGAAAAAGCTCTTGACTGCCTGTTTGAATTGTACCAGTATTGACAGGAAGCACACACACATTACGAATCCTCCTTAGTGTGGATCTTATTACTCCAACTATAAGAAATCGTTCAGCATGATTTTAACAGCAATCGCAAATGCAAACTATGAATTTATAAGTGTCTATGCAGGAACTAATGGCAGAATATCAGATAGAAGTGATTTTTCAAACACTAAGTTCTACCAGTGTCTCAGAAATGGAACACTGAGTATTCCAATACTGACTTTTCTATTAGGATTTGATTGCCTTCGTCGCTGACGATGCATTCCCCCCTTTCAAACCACCTCATGAAACCTTACCCTCAGAGAGAAATGAATAAAGAAAGGTGTTCAACTATTGGCTATCACAAGCTAGGGTGTGTAAATGAAAATCATTTTGGACTTGTCAACTCTCACTTCAGTGTACTGCTGAATACAATAAATTTAAGCCACGAGAGATCCACCAAGATTATTCCAGTATGCTGCCTTTTCCACAATTTTCTTGAGATAAAAATTACGCGCTATATCAGGGATATACTGGCATGTAGAATTTGTCACCTAGTTTCTGCAATGAAACTGCAGTTGTGTTTACATACATACATACATACATACATACATACAAATGGCTTTTAAGGAACCCGAAGGTTCATTGCCGCCCTCACATAAGTCCGCCAGCGGTCCCTATCCTGTGCAAGATTAATCCAGTCTCTATCATCATACCCCACATACCCCACCTCTCTCAAATCCATTTTAATATTATCCTCCCATCTACGTCTCAGCCTCCCTAAAGGTCTTTTTCCCTCCGGTCTCCCAATTAACAGTCTATATGCATTTCTGGATTCGCCCATACGTGCTACATGCCCTGCCCATCTCAAACGTCTGGATTTAATGTTCCTAATTATGTCAGGTGAAGAATACAATGCGTGCAGTTCTGTGTTGTGTAACTTTCTCCATTCTCCTGTAACTTCATCCCGCTTAGCCCCAAATATTTTCCTAAGCACCTTATTCTCAAACACCCTGAACCTATGTTCCTCTCTCAGAGTGAGAGTCCAAGTTTCACAACCATACAGAACAACCGGTAATATAACTGTTTTATAAATTCTAACTTTCAGATTTTTGGACAGCAGACTGGATGATAAGAGCTTCTCAACCGAATAATAACACGCATTTCCCATATTTATTCTGCGTTTAATTTCCTCCCGAGTGTCATTTATATTTGTTACTGTTGCTCCAAGATATTTGAATTTTTCCACCTCTTCGAAGGATAAATCTCCAATTTTTATATTTCCATTTCGTACAATATTCTGGTCACGAGACATAATCATATACTTTGTCTTTTCGGGATTTACTTCCAAACCGATCGCTCTACTTGCTTCAAGTAAAGCAGTTGTGTTTTGAATATTTTATTTTTGTTTCAGTTTACAAATTCTTAAATGGGTCTATGACAATTGAAGTAATTCATTAAGAGCATAATATCAAACTTGGCTCTGATTGACTGGACGGTATGACGGTTGCCCTGTATGCAACAAAGAAGAAGAAATGACTGAAGATCATCTCATAACCTGTGAAGTTCTACCTGATGAATCCACCACAGAGAAATATTGGAGAGCAAGAATGCTAATGGCTTTGTTGCCAAAGCCCGGCATTAGATAACAACAACAACACTTTTGGTGTTCCAAATAAGTACTTTAGTACGATTCTTGGCATCTGTCAGTGCAGTCCCTACCCGGAGATCCGATTGAGGGACTATTGATTATTTTTGTCTTCATATGAAGCAACAATTAGAAATTAATGCCAGCTCACATCAAATATTTCCACTATGATTCACTCAAAATGTATTGTAACTTTTATCACTTTAATATTGCACAACTCACTATTACAAATCAAACGTAGTAGCACAGGTCTGTAGCTCCTCTCATGAAGAGATATTACTGAGAGAAGCGGTTCAGAACTGATAATTTAATAAGTAAATTTGATGCTTTCATGCCTGTAATAAGGGGAGGCGGCATCATTGGGAGTGTCCAGACAAGTTGTATTGGTTCATGGCCTAACTACTAATAACAGTAGCATTCAGCTTTGGCTAATAGTGTTGTTACAGTAAGCATCTGAAATTCTGCTATTTTTGTTTCAGCACGGCTTCCAGAATGGGTGCTCATACTTTATGTGGTGGAACATAAATTTTATTTACAAACAACCTACGAATTTTTGCAAGATCAAGTAGATATAGAAGATACTGAAACCGGACAGATTATGCCTGGGAATTGGAGAGAGAATCCTCGACATGTACACCTACAGAATCTACAAGCACAATGCTTCAAGTGAAGCACAAGTTAGTGCAAGATACTATGAATATTTTTCACGATAATGGAACATTTACTGGCTGCATACAGTGGTTAACAATGAGTAACATTCGTGTACAGTGAACTAAAAATAATTTAACGAGTTGTACATTTGATTGTTATTTATATTATACTTATTACTATTATTAGTTATACATATGAATATATTACTATAGGTAATTTGGTACAAATACATGCAAAGACTGAAGGACTGCCAATTTTCATCATCCAACCTCTCTCTCATGAGGTCTTAGTTGTTATCTGTCACAGAATTAATTCTAGGTTGCTCGTATTATTACGTCATCCAATCCAGGTCCAGATTTACTGCTGGCTTCTACTATTTTTAATTCACATCTGTAAGCTGATGCTAGGGAGGTTATTTTTCTTTTTATATTGGCATCAACATCGTTAGCTTGCAAAATGTATGTTAATTTCGTGTAACAATCACTTTTGACTTTCCACACTGGAGGTATACGTGTCCATGAAGTCACGTAAATTTTGTTTCTCTACCATGTTCATACCACAGAGAATAGATCAAGAATGACAGGCACCATCGAATATCTCAATACATATTCAAATCTGCATGTATGACACATGGTAGCTAAAAACCAAACATGTGAGACTGGTGTGTCCAACACCATCTACAAAACTATACACGGTAATTTTGAAATGTCATACATCAAGTAGATGTCATACTACGTGAATAGGTCGCTTGTATTGTAACAATGTTGAGTAACTTTCGGTGCTGGACCTCGGACTCATTTCACCGGCATTATCACCTTCATTTCATTCAGACGCTAAATAACCTAGATGTTGATACAGCGTCGTAAACTAACCCAATAAAATAAATGTATTGTAACAGCAATATCCAATAGTATGAGTACAATTATATCTTTTTTTCTCTTGTACGCAGGACGGGCTGAAGGCAGCCTGAGGCTTATTGTACTGCTATTCTGTGAATGACAGGGTAACCAAACGACCACACTATTGTACAAATACAGCATGCCGCAACATAAACTTAATCTGGGCTATTGCATGGATGATGATAATATATGTGAATCAGTTGATCTCAGAAAAACAACGGGAAATCCCCAACCAGGTAACTTGTCTCAACCAGGATTTGAACCTCGGCCCGCTTGTTTCACGGTCAGACATATTAACCATTACTCCACAGCGGTGGACATTATATCATGTTAGTTCTAGTTATAATGTTAGTTACCGAGACTATAAATTTCGGATATAATTCCATTTACATAGTAACAAACTGAGATGATTTTGTAGTAGTCACGATAAGAAGTCATGAAGTATGAAATCACCAAATTATCAAATAAATTAAGTTAATCATCCCCTGATGAAATGACCCTTAAGTGCCTCATCCTATGCAGACTTACCCAGAGGGAAGTTTGTACGAATCTAAATACACCAGCAAGTCTCCCCCTCATGTATGAGCTAAAAATATAAAAACTTTTGACTTTGAGGTAAGTTTTCTGATTTCTGCGACTGCTTGAATTTTTCAGACTGTTGTACTCTCCAAATTAAGCAGAAGAAGTAGTAAACATAGGAACAAACGACACTGTGAGCACGTGGTCGAGATTTCGCTATTAGTTCGTTTTAAGCTGTTTCGTGTAGTGAAATGGTGGCAAGCTATAAAAGTACAGATTTGAGAAAATATTCTCACATACCTATGTTTATGAAGTTACAACCATGAAGAAATACATATTTCTCGAGTGATAGTATTGTGACAGCGACGTGAGATTCGAACTCACGACCAGCGTCCCGCAAGAAAGCAGATCGCGCGGGCTTCACGGAGCACTGAGGGACAGCGCGCGGCGGGGAAAGGGGAAAGGGCCTACACGGCGAGAGAGTGGAGAGAGAGTGCGCGCGTAACTGCTGCATATGGAGTAAAGGGGGGACGGACCCTCCCGACTCTTCGAGAAGTCCGTCGAAGTGGGGATATCCAGATAATTCTCTGCACACCTGTAGAAATTTCTCGCAACTATGATTTCGCTATAAAAGAAGAAACGCCAGCGAACTCGAGCAGTTTTCAGTTGATTAGTCAGCCAGTCAGTGAGAAAGCCTGAGAAAGCCAGAGCAAGCAAGCCAGTCTTGTGTACCGGAGTTCGACTCGAGTGTGCGTCCGCAACTGTATCAGCATCCGAAGGCCTGAGTTCGAGTGCAGTGGACCGTAGTTGGAGGGACCTGAGTTCAAGTACAGTGAACTGTCTCTGAAGGTCTGTGGTTCGAGATACTGTGAACTCGAGTGACTGAGCTAGAAGAACTGTGAACTCGAGTGACTGAGCTAGAAGAACTGTGAACTGAGAACTGATAGTTCTGATTTGTAAATAGTGCTTTGTAAATATTAGTTAAGATTAACAGTTCATTGTTGTTCGTAATAGTCCAAGTAAATTGTCATTGCCGTCAGTGGAGAGCTATAACGAATACTGTGTTGAGTGAGAATCCTATTGTTGACGAGAGCGTTTAAGGTGAATTGCAGAAAGGAATTATTGTTGGAAGAATAAAATCCTATTGTTGAGTGGAAAAAAAGTCACAGTATTTTTCCATGAGCAGTTATTGATTTCACCGACTTCTTGCAACTTTTAAGTCTAGGAGGTAGGTCTGAGCATGCAAGGACACTCAACAAATGCAGACATACCTCCAGGAGATAAGTACAGGGCATATCGAAAGTCCGGTAACACTTTCAATATTTTATTACATAAAAACTACTAATGATACCACTTTCAAACACACGTCAGTTTAAAGTCAAACTCTCAAAGTTCTGTTTACACCTTACAGAGATTCAATGTGTGAACCACGAGTGACTCGGCAGATGTCCAAACGATAATCAAACTCTTCCCATACCCTTTTCAACATATCCTCTGTGACCGTGGCGGCAGCTTCTCGAATTCTGGTTTTTAGTTCCTCTAAATCACGTGGCAAAGGCGGTACAAACACACGGTCCTTTAAGTACCCCCATAGAAAAAAAGTCACATGCAGTCATATCGGGTGACCTTGGTGGCCATATCATGAAACATCTGTCCCTTACTCCAGCACGTCCTATCCAATGATCAGACATCTCCGTATTCAGGTAAGCACGAACTGCATTGTGGAAATGTGGCGGAGCCCTATCTTGCTGAAAGATGAAATCGTCATCGAGATCTTGTCTAAGTTGAGGCACCAACCATTGCTCTAACATGTCCAGATATGAATGTCCAGTCACAGTAGCCTCAATGAAGAAGAAAGATCCGTACAGTTTTCGTTGTGACAACGCGCAGAAAACATTCACCTTTGGTGAATCACGCTCATGTTCAATGATTCTGTGAGATTTCTGTGTACCCCAAACACGACAGTTGTGCTTGTTAATTTTCCCACTCGTATGAAATGTCGCTTCGTCGCTGAAAATTAAGCGGCTGAATAACTTTGAGAGTTTGACTTTAAACTGACGTGTGTTTGAAAGTGCTATCATTAGTAGTTTTTTGTGTAATAAAATATTTAAAGTGTTACCGGACTTTTGATATGCCCTGTATGTACAGATACGGAATTAAAAAATGGCCCGAGTCTTGGTAGCAGTCTTCCTCTACGTAGGCAACAAACTTTGCAAGATTGTCTACAAGTAGCATACATTTAGGTGCTCTTGTTTACTGCACATGCGCAATGCGTTGTATCTGGAACTTAATAAAATTAGGTCGCCTAAATTTTGTTTCTGGGTCTGTACAGATAAGTCTCTGCATGTATGAGATCTTTAGAATCTGCCAATAGGCCCCTCCTTACCCCAAATCATTGTACAGGTTAACAAACAGTGGAACTAATGGCACTGCTATATTATCAATGTAAAATAACATTATCTTCCTGCTGTGAGTGTTAAACTATCAGCCAAGACCCTATATGTGCACTACAAATTTAAGAGTATATGTACATGAACGACCACAAATATCAGAAGATGCAGGCTCTAAATTTCTAAAATTTTTTAAGGAAATGACCTCACAATTGGACAAAAATTACAAGGTAACACAACAAGACTTATTAGAACTTAGATATCTGATAAAAGTATAAAAAAAGGTTGCTAATATTTTTCAAACCAGTTTTATCAGAGTATGGAAAAAAAAAAAAATTATACAGTTACATCATTTGGTAACCATAACATTGATATGGTCTCTCTGACATCTTCAATATTTTTCCTCCATGTAATAAACACTTATTTCTGAAAAGTAGACTACTCTCAGACATGTAGAGTTGTTTATTTTAATACATTTAATTTTTTATTTGTCCTATATAAAATATATTACAATATACATAATGCTTTGTGACCTAATTTTTCTATTTTCAAAGAAATGGGCATTATTGTAGTCTTACCTTTTGCATAAATGCATGTTACATCAGTGTACCAAATTTCAGAATTCTATCTCTAATGGTTGTGGAGTTATGAAATAATGTGTGACATTTTTCAAATTTTTGGAAAATTTAATTTAAAGTAAAAAATGAATTCTTAAAAATATTATTAGTAACCTTTTTTTTATACTTTTATCAGATATCTAAGTTCTAATAAGTCTTGTTGTGGTACCTTGTAATTTTTGTTCAATTGTGAGTTCCTTTCCTTATAAAATTTTAGAAATTTAGAGTCTGCATTTTCTGATAATGTTTGTGATCTTTCACGTACATATACCCATAATTAATTTTACCCACTAAACTAATACTGAAAAATGCTCGATCTAGTGGAAACAACACTGATTTGGCAACACTGCGCTTGAAAAATACATATCCAGTTGGCCGTGATGAAACAATGTAAAACGCGAGTGAGTTTTTAATTCAGAAAAATTAAATGGATAATTTGAAAGAAACTGTAAAACGTTATCAGACAGAAATCAAAGAAACGTATAATGTTTGCGGCGGATCTTACAACAGATCAACAATAGGGAAGGAAGGTAAACCCAACAGAAAATTTTTTACCATTTTATTCACTGATAATGAAATGAGTGTTAAATTTCTTCAGGACGTGGGTCTTCTGAAAAGTTCTGCTAAATGTAAAAAATGTGAAAATCAAATGAAATTGAACATAGAAGGCGAGAGGTGGCGGTGTAGCAAACGCAACTGCAATACCATGCTAACTGCAAGATATGACTCGTTATTCAACAATAGCAATTTAACGTATGAAGAAATTATGCAACTGCTGTATGAAATTGTGAATAATACGCCCGGAGATAGCATAAAAGAAGAATATAATTTCGATGACCATACTCTTAGTCACTGGAGATCGCTTATAAGATCTATCTTAATTTCCTATGTAGAAACGTCATCCAAAGAAATTGGTGGTCCAGGGAAAATCATTGAAATAGATGGAGGAATATTTGGGAAAGAAAAATACTACAAGGGCCATTTTGTGGAGGGACAGCAGGTGCTTGGAGGAGTTGAACGCGGTACCGGACAGTGCTTTCTAGTGCCAATAGAGGACCATGATGAACAAACGCTGTTAACTTTGATCAAGACTTGGATAAAACCGGGAACAACGATTGTGGCAGACAGTTGGAAGTCATACAAGAATTTAAGCAAACATAGTGTCAATGAACTGAAAGTGAATCACTCGATAAAATTCGCGAACGAATTATCTACTGCAGAGGAAAATACAAATGAGTCAAATTGGCACCATGTGAAAGCTTCACTGCCCAAATACCACCAGAGGAAAAGCGCTTTCACAGGCAACCTGGCGACCTACATCTTTAACAAGGAATGCAGTTCAAAGGAAGAAAGCAGAATAGTAAAATTCATCCACATAGTATCATCTATCCAGGGGATATTCACGAAGAAAAAGAGGAAGATTGATAATTCCAGGGATTCATTATAATCAATATATGCTGTAGCACGAATTTCTGTGTGTGAAGTATGTTACAATGCAAAAATTGAGATACGTCATCCAGCAGGCAGTGAAGAAAATAAAAGATTGGTATTTTCTCTATAGTCACCCATGTCCGATCACACGTGTGTCATACTTCATTTCTTCTTATCGTGTAGGATGCTGAATGCCATTGGGTACATCATCATAGAAGTGTGGTATACACGAAATGTGATAGTCAGTCTTGAAACATAGGGAGAGGATGCAAATAATAAAACGTGCAATGCTATTAAACTATCTTCCATATGTGATAATGCGGGGAGGGGAAGGAAGAAAAAAATGGATGAAAAAGTGACGTCACTACGTCTTGGATGAATTAGTGTTTTGACCTCACCAGCTGATTACAAGAAATATCTTCGAACGGACCCTGACTCATTTATTGGGCTTCTAGCAATGGCTGCACCTTACATTTAGAAATAACATACTGTGATAAGGGAACCAATATCTCCATGTCAACTTTTGTCGTGCATATTGCGATCCTTGGCTATTTGCTGTATACAGAAAACTTGAAGTATCCCACTGCCATTGCTCTGCAGACGATCGGGTGCTTAGAGATCGAATCTTGTGAAGCAATCACTTGTGCACTGAAAGGTAATCACAGCAAATTAGGCCTGTTATTAAACTATTTATTTTCAAATTCCGCTGTTTATATGTTAAGCATATTATCACAGGTGAATTGTACATGAGTAATGTAATCCCGAGTTTTGGGAACGTGACTGATTCTCCAGCACATTATCACAACTGTTGGAAAATTTTGAAGCGCTGGGTTGAAAAATTCAAAGGTGTGTTTATCCTTGTGCAGGGACAGTAGTGGTTGATTTTAATATGGTTGCAATGTTGTTCATTCTTACTTCGAAGATAATGGCATTTGTCTTTTCGGCAAATAATTATTAATCAGTGGGTGCTTGGAGAATTGAATTCCCCATTCTATGACTATGTCGTTGTTGTGAAAAGAAGTTTTTTAAAAACGTTCTTGAGCTAAATGTAATAACGCTTGTTACTGTTTGCATCTTTCAGTTTCTTTGGTTTCGTGGAAGGGAAGCTTTTCTACATGAAGCTTTAGGCAGAAGAAATGCCTTCGTCATTGTTACGGTGTAGAAGATGGAAACAATTACATATAATTACATCTACACTAACGTTAACGCGATCAGAGCATCTCTAGTAACAGTATATAATTATACAATATCATCATCATCATCATCATCATCCTCGCCATCAGCTTTCAAGTGTTAGACCCCAGTGGATCTGTTACGGTCTCTTGTCAGCTTTTCCTAGGTCTTCCTAAATTTTCTTATCACTGAACAGCACGGCTATATATTAATAATGACTATGTTCCTATTATAAATTCATCTACTAAGATTCAGATGCACTTAAATAGACCATAAACAGCTCATATTAGTTATAAAACAGATATAATCTAAAATTACTTCTTGTGAAATTTTGATTCTGTTCGTCACTAAAATTGATCTGAAATCGTTTTATACCAATTTTAAATTAATGAAGTGTATTTTATGTCATAATTATGTATATACTGTATTTTATGTAACGCATTAAAAGGAAACTATGTTTATAAAAACATTACACACATAGAAAGTAATGTTCATCAAATATGCTAGCACTGGCTTACTGAAGTGGCTTATAAATCCAGAAGTATGATTACGTGCTGGAACTCAGTTAGTAGAAGCACAACAAATATTCCTGAGTCATGAGATGAACAGTTTTGACAATGGGCCTACAGATAATGTAAGGTGTTACATTCAAACTGTTGCACGTGAATGTAAATTAAATTTGTAAAAACACTGAATAGGTGATAAAAATAAATATATTTTCTATGCCTTAATAATTGAATTGTTCCTTCCCATTTCTTTTTTTCATTCAGCAAAATTTATGAAAACTAATTTTTCATAAACAACTTTCACTACCAACATTTACACGGATAAGATATAAGTTATGATAATGTATTTTTCTTTTGAATAGGATATCCACCATAATTATAATTAAAAAAAAAGCTATTTCTGTTCAGTTAAACCAATATTAAACAATACTCCCTCCAAGAATATGATTATCTATTAGTTGTAACCTTACTGATTTTAAGAAAGAAATTGCTGCTCGCCTGGTAAATCCTGCTGGTGACTGTCCTCTGAAGCCAATACAAGAGATGATCAGAGTAGTTCTCAATCAGATCACGAGTTAGGACTGGGTAGGCTTCTGCAAACATGCGATGCATCACAAATGACACTACTGAAAAGAAGATAAATTAAAGCAGGACAGTACTCATAAATTTATGATACATCTAGGGATCATAAGAGTGATAATAAAGATGAAGAAGAAAGGAAGGAATACTATTATTGACTCACAGCGTATTCAATTTAATTATGTTCGGAATTCTGTTACATTAGTCTGGCAAGTTCAGGAACTTCAATTTGTATGTAGAAAATTATTGCAAAGGCTTTAAATGCATACGCTCTTCTGCAACAGATACAATATTAACTGTAAGTGAAAGTGTAATAAAGCTTTTATTTTCATGAATTTGAGTTCTAATACTTATGGTTACAGAATCTATTGAATATCTCAATTATTTATCCTTCTTTTTTTTTTAATTTATCATGTCATCATTACTTGTACTAAACTGTGCATTTAAAAAACTGAGTTTATTCTCCTTTTTTTTTTTTCTTCAGAAAACAAAGATTAATCTATGATGAAAGAATAATGGAACGGATAAAAATTCTCTCCATCGCTGGGATTTGAACCCTGGTTTTCAGCTCTACATGGTGATGCTTTATCCACTAAGCCACACCAGATACCCACCCCGGTGCCGGACAGAATCGTCTCAGTTTAAGTTCCAACTCTTGGGTTCCCTCTAGTGGCCGCCCTCTGTACTACGTCATAGATGTCTATGAACGTAGGATTGAACTCCACACATGTGCTGAGGTGCACTCGTTATGAGTGACTAGTTGGCCGGGATCCGACGGAATAAGCACCATCTTAAATCACGAAGTGACGTTCCATTACTCTTTCATCGTATGATGACGCAGAATATCTGCATGGAAATATATGTACTTCGGTACATTAAAATAATATAAAGTTAATCATCCAAATCCTTCCCAGCATTAGGCATACAGAAATAGATATAACTGTGTATGTATTATATGTGCAAGTTTGGGCACGAATAATTGGTCTGTCCCATCTAACTTGGTCTGAAACTAACTTTCTCTTAAATTAACCAATCCATATAATGAAAATGGAAGTACATATAAACATACTACAAATTAAAAAAACTCGCACATTTTGATTAAAGCAGCTATGTCACAATCCCTCAATGTACTGCAATTACTGAATCAGAATTTGAAAGACATACTGAATGACAGAGTTTCCCACTCATGAAAATGTGAATGTGCTTAAGCACCAAATAATGATTTTCTGCAAGACAATAAAGCTGCTAAAGAAAACAAATCTGCTTAGATGCAGGGGACGAAAAGAGTACTAAGGAATCCAGCTTTCAAGAGAAGTTCTGTAAACAAAGCCTACTAAACTAACATTCAACACCAAGGACAATGTGACCTCAAAATAATCTGGTGTTACACATACTCATTTCAGAGGTTGCATAACAATTTTCCATTTCCCAGAAAGAATGGTTGGAATGTTTGTATCGTACAATTCATAAAATAATTTGTTACAATTATTATAAAAAAAATTGTGAATCACATGGTAAAATTTTCTTCACAAACCAATCAATATAGATCTACATATTGTTTAGAATTTATTTTAACCAATTGAATAAATACAAAGTTAGTCAATTTGTTACAATAATACATTCTTCAAAAGAAACGAGCATTGCCATGCATTTCATACCAAAAATGTCACAAATATCAGTCTCTTAGAGGAAAATAAAATAATTCATGAAACAGAGAGTATACACAAATGTGTTTTCATCAGCAGCAACGATTAAAACCTATGCTGTTGCACTAAAATGTGTTTTCATCAGCAGCAACGTTTAAAATCTATGCTCTTACACTAACTGTGCAGCGTCAGAAACTAAAATATCTCAAATAAATTCAAAGCAGAAGTAGTATTAACTCAAGCACAAAATAGTATGAAATAAAAAAATTCGTTTTATCATCACTTAACCTATTTTTCATCAGAGTATCCCCAAAAGAAGAATCACATTAGACAGCATTTGTGGAGCTCAATGGCAGAGCTGGAATTATCATAAACTATACAACACCCAGTTTTAGTCTTAATTTTCAGAGTAGTTTTGTCAACTGTCCGAAGATAGGTCTGAACCTCACAAGTGATACCAACAATGCACCACTCATGCAGCAACTAAGCCAGGAGATAATGGGGCAGAATGGCCAGTTCCTTTCCCCCTATTCTCAGGGTGATGTATATAATTGTTTCTACTACAGTCCACATATGATGTGGACATCACTCAATCTTCAGAAACATGATGATGATGATTAAATGTATGTGTCATTCAAATTATGCAGAGGAAGATTAATATCTTCTTCAAACAGAGCAGTTGTCATAAATCCTTCACATTTTTGCATTAGTTCACAGTTCACACCATAAATACAGTCTGCATTGAAATCCTATGAGCGTCTAAAACTCTCATTACAACTGTTGCAATTGAAAAGATTTGCAATTTTGTGAATGTGAACTTGTGCATAGAATTTCGTTATGGGTACAAATTTCTCACTGCAGATGCAACATTCTGAATGTGCGAGTACATATAGTCTCAGAAAAAAGTTTTGTCGCAGACATACTTGATAAGTCCCAGAAAAGAGGCAGTGCGCATGATCAGACATACAACGAAACAAAACTAATTTTATTACAACTAAATGTTCTCTTGTTGTTAGGAAAAAATCCACAAAGGATTAGGGAAAACGCGGAAATTCTAGTTGAAGCAAGTAAAGCGATAGGGTTGGAAGTAAATCCCGAAAAGACTAGGTATATGTTATGTTATAGTTTATTTAACGACGCTCGCAACTGCAGAGGTTATATCAGCATCGCTGGATGTGCCGGAATTTTGTCCCACAGAAGTTCTTTTACATGCCAGTAAATCTACTGACATGAGCCTGTCGTATTTAAGCACACAAATGCCATCGACCTGGCCCGGGATCGAACCCGCAACCTTGGGCATAGAAGGCCAGCGCTATACCAACTCGCCAACCAGATCGACGACTAAGTATATGATTATGTCTCGTGACCAGTATATTGTACGAATTGGAACTATAAAAATTGGAGATTTATCCTTCGAAGAGGTGGAAAAATTCAAATATCTTGGAGCAACAGTAACAAATATAATTGACACTCGGGAGGAAATTAAACGCAGAATAAATATGAGAAATGCCTGTTATTATTCCGTTGAAAAGCTTTTGTCATCTAGTCTTCTGTCAAAAAATCTGAAAGTTAGAATGTATAAAACAGGTATATTACCGGTTGTTCTGTATGGTTGTGAAACTTGGATTCTCACTTTGAGAGAGGAACAGAGACTAAAGGTGTTTGAGAATAAGGTTCTTAGGAAAATATTTGGCGCTAAGAGGGATGAAGTTACAGGAGAATGGAGAAAGTTACACAACGCAGAGCTGCATGCATTGTATACTTCACCTGTCACGTTTTAGATGGGCAGGAAATGTAGCACGTATGGGCGATTCCAGAAATGCATATAGAGTGTTAGTTGGGAGGCTGGAGGGAAAAAGACCTTTGGGGAGGCCGAGACGTAGGTGGGAAGATAATATTAAAATGGATTTGAGGGAGGTGGGATATGATGGTAGAGACTGGATTAATCTTGCTCAGGATAGGGACCAATGGCGGGCTTATGTGAGGGCGGTAATGAACCTCCGGGTTCCTTAAAAGCCAGTAAGTAAGTAAATGTTCTCTTGTGAACCAGGCAGGTCCTTCGTCCTCTGATCATGCTCATTGCCTCCTTTCTGGAATTTATATAGTATTTGTACGACAAAATCTTTCTCTAAGACTACATTTCTCCAAAGTATGCACTTTCTTACAATCCTCACCACAGACACCAAATCTGAAGGGCATGCCCGCCATGAGATATAGCATATCGACAACCTTGAAAAAAAAAATACAATTTTATGCAGAAGTTTCATTATGTTCCGTCATATGAGATGTAACATCATCATTTGATGTAAATGTCTTCATACAAATATGACATTTAAATACTTTCCCTTCCGAATGAATGACCATATGAAGCTTGAGGTACTTCAGTCGTGCAAAACTCTTGTAACATATCTTGCATTTGAAAGGCTTATCATTTGTGTGAACAGAATTGTGAATTCGAAGATATGCACGTCGTCTGAAGCCCATACCGCAAATTTTACACTTGAAAGGTTTTTCCCCTGTGTGGATCGCAGTGTGTTGTTTGAGATCCCACTCTGTCACGAAACCCTTGTCACAACTGTCGCACTTGTAAGCCCTATTGTCTGTGTGAGTTAAAATATGTCTTCGAAGGTCCACAACACACTTCCCACAAATGTCACATTTGAAAATTCTACTGTCGGTATGAATCGAGACATGTCTTCGAAGATCTGGCTGGCGTGCAAAACTCTTATCGCAAGTAATGCATTTGAAAGGCTTCTCGTCCGAGTGAGTCACTTGATGATTTCGAAGATAATCAATTCGAGCGAAGTTCTTGTGGCAAATTTCGCATTCAAAAGGCTTGACATCAATATGAGCTGAAGAGTGCCGTCGAAGAAATCGTTCATGTGTGAACCTCTTACCACAAACGTCGCATTTGAAAGGCTTTTCATTAGCATGAGTTAACGAGTGTCGTTGAAGAAACCGTCCATGTGTGTAATTCTTACCGCAAGTTTCACATTTGACAAACACTTTCTCGCGAGTATGAGCTGAAAGGTGCCGTCGCAAATATCGCCGATGTGTGAAGCTCTTACTACAAATGTCACATGTCAAAGAGCTTTCTCCTGAGTCGGTACACTTTGGCCCAGTTACGTTCTTGTTTTGCGAGTCACTCTGGGCTGAGGGACAATCTTCCAATTTCAAATCTCGAGGAACTGACTCTGAGTCACTTTCCGGTACCATGTTCATACCAGGCCTGCAAATTCATAAATCTGTGTTCACAAGAATACATGTAACGTAATTTCACAAAACAGTCATTCTCAGACAAAGTATTTTATTCAATTTCCTGGCACAAAACTTCTTTTCGTCATTAACAAATTAAAATATTACCAGGAGGAGGAGGAGTTGTGGTAGTTACTTTTCTTGCCTCTACTGACAGAGGATTGGAATCAATGAAATAATGTAATTACAGTTTCCTTTCAATTTATAATGCAGTATGACAAAAGTAATATTTCATATTGTGAAATATTTTGACTCATTCATGGGGTAAAATAGCACATATCATATTACATTACATCACCTGAATCATACTTGCAGCAGTGCTGAGGGTCTGTTACAAACCCATATTATATAAAAGCTTCATCACCATAACTGTTACTACTTAAGTGTCTGGATAAGTAAGCACTGTCTGAAAGGGAGACATGTCGAAATTGTCTCCTTACAAAACTTCATGTCCTACATTAAATATGAAAGTAAGAAAGCAAGATACAAGACCACACACTGATATTCTTACCCGTCAGTTAAGTCTTCATCCTCTTCCTCTACATCTGAAGTTGGCTCCTCTTTCTTTACATCAACATTCCATGATTCTCTCTGGAGGAAAAGAAAACACAATGAGACCTAATTTTTGGTGCATTCAAGACAAATTATACTATTTTATTATACTACATGAAGGGCAACAAATTTGAAAACACTTCTTCAGTTCATAACACTCACTATGTTTTAAAGTAAATCAGTAAATTACACCACATCGAGATATTAAAAAATACAGATATATTCAAACAATGGCAATTCTTTCACTTCCAGAATCAGACTTCAGACTTGCTAGTACTTAAATTATACACTGATCCCTTGTACAGAAATAATGTTGTAAAAGACTGGTATAAATATAAGAGATATTTCTGAGGCTATTAGGTCTAAATGCGGTATTTAAACACACAAAGAATACAAGGGGGTATACGGGATGTGAAAGTATCAAATATAGCCTCTTCTATCCAAGTTAACCTCACCTACATGTGATATACCCTGTCTAGCAGACGACGCTCTGACGAGCCGAGGATCAGCAGGATAACTGTAATAACCAGTACAAAAAAGTGTCACATTGTCATGAGGCAACACATTAAAATTTCCCAATACAGGCCTAGATGCAAAGAGGAGGCAGTCCTTCCGCTAGGCTAGAGTGCTGCGGGCCAATCGCCTACACACTTGAAAATTCTACGATTAAAAGTAAAGGCAAAGAGCTAACCGGACGGATTCAAAGGACGACAAAGGGGCGAGGACAAGGTGCAAGGACAACTGGCACATGGAATGTTAGAGAAGCCAGAGCTAGTGGGTTGGGAAGAAAGAGACCGAGAGGGAGACCAAGAAAGACCTGGAACAATAGCGTAGAAGAGATCTTAGCAAGAGAAGGAGTATCCTTAGAATGAGCTGAAAAGATTGCAGTAGAGCACAAACAATGGCGAGCACTTTGCAAAACCTCGAAAGGTAGATGAGGATCGGAATAAGTAAGTAAGAATATAAGGAAAATATATAAACCAATGGTACTTAGCACTAACATATCCTGTAATAGTTGAAATTAAAAGGAATGGAGGAGAAAGTGCAAAATGTGTCATGCGAGGTTAAATTACTTTTTCAAAATATATTTCTTAAAGAAAATTGTTCAGAATGTCAGTAATTTGTGAAAAATTTTGCAGTTCTAGAGAACATGATTTCGATATATATTTCTGAAAATTTTCTTCAGAGTCTGAACACATATATATTTATTCCCATGAAATATAACGATGCATCAGATGACTAAAGAAAATGGAAAGCAGCAAAAGCAGACATTGTAACAATACACGAAATATGTATTTATATATTATGTTATGTAAGTGTGTCTGTATGCATTTATCTGTTTTTGTGTATGTGTGTAATGCTCTCGATTTCACAATAAAGTTATTCTCTTTCTTGTTTCCCAATATTTTGAAATCAGTTCATGATGTGTCTTGAGAAGTTCGCAGAATTCTATATGATACATATCCATCTCTACTATACTGGTAATATTAAAGACCTTATTCAACCAACATCGAAACTGTTCATGACTTGTGGTATTTTATATCAAATATAACTATATTAAGTTATGGCTCGTACTTAATAAGGGTTACTAGGTGTCCCTTATTGTATGGAATGTCCCGTATCTGAGGCCTGAGAAACTTATCCCATATAAAATCCATACAGGACTCCAAAACAACCTATATTTAGGGGCATTATGGGGCGCACTTCCGAACAGGGGCAGCGGTATTTCCTCTAAGGTTAGAGCCCAGTTTAGGTGTGTGTGTATTAATCGAAAATTAGGGGCTAGAAAATATTGACAATAGGCCGCATGTTTACATGGCATTTTTTTCTATTAATAAACACACACACCTAAACTGGGCTATAACCTTAGGGGAAATGCCACTGCTCCTGTTCGGAAGTGCACCCGCATTATGTCATAGATGGCCAACAGTTTCTCTAAGGTAAGCGCTCACTTATCGAAAAAAATTCGTTCGTTGCTTACTGATTTTTGTTATAGTATCGCTCACTTGTCCTCATTTCCTAATTAATAATCAAATATTATTGTAATTTACCACTAGAGCGCATTATTTCATTGTAGTGTTCTGAGCTGAACCTGGAAATAAAATGAACAGCTTTGTACTTAAATGAACTATGAAGGACATACCTGGTTAATTTAGAATTTTCTCAATCTCATCCGATATGTTCTCTCTCCATATTACATTGCTTTGATTCTAATTTCATAAATTATAAAGCTCTTCATACTGCTGGACTAACGAAATAAGCTTCGTGTCATCTATTTCATTATACCTTCAATATTATCGCGATTCGAGGCATTGCAATTGATATATTTGCCATGACATTATTTCGATCTTACACCACACCGAAGTCTGTTTGGAATTCTCTGGCCAGAATTCTGATCGAAATCCGGTCATATGGACAGAGGCAATATGGCTAGTGGGCAATGCTCCATTTAAAATAGCCTAATGTAAAGAATAAAAATCCAAACACGTCATACAGATCCGTTCCAGTAAGAGAGCGCCTACCTTTGTATTTTCCTTTTATTCTTCTCCCTTGCTGTTTGTATGGGTATCGTGTTGTGGAATTATGATAAACACAGACTTTTCTTATTAACATCAATCTCTTAGAAGCGTGACAATGATACAAATAAATTTAAATCTCTAGTTGCTTCAGTTTGAGTCAGAAGTAATTTTAACCCCAAGCGATAGCTATGAGTGATTACTGGTACAATATTATTGCTGTTGGATTCTGTACAGTTTGTGTGAAGGCATAAAAAACCAAAATGAATGTTTCTCGTCTGCATGAAAGAAAGAGTAGGCCTATGTGTTGCAATTTGCAAAATAGAGTATTATTGATTAGGTTTTATGGAGTTCCCGGGTAGCTCAGTTGGTAAGAACGCTGGTACGCTCAACCAGAGGTCCCGGGATCGATACCCGGCCCCGGAACAATTTTTCCCTTGAAATTATTCAAATCTGCTTTACAGGGAGCCTTACCTGGAAGACTAGATTTGCAGGTTTTATGACAATTACCTTTTCCCAATCAGTATCATTAATATCTCTTTTAAATTTTGTTAATACAAATAAACTAATGGTTAGTAATTTAACAGCCTCAATGGTACAAGGCTAAGGTATTTTTTTCTTGTACTGTGCTTTAACATGCAAGTATGTGCTCTGAGATGGTGCTCGCAGATTTCAATCTCTCTTAGAAGTTCCTTGTATTTTCCTAGAGTTAAATGTTGCAACTGTCCCTTATTTCTGCCTGCAAACCTGGCAACCCTGTTTACATGAAAACATCCATTCATAAGAAATGTAACAATAGAAGCATGAACAATTTTCAAGTAATCATAATTAATGTATGAATATCTTAAATATTCTGGCTACAGTGCATGAGGATTAAGTTGGCGTGATTTCTACTGTCCTTGTCTGAGGTCCTTGTCTACCGATTGCCACCAGATGTGACGGGCAAAAGGTTTCCTTTTGTACAATTCTTGGAATTCCCTTTCTCCTCCCTTCTCCCTTCACACTTTTGCAAACCCAATTAGTGGATCTCTCAGTGGCGTTTCGGGGTTGTTTGAGTTCATTAGTTAGTAGTATTTTGTGAATAGTGAATTGAGTTTGTGTCTTTTTTTTATTGGGTTATTTTACGACGCTGTATCAACAGCTCAGGTTATTTAGCGTCTGAATGAAATGAAGGTGATAATACCGGTGAAATGAGTCCGGGGTCCACCACCGAAAGTTACCCAGCATTTGCTCGTTTTGGGTTGAGGGAAAACCTCGGAAAAAACCTCAACCAGGTAACTTTCCCCGACCGGGATTCGAACCCGGTCACCTGATTTCGCGGCCAGACGCGCTGACCGTTACTCCACAGGTGTGGACGAGTTTGTATCTTGTTGTACCAATTTAATATAATATAATTCACAAATTAAAATGTTTTCGGAGATGCATGGTTTCACTGTTACCTTAAATATTGTAATGAGTGTTGTGCTCTTGTATTTAATAATAATGGTAGGCAATATGGGAAAACGCGGGGAAGCCTTGAAGTCGGACGGTATGAACATGGTTATTAAGGCATATAAATTCTTTACTGGAGAATATGAGGCACTGAAATGCGGAAAACAAACAATATCTGTGCCGAGTTTTATCGAAAGAACTGCTGCAGCGACAGATATATCATCTCGTGGTGTTAACAGGATTAAAATAGAAAAAAAAAAAAACAAAACAAAAACAAAAAAAAAAAAAAAAGAAAAAGAAAGAAAGCGGAAGCGGAATTGGAAGCGTGCTGCGATCTCCAGGAAAGAAACCCCCGAATAGGATTCTTAAAAAACGTGCGTAACAGGTTAAAAATGAGCGCACTTACAAAAGTGACGGAAGAAACTTAGAGGAAGGCCTATAAACACGTAAAAAAGGTTGAAAAATTGTATTGGGCGAAGGATGGACTTGTAGATGGAAATTTATTATTCGTTCGTAATCAATTTGGACGACACGGACATGGACGAACTTTCTGGCGGAGTGGAGTCAGAATTTGAAGAGGAAGAGAATGCCGCCACTGGTAACTCGTGGTCGTTTGAAAGAGTGTCGACCATCATAAATGAGGGTAGAGAGAGATGGTGAGCATTCTCTCTCTTTCTAAAAGGGACTAGACAAGTAAATCCTCATGGACTGTACATTCCTGCTGTACTCGAACCAGGAAGAAGGAATTATACTTATATGAAAAATAATGTAACTCACTTCAGGTTCGAACTTCACTACTGGCAATGGATCAGAATCTTCACTTTCTTCACATTTGACCTCTGATGCATCATCATAGCTGTAATCGGGAGGTTCAACCTTGATCTCACTGACATTCACTTCCAAAAAATTCCCTACCTGTGTAACAAAAATAGGTTATATTAAACATTGAAATTCCCTACCTGTGTAACAAAAGTATATTAAACATTGAAATTGTATTTATTGGACAAGGGAGACAAATTATTTGTTTATCATATAAAATTTACAAACATAAGACTTGTGACTGCTTACCGTATTTGGGGGCTTCTTCTCTTCTCTGGGTGTCTCGTTACTGTTGGGGTCCAATGGGTCCGTAACAGGTTCTGTTTTAATTATATCCATGATAGCTGAAACTAAAATGTAAATTTTAGTTATTTAAAGAACTCATTTTTCTGAATAGAGACATCATAACCAGATAATAATAATAATAATAATAATAATGATAATAATAATAATAATAATAATAATAATAATAATAATAATAATAATAATAATCTTTATTGTCAATGAATGAAAAACTTCACTCTAGACATTGTCAAATGTTACAATCTTACTGTAATACATTTCATAGATATACAAAATAAAAATTTAATTATTAAAACAATGTAGATATTTATCAAAATACATAATATAAAGTTAAAAATACTATATTTACTAGATAAAAGACACTATGAAGTACTAATTGTCATATGTTTGATAACTAATTAAGAATACTACAAACAGAGGTTAATAATAAACTTAAAAAATACAACATGAGGTAGTGCAATTTGCTCTGTTCATTAATAGATTGAAATTTAAATGTAAATTGATTTACCACTAGGTTTCATTTAAAATCTCATTATTAAAAAAAAATTAAGAAACAACAACCATAACATTTAAAACTGCGTTGTTTAAAAATGTCTGTCAATTTCAAAGAACTCATTTATTGAGTAAAGTGTTTTTTTTAACCAACTGTACAATTTTGTTTTATAACTTTCAACAGAAAGATACTACGAATATTTCTCTATTTCACTGACAATTATATCTTAAAATACTAAAAAGAGCAGATTTGTATGCGTTTGTCGAATGCACATCATCATGCTTACGAAAAGGCACTTTTCAATGCCAATAATTTATTTTGTGTGGAATTTTGAAGTAAGAGGGAAAGGAAGGAATCCGTGTTCTGAAATTTATCCCCGTAAGCAGAAGGGTCCATCAAAACAACTGAAGGAAAGAAGAGAGATTAAAGAGCAGATTGAAAATGAAGTTTGGTATTTGCTAATAGGTTTCTGTTTACATGGGTCAACATTCGTCTGCAATTTTCATCATCTCGCGTATTACAATCATCTTAAAAAAAACCGCGTGGGACTTACGAAAGTTCTTCCAATGTATCTAAAAATAACTAACAAACTTTCGTTTAAACCCTCATACAAAGAAATGTATCTACAGACACTACATACCTTCGCTTTTCACACTTATTCTCTAGGAATCTCTTCAACTGTACCGAACTAGCCTCTATGCGTCATTTGCAATTATAAAGCGATCCTATTGCAGTGAGTCCAAAATAAATGGAAAATACAGCGTTGCCAACGATTCCATATTTCCAACAAAAATGTAACTTCGGCAATTTCTCGGTCATTCGCTTGATGATTGGAAGCCATGGCACCATTGCAATGCAATTTTTAAATTACAGTAAAAATTCCGTCATATCAAAGCAAATTTAGTTAGAAGTAGCCCTCATTGCTTTGAAAGGTTCTATTGAAATATTAAACCATTTATACAGTAGGCCTACCTATGAACGAACGAGCAAATTATAGTATAGTTCTATTATCATAATTTTTTCATACTATTCTGTATTAGCCTCTGTTTTTATTTTATTTGGTTATTTCACGACGCTGTATCAACATCTAGGTTATTTAGCGTCTGAATGAAATGAAGGTGATAATGCTGGTGAAATGAGTCCAGGGTCCAGCACCGAAAGTTACCCAGCATTTGCTCGTATTGGGTTGAGGGAAAACCCCGGAAAAAACCTCAACCAAGTAACTTTCCCCAACCGGGGCACCTGGTTTCGCGGCCAGACGCGCTGACCGTTACTCCACAGGTGTGGACTAGCCTCTGTTACTGTTACAAATATTGTGTCAAGAAAATAAATCTGTGTTATTCTTTATCATTAGGCAGTCTGCTATGGCAGAAAGAATGTTAAAACTATCTCTAAATCATACCAAGAAAACCACCATAATGTATATAAATTTGATAAAAATAACGTTTACAGTGCTCATTTAAAAACTTGCTTTTAGCAGTTATGAATAAAGTTCAAACAGTTTGACATTAGCATAATATTGAACATATTTTACCTTCTTTTTAAAGATTGTGTTAACAGTATTTTAATCATTGTAGTCATCCACAGTGACTCCTCCCATAACGTATGATCCTTTGACCTCCTCTTGTGATACCAATTCAGCTGAACTGCATTCCTGGGTTCCTCTTTCGCTTATCAATGTAGCAGTCATGGCTGCACTTTTTTCCTCACTTCAATTCACATCTGACATACAGAAGAGTATATTTTGAGTTTCATATTATTAGCTACGTAATTTAGTTCAGTTTCTATCAGAATCACTATTAAAATCACGTTCAAGTTCGACAACATCTTTATTACCAGAACATTCACAATATTTTCCTTTAAGGATCTTAAGTATTAGCTGGGGAAAAGCGAAATAAAATTTGTTCGATAATATCAAGATTCTCAAGAAGCTACTGCTTGAAATTCAATGATAAGTTTTACAATGAATCTGATGCATTTGTCCCTTATTCTCTGATGTCTTTTTTTTAATGGTTTTTTGTAACTCCTGCAAAACTATTCTATGAGAGTTCATAATTATGTAGACTACTGTACTGTACCCGAGCACGAGCATATGCTCATTTCGGGTATCTATTCCTATGTATTCATTTCAAATGTAAATTGTAAATAAATTTGAATTTGAATATTCAGTTACACTCCTTAAATAAGCACTGTTCGAGTTTAGGTTTTACAATATGTAATTCCTTACTAGGGATCACAATTTTTGCACAAGATCAGGTCACCTACATGTTTTCTGGGACTGTTTACTTTCACACTCAATTTTCTTCTTAACTTTCTGTACCTTGCAAAAAATACGTTTTAAAAATATTAAACATAGTTTTTGCTTATCTTCGAACATTTCGTGAAAAATTTTAGCTGTGTAGGAGCGGTTTTTAAGTTCTTCGTTGCTGTGATTGCTCCTTTGCAAAGTGCGAGGAAACTAATTTATAAGCAACTTTACTTTTAGCTCATTGTAATGGAGAAACTTAACTCAGTATCCCAATCAGTTGGAGAAAAAGTACAGTACCTACCCGAAAAAACTAGAAAATGTTCTCCAGAAGAATCCTGAACTTACCGATCTCAGTGCAGCAGCAAATGTTTTGTTGAGGTAGTGTAACAAAATGGAAAATTACGACTTTCTAGTACAAACAATAATATTATTATTACAAAACCAAAGAACGTCCCGAGACATCAGTAAAGGTTTAGTGTTCACTTTCTGCCCCAAGCTTGTGCTAAGAGATAAGAAGTACCTATAAATTGTCTCTCGAAAATCTGAAGAACTTAATTGTTGTGTATTACAAGTGCAATTTTGAAAATGTATGTGGTTAAAATGAATCATGTAAATTTAAACAATAAAATAATCTTTGAGGTTTCGATAATCTTCTGTAACTTACTGTAGTTCCATTCAATAGAAACAGATAGGAAAAACATAACGGTATATTTAAAGGTCATTTCTAAAGCAAACAGTTTTGAAAGACACTTGATACTAAACTAATAACAGTAGTTATAACAGATATTTATTAATTTTGAATAAGAAGTGATGGCAGGTAATTTTAGATATGTTTTTTGAGTACACTTTCCATTTTTAGAACCTGTTTCATAGTTTTGTTGAACTATAATAGGCACTTACAATCTAATTCTAGATCAGAGGCCTAGTCATTTGTATGTTAATTTGAAGAAAAAATTAAAAGTATTTAATAAATTAATTAATAGATACTAATCGGCGATGTAAGCAATGGAGGGGAAAAGGAACTGGCCAACCTACCCCATTATCTCCTGGTCTAGTTTCCACATAAGTGATACTCTGTTGGTATCACTTGTGAGGTTCAGACCAGTTTTCGGACAATTGACTAATCAACAACACTTTTTGGAACACCATAATTAATTTGTGATTCTTGTTACTGGGCTCTGGTTTCTCACTGAAATTACAAAGAAAGTTAAATCCTCAAAATTACCCTCTTTTATTTTATAATGCTTTGCTAGAAGCAACTTTTCTATATGCCAAATGTTATTGCCATGAAGTGACGATGAGTGATAAAAAGAAAAAGTTAGCTGTTTCATCAAATGTCTTTTAAGTGGCTAGTCTATGAGACAATGGATAATTGCATAATTGAAAGCTGGGAGTAGTGGTCACAGCAAAGCTAATGGCTCAAATGGCACAAAGAAGTCACCTCCTTAATACCTCCAAAACAAGAGAAAATTTAATCGACATGTATTATGTAAAATTATAAATCATAAAGGAAAACTTTCTTCACAGAAACCTTGATAGAGACTTAAATATTGTCTAGAATTTATATTTTGTTTAGTCAACTGTCCGAAGACAGGTACGGTATGAACCTCTTAAGTAGAGACCGGATTTTAAAGGGAAAATTTTTAATAAAAAAAAAGGACGGGGGGGGGGAGGAGGAAGGGAAAGGTATAGCCATAAAAAAAAGGACTTTAAAAAGGACTATATTACTCCCCAAAACACACTTGAGCACATTCATGGATATACATGGCATACACAATCTTACATTTATCTTTTCACAACATAAGGAAAGTGTTGTATTTGATATCGTCAAAAACCAGAAATTATTCCAGAAATCCCACGTAAATCTGCAGTAGCCAAATTCAGACTGCTTACAGAACACGATTATTTGGCCAAACACTTGAATAAAATAGGAATTTACACAAATCCATATTGCCCTCTATGCAACAAAGAAGAAGAAATGACTGAAGATCATCTACAAACCTGTGAAGTTATACCTGATGGATCCACCACAGAGAAATATTGGAGAGCAAGAACGCTAATGGCTTCGTTGCCAAAGCCCGGCATTAGATAACAACAACAACATATAGTCAAAAAAGGACTTCAAAAAGGACAATGTTACTCCCTCAAAAGAGTGCTATTTAAATTGAAAACACACTTCAGCACATTCATGGATACACATAGCAAACACAAACTTATATTTGTCGCTTCACAACATAAGGAAAGTGTTGCATTTGATCACATTTAACATATCAATATGTTTCAATGATTTTGCCTCTTTGAATGCAGAATGTCTTTATAAACAGAAAATGACCACTCAACATCAACTGAAACCAGAGGTGAAAATTTTCTTTTTATCCTGAACTCTAAATCAGCACACTTTATTAGTTTTTCAATGTCTGGAATCAGAAGAAGAACGATATTTATTTTCGCTTGCTCAGGAAGTTATAGGCCTATCAGAAAAAAATATAGGAAAATTATCTAAATGTTTGCGATATTATGTCAAAGAGGGACCAAAATAAGAGACGTTTTTAAAAAAGGGGAAAAAGGGGAATATGGACTAAAAAAGGAAGGGGAAAAAAAAAAGGGAAGTCAAAATCACATAATTTGTACCTCTTGATTACACAATTTTTAACACTATATCAGTTCGGAATATGTATTATGTCTTTCTCGTGTTAAATTCTATCATACCTGGTTAACATGTTCTGGTCTGCTATTGACATTAAACATGTTAACCAGGTACGATTGAATTTAACACGAGAAAGACATAATACATATTTCACATAATTTGGTCGGTGGAAGATAGTTTTGAACATTGTAATTAATTATTTCATGTTTCGTGATGAAATAAAAAAAAATGGGATTCCCTTTAAAATCCAGTCTCTACATCAGTAAGACATCACTCAGGAGGCAACTTAGCCAGGATATAGTGGGGTAAGGTGATCAGTTCCTTTCCTTTTCCATTGCATACATCACTCACTAGTAACATAATGCACTAACCAGACTTCAGATGCATACAAACAATTGAGTAGCTTAATATCAAAGACGGACATCTGTCGTCTCCATAGTTTTGATCTAGAGGCAATTTTTTAATTCACAGTGTTCTTTGTAATATTTAACACAATTTATTTTATAAATGTAGTGTTAGAGTTTGCATATGGTTTCACTATAACTGGAAAGAGCATGAAAAATTGTATAAAAAACCACAGCTATCTAAACTTCGATTGAGGTCAGATGTCCGTCTTTGATATTAAGCTACTCAATTGTTCTTCCTCTGACACATATAATCAAGCGAGATGTACTGCCCGATATATCAACCAGAATCATCAGAGTTATAATAACTAATGATTAGTTTTATTAAACAAATCTATGATGTCAGCTGGTCCATACCATTAATGAGAAGTCACAAAAGTTTGCAGAAACAAGAAGTCTTCAATCAAGTTTCAGAGAGATAGCCCTGTGTTCGATGCTAAGCTACACTGACTACACATATTATGCTTTGTAACTACCAAACCAGCAAAGGGCAGGAAGAGTATGTATAGATGTTACATAGATAGAATGCTAACAGGAGGAGGAAATAGGAATTGAGCAGAGAACAATACATTGAGCACAAGGATAAGGTTCACTGCAAAATATGCTTTCCCTTTCACCTCACGAAATGAGTATCACAGCTAATGAACACTTAAAATAATACACAACACTATGTCATACCAATGAGAAGTAATAATTCAAATAATATACAATAACACTATATTATACCAATAACAATAAGTAATAAACATTTAAAATAATACATAACAACACTATGTTGTACCAAACTACATATACACGAGTAAACCATAAGAAAAACAAAATATCTGGGGGTTGGGGGAAGGTTCCGTCCTTCAAGCCAAACAAACACAACCCACTTGAACTAAAACCCCACATCCTAAAGGTTGCCTCGCAGTAAACTTCAATTCCTCCTTGCTCCTGTTCATGTTCGGGATATATCCACTCAATTTCCGGAAAGATAAAATAACAAATCTGTTTCTAAAGATTAAGAGTTTCTGGTCAAGAACTTTTTCTGTTTCTCCCATTTTATACAGTGAAAAGACCCAAAGGTTGGCACAGTATTCCGAGGCTTATTGTACATTATCACTCCTTTATGTGGGAATGGTTCTTTTGAGTGTAAATAGTTGCTTTCTTGTAGACACAGTAACCCTGTTATGCAGTGCCATTTCTCGATTCAGACATGTAGGAGCAAGGTCCAATGATGTGCAATTTTACTTCCCTGAGAGTAAACGTGGCTTGACCAACTTGCTCCATGTCTGACAGCTCTAAGGTAGGTGGCTTTGTTTATTCGCTATATTAACTACCCTTATATATGAGAGCATAAAGGGTACAAATTTACAAACTTCTATCTACTTATGGTATGTCACAACAGTTATTAGATTGTAACTATGTCAGACAGTCTTACAATAGAATGGACTGAGGAAAGAGATGTGATAAAGTACCATCAGAAAAAATAGGATGTGTCCCACTCAAATTCATCGTGATTTTGGGGGGACGTGCAGCATCATATGAAAGCCAAATGGTGATGCTGTGAGTTTAACTGTGATACAGAATCGTGAGAAGACCACGATGCTTATGGTGCGCCAGTGACTGCACCCATGCAAGAAATAGTTGATAAAAAGGTGGCCTGGGTTCGATTCCCGGTCGGGGCAAGTTACCTGGTTGAGGTTTTTTCCGGGGTTTTCCCTCAACCCAATATGAGCAAATGCTGGGTAACTTTCGGTGTCCCAGACCCCAGACTCATTTCAGCGGCATTACCACCTTCATCTCATTCAGACGCTAAATAACATAAGATGTTAATAAAGCGTCGTAAAATAACCTTACTTACTTTCTAGCTTTTAAGGAACCCGGAGGTTCATTGCCACCCTCACATAAGCCCGCCATTGGTCCCTATCCTGAGCAAGATTAATCCAGTCTCTATCATCATATCCCACCTCCCTCAAATCCATTTTAATATTATCTTCCCATCTACGTCTCGGCCTTCCCAAAGGTCTTTTGGCATCTGGCCTCCCAACTAACACTCTATATGCATTTCTGGATTCGCCCATATGTGCTCATGTCCTGCCCATCTCAAACGTCTGGATTTAATGTTCCTAATTATGTCAGGTGAAGAATACAATGCGTGCAGTTCTGTGTTGTGTAACTTTCTCCATTCTCCTGTAACTTCATCCCTCTTAGCCCCAAATATTTTCCTAAGAACCTTATTCTGAAACACCTTTAATCTCTGTTCCTCTCTCTAAGTGAGAATCCAAGTTTCACAACCATACAGAACAACAGGTAATATAACTGTTTTATAAATTCTAACTTTCAGATTTTTTTACAGAAGACTAGATGACAAAAGCTTCTCAACTGAATAATAACAGGCATTTCCCATATTTATTCTGCGTTTAATTTCCTCCCGAGTATCATTTATGTTTGTTACTGTTGCTCTAAGATATTTGAATTTTTCCACCTCTTCGAAGGATAAATCTCCAATTTTTATAGTTCCGTAAAATAACCTAAAAAAAAATTGATAAAATTCACGATCTCGTGACGCAAGACGAACAAGTGCCATGAAGCAAATTAGTGGAGAAACAAACTCATCTTGCAGTACAGTGCACAGTATTTTTACTGAACAAATAGTACTGAAAACATTACCACCAAGATGGGTGCTGCGATATTAACTTTCACTCAGAAACAACAGAATTTGATTGACAGGTTTATAACCATACATGAAAAGAGATCAAACTGCAAAATATGGAGTGCAAGCATGAAAGTTCTTCACCTCTGCAAATTCAACACACAGCCAATTGCAGGCAAAGTTATGACCCCAGTGTTTTTGGGATGCTAAACAAATGATCATGTTCGATTATTTTCCAAAGGTAAGTACAATCATAGCAACTTATTATGCAAATTTAGTATCAAAATTATGAAAGTAAAAAAGAAAGTGCTGTGGAAAGTTGACCAAGAGAGTTCTCTTTCACCAGAACAACATATCTGGTGACACCAGCAGCATTGCTATGGCTGCTACAGTAGTTGGTTATTTTGCGACACTATTAACATCTCAGGTTATTTAGCGTCTGCATGAAATGAAGATGATAATGCCAATGAAATGACTCCAGAGTCCAGCATTTGCTCATATTGGGTTGAGGGAAAACCCTCAACAAGGTAACTTATATATATATATATATATATATATATATATATATATATATATTATAACCCGAGTCACCTGGTTTCGCAGCCAGACGCACTAACCGTTGTGTAGATATGACTGCTATACCAATGCAGGATTCGAATTGTAGAACTTCGATTCTACTCCCGGATCTAGCTCCAAGAGACTCAGACTATTTCCAAAATTCGAACAATTCATGTGTGGAAAAATATTTTCTACGAATAAG
This sequence comes from Periplaneta americana, assembly GCF_040183065.1. Lineage (NCBI taxonomy): Eukaryota > Metazoa > Arthropoda > Insecta > Blattodea > Blattidae > Periplaneta > Periplaneta americana. Next base: position 19,738,175 of record NC_091118.1, on the reverse strand, counting down.
GTGAGGGAAGGTGTAAATAAGTGTTTCGTAGAACTTAAGAAAATCTCTCCCAGCAGACCACACAGATGTTGGAGAAATGATGGGACAAGTGTATCAACCTATAGGGAAAATATGTTGAAAAATAAGATAACCAATTTTCTACTCCTTAAGAAGCAAGTCAGAGACACAGTAAATTGATCAACACACGTAGATACCATAACCATTATTCCAACCTTAAACCAGCTACAATATTACATCCAGCCTCACCATTTTGTGTACAGTAGTCGCAAAAAAAAAAAAAAAAAAAAAAACCCCGACCGACCCTTGTAGCTGATTTCAGAGCCTTGTTCACTCAGAGCACGATACACTGGTAACTAAGACTTTCGTGGTTCGAATCCTGCCTGGGAAGGAAACTCTATTTTGTTCCTTATTCAAATTTATTCCCAATACTTTTCGATTGCAGCGATATTTTACTACTTAATTAACTTATTATTCCCAGAACAGAATTTTACCAGCAATCGAAAAGTATCGGGAATAAATTTGAATAAGGAACAAAAAAAAGTTTCCTTCCCAGGCAGGATTCGAACCACGAAAGTCTTAGTTACCAGTCTATCGTGCTCTGGAGTGAACAGGGCTCTGAAATCAGGTAGAAGGGTCGGTCCAGTTTTTTTGCCACTACTGTATATAATATTAAAATAGAGATGATGGTTGGAGATGGTAGATTTTGGCAACCTACAATTAAAAATGTAGCAATTCGTATTGTTTTGATATGGGACCTCAATGTGTTAACATGTGCATTTTCTACATTTTTCATTTAAAATCTTTAAAAATAATGAATAAATAAAGGAACACATAAAATTACAGTGAAATTGCGATTATGAAGAAACATGGCAAAAGATATGATGTGAATCCAGACCCATCTTGTTACTCAATCACAATCACTCACTGTGATATAAATCTTGTTTGTGAGTGAACACTGACCCCAAACAGATCGTGTAGGCAGCCAATATTCTACCACCAGTATAAGACAGATTAGTTGAAAATTCGAAATAACGGTACAGAGAATAAAGGGTATCAGGTAGGTCATATTTCTATGCTATTCATACTGTAAAAGTCAACAAAACAGGGTGACCAAACTATTTGAAAAAAGTGTCGGACCCTATATGTGGCCGGTCATTTAGGTATGTTCTATTTTTTTACAAAAAAAAAAATGTACCAGTATCATAAAATGTAATATCGGCACAATTTCGCGGAAACACGTACATATCGTATTTTGTATTCAATTTCGCATTTTATCGAGGATTAAATTTACAGTATTGGTAATATACTTTTAAACATGTTGTTGTTGTTTTCTAATGCCAGGCATTTCACAATAAAGTCATTTGACCTCTTGCACTCCAATATTTTTCAAAGATATTATCATGGCCAGCCACTGAAGCACAGATTTTGAGGTGTTCCGAATCCATTTCTTGGTTTGAGTTGCACAATGGGCAGTTAGGGGACTGATATATTCCAATTCTATGCAGGTGTTTGGCCAAACAATCATGGCCTGTTGCCAATCTAAATGCAGCTACAGACGATTTTCGTGGTACATCGGAAATTAACTGTGGATTTTGATGCAGAGAGTTCCATTTTTCCCCTTGAGATTGTGTTACCAAATTTTGTTTGTTGAAGTCTAAGTATGTAGATTCAATAAATCTCTTCACAGAGTAATACGTAGATTTAGTAACAGGTCTGTAAGTAGCAGTGCTGCCCTTCTTTGCTAAAGCATCCGCATTCTCGTTTCCCAGGATTCCACAATGGGATGGTATCCATTGGAATACAATTCTTTTATTGAGTGATATTAATTGAGAGAGCATTTTAGTTTTTTCTGCTGTTTGAGATGAAGGTTTGTGTTTAGAGACTAATGATAGAATAGCTGCATTGGAGTCTGACAATATAACTGCATTTTTAAATTTATTGATGTGGCATAGAAGATTCCTGAGACTTTCACTTATTGCAATGATTTCACCATGAAAACTTATTGTTCCATATCCAAGAGATCTATAAAGTGAGAAGAGACAGCACGTAACATCTGCACCGGCACCTTGTTCTCTGGAGATCAAGGATCCATCGGTGTATAAATGAAGCCAGTTTTGTGGAGGGTACCTAATATTAATTCATACTGTAAAAGTCAACAAAAAAGGGTGACCAAACTATTTGAAAAAAGTGACGGACCCTATATGTGGCCGGACATTTAGGTATGTTATATTTTTACAAAAAAAAATAAAAAAAAAAACAAACAAAAATGTACTGGTATCATAAAATGTAATTTCGGCACAATTTCGCGGAAACACGTACATATCGTATTTTGCACTCAATTGCGCTTTTTATCGAGGATTAAATTACCAGTACTGGTAATATATTTTTAAACATAAAATTACTTATCTTGACAGCATTGGGGCACATTTCACATTTATCGTGATAGCAAAAATCTACCATCCCTAATGATGTTACACAATGGAGGGAAACGGGAGAAACACAAAAAAAAGTAATAAAACACATTGGCTTTAGACATCACAAATACGATTTCGCCATTACCGGGATTTGATCCCATACTGTAACCCCATGGATAAATATATAATAGGATGCGAAACTGCGGTCAGCACCATGTGGCCGCAGGGGCTGAATTAAGATGATCAGCGCCCAACGTCGAAGGTGGTGAACATTAGAACTACATGTTGGGTACATTACCCAGAGTTCTCTATTTATCCATTTGGGATATTGCTGGAGAGTCGAGGTGACGAGATGGCAGACAGAAACTTGCTAATAAGTGAAAATAAAGTGATACGTGTGTGTGTTAAACAGTGATGTTTATGGAAGTTGTAAAATTAGTGTTGTTGAATGTATTGTAAAATAATAGTAATATAATAAATTGAACTATCTAAGTAGTTCTTGCAAACTTTTCCATTGCGCTGTACAAAAAATACCCAAAGAATACAATCCCAATTATCTAACCTTTTGCTTTATTTTTTTTTTTTTTGTCTGTGTTATGTTTTATGTTTTATTTAACGATGCTTGCAACTGCAGAGGTTATATCAGCGTCTCTGGATGTGCCGGAATTTTGTCCCGCAGGATTTTTGTCTATGTCTGGTTATATTTTAATTGGGTAGTGTAAAATAGATCGTATCTTTTATCTTCCTGTTGGCTCTGGTAACAATTTTCAGTAGATGATGCTGTGAGGAATAAAACTGTAAATGTTTTATTTTACATTAGGTTAGTTTTGAATATCGATGAGGGTGGGAGGGAATACTTTCTGCACAGTTTATCATTTTCGTCACCAGGTGCGCTGCTAAATGCTTGGAGTAATTACTCTTTTCGCTACTTGGTGCGCTGCTAGACGTAATAACGCCCCTCCCCTCCAACAGATGGTAGCAAGGTCAATTTCTACAACAGCGCCTCTAGTATGTGTTACGGGAAACTCAATAAGTTTCGCATCCTATTATATATATTCATCCATGGTAACCCAGTGCTCTATACGAGTAAACTGAGCTATCAAGGCAGCCCGTTGAAAGCCTTTGTACAGAACTACAATCACACAGACAAAAAAATGAATTACATTCTTTCAAACCATTTCGTTAACTGCGTGCTTCACGACAACTATCGCACTTATGGAGGGCTGCGGCCCAGCATCAACACATGTATGTGATCTGTAATATTGTAAACGCCCAAAAAATTTACCACACCTGTTACATTTGAAGGGCTTCTCCCCCGTGTGAATTCGTCTGTGTTCTTTCAAGCTATTGGCCCTTGTGAACACTTTATCACACATGTTGCATTTGAAGGGCTTCTCCCCAGTGTGAATTCGGAGGTGTTCCTTCAAAGTACTTGCGTGGTTAAAGTTCTTACCACAAAAGTAGCATTTGAAGGGCTTCTCCCCTGTGTGAGTAAGTTTGTGTTCTTTCAAAGTAGAACCCCGTGCAAAGACTTTATCACAAATGGTACATTTGAAGGGCTTCTCCCCTGTGTGGGTGCGGACATGTTCTCTCAAGGTACTTTGGTGCCTAAAATTATTACCACAGATATCGCATTTGTAGGGCTTTTCATTCATGTGAATTAATATGTGATAATGTAAACTCTTTTTACACACGAATTTCTGACAACACATATCGCATTTATAGATATTATCTTCATCATGGACTCTCACGTGACGTTTAAGATCAGCATTTTTAAGGAAAGACTTCCTACATATTTCACACTCTACGAGTTTCTCCCCCGAATGGATGCGTTGATGAAGTTTTAGATAAAACATTCGTGCAAAGGTCTTCATACAAATGTCACATTTGAAGGGTTTAAGTCCTTTGTGAGTTGACATATGATTTCGAAGTTCATCAATATGTTCAAAATTCATATCACAGATTTTGCATCGGTGGAGACTTAAGTCTGTGTGAGTTGGTAAGTGTAGTTGAAGATGAAGCCATGTTGAAAAATTTTCCTCACAAATGTTGCATTTGAAGAACTTACATTGCGACTGAACATGTCTGGGTTGCTTTTTCTGGTATTCTGACGGTGAGTGCTCTGTCACGGTCATCTGGACTGTTTGATCAACTCCTAATTCAGAATCTTGATCCTTTGTCACACCTGCTTCATGTTGTAGTAGGGACCGACCAAGTACATGAACCTCTTCTTTCCTCACATCTTCATAAAGATGCTGCTTTATGGGCCTGTAAATTCACAGACCTGGTGTCACAAATGAAATATACAATAACAGTACACGAGAGAGGTGCAGCCCTCACGTAATGTTACATTATTGAATTATTTTTATAAAATTATTAATATATATTATTATAATGTACCGAAGTACATATGATATTTCCATGCAGATATTCTGCGTCATTATACGATGACGTGATTTAAGACAGCGCTTATTCCGTCGGATCCCGGCCAAATAGTCACTCATTACGAGTGCACCTCAGCACATGTGTGGACTTCGGTCCTAGGTTCATAGATATCTATGACGTAGTGCAGAGGGCGGCCACTAGAGGGAACCCAAGAGTTGGAACTTAAAACTGAGACGATTCTTCTGACGCCGGGGTGGAATCCGGTGTGGCTTAGTGGATAAAGCGTCAGCACGTAGAGCTGAAAATCCGGGTTCAAATCCCGGCGCCAGAGAGAATTTTTCTCCATTCCATTACTCTTTCATCGTAAAATTATTAATGTTATTAGAAAGAAGATATTCAGGGATCAAGGGAGGGAAGAAACTTTTGAATCCATCTTAATGTCCACACCTGTGGAGTAAGAGTCAGCGCGTCTGGCCGCGAAACCAGGTGGCCCGGGTTCGAATCCCGGTCGGGGCAAGTTACTTGGTTGAGGTTTTTTTCCGGGGTTTTCCCTCAACCCAATACGAGCAAATGCTGGGTAACTTTCGGTGCTGACCCCGGACTCATTTCACTGGCATTATCACCTTCATTTCATTCAAACGCTAAATAACCTAGATGTTGATACAGCGTCTTAAAATAACCCAATATAATAATCCATCTTAATTATCAATGCTTACAGTGCATGCAACAAAATAAATTAATTTTTCAGATGGCAATTATTCTTAAAAGTAAATGTTTTAATCCTGTGGTTCCAAGACAAAATGTGACATGCGAATTTTTGACAATAATTACATTTTACGATATGTTGTGCATCCAAACAGTAGGCGTATCTTGTTTTTTTTTTTTTGTGGCAAAAAATGAAATGCATAATTTCTACTTCCCTCTCTAACCCATTGTTATGAAACATGATTACTGGTGTTGAAACCTGAAATGGTCCCTCCTGGAAAACTGCAAAAAAGGACATAATATATTTTGCCTTGAAGCTACAGAATTCTAGGTAAGAGTATTAAAAATTGAATTTTTTAATACAATATGGTGTGAGAAGTACTTTTAACACTTGTGCGGGAATTATTTTTAACACTGACTTTGAACTCTTTACATTAGTTGGCAATTGTTTTCCAACAAATGGCACATAGCAGCAGTCACAAGGGATTAACAAAGCAGTGCAAACAGTGGCAGGCCTACTTTAAAAAATGACTATTTTTGGTTAAGGAACATACACAATGTCTATTACAAGGCTATAGCCAAAAGTAAGCAGATATTCTTTTAATATAGCACTGCCATGCGGAAATGTTAAGCCATACTGTTGTATTATTTTCTTCCTGTGGCACAAGTTACGATATTATTGGATTATATACACAGTTGGTAATTGAATCTGTGACAATAATGGACCACTCGTAGACGAATGGGACAAATGTATGCCAATTATTCATTGCAACAATTCGCAATAATGCTCAAACAACAAAATTAAGAAGGGAAAGACAAAGATGGAACCTTATATGTCTCACTCAAGATTCTAGTTCAAATCACTATAGCACTTACTCAGAAGTGAACAGAATGTATAACATAAAAACCAAAAACCCGTATGTATAAATTCAAAAGGCAGGAAACGTGGAAATCTCTAAATATAGTGTTGCAGAATTAATATTCTCAAAGCAATTTCAGACATCTGTGGCACTGTTTACAAGCATCAGAAGAAAATGTAACTATACAAAATTGAAACCTTCCACTCTAATACAATATATATATATATATATATATATATATATATATATATATATATATATATATAAAACATACCCAACTATAAATTCTGTAGATTTAAAAAGAATTGTAATTACATGTCATAAACTTATGAACAGGTCATAGTTAAGGAACGGAAAAGAAACTATCACTTACTTGGAGGAATTATAATAGTGCAAAGAAATAAGTAATTCCATATGAAGGGTACACGGAAAAAACGATCAAGGTCCATCAAATATCGAAATTGAGTTAATAATACGATGAAAGAGTACTGGAACGGAGGAAAATTCTCTCCGGCGCCGGGATTTGAACCCGGGTTTTCAGCTCTACGTGCTGATGCTTTATCCACTAAGCCACACCGGATACCACCCTGGCGTCAGACAGAATCGTCTCAGATTGAGCTCCAACTCTTGGGTTCCCTCTAGTGGCCACCCTCTGCACTACGTCATCATATGATGACGCAAAATATATGCATGGAAATAACATATGTACTTCGGTAAATTAAAATAATATATATATATATATATATATATGAGTTAATAATGCTATCTTATAGTGGAAAGAAAGTACTATCATGTGGCCTAGCTAGTAATAAGAAATCATTGTTCTTGACATTCCACTACGTCAATTTCTATTAAATAAACACATAACAAAGTATTAAGTGCTTAAACTTTAAAATTCTTTTTTCTCGAAACTTTCTAAAATGGACCTTGATCGTTATTCCCGTGTACCCTTCATATATTTTGTAAAGTGATTCTGGCATGACTTGATGAAAACTTTGTTCATTTCAAATGCCATGCCAGTGCAAGTAGGATGGTTCTGGCTTAATGTCATCTCCACTCCATACTTGATACAAGTGCAGCTGAAACTTGTTTCTGAATATTTCTAATATAATTTTCTCATTAAAAATAGTTTTTTATGATCTGATAAATATTCCTACAGGCGGCCGGGTAGCTCAGTTGGTAGAGCAGCTGGCTACGGACTGAAAGGTCCGGGGTTCGATCCCAGGTGGTGACAGGATTTTTTCTCGTTGCCAAACTTTCAGAACGGCCCCGAGGTTCACTCAGCCTCCTATAAAATTGAGTACCGGGTCTTTCCCGGGGGTAAAAGGCGGTCAGAGCGTGGTGCCGACCACACCACCTCATTCTAGTGCCGAGGTCATGGAAAGCATGGGGCTCTACCTCCATGCCCCCCAAGTGCCTTCATGGCATGTTACGGGGATACCTTTACCTTTTTACCTTTTACTGATGACAATTGGTGTAATCACTATGTACAGACCAACAAAATTATTGCTTCAATTTGATGTATCGACACTGATTCTTTGCTTAAACTTAATTTTCTCATCACATCAAGGTGAAACTCTTCACAGTTTCTGCAGTTCTCTATGTAAGTAGATATTGTCCATGTGAAGAGTTGCTAAGAAAATATTTAGGAGCTATTGTTGTTGTTGTTCGGTCAACTGTCTGAAGACACATTTGACCCTCAACGGTAACACCAATAAGGCATCACTCATAAGACAACTAGGCCAGGAGATAATAGGGTAGGGTGGCCAGTTCCTTTCCCCTCTTTAGGAGCTATATCGTCTTGGTAAAAGTGACCAAGTCACAGTCCAAGGCTTCCAAGCATTATGAAAATTTAAGACATAATTTTATATTAAAAACTATTAATATAGCACATTTACCTTCAAAATAACTTATTACTAACATCAAAAGAAGTACAGTTATCTTTGGATTGATCATTAAACCTTTAAATGCCTTTTTCCAACAGTTTTGCATTTTGGACTTGGTCACTTTTACCAATAAACCGATGATATGTATTAATAACTAAAATAATGGTTCAATTGGAATGGACGTCTTCTGAAAAAAGTTTCAGCTATATTTTTAATATAATATATATATTTAATATAATACAAAATTCTTGGGAGTATGGATTGACTCGAATTTGTCCTGGACTCAACATGTAAGCTTTCTCTCTGGAAAACTGTGCAAATTATGTTATGCTTTTAGAATTCTTACGAAAAGCATATCTCTTCCAACTATGAAAGTAGTCTATTATGTCCATGTACATTCCATTCTTTCATATGGTGTAATGCTTTGGGGCATGTCCTCTGAAGCTATAAAAATATTTAAACTTCAAAAGAAAATAATAAAAATAATAAAACAAGTTCCTATATGCACTCCAAGCAAAGAAATTTTTCAAGAATTAAATATTTTACCACTCCCCTGCATCTACATCCTAGAAACTGTTTGCTTTATACATAAGAATCTTAACTATTTTAAAAGGAACTCTGAAACTCACAACCATAACATAAGAACTGCCAACAATTTGCATATAAACTGTCATACTATTACCAAAAGTCTTAACAGTACTATTCATACAGATATCTTATTATATAACAAGATACAAGGGGATATTAAACATTTAAATTATGAAGGTTTCAAAACCAGGGTAAAAACTATTCTGCTCCAGTCCATGCCGTTCAAAATCACTGATTTCTTGCATTAAAGCTATAAAGCAAAATACCTACCTTCATTACTGTTGCACATAATGTTTTCTCCAAACAATATTAATAATAATGTAGGACTATCTTGTTTTTACCTAATCTCTGTTAATTTATTTATTTAATGTAAACGGAAAATGTATTATATATCTTGTTATTTATTGTGTCTTTTGGTAGTTTTACTATTCTTTGGAAAACTTAAGAGTGTTAAAATTAAATTCATACTGGAAATCAATTAAATTCATACTAGAAATCTTATTTGTGTGTGCATGTGTGTGTCTGTGTATGTATTTTTTGCATTTGAATTTTTTGTTTGTATCTAATGACGAACCTATAATCTGTAATGGATTGTACAGGGAATGAATAAATACAATACAATACAATATGTATAGAGAGTGTGGTGGGATATATGAATGAGCACTAATTCACTAAATCCCAAGCCCATATGCCTGCACCATCACTGATGTTAAGTCACACAAAAAATTACTATGAACGAAATATAAAAAAATATGAATGAAGAAATTTGTCACACTAAGTTCCCAGAAAAAAACTATCAATCTATATAAAAAAATTCTCAATAACAACATGTCTTCCCTTTAAAGTTGAAAATGTAATTTCTACCTTGCAACTGTAGAAAGAAAGACAAGATATCATGTTCTACTATTCTCACCTGACAGTCAAGTCATCATCCTCCTTTGGAAAATCTGACAAGGTCTCCGGTTTAAATTCAGCCATATTACATGATTCTCCCTGAGGAAAAAAAACATCACCACTATACAGTAAATGGCAAAGAAGGAAATGACTCAAGTTCCATAACAGAGACAACAGCATACAAAAATCCGATACCGAACTACAACCGGAACATCTCCAAACAATTTCAGACAGTGAATATAAAGCATACCAAGTATCAGAGGGAACCATCCTCACATTTTCTCAATGCCTCAATTAGTGTTTGATCAAGAATCTACATTTAATTGTATGCAGTTTTTAAATACCAATAGTTGTTACTGAAACACTTGATTAAGTAAAACCACTTTGTCAATTTCACATTTCATAGGTAGTTATTCATTGCATTGATTCCTGGATCACTACAAAAATAATGTAAGAATATTTATGATTGTGTAATAGTAATTTTCATAATGTCTGTTACAAATTGTGCAATGAGGAGTACAGAAGAATATTAGAAGCCTAAAGGGGTATGTTTACAGAAAAGGTTGAAAAATACTGCTCTACCTTAAGATAAATGAACATAATATAACATAATACTGACAATAATCAATCTTGTAAATAGCAAATCAACATATAAGAATAGAGTTGAACTTTGTTATAACCTCGTCCACAGTATCATATATTCTGTGGTACCAATACCAATTAAATCTTCGCGAGACGTGTTTTTGTCTTACTAAATATGACATAAGTAAATGCATTTATCTCGCATATGATATCATTTCCATTCATTTTTAATGTAATTTCCACGAACCAAATTATTTTAAGATTTCAAAATGCATTTATTTTTTAGAAGTATCATCTAAGCATTCACACAAGTTCCCCATCTCCGCCCACCCTTTATAGTACGTGATGACATATTGTATCTCAACAGAACCTGCACATTTCAGTCACGGAAGTCCAGTAGACTTTGAGAGAGACAAGACAAGACTACAAAAGGGAAGATACATCAAATATTCATATGTATGACGTCTCGCCCACCTCATTGAATATTACACGACTAATATGAATTAGTCTATTGTATTATTACTATAAAATACGAGAAAAATTCGTACCAGCACCAGGAATCGAACCCAGGACCTCTCAGTTCTGCGCTCTGAGCACTCTTACATACTGAGCCATGCCGGGACACGATCCACAGAGCCGGCTGAACCCCTCTCGTAATGCTATTTTATGGTCTTACAGCCTGCACTTGTGACGATACACATCATATATGCAGGAGCGCATATTTTAAATGGCTTTGTGGCCATATTCAACGGCGCCGTGGATCGTATCCCAGCATGGCTCAGTTAGTAAGAGTGCTCAGCGCGCAGAGCTGAGAGGTCCTGGGTTCGATTGCCGGTGCCGGTACGAATTTTTCTCGTATTTAATAGTAATAAAAGGGAAGATGTTTGGTATCAAAGATAAAGTGAAAGTGATACGAAAAATAAAAAAGGTAACAAAGAAAGACGATATGTGTAGTAAATTTTATCTGATTAATTCTACAGTCCAAACTATGTGAAGGAAAAAAAAAGCAGGAATACATTTCTCTGGAGTATTTCGAATTAATGGATTGTGACAAAAAAAAAAAGACGTGACATCAAAACTGCATCAATTCCCTACCTATCTTGACTGTACTATACATCTCGGTTAGAACACTAGTTTATAACGTAATTTTCCGGCTGTCTTATTCTGTAAGTGTAAGATATAAATACTGTGACAGCCGATCGCACGTCCCACAGGGGGTGGAGCATGCATGGAGGGATCGGGCGATACGACAAATGAAGCTGCGCGCGCATCTGCTTCCTGGGACATGTGCTGTGGCGTAGAGAGAAGAGGAGAGAAGAGCGACCACAGGAGAGAGAGGAGAAATCCAGAGAATTCAAGAGTGCCATCTCTGAACATCCGTGGAAATTTCTAGCATCCTACATTCTCGTAGCAATGGTTTGGTTATAAATTACGACACGCGAGTGAACTTGAGTAGTGTTGTTGTAGTCGTTGGACAGCAAGCCAGCCAGTCTTGTGTAGCAGTGAAGCCAGCTTCGAGACCGGAGTTCGACTTGAGTGTGTCCGCAGCTGTATGAGCGTCCGAAGTCCTGAGTTTGAGTGCAGTGGACCGCAGTTGGGGGACCTGAGTTCAAAGTTCAGTGGACTGTCTCTGAAGGTCTGGGGTTCGAGATACTGTGAACTCGAGTGACTTAGCTAGTAGAACTAGCCAAGACAAACGAACTGTGAACTGACAGTTCTGTTTCGTAAATAGTGCTTTGTGAACATTAGTTAAGATTAACAGTACATTGTTGTTCTCAATAATTCAAGTAAATTGTCATTGTCGTCTGTGGAGTGCAATAACGAATACTGTGTTACTGTGTGGAGTGGAAATCCCATTGTTGACGGAAGTGTTTACGTTCAATTATCGAAAGTAACTATTGTTGAAATAATAAAATTACATTCTCGTTTTGTAAAAAAGTTACAATACAATGGAAGTCATATAGAGATCAACACGACTTACCTCCACTTCAAATTTTAACACTGGAGATGAAATGGGATCTTCCATTTCCTCAAACTTCATATCTGAAATGTGATCATAGCTTAGGTCGTAAGGTTCGTCCTTGATTTCATCCACGTCCACTTCTAAGAAATTCCCATCCTGTGCATCAGATATCATAGATGAGCTATCGTTATTTGTTACACAATTTATTTTCCAAGGAAACAAATTCCTTGTTTATCTTGGATATTTAGACAAATACATAACATGTACTCACTTACCAAAAACAAAGGCTTTCTCTCCTCTTCACTTCTGTTATCATTTTGTGGACCCAATGGGTCAATATCTGGTTCTGTTTTAATCACATCCATTACAACTGAGAAGCAAATAAGAGCTTCGATTATTTGCCTGTATGTAATACCTCTCAAAACTTGAAATGACCTTTACAATCATGACAAGCAAATTTTCTACGGAAGATTACGAGATTAAATAACAAATAACCGTAGGTTTCAATGGCACATGAAGCACCTTCCTTCATTAAAAAAAGTGGCATTGCTTCACACCAACGGACAACTCTAGAAGTGGCTACTATACTGGTGAAAATAATAATAATAATAATAATAATAATAATAATAATAATTAAATAATAAAAATAATAATAATAATGTTTTATTTTCGCTGGCAGAGTTAAGGCCATAAGGCTTTCTCTTCCACTCAACCAGCCTTAATCAATACAATACATATTTAAATTACAAATATTTACACTACACTTAAAAGGTTCTCCAGCAATATTCTTCAGTTAAGTTTTAAAGACTAGTAGACTACATATTTATTTAAATATAGATAAACCTATAAGGTAAAGTAGTAACTTAATTTATGAGCTAATTTAATTAAATCAATTATAATTAATTTAAGATTTGAGATAGCTAGTAAAATGATGAAAATTAATTTAATATAAGCTTACTGGGACTATGTTACAGGGAGAGAAAAGAAATATATACATATAAATCTAAAATATATTTCTATAATGGGAATATTAATGTAATTGCCATTAGATGATTTGTAAATCTATTTAGAGAAATTAATGATAATAATAAGAATGGACAGATGTTAGTTTCACTATAAGTAACAAATATTAATCAGCAATTAATCTGTTAAGTAAGAATTTATGTAATTTTGACCTAAATGAAGTTATTGTCCAACAATCCCTTACATCACTCGGAAGCGAGTTCCAATTTCTAGCAACTGAAACTGTATAAGATGAAGAATATAAAGATGTCTTGTGGTAGGAGATAATGAGTACATTGTTATGATGAGATCTTGTACTTATCTGATGATATGCAGATAAATTTTGAAATAATTACCACTATCTGACATATGACAATACTCATCCAATATCACGTAATATTATTGGTGTACCATTAATTACTTTTTAAATACGAGTACCATTTAATATTGTATTTTTAATTCTTCCTTCCCTTTCTTCAGACTTCTCTTTAAAGATATTAAAAACTATTGCGCAATAATAAATTCACTCCAAGTTAACACGAGGTACAAAGCTTATTAATAGGAATATTCTCATATTTCTGTATCCCGTCGTACTTTCTTTTATTTTAGTAGGTTATTTTACGACGCTTGATCAACATTTTAGGTTATGAAAGTGATAATGCCAGTGAAATGAGTACGGTGTCCAGCACCGAAAGTTACCCAGCATTTTCTCATATTGGGTTGAGGGAAAACCCTGGAAAAAACCTCAACCAGGTAACTTGCCCCAACCGGGAATCGAACCCGGGTCATTTGGTTTTGCGGCCATACACGCTAACTGTTCCTCCACAGGTGTGGACTCCCGTCGTACTTATTCTATGCATTTTCAAATGGTCCATTCAAAATGGAGTTCGTCACTGTTATTTGTTCATAATGATTATCTCCGATATAATTCTTGTGCATTTTATTATTTATATTATCAAAAAAACAATGCTTGAAAACTCAAAACTTCATCATTATTTATTACCAAACATCGAAATTTATGCAAACAATACTGCACAAAATAAGCATGCAAAAAAAAAAAATGTTAAAAGCATGCAAAAATATATTCAAAATAAGCAAAATCAATTCATTGAAACCGAAACACTACATGCAAATTAGGTAAAATTATATATGTATACCAATGTTCAATAAAAGTATATTTATAGTTCAAATTGTAATAGGTAACAAGGATTTTTTTGCAAGTTCTCAGGAGTCAGTTTGTCTCTTGTCTATAAGTAACAGTTTGTAGGCAGAAAACATGCGTTCAATGGTGCATGAAGTCAGTGGTGCATATTTGAAGTCAGACACATGTTTTACAGTATCAGGGATGGTTGTCTGATCTTTTAAGACGCTGGTGGTTCCTCAGTCTGTCTACTAAATGAGGATTTTAAAATTTCCTGCACTTGTACAGATTTGTTGCCAGAAACTTTAGCTCCCTCATGTTTCATTGTCTCGCAATGCTGCATAAGTTGGTACTTCTCATCACATGAGAGCTGATAAAGCATTAGAAATCATTGGCATTACTTTATTGTTAGTGAAAAGTATAAAAATTTTAGATTATTCAAAAATTAAAACTTTTATTTCTTCAAACTCAAGTCACAATTACACAGTTTGCAGAGTACAACAGTCCCGTTCATAGTGAAACATTATCATGTTTAATTCATTTCTTGAAATAATAAGATTTACTCTTCTCAATCTCAACAACGCCAAAAGTTAACTTTATTGGTGGATGAAACAAATCAGAGTCAGAGGTGAGATAACCGCATGCACTTGCGGCCAACTATGTAACTATAAGAATTTGTGAGTTGTCGCCTGACCTTCAGAATGTGTGCGAATGGGAAGCAATGAGGAACCGCGAGTATATCTTTCACTGAAAACAAAACTGTATTTTATGTAGAATCTAAGCCAAAATATGCAAAATTTAGGCAAAACCAAGCATGCATATGCAAAGATGAACTGCATACTAAATTACTGCGAAATATGCAAATATGTATATTTATTTTCCTACAATTCTAATCCTTTACCTTTAAAATAGGCGTCACCTCGATTGTACACAAATATGACCTTCCAATAAAACATGCATTTGCATAAACTTCCGATGTCTGCTTATTACACATTAAAAATTGATATTTCACCTTCATGATATTTTAAAAGGGACTCACATCTGCAAACTTCTATCACAACCGACTTCAATTATGGCACTATAGGAAGGATATAAAGTTCTTCAGAGATTTTCTGTGTTATCAGTGGCGAAGCTCTTAAGAGGCTTTTGAGGCTTAGCCTAAAAAAAAAAAAATTGAGTTATTATATCTAGTAACAGTGTAAGTTCGTAATAACGATGTATCGCAACACTTGGTTTCACTCGGATTCTTCTATATATTAAATTCACTGCAAGAGGTTTGTGGCAAAAGCCACATAGCAACATACGACGGCCTAGCTCACAGGCAGTGGCACTTGAAAAGCTTGAGGGGAGGCCGGGGTATCGATTCACTATGACTCGGTAGTAGGATGCGGGGCTAGCCCCAACTGTGATATAATACTTCGCACTATGTTGGTGTTATGTGACTGCGCTGCATTAAGTGTTAGTTTAATCCAAAGTGCATATGCGTGTGTGTTGCATACTAATTTTGTGTAAAATAGCTCATACTGAGAGAACATTGAGGTCATTATTTGCAGAATTAAAAGATAAACCGTTTTCAAATTGGACGTATGAAACAAAATCAGCTTCACAAAGATAGGAGAGCAACACTACATTTACTACATATTAAAATAACAGATATAGGAAGACAAAATAGAAAATTTCAATTTTCATGGTATAAGAAATATCCTTGGCTAACAAGGCTCTGAGGTTATATCTATATTCTGTTTGGGGATGAAAATGAGTGGTCATCATCCTCTGGTAGGGCCAGAGCCACAAAAAATTTTGATAGAAAAGCCGAGAAACATCTGCTATATAAGAAGATAAAAGGTAAGCAGATTTTTTCAACCTACTCAGTATTTAAACCTCAATTTTCCACTGTGTGTTAAAGGATAATACGAATGGAACATACTGTAAAAATAAACATAAAAGCATTCCATCACTTCTAGAAATTATCCTTGAATGCCTCGAAGAAGATACAGAATAAAAGTCCTATTCCAATTATTATACAAGTGTGTAATAATAATATTATAATATGGTTAGAGTAATAAAATATTGTCTCGAATGTTAAATAACTTATATGGACGAATCGCACCTTTTATTTTAAGTCTTTTCTTCTCTGCAAACCAACACAGATTGCAATAATTTTTACCCTCCTAGATCATACAGGTCAATATCTGGTTCTGTTTTAATCGGATCCATTACAACTGAGAAGCAAATAAGAGCTTCGATTATTTGCCTGTAAGTAAAACCTCTCAAAACTTGAAATGACCTTCACAATCATGACAAGCAAATTTTCTACGCAAGATTACTTGGGTCTTTAGACAAAGAAGAGGTCAGAAGTCAATTTTTTTTTTTTTGGGGGGGGGAGAGGGGGGGAAATCAGAATCATTTTTTATTGTCCCAAATAATTATTTGTAATTTTATTCTTTCAATTACTTAATATGTTTTATGTGTGAAACTATTTTATTGTCATTCTATCATTCTCTAAAATATATTTTAAATTGTTGTAATAATAAAAGGAATATCGCACAATTTGCACGTTTCCTTTGTTCAGTTTTTGCAGAAGATTGTTAATGAACTGTTCCTTTTTTTGCACCACAATAGATAGTATCAGTCACAATTCAACCCACATAGTTTGCACTTGCACCTGTCTTCCAGGTCGTGGTATTTCTCTGTCTGGGATATCCGAATGGTTGAATCTATGTACCGTGAATCTAGTCACTGCAAGTCATAGCTCGTATCTGGCTTATGGCCATTCCTTGTAAATCATTGCGTCTGTGGAGAAGAAATCCGGCCATATCTCGTTTCTTCTTGTTGACTTCTTGAAGTAGTTCCCTGTAGCCTTCGGTAGATGGCAGCAGAAGTTCATCATGGAGTTCTATGAAGAATTGTTCCTTTGCTAGCGTTTTTATATTATGAACTTGTCGACACAGCACAGTAAAGTTAGTCTATTTATTGAAAAGGATCATTTACAAAAAAACTCAGTTTAAGATTTCACTTTAAAATTATTATGTAACTTCTATGCATTTCTATCTGATCTGTCAATTGTTGGCAGCCCGCGATCGCATGGAGCCGTTAATGTATGTTTGCAATAAATTTATATATACTTACTTACTTACGGCTTTTAGAGAACCCAGAAGTTCATTGCAGCCCTCACATATGCCCGCCATCGGTCCCTATCCTGAACAAAATTAATCCAGTCTCTACTATCATATCCCACTTCCCTCAAATCCATTTTAATATTATTCTTCCATCTACATCTTGGCCTCCCCAAAGGTCTTCTTCCCTTCGGCCTCTCAACTAACAGTCTGGTTTCGCCCATTAAAAAATATATACTGTAATATAGTCCACCTGAAAGTATTATTTTTGTAAAAAGGCTGCAGTCTGGTGTGTTTCGTAGGCTTGTTTCATAAGTTAGAGGCATTATTAAGAGTGTTATGGTGTTATGGCTGATTTTGCTGTGAATTTTTTAAACAAGTTTAATATTATGAGGGGGATCCAGGAAATAACGACCGTTTTGTTGTAATAATTAAAAAAATATATATTTATTTGAAAAAACAAAGTCTGTTACATAACTGATGCTTCCTTTACTTCTCTACATAATCACCACATACATTTAAACATTTGTCGTATCTGTTCACTAGCTTTAGAATTCCCGTGTTATACTCCTCTGCCGCCAGTTCATTAAGCCAGGTGTTCACTGTCTTCTTCAACTCTTCATCACTTCCAAAACGCGTACCACCCAGAAAGTCTTTCAGCTTAGTGAAAAGGTGAACATCGCTAGGAGCAAAGTCTGGCCTATAGGGCGGATGATCAAAGATTTCCCAAACGAATTGATCCAGCAATTCTCGAGTTGAAGCAGCAGTGTGCGGGCGGGCATTGTTGTGAAGAAGCACAACTCCTCTCGAAAGCATTCCTCGCCTCTTGTTTTGGATGGCTCGCCGTAGTTTTCGTAAAGTCTCACAATAACGATTTGCATTGATCGTAGTGCCTTTTGGCATGATATCCAGCAAAAGAACACCTTTGCAATCCCAAAAGACAGTAGCCATGACTTTTTGTGTTGAGAGTCTGTTTGAATTTCCTCGGTTTCTTGGGTGATGAGGGATGATGCCACTGACGTGATTGGCGCTTGGTCTCTGGGGTGTTGTGAGACACCCAGGTCTCATCACCAGTCACAATTTGATCAAGAAAGGCGTCTCCATCTGTGTGATATCGCATCATGAATGTCAATGCTGAGGCCATTCTCTGAGTTTTGTGTTGGTCACTCAGTTGCCGTGGAACCCATCGTGCACAGATTTTGTGGTAGCCAAGATGTTGCGACATAATTTCACCAAGCAAAGAACGAGAAATGTCAGGAAAGGCAATATGCAATTCGTCGAGTGATGTGCGCCTGTCTTGCAAGATTCTGTCGTTCACTTTAGTCTTCAGGTCTTCTGTGATGAGTGATGGGCGTCCGGGTCGAGTTTCATCGTGGACATTTGTTCGCCCATTGTTGAACATTTCGCACCATTTTCTCACATTTCTTTCATTCATTACAGTATCACCATACACTTCTTTCAATTGCCGGTAAATTTCTGCAGGTTTCAAATGTCGGGCATTCAAAAATCGAATCACACTCCTCACCTCACAGTCGGCAGGATTATCAATCACGTCGTTCATTTTGAAGTAACACAAAATGCACAATGGCGACTTGTTGCAACCAGTACTCACAACATTATGAGAACACATGTTAAGGAAGCTAGTTGACCTTCAAACAAGGAAGGGGAGTCAGCTGCGAGGCGGGTATGCGCGAACGGTCGTTATTTCCTGGATCCCCCTCGTACTTATTTTAGAAAATCTAAGTTTTTCTAATAGAAAATACTGTCGTAAGTCGAAAATTATTTACAATGCTGTTTACTGGTTGAAGGTATGAAATTCTAATAATAAAATGGTAAATTATCGAAGGTTTTGATACCTTTCTATTGAAATATTTTTACAGCAGTATTTTCTAGGAAATGGCATATCTTTGAAATCACAATTTTTTAGTTACGACACTGTTTTACTGGGAGTGTGATATATACATTTTTCTCAAAAACTAAAATATCGTGAAGCATGGCATTTTTACAGCTTATCTACAGTATTATACTGATTGCTGAGCTCTAGCTTCAGGGCATTTCGATAAAACCTTTCTTGCGCATGAATATTAATATAATTTCAATTTTCTTAAAAAGTAGCCTCTTAAAAAAAAAATATATGTTTTTTCACAAAGTATTCTTTCCAAACAAGAGCTCAATACTTCTAAAATAATAAAGGATCAGCAGGAAAATGTTCAGAACGATATCTATTAATACTTTCTGAGACAGAGGAACTTAAAGATGATTTATTTAACATTAGTAATACAGGGTCTCATATGTCACCTGAATTAAAACATTTTTGTACATTGAAGTTCTTTAATATACTCTAAAGTCACGAATTTATTTTAATTTGTCAAACAATAGGATTTTCTTTCACGTGTTGTATAGTAGAACTACATTTCTGTATTACAGTCTAGGCAGTCATTTAAATCCGTGATGGACAAACGCGAGACATTTACCAAAGTACACTGATACTGCCCGCAGAGCAAGGGATGGTATCATGCTTGCATCATCATATTGAATGAATATTGCAAAACACACTGGCTTATTTGAGTCACATTTGTCCATGTATGATTTAAATCAATCCACTTTCCAAAGTATTTTGTAAAGACGGTTGAATTGAAAGATAGAATTTAACAGTTTTTCACAGTGTGAATATGTACATGTTCTTTCAACCTAGTCGGTTTCCTGAACGCCTTCCCACACGCGTCACATTTGAAAGGTTTCTCCCTGCTATGAACTAGTAAATGCTGTCTCAGGTTACTCAATTGCCTGAAGTCCTTTCTACAGACATCGCATTTAAAAGGCTACTCTCCCGTGTGAATACGCATGTGCTTCCCCAAGCTACTAGCGTGTCTGAAATCCTTGCCGCACATGTAACACTTCAAAGGCTTTTCCAGTGTATGAATGCGTAAGTGTCCCTTTAATATACCAATCTGCCTGAATCCCTTACCACAGACATCGCATCTGAAAGGTTTATCCTCCGTATGAACCAATATATGACGTTGCAAACTCTTTTTACACCAGTAACTCTTGGAACATACATCACATGTAAACACTAAATCATTATGAAATCTCTTATGTTCTGTAAGGTACCTATTTGATCTAAATTCTTTGCCGCAGATCTCACACATGAGTTTCTTCTCAGAATGAATATGCATATGTTCTTTCAAGTATTCGGGTCGTGTAAAAGATTTCACACAACTATCACATTTAAAAGGCTTATCATCTTTGTGAGTTAATGCATGTAGTCGAAGATGACCAATACGTGCGAAATTTTTATCGCAAATATCACATTTGAAAGGCTTGTACTGCGTGTGAACTGATGTGTGTTGTGTTAGTTGATGACGTTCTCCAAAACCCCTGTGACAAATGTCACATTTGAAAGGATTATCTACCGAGTGGATGGATGCGTGACGACGGAGATGATATACTCGAGCAAAAGTCTTCTCACAAACGTTGCACTTAAAAGGCTTATCATCTTTGTGAATTAATGCATGTAGTCGAAGATGATTAATACGTGCGAAATTCTTATCGCAAATATCACATTTGAAAGGCTTGTACTGCGTGTGAACTGATGTGTGTTGTGTTAGTTGACAACGTTCTCCAAAACTCATGTGACAAATGTCACATTTGAAGGGATTATCTACCGAGTGGATGTATGAGTGGCGACGGAGATGATATACTCGAGCAAAAGTCTTCTCACAAACGTTGCACTTAAAAGGTTTATCACCCGAATGAACTAATGCATGTTGTCGGAGGAGTTGGCGTAAAGTAAAAGTCTTCCCGCAATTGTCGCATTTGAAAGGCTTCTGTCTCGAATGAACAAGTTTATGTTGTTTGAGAAGTTTCTGCGCAGTGAAGATTTTGCCACAAGATTCGCAGGTTAACTTCTTCTGTACTAAAGAATTACATTCGATTCTAAAATTCTGATCATTTTCCTTCAAACCAATTTGTGTGCCGTTGAGGATGCCACGGTGTTGTGAGTGTATCTCACATTCATCAAACACTTGAGTTCTCAAATCTTCATTGGAATCATGTTGAATCGACCTGTAAATCCATACAACTATGTTCACTGGATTCTACAAATGGTTCAGAGATTATGCCAAGTTGTTCACTTAAACAATTCTCAATTTACTGCTGCTTTCAAAATACTCATACCATGTTATCAATAGAGTGCATTACACTTATTGCTAATATCACTAACTTTAATTTGAACCAAACTACGTAATTAATGTACATAAGTAAATCTTATACTTTTAAATTCATTTCCTCAATCAATAAAGAACACTCCAGACATGAATGTACTCTGTGCTCTCATTAGTTCTCACCATTATAATTTAACATATCAACAGAGCAATGATCCCAAGCACAACAGTGAATTACAGACCAAGATGGAGAGAAAAACACTCTGGCAAGCAGTGAAAGTATACTTACTTATTGACTTTTAAGGAACCTGGAGGTTCATTGCCGCCCTCACATAAGCCTGCCATTGATCCCTATCCTGAGCAAGATTAATCCAGTCTGTACCATCATATCCCACCTACCTGAAATCCATTTTATTATCCTCCCATCTACGTCACGGCATCCTCAAAGGTCTTTTTCCCGTCGGCCTCCCAACTAACACTCTATATGCATTTCTGGATTCGCCCATACGTGCTACATGCCCTGCCCATCTCAAGCATCTGGATTTAATGTTCCTAATTATGTCAGGTGAAGAATACAATGCGTGCAGCTCTGCGTTGTGTAACTTTCTCCATTCTCCTGTAACTTCATCCCTCTTAGCCCCAAATATTTTCCTAAGAATTTTATTCTCAAACACCCTTAATCTCTGTTCCTCTCTCAAAGTGAGAGTCCAAGCTTCACAACCCTATAGAACAACCGGTAATATAACTGTTTTATAAATTCTAACTTTCAGATTTTTTGACAGCAGACCAGATGACAAAAGCTTCTCAACCGAATAATAACAGGCATTTCCCATATTTATTCTGTGTTTAATTTCCTCCCGAGTGTCATTTATATTTGTTACTGTTGCTCCATGATATTTGAATTTTTCCACCTCTTTGAAGGATAAATCTCCAATTTTTATATTTCCATTTCGTACAATATTCTGGTCAGGGAAAGTATAACAAGAAAATTTTATATACCATAAGAATTCCATTAGCGTTATAACCTGCGAACTTCACCACCATTCAACATGTTGACCAAATGCCCAGAGCAAGAATCCCCTATGGCAATCTTCAATTATAAATCTAAAGCCCCATGAAAATATAGAAACAAAATTTTACAGATCATAATAATTCTACTAGTAATATAACCTAACAGGTTAACTATTATAGAAATTTATCATAAATCTGTTGGTGACTGAAGGTTAAGTTTTATGTGGTTTATCTTGATCGAGGGCATCAGAGTGCTAAAAGTAAAACAAAAGATATCTGGTTTCCTTCATTCCAATGCTCTGGTCGCTGCTTGCCTGAGTATGAGCTAAGAATTTAGACATACTTTTTCTCAGAGATAGGTGCAAATTTTAGCTACCTCTCAACGTGAACTGTGTTATTGCAGAGAAACAGAGAAATAATACGAGATCTGTATTATTATTATTATTGTTATTATTATTATTATTATTATTATTATCATTAATCAGATCTAAACTAGAATATGCAACTGTCGCCTGGAATTCTATTGCTTCTACTGATTCGGTTAAACTGGAAATCATCCAAAGAAAATTTATGTCCCTATGTGCCTTCAGGTTTTTGCCTAATTCATCTGTTTTCAATTATGAGCGTACTTGTAAATATTTTAACTTTTCTAGCCTTTATGCTAGACGTCTTGAACTTGACTACTTATTCTTTTGTAAGGCCTTAAAGGGTGATATTGATTGTGAATCCTTCATAAGCAATATCTTCCTTCGGGCCCCTACGAATGGTTTAAGATTTCAAAAAAATGTTTATACTTATAAGCCTAAATCTCTCTCTCCAGTTGTCAGATGCACGAAAGCTGCCAATTTACATTATATTAATTCAGATCCGTTTAATATATAGTTTGTTGTTTGGCTATTCTTATATTAAGCACATTCCTTTTTAACTTCATTTGTGTTGTTTTTAGCTTTTCTGTGTCAAGTATTTTTTGTAATTATCTATTCAATTTGTCATTATTGTTTATTTGTATTTGTCTGTAATTTTAATAATTATTTGTATGCACTGTTTTTGTTATCTATTCATTTTGTCACTATGCACTGTGTCTTATGCTATTCCAGTCTCCATTTATATGATTTTATTGATTAATTTGTAATTCATTATATTTAATTGCCATTATTTTAATTATCTCACTGTACTAGTTTTAATAATTATTTGTGCTATTTTCCTTTGTTGCATTTTGTCAATGATTGATGTGGACTATTATATTGTTTGTATTTTCATCTCATTCCCATTTTCTATCATTCATTCTCATCATCATTTGTTGTTTTGTTCTGTTCTGTATCGTGCTAAACTGTAATTGACCTTGTGCTGTTGTTTTGCACGTTAATATTCTAAATAAATAAATAAAAATAAATAAATAAATTATTATTACTAATTTTATCATTATCATCATCTATGAACTCAAGCTGTAACTTCTACAGAAGCTGAAATACAGAACATATTAAATCTGTATTTTTTTCTCAGAGTTGAAGAAAGACATTTAAGTTGCAATATCATAAAAATGTATCCTCACCTCTTGGTCGAGCCATTATCCTCCTCTTGAAATATTTCTGGCACTGGCTCCTCTTTTATTCCCTTTACATTCCAGAATTCTTCCTGAAGAAGCAAAATACAACCGAAATAAAGTACATGAAAATATGAGAAATGAATGAATGGCACAAAGATGATTCACAGTGATATCACTGCTCAGAACTGAGAGAGACAAAACCTCAACTGGTAGGTTAGCACCATCATCATGCAACATGGAGCAAAGTAAATTTGAATCTCTAAGACATGCTATTTTTCATGACAATCTATTTAAGTAATCTTCAGGACACACGCGCGTCTCACGCACGCACACACACATCCCCCCCTCCCTGCGCACATGCACAAAATTTGAAATGATACATAATAATGAACTCGTTTATGAGCTTCCAAACAAAAGGATGATCTTTCTCTTTCTGGATTGCAAACAAAAAGCATTCTCTGTACTCACAAAATTAGGACATTTGACTTCATTTATAAATTTTACAGGCCATGTTACTTGCTATTAACAAGAACTGAGTTAACAAAAGATTTTGCAATAATTGATGTAATATAGGATCATGCTGTTATGTAAAACAGAGAATCTCAATAGGATAGTGTCAGATTGAGTTTTATTAAAATATGTCCAGTGCTTAAATATTTAAATTTAATTTTGTAGAAAGTATTATTACGGTTTATTTAGCGACACTTGCAACTGCCCATGTTATATCAGCATTGCTGATGTATCGAAATATTTTCCCGCAGGAGTTCTTTTACATACCAGTAAATCAACTGACATGAGCCTGTCGCATTTAAGCACACTTAAATGCCATCGACCTGGGCCGGGATCAAACCTGCAACCTCGAGCACAGTAGGCCAGCCTATACCGTCTGCGCTACTGATGTAGAAATTATAAATTTTGAAATATTAAATTTTACTTCTAGGAGATTGAAATGAGGCATATTTCTGCTTGGTTTTAATTATGCTCAATTTTAACAAATATTGTTACTTCATACAATTATCTGTGTAATAGCGTTCTTTAAATGTCAGTATGCTCCAACATTCACACTCCTTGTCTCTTATTTTTACTTAGGAGATCTGGCAAACTTAGCCCTGGGTGGAAGACAGAAATAAGAAAAGAGATGGGGGGAAGAGGGAGAGATAGAGGAACGGGAAGATTATAAACATGAAAAACAATTTTTAAGGGCCTTGTAAGTGAAACTACTGTGTTTGCACGATTCAGATTCTGAAGAGGAAAGTTGTTGTTGTTGTTTTCTAATGCCAGGCGTTTGACAATAAAGTCATTTGACCTCTTGCACTCCAATATTTTTCAAAGATATTATCATGACCAGCCACCGAAGCACAGATTTTGAGGTGTTCCGAATCCATTTCTTGGTTTGAGTTGCACAATGGGCAGTTAGGGGACTGATATATTCCAATTCTATGCAGGTGTTTGGCCAAACAATCATGGCCTGTTGCCAATCTAAATGCAGCTACAGACGATTTTCGTGGTAAATCGGGAATTAACTGTGGATTTTGATGCAGAGAGTTCCATTTTTTCCCTTGGGATTGTGTTATCAAATTTTGTTTGTTGAAATCTAAGTATGTAGATTTAATAAATCTTTTCACAGAGTAATACGTAGATTTAGTAACAGGTCTGTAAGTAGCAGTGCTGCCCTTCTTTGCTAAAGCATCCGCATTCTCGTTTCCCAGGATTCCACAATGGGATGGTATCCATTGGAATACAATTCTTTTATTGAGTGATATTAATTGAGAGAGCATTTTAGTTATTTCTGCTGTTTGAGATGAAGGTGTGTGTTTAGAGACTATTGATAGAATAGCTGCTTTGGAGTCTGACAATATAACTGCATTTTTAAATTTACTGATGTGGCATAGAAGATTCCTGAGACTTTCACTTATTGCAATGATTTCTCCATCAAAACTTGTTGTTCCATACCCAAGAGATCTATAAAGTGAGAAGAGACAGCACGTAACACCTGCACCGGCACCTTGTTCTCTGGAGATCAAGGATCCGTCAGTGTATAAATGAAGCCAGTTTTATGGAGGGTATCGAATATTAATTGTCTCTAAAGACAATTGTTTTATTATTTCAGTGTTTACTTCTGAGGAAAGTGGTATCAATCCTATGAAATAAATTATTCTTCCTTCATCACAGAGAAATATGCAGAAATTTTTTCACTACTAAAAATTGGAAATATCGTAACCATCCCAGTTCCTTCTTGCTTCAAGGGCAGAGACCTAGATAATAAGTGGAATTAAAAACAAGAGACTCACCTTATCTTCAAATTTTAACACTAGAGTTGAAATGGGATCTTTATTTTCTTTACATTTGATGTCTGATACGTGGTCATAATGTAGACCAGAAGATTTAACATTCATCTCATTCACGTCCACTTTCACCGAATTACCTTCCTGTATATCAAATATGATTAGAAGTAAATTATAATTTGTCATACTGGTACATTAGTTTCATTGAAGAAAAATATTTTGTTCAACACAGAACAACAGTAATGTAAGTTAAGTAGACTACTTCCTTGCTTCAAGTGCAGAGACCAAGATAATAAGTGGAATTAAAAACAAGAGACTTACCTTATCTTCCAATTTTAACACTAGAGTTGAAATGGGATCTTTATTTTCTTCACATTTGATGCTGCCCCTGTACGGAAGCGCATCCGATTTAACATTCATCTCATTCACGTCCACTTTCACCAAATTATCTTCCTGTGTATCAAATATGATTAGAAGTAAATTATAATTTGTCATACTGGGACATTAGTTTCAGTGAAGAAAAATTATTATGTTCAACACAGAACAACAGTAATGTAAGTTAAGTAGACTACTTCCTTACTTCAAGTGCAGACCAAGATAATAAATGGAGTTAAAAACAAGAGACTCACCTTATCTTCTAATTTTAACACTAGAGTTGAAATGGGATCTTTATTTTCTTCACATTTGATGCCTGATACGTGGTTATAATGCAGATCAGAAGATTTAACATTCATCTCATTCACGTCCACTTTCACCGAATTACCTTCCTGTGTATCAAATATGATTAGAAGTAAATTATAATTTGTCATATTGGTACATTAGTTTCATTGAAGAAAAATATTTTGTTCAACACAGAACAACAGTAATGTAAATTATAGTCCCATCACTGTAATTTCCGGCAGCCAATCGCGTTGCAGGTCGGCTACATTTAAACGTGTGCGTCTTGACATTCGCTGATTCATTTCTTAAGGCTCGATAAATACTTAATATAATCGCCCGCCATTTTAGCTCTTTCGTTGGCGTTCGCAGAAAGCACACGAAGACGTTATTTGCCGCTCAATTATTTGCTGAATTACATTGCATTTGATTTATTATCATAGGAGCTGCGACATGATAATGTTTAACGGTGTGGCAAAAAGATTCCTCGTATGGTAGCTCGGCAACATAAGAACAAAACTGGCGAACGATACTACCTACCTAGACTTTATAGACCCTTCACTTTCTAAGATGTAAGCAAAGAGGCGGAGTCACGCCGGAAATAACAGCGTCGGGACTGTAAGTAGACTACTTCCTTACCTCAGAGAGAAGTATTTTCTCTTCTTTTCTGTCATCATTCTGTGTATTCAGTGGGCCTATATCGGGTTCTGTTTTAATTACTTCCATGTCAACTGAAAAAAAAAAAAGTTACTGGTGTGGTATCTCTTTGCCATTAACAGATTTTCCATAAAGCAATTAACATAGCCCAATTACAATCAGAACTGATCTTGGCAACAATAAATGATTATGAACAACTTCCTTTCACACTTACTTTCACATATTATGTAGGTAACAATTTTTGAGTAGGCCTATTGGCTATTTGACTATAAGCAAAATGATCAAAAAGACAGAGCTGAAACGTACAACAATTACAGAGATCATACCCTCATATAAGATAATTAATAAGCAGACAGGTCAGTAAGTATTATCAAAACAAATGTCCTTAAGAGATCTGAAATTCCCTACTTCATTCGTTGTCGCACGTCCTCAAGATAGATACTAATGTAGGAAATTTAGAAAAAAAAAAATATAGAATCTCAACAAAAAAAAATTCTAAACTTCAATACCAAAGTAACATAGCTTCCCACAAAGCAACAAACACCACATCTTATACTGTAGCAATTTGGAGCCCAGTTAATAATTAAAATGACCTAACTTAACCTATAAAAATCAGTTGCCTTACATTAAGAACCATATCATTGGCTAAGAACACAAATTTTATTGATACTGGTTGATTTGTGTAATCTTCTATTCTGGACAAAGATATTAATGTACTTCCTTAAAGGAAATACCATAAAAAGGACGAGGTAAAATCACACGATTGACTACTCTCAAAAACTTATTTTGCCATTTCCCACAAATTACGTTTTATGATCACACAATGTTTGCATTCTTACGATCCATATTAAGTGCACCAATCCACATAACGATGAACTTAACACAACAGCGAGAGTTCCTGTACAATTACTTTACTTTCATAACATCTTTCACCCAGCCACAAGACCTACAGTTGTCTACTTACAGTCGTTCTTAAAAGGTTCAGAACACTATAGAGTGTAAGTAGGTGCTTGGTCAGATAACAAATTTGAATAAACATTATTTTATTTTCCATGGACTTTACATTTCTCAGTAGGCCTACTATTGTTACAGTTCTGTGATGATGCTCATCATATACAATCATATAACGAGGAATAGGCAATTATTAGATTATCCACTTTGTAGACTTAAGTGTGACAAAAAAATACTATAAGTTGATTGGAATCAAATTATTTAAAAAGCTCCCTATAAACATTCAACTTCTTCCTGTTGAAAGTTATAAAACAAAATTGTACAGTTAGTTAATTAAAAACCCACTTTACTCAATAAATGAGTTCTTTGAATTTGACATACATTTTTAAACAGTGCAGTTTTAAATGTTATGTTTGTTGTTTCTTAAATTTTTTTTAATAGTGAGATTTTGAATGAAACCTAGTGGTAAATCAATTTATATTTAAATTTCAATGTATTAATGAACAGAGCAAATTGCACTACCTTATGTTGCATTTTTAAAGTTTATTATTAACCTCTGTTATAGTATTCTTAATTAGTTATCAAACATATGACAATTAGTACTTGATACTGTCTTTTATCTAATAAATATAGTTCTTTTAACTTTATAGTATGTAATTTGATATCTACATTGTTTTAATAATTAAATTTTATTTTGTATATATATGAAATGTATTGCAATAAGATTGTAAAATTTGACAATGTCTATAGTGAAGTTTTTCATTCAATAACAATAAAGATTATTATTATTATTATTATTATTATTATTATTATTATTATCAAAATGACGGATTTTTTTTTATTTTTCCCTGTCTGTTCCAATTTACTACAGAGACGAATAAAAACATCAGAAACATGACCATACACAGCTAATAAATGTCCGCTTAAACATTCTGAAGCATAGACACAATAACTAACGGCACAAATGAAATCATAGTACATAATTAAGAAATATCGTAATTACACAGACCATGTATGCAATGAAAGAACAATTTTAAAGGGGAGACAATATAAGAAAATAAAAAACACACACACAACTAACTCCATACCAGCAACTTGCCAAATTACCTTCCAAATTGCTCTTGAAACAAGTTATTTACTGCATACAGTAGTGTTGGTAGATCAGTGGGTTTTCTGATAGATACGGAGGGTTGTGGCAGTAATCTAACGAGATGATTTTCATTCTAGTTGTTTGCGAATTTTCTGAAAATGTAACATTAAAATCTTGTCCCCCCCCCCCCCAGGTTTGTACTACAATTTCAATTATATACATATGCAGGCCCACCTATTCACAGGAAATCCTATTTGTTTATTCTTAGGCTGTTTATGTTCTATTAGCCTAGAACTGTAATTTTACAAAGACAAACGGCAATATAATCCGTGTTATGTACCTTCTCCTAAATATATTACAATTAATAAAATAATTCTACCCATTCTTAACAGTTCTTGATTATATCTGTGATATAATTTAATTACGTCTATTCAATGGTGATATTCAGCTGGTTCGTACTGGTTGTTAAATTATTTCTAGGTAATTTTGCAATTGCCATGGACATATACCGTACATGTTTAATATAGGTATACATGAGAGAACTGGTATTAAACTTTCTGAATATCACCACTACTTCTATTATTGTTACCATGCTTCCAATAGTTCTAGTTAATGATTATGCCTTTTGAGAAAGTAAAACGTGTGAGTAAAGTACGGGTAATTGGTGAACGTGTTTGTATGTACCTTCCATTGTTTTGACTTATTTTTTTTATAGAGAAGGGCCCCGAAGACTTGCATCGCATCCTGAGGCTTATTGTGCTTACCGTTCCTATAGTCTGTGAATGATTTTGTTGTCGACAATGTTGAAAGAACAATTCTTTATTCCATACAGTAGTGTTGCTAGATCAGTGGTTGTATTTCACTGGTTATTTCTGTAAAAAGAACAAGAACATAAGCAGTAAAAAAAAGTGCGCTATTTTTAAGACGATTAAATATTTTTGTTGATAACTGTACTGTTGATTAAATAAGTTCCTTAAAAACATATATGAAGATGTAGAGAATTTCTGTAGTGACAATGCTCCAGAAAAAATTGTATCCATACATAAGTAGTCGTTCTTCTGAGTGTGTTGAATTGTTAAAGCTAGTACGATATTATCTTTCCATATCCGCTCATAATGCAGCTGTAGGAAGAATATTTCCAATGTTAAAAATATTCAGTGGATGAAAGAGGGAAATAAGTTCAGTTTGGAACTGTGAAATGATTGTTAATTTTGTACAAAATGAAAAATTATGAAATGTGTCCACAATACAGAGAGTTCCTATGCTGACGGTTCCAGGTACGTAGTTTTGTTCACTAGGCTTATATGACAGTAGTGTAGAGCACCCGTCCCGAGGAAACTAAGCAGCAAAGGATGGAATGGGACGGGTCTATGTATGTGCAGACCAGTGGCGACTGATTGACTGAGGCAAGTGAGGCCGGGCCTCAGTCACTTGGATTAACTGAAATCAAATTTTGTGTTTTTATATAATGTATTAGTTATTTCAATGAAGCATATATCGCTGTAGAAACATTTGAAAACTTTGTGATGTATAATAGACCTGTTTTGCAGTAAAATTTGTTCCTGAGCCCAGGATCGCTCATGCCAGGTCTGGCTTGTGATGTATATAGACCTGTTTTGGAGTAAAATTTGTTCCTGAGGCCAGGATTGCTCGTGCCGCGTCTGACTTGTGATGTATGTAGACCTGTTTTACAGTAACATTTTTCCTGAGGCCAGGATCGCTCCTGCCGGGTCTGGCTTATGTATTTCATGTCCTTTCGCAAGCCTTGAGTTTATGCTTAAAACGTTGTAGCTGAGACACAATTCGTCTGGCCTGGTCAGATTTCACTTCTCCCATCCATGGACCGGCCTCAAGAGTAGAGTGGGGTGGGAATAGCAGTGGTGACTTGTCTTTCTAAATAGGCCATAACTAACAAAATCCTAGCTCTTTGGCAGGCAGAGACCCACTCTATTCTCTCCCCTTATATCTTAGTTTATGACTTAAGCGAGGGTGTTGTACTATTGTACTTCATAGTACAGTAGTGAATCTGGGCCAATGTTGTTATATATTTCGGGAAAATATAAACAGAAACAAATGAGAGAAATAATGATGGTGCAGTTAATTCATTGTTAAGAGTGTCCTTTTTCGACAAGAAATAATACTGAAAAAAAGGAAGTTTTAAATAAAGAGAAAGACTACCGAGATACCTATGACATCGTTGACAATTTTTCTGACAGATAATCTTAAAACGCGAGTTTCTATTGCATCCTGGTATGGGCAACATAAATAGTTAAGTGGTAATGTGGTGCAAAATAAACTTTCTCTTGGCCTTGTTTGTTGCTGTCAAAGGAAAAAATAGAAAGAAAAGAAAGAAAGGGGAATTTCAACACATAATATGGGTTGCTTCATTACACTGAAACTCACAGCATAACAGCTTATTTGGTGAGTGAAATTATTATTTTTCATTAATAGTAATAATAATAGACTGACAATAATAATAATAATAATAATAATAATAATAATAATAATAATAATAATAATAATAATAATACAGTAATAATGATATTAATAATATAATAACAATAATAATTATCATTAACAAACATTTTCTATCGGAGGCACTTAAACTAGTTGCATCTGGCCTCACTGAGGATTTCGATCACTAGCCGCTACTGGTACAGACCTGTCCATACACCAGCACTACTGACACATTTTGTTAGGCAGAGGCCAGAGTGGGGCCAATCTGCATAGGAACTAGGCCTACTACTATTATGATGACATTGTAGACCAGAGAGATCCCTTGAAGAAAGTTAGGGGCTGAAGTGTAATAAATACGACTTTCTCGCAATTCCCCCCACTCATTCAATTCTAAAATATGGTAACCCAACACTAAATTTACGAAACAAAAGTTGAGAGATGGCCGCTCTAGAAACCACCGGACCCCTTGCTACCTATGCACAGGGTCTCGTAATGCGGTTTTTGGTACTGTATTACGAAATACGGTATTGTGTTATTTGTAAAGGTTAATTTGTATTATTCTTTAGAATAAGGTACCGGTAATATCTAGTTTCTAACTTTCCATATTTACCGTGTCCAATATCACTATGTATGATCCGTAGGCCGAAATGAAATGGAGATAAATAATATGATAATCTGAAAGCCAAGCTAATATGCTAACTTAACCCAAATTATCTTCGGAAAAAAATGGGCAAAACTAGCGCTGAGGTAGGTCCCTTCGTACTTCGCGTATACATCTTGGATATACGAATCTGTGACAGGTTAGGTGTCATTATTTTCGGCTTATTTTCACTTCTGAAATCACTGGAACTGCCTCAGCGCTAGTTTCGCAGAAAAATGTATACAAAATAGGCCTACACCAAAAGTTACAACTCTATGTACGAAACAAAAAGAATGAACTACCTTGTGCACAAATAAAGCTTATTGAAGCCAACTGGAAGAAACTTGAAAGTAAAGGCTACTTTATTAGTCCGAACTAATCCAGATTGCTTCAATCCAAGATCTAAATGCGTGAAATTGAACACACAATAGGGAACAACGATCAACTTTAGCGAAAATAATAACAGTATCTCCATTTACTTCTAGCCCTAATACGCAACCATCGAATTTTTAGACAACTTTTGGATAGTCTACAGACAGCTCTATCTGACAGACGTGCACACATTCAGATAATTTCGGCTTAATTTTCACCCACACTGATCGAGGCTAACATTCGGAATAAAGTCCTCCGTGAAAATAGGGCTAATATATTCTATTTTATCTTGTCTAGTCCTCTTCCTCCATCACTATGTCCAACCCCTGGTGATCAAGGCTACAACTCGTGAGCGGTATGAGCGCTGAACTAAATGACGCTACCAGTCTAGTATATACGGTCACGAAGCTCAATACGTAGTAAATATGCAAACATCAGGTAGTTGCTCACCACTAGGCTCGCTAATATCGCCTGATTACAGGCAATGCAAAATAGTACCGGTACAGTCTATTGTTTCTAGCACCCTCAAAACTCAAGCTTCGTGACTGCGACGCTACGATGTAGTTTGCCGATCACGTTAGCTCTATTACTGGTATTATTAAAATATTAGCAGTGGTAGTTGTTTTTTTACTTGGTTATTTAACAACGCTGCATCGACTGCTTGGTTATTTAACATCGATGTAATTGGCGATAGCGGGATCCAGCCAAGGATTCGTTATAAATTACCTGACATTCGCCTTACAGTTGAGGAAAACCTCGTAAAAACCTAACCAGGTAATCAGCCCAGGCGGGAATCAAACCCACGCCCGAGCGCAACTCCGAAACAGGAATTAAACGTGCTACCACTTGAGCTACTATGCCAGTGGCCCTAGTAGCATCAGTATCATAATCATTATCATCATCAACAATCACGAACTAGACCTAAATAGATATTTGTCGGCCTCATCTATAATGGTACTCCCTTCATTGGTCTTACTACTACCATGGATAATAGGCTATATATTCATCCATGCTACTACTATTACTAAAGCTGCCGCCATTGCTGCCTCCAACACCACCACCACCACCACCACTCACTATTACAACCACTACTATTATGACAACCATTAATATCATCATCATCATCTTCTTCATCATTACCACCACCATGTTATTTTTATATGATACTACTACTACTACTACTACTACTGTCCACATCTGTGGAGTAATGGTTAGCGCGTCTGACCGCGAACCAGGTGGCCTGAGTTCGAATCCCGGTCAGGGCAAGTTACCTGGTTGAGGTTTTTTCCGGGGTTTTCCCTCAACCCAATATGAGCAAATTGCTGGGTAACTATTGGTGCTGGGCCCCGGTCTAATTTCACCGGCATTAACATCTTCATCTCATTCCGATGCTAAATAACCTAAGATGTTGATACAGCGTCGTAAAATAAGCTATTACAAATACTACTACTACTATTACTACTACTACCTAGTAGGCCTATTTCACAGTTCCCTAGAATATTGAAAATTCGCTGAAGTGACAGTCAACATCCTGGTCAATGGATATGTGGTACTTGAAAAACAATTGAGGAGCAGGGTAGAAAAAAGGAACTTCAATAACAGTAGTAGTAGTGTTAGTAGTAGCAGTATCAGCAGGAATGGTAGTAGGTAGTACCAGTAGTACTAGTGGTAGTAATAGCAAGTAGCAGTTGGAGTAGTGGTAGTGGTAGTAGCAGCAGCAGCAGCAATGGTAGTAGTATGATGAAGAATTGGTGGAGCGGAGAAAAATTCTCTCTGGCACCGGGACTCAAACCCAGGTTTTCAGCTCTATATGCTGACGCTCTATCCACTAAGCCACATCGGATTCCAATTGTGATGCCGGAATGCAGGGACGTCGCTAGGGGGGTGCGAAAGGATGCGCAAGCACCCCATAAAAAATCGGAGCACCCCTTTCCGCACCCCAAAGGGCAATTTATTAACAAAATACTAGGCATAAATTATTTTGAAGAACAAAAACAAACAAACAATTTCTTGGATGTGAAAAAACTACGTCCCATAGTGTATCGTAATGGATGTGATGAGCAATAATAATAATAAACAGATGTATAGTATGCACGCAAGTGCATGAGAGAACATTTTGGATTTTTTATGTACCACATTTTTACAGCTCGCACCCCATTTTTAAATCTCGCACCCCATCCGCACCCCCCCCCCTTGCTCTGATCCTGGCGACGTCACTGCCGGAATGAATCGCAATAATATGATATGCATATATTATCACTTAGTGATTTAAGACGGCCCTCATTCCGTCAGATCCTGGCCACTTAGCCACTCGTAATGAGTGCACCTCTGCACATTAATGTATTGGACATTGTGCCACTGTCACACATCTGTGACACAGTGCATGAGGGTTGGCCACTAAAGGGAAACTAAGAGGTGGAGTTTAAACTGAGAGGATTCAATCTGGCATCGGAATTGGAATTAGGTGTGGCTTAGTGGATAGAGCGTCAGCACGTAGATCTGAAAACACGAGTTCAAATCCCAGTGCCAGAGAGAATTTTTCTCCACTCCACCAATTCTACATCATATGATAACGCAGAACTCCTGCACGGATATATCATAATGTACTTCAGTACATTGCAATAATGGTAGTAATAGTTTTCACCTTGGTTATTTAATGATGGTGTATGAACTGCTAAGTTTTTAGCGTCAATGGAGTTAGTAATAGCGAGATGAGTCCGAGGATTTGCCATAGATTGCGTAACACTCGCCTTACAGGTAAGGAAACCATTGGAAAAAACCCAACCAGGTGATCAGCTCAAGTGGAAATCGAACCATGCAAGAGAGCGCAACTCCGGATCAGCAGGCAAATGTGCTACTGCCTCAGTTATACTGATGGGTAGTAGTAGTAGTAGTAGTAGTAGTAGTAGCTGTAGTAGTAGTAGTAGTAGTAGTAGTAGTAGCTGTAGTAGTAGTAGTAGTAGTAGTAGTAGTAGTAGTAGCTGTAGTAGTAGTAGTAATAGTAGTAGTATCACAGTCTAGTATATACAGTCACGAAGCTCAATACGTAGTAAATATGCAAACATTAGATAGTTGCTCACCACTAGGATCGCTAACATCGCCTCATTACAGGCAATGCAAAATAGTACTGTCACAGTCTATTGTTTTTAGCATCCTCAAAACTCAAGCTTCGTGATTGTATATAGTAGACTGTGGTAGTATATTTTATTTACTGGTACTTTTCAAATGCAGAGGTTATAAGGGACAGTGTGTGCTGTGAAGATTATGAAATGTAATGCACTGTTTTAATTCTCTACTGGAGGAATTCGTGCAAAGAATTTCATTGCTTCTTGGAATTCATTGTCCTTGGTAGGACCTGAACTCTCGAACCCCTGCCCCCAAACCACACAAAACAAAAAGTTGATTCAGTAATCAGCAAGTTACAATACACCAGTTTCACTTATATCAATAGCAAGAGGTGTGCTGGTGGAGATGTTTTCTTAACCAGTTAATAATGCGGCATCTACAATAGATAGGTACACGTTATTTTGTTAGGTGAGTTCAAAGATTCACCATGAGATTACTTGGTATTCACCTTACATTTTGGAAAAATCTCAGAGGAATCCCAGGTTCCTAGCCAGTAAACCCAAGTGGGGTTTGAGTCCATGCTACAATTTTACAATTTAAGAACTTTTAGGTCTAAACCTTCTCCAACCTCAAACATAATTTTATTTTTTGTATGTATCATAGAATTTTCAATTAACAAGAATATTGATAATTGTTAAAAAAGAATTACTGGTAGTCAGTGTTCTTCTCTTGGAAGAAAAGGTGGTAGAATTCTGTGCAGAATATATTATAGCAGATAAGGAGATGATTAGACCTATTGTCCAGTCCACATGGAAGTTTTATCGTTTCTAACCTCCTTTTCGTCCAACTTCAATACTCTCAAGATCCAAGCAGAGTTCATGATGTTAAAGACATATGATGTTTTACATATACTGGCTTCAAATTATAAAACAGGTTACCCCAGCACACTAAGGCAATGCCTACAATAGGAAAATTTAAAAAGGTGATTATTCGAAATTTAAAGGAAAATGTTATTATTCATTACAAGAGTATTTTAATGAAGACTAAATTCAGGGATGGTATTCCTGCATGTTGTAAGTCATCTGGAGTATGAAGAAGCTACACTCATTATCAATGATTACAGGGCACAATAAACGGGCTATGAATTGTTAATTTCAGGTATCTTATAAAATGCTAATATATGTATAGTTCATTGTAAATAGTTATTATTCTAGTCATTCTGTTATTCAATGTAACCTTTGATTTTAGTTACTGTGTATAGTTTTAATGTAGCGTTACTAATTTTTAATTGTAAGATTTTATGCAACTTTAAGATTTAAATCTATTGACAACTGATAAATGAATATGAAAATATGGATATGAATTATTAACATATTTCTGAGTTCCATGATGAAAAATACAAAAAAAGTGGTTTCGCGCATTTCACCTGAACTTTTTCACTCAGAATGACTTCAGAATTCACGTCCTAAATTTTTTACCTTTCCTCGTGAATCACCCTGTACACTGAAAATGAAAAAAGGACGTAACATATGCTAACTTGTTATTCCAGGGAATGTCCCAATTTGTACCACCAGAGGGACTAATAAAATTCTTTTCTAAGTTAGTAAGCAGATCAGAATCCTCGTGTTATTAGTTTATTATTCATAATATAAGTCCCTGTAGCAGTCATATAATTTTAAAGCACTGTAGTGAATAACATACTGTTGCACTCATGACAGAGAAAGTATTTATAAACAATATGTATGTTTCATGTGAGCATCAATACACAGAGATATGCTAGACCTAAATATTTCGTGCTCATTTGTATAACTAACATGTCCAAACGCACTGCAGTAAATAGGAACACAGAACAAATCCTAAGAGCCCTTGGAGCAGATGATGAGGTAGTTGATATTAATAAGTACAGTAGAACTTGGTTATAGCGACCTCGTTTTGTGCAACACCTCGCCTATAACGTCAAATATTCTGTGGTCCCAACTAATTCCCTATAAGACATATGCTTTTCTACCTTGCTTAATACGACAAACGTATATGCGTCTACCTCGCATATAACGTCATTTTCAACCTCAGTTTGGAATACAATTTTCTAAGAACCAAAGTATTTTAAGAAATATTTTGCTGAAATCTGGCAAATCCTTTACTGTTCCCTTCTATTATAGACCTCTGGAATGCAGGCAGATTCCCCATCCCACTGTAACCTGCCCGAATTCATGCGGTCAGTTTCAACAGGAAGTTTCACTAAGTGCACGCATTTTAACGCAGTATGGCCACTAAAAGAAATGAGTAACGGTTTAGAAGCCATTAGAATTGTGAACATTTCTATGAAGCTAGAGGAGGGAGTATGAAGCTAGGAGATGGAGGAGTGAAATTGCAACTGAAGTAATGAACACAGAATTTATTTTAGAAAGTGTATATTGGGCAAGTAGGAGACAACAGAGTTTTAATGACTGATTACTTCACTCCTCAGTAAATAAGTTTGGTGAGTAATGAACGAACTGTTTTAATACAGAATACTGTATTTATAATTGTACATGTATTTATTGTGTTCATGGTATGCTTAAAAGTGAATACATAAATCTAAAATAAGCCTAATTATGTTTATTATTTTTCATTTTCCACCTCACTAGACTGATAATATGAATCTCGGTTACGACACTCGTTTATAACAACATAATTTTCAAGGTCCCTTGGATGTCGTTATAACCAAGTTCTACTGTATCTCTTGTAGTCGCAAAAATTTGTACCTTCTTCAATTTGGAAAACAGTAAAGTATTATAGCATAGGGAATGTTGATGGAGCAACAATTATTCTACAGACCTCGAAT
This sequence comes from Periplaneta americana, assembly GCF_040183065.1. NCBI lineage: Eukaryota > Metazoa > Arthropoda > Insecta > Blattodea > Blattidae > Periplaneta > Periplaneta americana. The sequence continues at coordinate 19,698,920 of NC_091118.1, read as the reverse complement.
TATATCTCTACCAGTCAGTGACTGTTAAATTTCAAGTGGCTTATCTTAAGTAGGGATCAGCGCATTGAAAAACATTACAACTTTACTCCCATCACTTCCCCCCCCCCACTCGCAAATTTGACGATGCATAGAGACAGAGATAAAGTACGAGATCTGTACCTAGATTTGCATAGTGTACTCGAACAGATTTTGCTACTACTGCTACCAAATTTAGTAACTTACTTCTTAGGTTTCTTGACTGGATAAGGAAATACCACATTACAGCCTGATGTAATGAAGAGTCTGTGTTACTTACTCTCGACATACTTTGGAGTCTTTTATTCAATCTTACTGACATGAGTAAACACGATCTTGCATATGAAGCCTTAGTCCTTCCATTTAAAAAAACTCCTTCCACATATCACATAATTTTGCATTTAAATACAATATTCAACTGTTCTCATATTGGAAATAATGTTTGGCTTGAAAACCTTTCACATTTGGTCAAAGAGAGTGTAATCTCTTAAGTGCAATGATATTCTAGTCCTACACAAAAAATAAATTATAATTCTACATGATGGAAGTCTACATACATGCATTATTAAAGAATAAAGGTGTTTAAACACCATTATCACTAATATCGAATTGTTTATTGCATTCCTACTCACAAGGGAAGGGTTTCGGCTCGAACAGGAATTTCGTATCCAAAATTTGTATACAGGCCCATCTTTACATCTCTACAAAGCTCCCAAAAGCATTCGTTTGTGTAATGTGTGGTTTGCCTGTTACGGCACTGTACAAGTTGAGGGGGTGGGGAGAGCACTGCACAAGTTAAGAGGATGGGACACCTTACCTGTAAGCCTAGCATAGCCTAGAAGCTAGTGCGAGTGGTAAAATGTCTAACGCCCATTTAAGAACATTTTTTCAACGTTCTGTCTGAAAATATTGCACCTAATCAAAAGTGTACACTGTTGTGTGATTCATTGAATGCTCACAAGGACACAACCTTAATAAATTAATCATTCCAAGGCTAGTACATAGAATGTATGATCATTCCACCTATAAAAATTAAATATATGCAGCCTCTGGATATCTATTTGCTTAGACAATACAAAATGTGTGCTCGGAGGATACCAGATTGCATAAGGACTCTTGCTGAGAATCCAGAACTTAACTTGGGAAATCGAGTGTTTATAACGAAAATGCACTCTGTTATTCATAACCAGTTGTCTGCTCCAATATACTGCCCTATGCTTCAGTATTCCTGACAGTCAGCTGGTTACGTGAATCCTGAACAAGTCTCAGACTTCAAAACTGTAAATGATTTTTCAGCACTGGAGTGTGGTTCAGAAGATTGTTCAGGTGTTGCTTCTGCGTGTTGTGCTTATTGCTCTGCTCCATGCTGTTTCATGTATTGTATAGAGAATCCTCATGTACGTTTTTAAAGAAGTGTATTGACCAATACCAACCAAACGGAGAGTTACACAAATGAATGCTTTTACGGTCTTCATCACCATTGTGAGATAAGCTTCTGTACAAATTTTTAACAAAATTCCTGTTCGAGCCGAAACCCTTCCCTTGTTAGTGACAATTGTCTTAATAAATATCTAGAATTCATATGCATTCTCACCTGATTGACAGACCATATCCACACAGCTCGAAGAGCATAATATCATTCAAAATACGAGGGCTGGGGCATAAGTCATGACAACTATTTTTTTTCTTGTGAGAATGAGGGCGTGGTTCGAAATTTTGAAATATGCAAATGAAAGGGCAGGGTATATGTAGATTAGATTAGAGCTTTATTAGTAGGGTAGAGTTGTGTAGGGATCAAACATCCATCATGCTACTCATCCTTATTACAGTAATTGGAATAGCATCTTTTTAAGTGGGTTATTTTATGACGACGTATCAACATCTCAGGTTATTTAGCGTCTGAATGATATGAAGGTGATAATGCTGGTGGAATGAGTCCGGGGTCCAGCACTGATAGTTGCCCAGCATTTGTTCATATTGGTTGAGGGAAAACTTCAACCAGTAACTTGGTCAGACCAGGATTCGAACCCGGGCCACCAGGTCAGACATGCTAACCGTTACTCCACAAGTGTGGACGGAATAGCATTACAGCACACATACCCACCCTAAAAACCCATCAGGTCACATTCATTCGACTCATAACTACATTACGTGTAGCACCACAAACACGGAACTTCCATCCAATGCTATGACCTCGAACCCTGTGCTGGCATCTATAAGTGTATAATCAAACAGGGTCTAAAGAGAACCTGATGAAAGGCTTACTGGGAACCTGAAGATTTACACCAGGCTAAATTCCTTATTGGAGAGCCAAAACAGTTCCTTGCTTTGGAAAGGAGAATTTTAAGATGGGTAACCGGACATTTCCATCTGAACAAGCATCTACAAATATTGGGCCTTAGTTATGACTCAATTTGCAGAAAATGTGAAATGGACGCTGAGTCATCACCTCACATTTTGCTGGATTGCCCAGTCTAAGCCAAAACAGGCATCATTTTCTCGGGAAACACATGTTGTCTACCGAGGGATTTCATAATTTTAAACCCAGTAGCATAGCAAAGCTGGTAACACATTGCAGTTTTCTGGTTGATTTCCAGTTTATGGGGTTCCTAAATGCTGCAATAGCAGTCTATACCCTAAATTTAGAGAAAAAAAGAACATCAATCTCTGTGTGAAAATCACATCACACTGCCATTCCCATAGTGAAGCAACCAACTTGTATTATGGATGCAAAGCACAGTGGTTGATTCATAACCAGGGTTGCCAACTTTTTTTGAAGAAAATACGGGAGACTAAGGAATCGACAAAATTTCACATAGACAAATTATTCGGTTCAGTTACTGAGAAACAACTTTGTTCTACACCTCGGCAGCTAGGCTTCAGTTAGAGTATTTTGAGACAGATTTTGTATCGCGTAATAGTTGAAGTCGACTGCAGTTTCCAGCTCTCATTTGATTAGATGTGTTGTGCTCCTACTTCGAACATCTGTTCCATTATTATTCATAGATGAAACATCCTCTTTGTATCAGCATTACTTACTATTTGGTGTGTTTAAAACAAAACCAGCCAGTTTTTCCAAATTGATAATATATTAATATTATTTGATTTTAAAAGGGTGAGCACTAAAATCCATTTCTGGCAAGCATTACATTCTATAAAAACTGCACATTTTAGTGCACTTCTTGAACAACAAAATTTTTCATATAGGCTTAAATCATCATCTTTCACAGTAAAATCAAATGTTTAGAATTACAGTTTTTACATTATGCAAAAATAAGGGATAAAAATGCTCAAAGAGAAGAAAAATACGTGAGCCTGGAGTCTGTTAAAAATGAAGATAAATATGAGAGGGTTGGCAACCCTATTCACAACTGACAGTGGTCAACTCACAACTGAATTCACACACTTTGCTTTGTGATTACAGTGTCATCTAATGATGCGAAAATATACTGTGGATGCCATATAACAACTTATGATATCATCGCTCAACTTTGAAAAAGAAATTGTTACCATGACTTATGCCCCAACCTTCGTATTATCACAAATAATTCATTTTAAAGGCTTACAGCCACAGAAAAGAAGCTGTGTTGGAAAGAGTGAGTAAAGAAAGAATGATGCTGAAACTGATCAGGAAGAGGAAAAGGAAATGGTTGGGTCACTGGCTGAGAAGAAACTGTCTACTGAAGCTACGTAAAGATTAATTTTTAGGTTCTACAGAATATGTTGTTGTTTTCTAATGCCAGGCGTTTGACAATAAAGTCATTTGACCTCTTTGTCCTACAGAATATGGCTGAGAAGAAACTGCCTACTGAAGCTACGTAAAGATTAATTTTTAGGTCCTACAGAATATATCTGTTATGGCAACAATGATTATTAGAGGAGAAAAATTAATCTTTAGGCCTACGTTGATTCTTTGCCCAACAGTGCATATTACTGTGGAATCCCGGCCACCAAGTCACTCAATTAAGTGTGCTCCTTGTATAATGGCAGTTGACTTAATATGTCAATATAGATGTCGAACTTGGAGTCAGGCCACAAAGGGAAAAACACTAGAGGAGAGGGATTCGATCAGGTGCTGTGGATTGAATTTTGGCGTAGCTCAGTGGTTAGAGCATTTGGTACGTAGTATCAAGGACCCGGGTTCGGATATCCGGCGCCAGAGCGAATTTTTTTCCTCTAATAATCACTGTCTACTGAAGGATGCACTAGAAGGAATGGTGAATGGAAGAAGAGTTCAGGGAAGAAGAAGATATCAAATGATAGACGACATTAAGATAGGCTATATGGATCATATGAGGAGACAAAGAGAAAGGCAGAAAATAGGAATGACTGGAGAAAGCTGGGTTTGTAGGGGAAGACTTGCCCTTTAGCAGAACACTGAATGAATGAATGAATGAATGAATGAATGAATGAATGAATGAATGAATGAATGAATGAATGAATGAATGAATGAATGAATGAATAGACATTCATAAAGAATTTGTGACATAGTGAAAATTATACAAGAGCCAAACTCTTCTCAAAATTATTGTCAAGTTTGATGGGCTCGTCTTCATTGTGAATTGATGCATGTCGTCTAAGATGATGAAGACGTATAAAACTCTTATCACAAGTTTTGCATTTGAAAGGTTTATCCCCTGAGTGGATCAGTGAGTGTATTCGGAGATAATCAAGTCGCACAAAACTCTTATCACAAGTTTTACATTTGAAAGGTTTATCGCCTGTGTGGATTGATGCATGAGTTCGAAGATTATCAGGTCGTGAAAAACTTTTATCACAAATTTTACATTTGAAAGGTTTATTACCTGTGTGATTCGATGCGTGCTGTCGGAGATAATCGAGTCGCACAAAACTTTTATCACAAATGTTGCATTTAAAAGGCTTATCACCTGTGTGGTTTGTCGTATGCGTTCGAAGGTTGTCAATTCGTGAATATCGTTTACCACAAATTTCGCATTTGAAAGGCTTATCACCCTTGTGGGTTGATTCGTGTGTTTGAAGGTTATCAAGGCGTGAAAAACTCTTATCACAAATCCTACAATTGAAAGGCCTATCGCCTGTGTGTGTTAACACATGTCTTCGAAGATTTCTACGTAATGCAAAACTCTTATCACATAATTTACATTTGAAAGGTTTATCTCCTGTGTGAGTTAATTCATGTTGACGAAGATGACAAGGTCTTGTAAAACTCTTCTCACAAATTTCGCACTTCAAAGGTTCCAGTCCCAAGTGATTGCGTCTATGCTCGTTCAGAAGTTGTGGAGTGATAAAGTCTTCATCACAGAGCTGGCACTTCAAGTCCTTCTGGGTTGAGGAGTTCTCTTCAAATTCACAATACTCATGAGTTTCCTTTATATACGACTGGGTATCAGTGATCTCATTAGACTGAAGTACAGAATTTTTGTATGCGTCAGTCTCTTCAAAATTCCCATTTTCTTCGAAAGGAAGCTGAGTGATCCTGAAAATCAATTAATTTGTTTATCAAATAACTACATAGTGTCCGAAAAGTCCCCCACCAAAGAACAAATTTTTCCTGTTGAAATGTTGGCTAAGGTCCGGTGTAATGGACTCCATGCTCGACGACTTGAATCCCCTGGACTTTGCTTTCTGGTGATGTTAAGTCATGGGTCTACAGCGTGGGAACAAAATATATCCACCAAAGAATTGAATGAGTGTCACAGCATATCATTTGGCTTTGTGATTGATTTGTGTTTTAAAAAAACATGCGATTTTGCCTCCAGATACAGTATGTGTGGGGAGCATTATGAAGCACATATAGAACACATACTGTGATTAGTCCCATGGGTGCGCAACTTTTCAGATACTCTATATATGCACAATCCTAGCAACGAGATATGCAGCTCTTAATATGACTGTATAGTCTATTACATACAGCCCTCTGTAATATTCTCAAAGTACATCTCTTAGTAAACAGAATGCAGAATACAGCTTCTTAGTTAATTTTAATGTAATTATAGTACATTATGCAACGAGCCTATAATGGTAGTAATTAAGACGCGAGTATGTTTATGAAACGAGCGCTAGCGAGTTTCATAATTTTCATATGAGCGTCTTAATTACCATTATAGGCAAGTTTCATACGACTTTTTATGCTCCACCATAGTTCTAACTTGAAATTATTCATAAGTATTCATATTATTCTTATCTGACTGGGAGCGGAAGTGACTTTGTGCAATCTCGTAAATTGTGAGATGTGCGCAGATGCGAAAGTATTGATTTTTTCCGAGGAACAAATATCACTGACCTTGATATAATCTAGAGAGTAAAATGAACATTAATCTTGATATAACCTGGAAATTGATTTAGACATTGAAAAACGAGATGACAAATTGAATTTATTTGAATATTATTTACAATTAACGCTAATTATTATAGTAACAGAACATAACCTTCTGCGACAGTATTGGATTTCCAGCGTCCATGACATTTCGCTAGTTGTCTTTCGATTGCATATCCGAGAATAATCGATACTTGCGCTTTCATATTGCTTTCTGATTGGTGGAAAACCTGAACTTTAATGAATAGGTGTACTTTAATGAGGTCCATTAAGGGTTGCTATCAGGTGTATAATTACTACATTTCGGCATGGTCGAGCATAAAATAATTTGTACATTTTTCCAGCATTCCCTAACCATTTAACGAAAAAACAATCGTACTTGAATCTTCGAGGAACTAAATTATTAATAATAATAATAATAATAATAATAATAATAATAATAATAGTAATGATAATGATAATAATAATTAATATGTTTCATTTAAATTTAAACAAAAACTTAATAGAATTTAAATTCAAGTTCAGAATTTTTTATCGAAACTATATTTTGGATACCTTTGTAAATTGGATACACTTTGGTGGAACTAGCTTATTCACACAATTACAATAAATATTTCCAACCTTCTGATTGAGCTTCTGCCTCATTTGTACATCTAACACTAGGCAGTACATCTCACTTGATGTTATATGCCAGAGGAAGAACAACTGTTTGTATACATCTGAAGTCTCATTAGTGTAATATGGAACTAGTCGGCGATGTATGCAATGGACAGGGAAAGGAACTGGCCACCCTACCCCATTATCTCCTGGCCTAGTTGCCTCATAAGTGGTGCCATATGATATCACTTGTGAAGTTCAGACCTCTGTCTTCGGACAGTTGACTAAACAACATTCCACACATGGAGTTATATGCGTTATCGAAATTAAGATTGTATATAGTAAAATAAACTAATTCTCAGATGATTATTGTATTACCCTTAGATTATAACGTAATTTCTTAGCACCAAGAAGGAAATACCTTTAAGACAGTGCATCTGATTTTATCTCCTTAGTGTAAGTGACATTTTCACTGTAAACAGCTGTAGTACTGGCTTCCACCATGTGGACCCTAAGTCACAAAAGAATCTCTTTCAACAGGTCATTCATCGTTGCTATTATTGTTGTTACATTACAATAAAATAAAATATGTATCTTTATGTAACACGAAGTATTACACTACATCACTTAATGGCATGTATTCTCAATTCAATTTTCTAACAATACTGTGACTGAGGACTTAGAAAGCTGGAAAACACTCTGAAAACATTCTTTGCACTAGTCAGTCAAAGTAACTGAGTATGAACATAGGAAACAATTATATTTATAATAAACTAGAAAACATCCAATTCATTCAGACATGATCACCACAAAGGAAATTCTCGCCTGTACTTACTGCCAAACTGAGTAGCAAATATCACTCCCTTGTCAATGGCTCTTTGGCCCATTGTCAGGTTAGAGCCTCTCATTTTTGGGGTCTTGATGAATCCAACTGTCTTGTGTTACGTTACTGTTATCCAAGACCTTAATTTTACTACATACACATGGCATGAGACATGTAAGGGAATTCGTGAACAACTGTAAAAGTAGTGCCATTCAAGTAAGGGAATAAATACGGTATTTGTATTAACAATTTATCAATCTATCAGAGATATAGCCTAAAGGAAAAGGTAAACACATACCGGTAGTATAATTCCCTATTCTACTTTATGATTGGAGAGAAAGAGGAGATATAAACTCCCACACTCACCTGTCAATCACATCATCATCTCGTGTAAAAACAGGCATTGCCTCCTCCTTTACTTCATCCACGTTCCATGATTCTTCCTAGATAATAAATATAAGATTATCATAAAACACGTACTGGAGGATGTCACCCGAATAAGGGCGTATAGATCAAATGTAGTTCTGATATAAACTAATTTTAATGTTTGTCAGCTGTCAGATTCATCACAGTTGTGTCGAAAAAGTTTTTCTTCACTGTTAAATTATACATTTTGCTCTATACGCCCTTATTTGGGTGACGTACTTAATTATATGAGAACCGACTGAAAATGATCCATAACATGAGATAAATGACCTCAAATATTATAAAATATGTGACGTACTTTACCTAAACGCAAAGCTAACTATTTTCAATAAACGAAAATATTTAGTTGAAAAAAAAATATGGAGGAGAATAACTTAAGTGAATGTATACCTCTCTTTTTTATGAGAGAAGTTGTAATTTATAGTAATCTTGTGAAGAACGTAATCACTATTACATCAAATTCCAGGGTGGTGGGGGGGTCGTGTAAAAAGCTAAGGGGCTCGCGAGAGGATTTACAAAATAGAACAAAAATGTCATATTAACATACACTTACTGTTTGTTCAGAAACATACACAACATTCAAAATAATAAAAAAAGTTTCTGTCGTTATACAGTAAAGTAAAAAATAATTTTATTATTGCGACAACTGTACCTCTTTTTCAGAAAGTAGCTCTCAAATCTGGTCCCTGTATTAGATATACACAGTATGAGATCACTTTCAAGTTAAATTAGATTTGTCATCTTTGTTTTGATGACAATCATAGACGAAAAGCCTATTCTGCATAAATATGAGGTTGCAAATGTTATAAAAATAATTGACAGCTTCTTTTGCAAGCTCGAGGTATTCATGCATTCTTTGTATTCACAACTGGCCTAAACTCTGCGAAAAAGCCTAGTTTCAACATTCCATCAGTATGTACAGTAGTGGCAAAAAAAACCGGACCGACCCTTGTAGCTGATTTCAGAGCTTTGTTCACTCCAGAGCACTATAAACTGGTAACTAAACCTTTCGTGGTTCCAATCCTGCCTGGGAAGGAAACTTTTTTTGTTCCTTATTCAAATTTATTCCCAATACTTTTCGATTGCAGCAATATTTTACTACTTAATTAACTTATTATTCCCAGAATATGAATTTTACCAGCAATCGAAAAGTATTGGGAATAAATTTGAGTAAGGAACAAAAAAAGGTTTCCTTCCCAGGCAGGATTCGAACCACGAAAGTCTTAGTTACCAGGCTATCGTGCTCAGGAGTGAACAAGGCTCTGAAATTAGCTACAAGGGTCGATCCGGTTTTTTTTGCCACTACTGTACGTACATATTTAAATTAATTTTTCCTTTTCCTTTCTAAGAGTTCTTTAATGCAGTGGAATGTATCACATTCCTTTTTGTCAGTGATGTAGATCAGAAATCAAGTTTCTTTACAAGTCCTTTGATTTTATCCCAGGCTGTTATTATGTTAACATCTTGGCCTTGCAAACTACTATTCAAAGTGTTTAAATGTTCGAATATATCAGCAAAGTAGGCTACTAGAAATGACTGTCATGTCATATTTCACAGTCATTGTTGCACTGTATTTTTCTGTTTTGGTCGTTCTTTCTACTAATATTGAGTAAAATTCTCGTGTGGAAGGCACATTCTGCAGTGGAAATAATTTAAATCAGTGGTTTCCAAACTTTTTTGAAGACACGACCCACATTTGGAAGAGATTTTTACTTGGGACCCCCACTACTGTACTGGCATTTAACTCAATTCAAAGACTACAAATCCCAGTAAAATCGAACACAACGATCATTTTATTCAAAACCAGTGGATTTCACGTAAAGAACGACCAAAATAAAAGTAAATGATGCTGCAGTGACACGAAATATTATATAAGCATCATTTCTAGTACTTAAAACTATTACCGCCAGGCGGCGTTGCAGTGATAGTTCAATAAAAATTGAAAATGAAAAACATTCATGGATTTGATGTTGTTTATATAAAGAGTCAAATAACACGTCTAATGTTATTTGTTATTCCATAACAGGTTTCATGTAGGAATATGTCTCATTTTTAAATGTTAGAGAAAAATGAAACTGAAATCATAAAATAAACGAACAAACTGTATGAATGAGGTCATGTACAACAAAAAATGCCTAGTTCATCAAATTCTTTTTATTCATTCAGTTCTATAATATTGTTCTAATTTTGTATTTTTTAAATTTAAAGGAATAGAAGGTAATAATGTAAATGCTATTTTCTTTTTAAAAAACACCACGAAATCGAATTTCGACTTTATTCTTTTATTATTTTAGGGTACAGGGGCGTCAAATAACAAATGTGACATGTGAAGGGTAGTGCAGTCTCAAAAAGTTTGGAAATCCCTGATCTAAGCTATCACAAGTACTTCATATTTTAAAATATAAAAAAGTGTTTATTATCAACTGGTATTAAGTTCACTGATCAACTAAAAGAAATTCAGTTTTCCTAATATCAATGTAAAGAAGACATATGAACTCCTAAAAGTACAGAAGTTTCACATCTGACTTTGCGTTGAAATCTCTTTTTCCACGTCATCATAATATAGCCTAAGATGATAATTACATAAAACTGAAAAGAAGGTTCACGTGAATCTCTCTGTGTATATGTATAGAGAGAAGAGTGACAGAGAGAAAGAAAGAAGAGAGGGTGAAATGAATGGAAGAGAGGGTTAGAGCACAGTCTACTATATACAGTCGCGAATCTTGAGGTGTTTTTTTGCAAATCTCGTGATAAAGCGCTCCAAGCGGTTAGCAACTAGAAACAATAGACTGTCCATGGTCAACTTTGGACTGTGTCGTATTTCTGTCGAGTGCTAGCTCGTTGCGTATTTCACATTGATGCTTGTGAAATGTTCGTTATTGGTTATAATGAAAATGTTAATGGCTAAAATATAATAATTGGAATAATAATAATATGGGACAAGGAGGAGACGTTTGTAGTGCTATAAATTGTAGCAACAGTAAGAGAAAGAGGCCAGAGTTATCCTTTTTCCGATTTCCGAAAGATTCAGAAAGGTTCCTGGGTTTCCACAAGAATGCTGTGCAGAAACAAAACTGTTAATTTGAAGTTCTTTGTGACTGTTAGAATACATTATATCCTTAAATTTCACAATGAAATGTTTCAGTCTAACCGAAAGGACATTAGATACCGGTTAAAGTTCTGTCACTTAGGCTGCTAAATTTCCAGAGAAATAAAGGTTAGGTCTACTTTTTTTTTCAGAGGATATATTTTTAATTGTAGCTATTAATTTTGTTATTATTTTTATGTGTTATTTTACTAAAGACGTAGAAAAATTAAGCTTGTTTTAATGAAATTTATTGATCACGTTTTATTTTCAATTCTGGTGGGATTATTATTGCTTAGGCCTACTTTTTTCTTCAAAGGATATGTTTTTAAATATAGCTGTTAATTTTGTTGTTATTTTTATTTGTTGCTTTACTAGAGACGTAGAAAAATTCTGTTACAATAAAATTTATTGATCACGTTTTATTTCCAATTCTGGTGTGATTATTATTGCTTAACCTCATCCCACTTTAACTACGTAAGCATACACTAAAAGTACCGGTACACGTAAGTTACTCCATTAATTCATATTTCCATTATTATTGTTGTAAAGAGAAATGCAAATTAATATTTATTGGTTTCATAGTTAATTATCGCTATCGCTATAATCTTGAATGAGTGAAGCTATTATAATACATTTCAGTTCGTTTTGCACAAACAAAAATTATATCAACTTATTTCTTGCAGGTATCTTCGAGTTTATGGTGGAATTTAATATGCATTCATTAAAATAATAAATTATCTTTATGCATTTAATATTTCAATAATGGAAGGAAGGTGGTAATTTTTTCCAAAAGAACACGACAACGAAAGTGTGACATATTTTGTCGGCTGCTAGGAGAGAGATCTGCGATGATGAGGCGATAGTAGCGATCCTAGTGGTGGGCAACTACCCATGTTTGCATTTTTACTACATATTGAGCTTCGCGACTGTATATAGTAGACTATGGTTAGAGAGAGAGAGAGAGAGAGAGAGAGAGAGAGAGAGAGAGAGACGTAAGGCATTACAAGTCTGAAGAAAATATTACGGACGTTTTCTGTAAAACATTTCACATTCATAATTATTTTTTGTTCTAGTGTCTTCACTGGATCGTCTAACCTACATACTCGTATAGTCCTACTGCATTAAATCTATAACTTAGGAAAGAACTACAAGAATTTCCTCAATAATAGACATTACAAATTATTAATGAATTCCTTACGTAATCTGGATTCATATTAAATTCAAGAGCAAGGCAATGAAAGTCACGCCAAATTCAACACAGCTCACCTTAATTTCAATCTTCAACAGTGAAACTGGCATGGTATCATTTTCTTCATACCGGTATCTTGTATCAGAGCACAGTTCTGAAGGTTCCAATTTGATCTCGTTCACATTGACTTCCATAAAATTTCCTAGCTGTGCACCAAATAGTAAACAAGCATGAGTTTCATAATGGAAATGCATTCTCCTTTCGTTATGGAAATACGGACTAGTAAAATATGCACTCAATTACCGAAGAAAGAGGTTTATTCTCTTCTCCATTTCTGTCCTCATTCTGTGTGGCTAGTGGGTCGAGATCAGGTTCTGTTTTAATCACATCCATAACAACTGAAAAGGAAATGAAAATATACTTATCCGCAAAATTACAACCTATGTTACAACACAAGTAACATCATTACTTAGACTGACGGACATCTCCTCTGTAGTACATAAAAAAATAATTAATCAAAAGCTCAGAATATTGGATTTTCTCCATTTGTTTTCTAATATAACAGTAAACATCTGTAATGTTATTAATACATTTGATAGCTTTACAATTCATTATCTGCTGCAAGTTCATACTTGAATCTTCTTCTACGCACAGAACACATTTTTATTATGTATAAATTCCAATTATTCTGAAGAGATGCTCTGTCACACAGTCATGTCGAGTTACCAGTCTGAAAATAGACACTTGGAGGTTTAGGAACCAATTTTTTTATTATTATTATTATTTTTTAATTTCGTAGGCCTACCAAAATTTATTTTCCATAACTTTCTTATTATTAGTTAATATTATCCTTTTATAATTATTCCTATATTAAAAATCTTGCTGTTTGTTGTTGTTTAGTCAATTGTCTGAAGGTAGGTTGAAACCTCACATGGATGAAGGGAATTCATAGATTATTTAGTATTTATTTATTTAACGTGGTAGAGATAAGGCTATTAGGCCTTCTCTTCTCCTCTACCAAGGGATTACAACTACAATATTAAGAATATATTACAATTAATATTAAATTTACATTTACAATTACAATAAAAATCAGGTACTAAAAGACCTGATTAATAAAGGCTAGACAATTTATTGTGGAAGTTAACAACAAATAAATAATTTTTTTACTCAAGCACAAATTAAACGTAGGTCAGAATAAATATTATAGGGATGAAACTACTGGATTGTGAGAGAGAGGGACATGGAAGGAAGTTGCTGGGCAGACAGGCAAGAGAAGAACACAAATAAATAATTTGTGATCATAAGTTCTGAAACAAAAAAACATGTAAATATTCGTTTAGTGGGTAAGGTAATATTCTACAAGAAATTACACATTTTAAATATACGTACGATAGTTCGCAATGTTTTTAGAGTAAAATAAAAATACATGCAGTCGGAGATAATAGTTCTCCTTTTAAGAAGAGCAGAAGAGCCTAGTAATCCCAGAAACAAAAAAAAAAAAAAAAAACAAAAAAAAATGGCCTGACTCTTGAAACTCCTTACAGAGCATGATTCACATCACGACGATTTAATGCCAGATTTCAACCCAGTATTAACTGAATAGAATTACAGGGAGATATTTCACAACTAATGCAAAAAGCACGAAATTAATCTGAAAATAAGATCAAATTAATACACAAGGGTGATTATTGAACAAACACGATACATACAACTCTGATTATGACAATTCATCGCAACCATTCTAATAGCTCTGTGCTAAGTAGAGCTAGCTCTCAGAATACAATACTGTTGATGAAAGAGTTTTTTAATTAATTATGCAGGTTAATTTGGTTAACCATCATTCTATTTTACTGCACAATTTGTATAATTATATTCATCTGCTATTAAGACTAGATCAATTTTCATTGCATCTTTTCAAATTCCTTTCCAGTAGGTCATCAATCTTACCAGCTCCTCTTGACAGGCCACATCGCAGTCAGTTCTGACCTCACAACCTGTGACAATGCGCTGTGGAGAATCATCAAGAGCATTGTTGCACAGGAACGCTATAACACCATTGATGAATTATTTAAGGATGCCGTGCCACGCACTTTCCAACAGATTACACTAGCAATCCTGAGACGAATGTCACACAGAACCTGGCAATGCATTATTTTGTGTGAGGAGAATAATGAGAAACATAGTGACTCTGTGGACACTTAGGACACATTGTTGTGTAAAGTGGATGTATGTCTGCATTATGACCGGAATTACATAAATAGTGCGTATATTTGAGGTATTTATAGGGGGTAACTGGACTTTGTGCCCACCCTGTAGAATGCACACTATTTCAAGTCCTTATGAGGAAGGAATTTTCTCATCAAATTTCGGCGAATGTTTGGGACTAATGTTCATTCAAAATCGTGATGAATTTGAGGAGCTACATTAGATAGCAAATCTGGTTTTAAAAGCCAGCTATAACAGTTAGAGGAAGGAGGCACATCGTACTGACCACGTAATATCTCCGTTCTGGTTGGATAATTGTTCACCTCTGGTAAGCTATGTGGACACGAAGACAGCAGCCAGCTGGTAGGCTTAATCCTTCATGATCTACTGATTTGGCAGTTACTAAAATTAAGAGTTAGTTTTGAATGTAAAATGAAATAGTTTTTATTGTATCATTCTACTATTCTTATTAATTATTACTGTATTCTCGATTTGAGGGATCTATAAGTTTATAATAAAATTACATAAAAATTGATAGAAGTCAGATGTATTGTTCTTGCAAAAATCCGTCACTCTGTTATGATTACTGTAACTAGAAAAGTGTCGACAGGACGTCTGGCAAAGAACATTGTTCCTCCATCCTTTTGTAGGAAGGGGAGGTCCAAAGATTTGTACTGCAGCCTTAAGTGGGCTTATTGTGCTTAACTGCTCCTATTGTTGGAATTGTTTGAAGTCAGAACAACCATGTTCTTGTAGATAACGTGATTCAGTTGTGTAGAGTCATCTGACGATTCAGTTTGCACGTGGTTACGTTTCTGGTGAAGTCCCACTAGACCCCTCCACCCTCTTTCCGAAAGCAAATTATACAACACGCTGTTGCCATCTGCAGTCACAATACTCACACCAGTCACACCGGCTAATGTTATTGTAATGATGATGTTGAATAATGAAATGTAGAGTGGCGGTGGAATGATAGAGGAAAACAGGAGAACCCCAAGATAAAAAATACCTTGGCTTTGTCCACAACAAATACGACTCCGTCATCAACGGGATTCGAACCTGAGTCTGTAGTTACCCCAGTGTCATTACTTGTTGGCATGTAAAAATAACTTATCACAAATATTAGTTACCAATAACTTAAAATAATTATATCCACCGCAGACATTCACACATCAACGAAACGAACATCAGAATCAACACCCCTCACACAGAAGGGGCTAGCCCCTCTTGCTCAAAGTCATTTGTTGATTTTGTCAGAAATACAATACAAATGGAGTAAAAGTTAATTAACACTTAATTCGACACAGTATTAAGACAAAATAATTAAAATTCGTTTTTTTTTTTACTCTGATTGGCTTCTTGTGTCCTTAGCAGTAGAAAAAGGCACCAAAACATTCCTTACGCCCCTGGTGATAGAAAAGAAAAACATTTATTTGATGTTCAACTGTTGTCAGAAGGAACGCTTGACAGGTGTAACGAATGTAAAATGTCGTCTCATGTATTCAAACATATTTATTTAGTGAATTATGACGGGACACTTTTGAGTGGGACAGCACATTAATTTGTTGTGTGCCCAAGATAAGAATTTTTGGGGCCGAGGGGAAGAAAGGGAAGCTGTAAAGTGAAGTTTCTCCTCATTATGATTTATGACAATAATTACAGTATACAATCGAATTTCATCGGAAATCTTTCACTATGGTAAGTCTTTAAAACATGTATGTAAGACTGTAATGCTACTTTGAATTTTTTAATTTTACCGGTAAAGGAAAAATGATTTTAAAAACGTCATTCATCACACGTCTAACAAACTTCTATCCCAAGAAATTCGATGTCGTTACAAAAAAATAAAAGTTCTAATAATACAATATTAGCAACGCAATTGGTATACTATTAGTTATTGTCAAAATATTTAGGGAATTAAATAAACAGAACAAATTGTAATACCTTTCATATCCATACTTCTCACTATAGGCCCATATATAGAAAGAAAATTACATATTATCTATTCCATTTCTGCAATGATCCTATTGCAGTGAGCTGCAGAGCATCAAATTTTAGTAGAGAACAGAGTTAACATCCACAAGGGAAATAACAAACATCATAAAATACACAGTGAATGTGTCCCTGAATTACTGTATTTGTAGTTTTTTATTTGGATTTCACTATGGAATTTTATTCTTTAGGTATAACTTCATAGGCAACTCCAAATATCTTCACAGCAGCGTCAGCATCAGTTACAAGGTAAGGCACAGTTTAGGTAAAGATATTATTTTTAGACGCCAGGTGCTTGGGGGCATGGAGGTAAAGCCATGCTTCCATGACCTCGGAATTGAATGAAATGGTATGATCGGCACCATGTTCCGACCACCTTTTATTCACGAAAAATACTTGGAACTCAATTTTGTATGGGGCTGGGTAAACCTCAGTTCACTTTTGGAAGTTTTACAGAATTTTTTTTTATATAGAAGTACTCTTCCCGTCAATAGTTTTAAACTAGTCAGATTAGCAGGCCAATAACATTTAGGCCTAGAAGTTGCTTGTGTCCTTTCTCCTACTACCTTCAACCCCGAAATGTCATTAGTCTGCTAATCTGACCGGTTAAAAACTCTTCACGAGACGATACCTTCTCTATAAAAAAAACATACTATAACGAGAAAAATTTCGTCACCACCCGAGATCGAACCCGGGACCATCCAGTCTGCAGACAGTTGCTCTGTCAACTGAGCTACCTTGGTTGGTGTAGGGTACTTGGATCAACCTATGAAGGAGTGCTCCAGGACATGTCAAAATTTATACCCATAATGGCCTTTGTCCATAGGCCTATAACCTAGTAACAGACCATAGTTAGAACCCAGTGAGGGCAATATTTTCTGAGTTCGAGTCTTTTAAAGTTGTAACTTAAGCGCCAATAATTAGTATGAGTATGAAGGAGTTGTTCAAAATATGGAACATTTATAGCATATACCTATATAATGAGTGATCCTTGCCCATATAGCATAAATGGGTATAGGTATGAAGGAATTACTTAAAAAATGTCAAAATTTTTTATATATTCACCTTTGCCCATATAATGAGCAATATAAAAAGCAATATTGACTCTTTCAGGATAGAGCCATACTCTTGAGAGAAATAAATACTGGTAGCATTCAAAACACTCCATAAGTATTTTGCTAATAAATAAGTCTTAACTGGTTTGCATATTGTATTTTTGGTCTTCTTCCTTAAATTATTTCATATCAATTATCATTACTAACTCACTCCTAATTCTGTTAACATTGCTGACTTAACGTAGGTCTAGTCCCTCATCAGTTATTGTATTATTGTTATTAATCTGTGACTAGTTATTTGCATTTCATCACTTGCTCTATTACTTTAATATAGGCCTAATCTAAGTTTTCTTTATACTGTAAATACTTTTGTTTTTGTTTACCGAGATTTACCTGTAATATTTGCTTGATATCTTTTGTTGAGTAGTATTGGATTATAACTGTTTAAATTTAAGTTTAAATTACCATTATTATATGTATTACTACTGTTATTTTCGCTTTTCTATACTCTGTAATTACATTGTTGAGTGAATTAAATAAATAAATAAATAATAATAGGCATAGTTAGAACCTAGAGGAGTAGAATTCTACTCCTCTTGGTTAGAACCCAGTGAGAACATTATTTCTTGAATTCGAGCCATGAAAAGTTTTAAGTACCTAAGTTAGTATGGCTTTGAAGAAGTTGTTCAAACAATTTCAAAATTTATATACATAATGACCGCTAGCCATATAATAATAAGCCATAGTTAGAACCCTATGATAACGTTATTTTCTGAGTTAGAGTCTTGCAAAGTTATAAGTACGGTACTGATAATTAAGTTGATATTGGTTTTTCAGTTTCACTGCATATAAAAACATAAAAGAAGACAAATTGAAAATGCCTTTGACAGTTGACTGCTAAAAGCACATCCTTTAAAATGTCTGGAGCATTATTTTGATATTTATTCATTCATAGTTTCCTACCTATGGGCAGGTCTTCAATGCAAACCAGTATTCTCCAATCTTTCCTATTTTCCGCCTTTCTCATCTCTTCATGCGATCCAGGTATCTTTTTTTATTTTTTATTTTAGTAGGTTATTTTACGACGCTTTTTCATCATCTTAGGTTATTTAGAGTCTGAATGAGATGGTGATAATGCCGGTGATATGAGTGTGGGTTCCAGCACCGATAGTTACCCAGCATTTCCTCGTAATGGGTTGAGGAAAAACCCCGGAAAAAACCTCAACCAGATAACTTGCCCTGACCGGGAATCGAACCTGGGCTGCCTGGTTTCGCGGCCAGACGCGCTAACCGTTACTCCACAAGTGTGGACCCCCAGGTATCTTAATGTTGTCTATCATGTGATATCTTCTTCTACCCCAAACTTTTCATTCCTTCCAGTAGGCAGTTTCTTCTTAGCCATTGACCCAGCTAGTTTCTTTTTCTCTTTATGATCAGTTTGAGTATTATTCTTTCTTCATTCACCCTTTTAACCACCGGCTTGGCTCAGTCTGTTATGGCACTTGCCTGCCAGTCTGAAGTTGCACTCGGGCGTGGGTTCGATCCCCGCTTGGGCTGATTACCTGGTTGGGTTTCTTCCGAGGTTTTCCTCAACCATAAGGTGAATGCCAGGTAATCTATGGCGAATCCTCGGCCTCATCTCGCTATCACTAACCTCATCGACACTAAATAACCTCGTAGTTGATACAGCGTCGTTAAATAACCAACTAAAATTAAAAAAAAAATTTCACCCTTTTAGCTCAGTTTTGTTCCTTATTCTGTCTGTCCATTTTACACCCTCCATTCTTCTCTATATCCACATTTCAAATGATTCAAATCGTTTCTTTTCACTTTCTTCTAATGTCCATGTTTCTGCCCCCATACATTGCCACACTCCACACAAAGCACTTCACTTCACTTCTTAAGTTAGTTCTTTTTCCAGAGGTCAGCAGAATAGGCTATCCTTCTTTTTTTTTTGTTAAATGCTTCCTTTGCCATTACTATCCTTATTTTAACTTCCTAACAACAGCTCATGTTACTGCTTATAGCAAACCCCAAGTATTTGAAGCTGTTCACTTGTTCAACTGCCTCATTTCGAATTCGCACGCTTGCCTTCTTTAGTTTTCTTCTGATAACCATAATTTTCGTCTTAATTTCATTTGTCTTCATTTCATATTGCTCACAGCTGTCATTTAGCTCCAGTAGCATGTTCCTTAGTATTGTCTCCTCTTCTGCTAATAACACCATATCATCAGCAAATCTTATGCATTTTATTCATCTCTGTTCTACTATCACCCTTCCCATATTCTGAAAATAGTTCGTGACTAAATCCTCCAAGTAAATGTTGAACAGGGTAGGTGATGAAAGGCATCCTTGTTGTACTCCTGTGCCTATTCCACTTTCCTTTGACATTTCTTCTCGTATCCTGACTTTGACTCGTTGTTTCATATAAAGGGTACAGAATAGTCTTCTCTCTTTCCAATCCACACCTATTTGCTTCACCATAAGTTTATTCCAATCCAGTCTGTCAAATGCCTTTTCTAGGTCCACAAAAACTACATATACTTCTTTATTTTTTTCTAGATACTGGTACCTTTCGCCGGTTGTTTTCAGCAGTGCAGTTGCAGCTCTCATATCTTTTTCTTCAGTTATGGATGTGATTAAAACTGAATCCGATTTTGACCCATTGGCTACCAGTTTACATAGTGTCAAAAATGAAGATGAGGAAAAACCACTGTTTTCCGTAAGTCACTAGGGTATAATGATGTAATTTATTTATAAATTATAATTTATTGAATAAAACGTTACCTAATCATCAAACACATGTCAATTTAATAGATATTATGTATTTCACAATTGCCTATCATGAAGTGTTAAAAATGTTTATTGATTAGTGATCACATTGATAAAAGAAAAAAAAAAACTCTTTTTATTTACCAGTCTGTGAAATGAGACATCACATTCAAAGCAATGTTGTTGGGGTGTCAATTGTGATAACAGTAACCAAATTCATGCATGTGTACATTACACATTTTTAGAACGTGTTTTTAATAAGTATAGTACCTAATATATCATCAATATTTTGTTAGTAAATTACAGTTTACAAATGTGAGTTAATTTGGGTACAATTCTAGGTTAATTGGTAACTAACCCAGTTTTCGTTCCAGATCATGCCATATATACACAAATTATGGACTGGAAAGACAGATAAATATCCGAAGTGTATTTTCTGTCCCTGATTTTATTGGGAGATATTTTAAATATACAAAATAAGCATTATCAAGAACTTAAGTATTCGCTGAATTTTTTTTATCTTGTTAAGCCTGATTAAAATGTTGAAATACCTATCTAACCTCCATATTCTGTACTAGAATATATACACAAAGCTATGGTGAAATAATTTCATTTCATAAGGACTTCATACCATGCTTTCATTCAGTAATACACATAATATTCAAATTTCCCCATCCATGTGGTAAATTGAGTATAGTTAGACTTAGAGTTATTATTGTAAGAAGAGACCAACATACTGTACTTGAAAATGCAATAGTATCATTCTACTGTAGAAGATCACAGTGCTAACATATAAAAACTGACTGGAAAATTTTACAGTAGTAACAGATTATGGGTCTTTAATTACTTACTTACTGGCTTTTAAGGAACCCGGATGTTCATTGCCGCCCTCACATAAGCCCGCCATCTGTCCCTATCCTGAGCAAGATTAATCCATTCTCTATCATCATATCCCACCTCCCTCAAATCCATTTTAATATTATCTTCCCACCTACGTCCCGGTCTCTCTAAAGGTATTTTTCCCTCCAGCCTCCCAACTAACACTCTATATGCATTTCTGGATTCGCCCATACATGCTACATGCCCTGCCCATCTCATGGATTTAATGTTCATAATTATGTCAGGTGAAGAATACAATGTGTGCAGTTCTGTGTTGTGTAACTTTCTCCATTCTCCTGTAACTTCATCCCTCTTAGCCCCAAATATTTTCCTAAGCATCTTATTCTCAAACACCCTTAACCTACGTATGTTCCTCAAAGTGAGAGTCCAAGTTTCACAACCATAAAGAACAACCGGTAATATAACTGTTTTGTAAATCTTAACTTTCAGAATTTTTGACAGCAGACTGGATGATAAAAGCTTCTGAACCGAATAATAACAGGCATTTCCCATATTTATTCCATGTTTAATTTCCTCCCGAGTAACATTTATATTTGTTACTCTTGCTCCAAGATATTTGAACTTCTCCACCTCTTCGAAAAATAAATTTGCAATTTTTATATTTCCATTTCGTACAATATTCTCGTCACGAGGCATAATCATATACTTTGTCTCTTCTGGATTTACTTCCAAACCTATCTCTTTACTTGCTTCAAGTAAAATTCCCGTATTTTCCCTAATCGTTTGTGGGTCTTTAAACTCAAAAAAGGCTGTATTTTATACCGAAATTACCCCAACCCACCCTATAATTTTTGTGATTCCATATTGGATAAAAAATGTTATGTTATGTATGTAATACTCTTGATTTAACAATGAAATAATTCTTCTTCGTGCTTCCCAATATTTTGACGTGATGTCTTGAGCTATTTGAAGGGCTGTGCAGCTTGCCAGATGATCCATATCCATTTCCTGCTCCTGACAGCGTAATAGACAATTTGGTGAAGTCAATATACCGATTCTGTGGAGATGTTTACTTAAACAATCATGGCCAGTGAGTAGCCTGAACATGGCAACAGAAAATTTACGAGATGAGTGTTTTGCAACAGATTTTTCCATTTAGTATTTTAACTTTGTGCTAATATTTTAATACTGTAATTGTGGTTGATCTTGCTTTTGATGATTCATTTGACAGATTCATAGGACAGGTTTACACTTGTATTCTGTTCAATTTTAGAGACTTTTTTCCCCAATATATCAGCCCTATTATTTCCATTTATGTCACAATGTGCAGGTATCCACTGAAGAATTGTGCGTTTATTTAGATTTTGAATTTATTTAATCATAGAATGTATATCTTTAAAATGTTCGCATCAGGAAACCTATGGATCAAGTATAATTCACTGGTTTATTATATTCTGTTTATAGCAAGGAGGTTTCTTGGAAGTGAATGTGAACGATATCAAGGTTGAACCACCCGATTTGAGTTATGATGGCTTATCAGATGTGAAATGTGAAAAAAATGAAGATTCCACTTCATGCCCAGGGTTAAAATTTGAAGCTGAGGTAAGATGTGTTTATTTTAACGAATCATTCATTATTCTCGTTTCTTGTGCTTCCACAGCAGAAAGCAACAATACCTACTTTAGGTACTACTGAATAGTTATTTACAATTTCTGGTAATGAAAAATGTCTTGAGATTCTTTTTCAGTTAGTAGCCACCTTAAAGGGATGATATTGTGTGAAGCTTGCAATGTGGATATATTCAAGATTCCAGGAACAGAATAAATGGGGAATATTAAATTTTAAGAGAAAAATTCCGCATTCTTTGTTCATTCTCTCTCCCCCACCCTCCCCCTCTTCTCCGGCTCCCTTCCCCCTCCCTCTCACCCCTCTGTCCCTCCTCCTATTCCTGTCTCTCCTCCCTCCCCCTCACCCTCTTCTTCCCCCCCTCCCTCCCTCCCTCTCTCTCTCTCTCTCTCTGATGAAACCCTAAACTTTTTTATTTTGTTTAATGGAGGGTAATTTATTTTAATGTCATGTGACATCAGGTATTTAGTATACTATTTAGTTCATACAGAACAATGTGGAAATATCAAATTCAGATTATGTGTTTGCACAAATCTCCTTCAGAAACATTAAGAATGCTTATGGTGATGCAGCAATGAAAATGTTTTTTCTGAAGGTTGATCAGAGTACTGGTCACCTTTGATATTCATACAGCCTTCATTCTGAAATGCGACAAATGAATATCACACAAACAGCAGCAGCCAGGCAACTACAACAACAACAACGGCTGTGATCATGAACATTCTCCTGAAGTGACGTCACAAAGGATGCCAACATCAGAAACAGAAATATACTACATACCATTATTCATTTCGGCGAAAAAAATATATTCTGGAAACTTTTTGAACCGAGTATGTATTATTATACTGTTATCTTTAAAATGAATAATTTGTCGAACACGAAGACTAGAGTTGATAATAGAAATATTATTGTCCCGTTGCTCTAATTTCCGGTAGCCAATCATGTTGCAGGTTGGCTACATTTAAACTTGTGCGTCTTGTGATTCGCTGAGGAAGATGTTATTCATTTCTTAAGGCTCGATACTTTATATAATTGCCTGCCATTTTGGCTCTTTCGTTGGCGTTTGCAGAAAGCACACGAAGACGTTATTTGCCGCTCAATTATTTGCTGAATTACAGTGCGTTTGATTTATTATCATAGGAGCTACGACATGATAATGTTTAACGGTGTGGCAAATAGATTCCTCGTATGGTAGCTCGACAACGAAAGAACAAAAATGGCGAACGATACTACCTAACTAGACTTTATAGAGCCTTCATTTCCTAAGACGTAAGAAAAGAGGAGGAGTCACACCAGGAATAACAGCGTCGCAACTATAGGTAGGTATTTAATGTCAAATAGAAAGTGAACCCTGAAGTAGAAATTATAGAAATTATGCAACTTCTTTCGCTGTCACTTACTTCACTCTTTAATTTTGCAGTTTTCATCTAAGCCACACAGTAAAAAATTCACGTCATTGTGATAGTTATTTAGTTTTGGAGTTAATTCCGAAAATGTCACATAAGACTAGGAGTCACTTTCTATCAAGTTCATCGTCTTTCATATCTTGCTAACGATATGTATGTTGATGGTTTGGAGAATAGAATTTACAGTTCTTTTGTCAGTAATGGAACAACTATGTATCACCTGTTCCTCTTATATTTACAGTACTTGTATTTAGACCTGATACTGGTGAGAAGAGGACGAGTTAGTGGAAGGGAGAGTAGCATATGATTGTTTCTCTTACACGAGTGGTATGTCCTACACCATACCCCACTGAATACCGTTCCACAACTACCTAATTATTCCTCAAAAAAAGTAAACATATTCTGACAATGGACTCGTGGAGACTATTGTACATGAAGCTGAGCAGGATCAGGTCTAAATACAAGCACTGTACCAAATGCTGATGGGAATTTTCTTCTTCAGGACCAGCTGTGGGATGTTGATGCAGTAAAGGAGGAGTCAACGTCAGAAGCGACAGAGGAGGATGATAATGTAACTGACACTGACAGGTGATTATGCTATTGTGTGACTTTCCTTGTTACTCTTCTTAATACTGATATACTATGCAAACTATTGTAGTGCTCATTTTTCTTTGTAGTTGCATCAGTTGAACAGACTGATTTTAATTATTTTTCGAGTATTGCTGAAAAGCGACGAGACAATTGAGGAACTGGGTGCGATAACACCATTAATACAAAAAATCGCCGTAAAAAATTAGGTAGAAAATTCTAAAATTGTTAAGAACAAAATCTTTACATTTGGAAATAATTTTCTATTAAAGGGTTAATTATATATTAATAAAAAAGCTATTCAAAGATATTCAAACCAACCTTAGTACTTAAACACACGCGCACCAGAATTTATAAAACATTGGCCAGACCTATACTCTGTTTTGGTAGTGAAGCTTGGACGATTCGTAATATTGATTCGCAAAGATTAACGGTGGCAGAAATGAGTATTATACGTCGTACAGTGGAATACACGAGAATGGATCACATTAAAAATTTTGACATTATGAAAGAACTGCAGATTGAACAGATTATGGAGTACCTACAGGAATACAGACAAAACTGGAGATCACATGTCATCGGAATGCCTCGTTCTAGAATTCCATGCCAAATTTTAAATTACCATCCTGTGGGCAAGAGATCCTTGGGCAGACCGTTCAAGCGTTGGCAAGAGACCGTAATGGGCCACTAGGCCCAATACATGCAAGGATGATGATGATGATGATGATGAAAAAAAGCCACTGGCGTAGCTTCAGTGGTAGTGCGTTTGCCTGCTGATCCAGAGTTATGCTCGGGCATGGGTTCAATTCCTGCTTGGGCTCATTACTTGGTTGGGTTTTACCGAGTTTTTCTCAACCATAAGACGAATGTCAGGTAATCTATAGCGAATCCTCATCTTACTATCACCAATTCTATCGACGTTAAATAACCCAGTGGTTAAATAAGCAAGTAAAATATTATATATAATATATTAATAAAGTCATTAATAGAGAGGATAAGGAGGCCTGATGGGCTTATCTCTACCAGGTTAAATACATAAATACTATAAATACTAAAATTAGAGATTTTATGTATGTGTATGTTTGTATTTATTCACACTGCAAATAGGTATGTACCCGGTGGCAGTGGTAACTAATTACACTCAATAATGACAATTAATAATAATACAATAATAATAATAATAATAGTAGGGAGCAACCTAAATTCAATGAAGCACGATCACTTAAAATAACATTTAAAATATATCTAATTTGTATCTTAACCCTAAGTTCGAACTAAAACCCGCGAGTATGATATGTTCATACCTGCAGAAGTACCTTTCAGCACTACACTCATTTCGCTGACAACTCACTCACTGCACTGGAACTACGACACATTTCACTGATTCTATCCTGCTTTCACTAACACTTCAAAAACATTTCACTGTTCAAATACTTTGCACTGCCACTATAAACTAATAATGTATGCAATAACAGTTCATCCGGGTAATGCTCTTATTGAACTCTGCTCCTCAGTTTCACTTTTCTTGAATTGAATATAAAGTAGGGCTATCCATATTGTCGAACTTCCTAACGCGTAGATTATGATTTAAGATTTGGTTTCATTACTCTCACAAAAAATTATATTGTGGAAATTTGAAGGAATTATTATGACAAAGTTAATTTGACCTTTTAAGTAGCAGTAGCTATAATTGGGAATCAGGAATATACAGAATCCGCGGAAAGTACAGACTCGTTGTCTTCCAGAGTGCACCTGTTGCATGTGGCAGAGGCATGACATGTCTGTTTTACTTTTTTTAACGGAGAAGGTGCTAGAAGGCTTGCACTGCAGCCTGATACGTATTGTGCTCAGCACTCCTTTCCTGTGAATGATAGCCTATTTGTCGCCAAAGAGCCACGCTCTTGTATGAACTATAGCACACTGCACAATGAACTCTAACTCGGACTATGGTAATGATGATAATAATATGTGAATAAATGATGTCGAAATGACGTGCTAACCATTACTCCACAGCAGTGGACTCTATTCTGAGTTACTGAAGAGACTGTTCGTTAGTAGTGCAAGCAGTTTATGTTTTTTCTAATTGTTTGTGAATGAGGTATAGCATATTGCAGCGAGTTTTAAGGCTACACGCTACTGAGTTTTGAAATTCTTATAATTTTCAGTGTAAATTTTTTTTTATCTTTTTATTACTTACTGTAGATATTGCTAAAGTAATTGTACAAAATTTTCTCAAATTTTTATGTTGAACAGTGCATCACAATTTTTTGTTTATTTAAAAATAATTTCTAGTTTTAGTACCGTAAAGTGGGGTGACTTTGAACGCCGAGGTGACTTTGAACAGTAATGTAGCGCCTTTCTAAATTAAATGCTGTACCCAATTGCGAAAAAACTGAACAAATTTATTGACAACTTAAACAGTTTTTTCGCAATTGGATACAGCATTTAATTTAGAAAGGCGCTAAATTACTGTTCAAAGTCACCCCACTTTATGGTAAACATTTATCCGAGCCTCACATAAAGATAATCAATTTCCATAAGTTTAAAATGTAGCTACGACTCCATATAATGAAATGGTGCCTAGATAATATTTTGCTGGTTAATATATTTCCTTAGTAAAATAGGAAACAAGTTCTTTGAACATTTGATTTTGTTCAGTTTCGCTGCCCGATAAAAAAAAAATCATTACTTTTTTAATAAAATCATATGTGTAAATGAATGTAGCATTTCATGCACAGACCTGTTGTAAATATGTGTGCAAAGCTTTATTATTCTAGGTGTAACCATTCAGCAGATATCTTATTTCTAAAAAGTCAAATTTTTGCTAAAATTACTGTAAAGTTTATAATATACATTCTGAAAAGAAACGTAAAAAATTATATATTACAGTTACATGAACACTAATAAATATAATATAATTATTAAAAAATTAGTAAAAGTCAGACATGTTTCGGAGATGCTTCTCCATCCTCAGTGACTTTACCACGACGGCTGGTTCAGGTGATCGAACCGCGTTGTTGCTTGGCCCAACATGTGTGGTTTATCTTTGAATATATATTCTGAATATAATAACCACTTATATGGAGTAAACTGAATTTCTAACTTACAGAAAAGATATTGTGATGAAATCTTCACTAAAGTAGGCCTAATCCTCAAGAAACTGCACTCTTTTTGGCACAATATTTAAAAAATGAAAACATTGACCAACATTCACTAGCGCGTCCCTTTAAGTTACGCAAAATGTTGAAGAATTCTCAAACAAGTCTTTTCGAACATTTTGCAAGATTATTAGTGGCATATTTCAGAACACTTCAGAGATGTGAAAAATGTATTGAAGCAGAAGGAGCACACTTTGAGCATCTCTTGTCACACAGGTAAGATGCACTTGCATTAATTTTTAAGTTGTCTATAAACATCTTCCCTGCTAAACACGTTTTAGAAACTAAAGCTACTACCATAGAAAGAGTGGTTGATTTTGCAGTAACAGTGCATGTTATATGACAGAGTATTTTGCTGAGCTTCCTGTGTGAGAAGTATCATATATGGAAGACCCTATATATTGTGAAATGATGATAGTAGATATTGATGCCCAAAATATCACTTACTTCTAGTGTAACAACATACCTATTGAATAAAATGAAAGTCAGCAGCATAAAATGCTATATTTCATTATAGAGAGCGAAAAAGGCAAGAGATAACTGTCCTGTAACAAGGGCTACCATTTGGTTACAGCCACAAAATTAGATAGACAATAATTCCACATAGTTAAGTGTATTTTTGTTATTAACAGCCATCCTTAAAAACGATTTATTTCTACAATTTGGAATTTCTCCTTAGAGATTTTGACTTTGCTTTGCAAACGATTTATTTATTTATTTATTTATACAGTAGAACCCCGATTATCCGTCACCCTATTAACCGATTGGTGGGTTATCCGACTATCTCTCTCTCTCTCTCTCGTTCCTTTTTTTTTTTTACAGAAACATATGAAGTACTACTGTACATCATATTAGTACGTATTCTTTTCTAGGGAGTGTTATAGCCTTTACACTTACACAATTTGGTATACTGTTTGAGTTGCCGCACTGTACAACTTTTATATGAAATCATCATCATATCCCTCACGTATTAGACCCTACAGGATCTGTTACGGTCTCATGCCAGCGCTTTCGTGGTCTTCCCAATTTCCTCTTTCCTCTTGGTATATAAGTAAGAATCTGTTTAGGCCATCTAGTGCGATCCATCCTTTCGACATGTTTTTTCCACTGAAGTCGATATTGTTGAGCAAAATTAACTATAGGATCCATTTTGAGTTCCTGCAATATGTCCACATTTTTACGGTGTTCCAGCAAAGAGCATCCCGCTGTTCGTCGCATGAACCTCATTTCAGCTCTCGTCAGCCTTTGCTCATGAGCTTTTCTGATTGTCCATGCCTCGCTACCGTAAGTGAGGACCGGTTGAGCTAGTGTTTTATATACCTTTAGCCTTGTATGTTTCTGAACATGGGAGGATTTGAAGACGGCGTTAATGACGCCAGTGATTTTTATAAATTTAGATATTTTGTTTGACATATCTTCATCAGTGATGTAAGAGAGGTTATAACCTAAATAGTTAAATGAATTAACACGTTCAATTAAAGTATTATTTATCATGATCTTACTTGGAATTGGGTTCTCTCCCGAAAATGCCATGACTTTTGTTTTCTATTCCATAAGTGTCAAAAGAAAACGTGTTGTGCTAAGTATCGAAAAAAGTGCAAGTAATTGAGTGGTTTGGGGAAAGAGAAACTGTGGCTAATCTCGTATCAGAACACGAAACTGATGTTACAACTGTGAGCGATATAATAAAAGTCAAGGATTAGAGTATAGAATATGTAAATCTACGACATGAGACC
This sequence comes from Periplaneta americana, assembly GCF_040183065.1. Taxonomy (NCBI): domain Eukaryota; kingdom Metazoa; phylum Arthropoda; class Insecta; order Blattodea; family Blattidae; genus Periplaneta; species Periplaneta americana. The sequence goes on along the minus strand of NC_091118.1, from coordinate 19,669,103 downwards.
TCTACTAATGCTACCTTTCCGCTGACACCCATTACAAAAAGTTTCTTTGCCCCTTAAAAACACGTCGTTGTCAACAGAATTTAAATTAGTGAACTTGAAGACCAGGAGGCACTTACGAATCACTTAATTTACGAAAATATTTTATGGTACGGATTATCCAATTTTTTCGATTAACCGGTCTGTCCACCCCCTTCATTACCACGGATAATAGAGTTTCTACTGTAACTGTAAAAATGGTCATTTACAATTAACGAGGAAGAAATTATAATCCATTTTGAATCTTGCGTACACTACTTTTAACGTTTGAATATAAGTAATTGATTAACTAGCGGACTTACTCACACATACTAAACACACCCCGATCAAATTCTCAACACACAAATCAATTTCTGTACACACACACACTATTTGACTCCACTTTTCAACAATCAAACGCACCGACACAACAGGCAGAGAAGTTCGAGATGACGCCGAAATCTAGTAGGCTCTGAGGATGGTGTGATGGAGCACCGAAACAGCTGTTAAGTTGCACAGACTTACATAATTAACATGAGTAAGTCCGCTAGTTAATCAATTACTAAGAAATTATAATTTATGTAGATATATACTGGAAATTCAGTGTATTAATATGAAATCTATGGGGGGAAAAAAAATGTATACAACATTTTGAAATAGTTCTACATGCTCCAAACAATAATCCAGTCACATGCCAGCATCTTTAAAGTATTTTTCTTTCAACTATTTGAAGCAAGATTCATAATACCTTTTGTATTACTTTCTACTTCTTTTGTCTGTGCATCACCAGTGGATCATGAGACTTTTGACAGGAACTGGGAAGTTTGTTGCCCGTTTACACAAGCATCATGTACGAAATGTGACAAATTAACCTCTGAATCGTGTTCTATGCAGATGACCACATGGGAATATAACAGTATCTCAATTTTTCAATTTTTGGAGCATGTGAGTTATGACTAACCGACTCAATTAATCCGAGTCTTTTTTGTTTCAATTTTGCTACCACGTCTGATTTTTAAATAGCTGAAAATTTTCATAATTTCTTGATATTCTCAATTCTTGTGTTAGAAGGTCTATTATTGCTTCAGAGCTCTTTCTTATCTTTCTTTCAAATATTCTAAACTTGTGTTCTTCATTAATGATTAGACTCCTTCTCATAAGGGTAAATTATAGTCGGGATGGTTATTGATTGATATGTATAGGAACTATTTAGAGTTTCTACATATCTTATTTTTAGAAGATTTCTCAGAGCACAATGTCCTCGCTGGTTTGAGTCTTCATGGGGGAAGAAATTTTCTCATGAAATTTCGGCCTGTGTATGGGACCGGTGCCCACCCAGCATTGTGATGCACTTGGGGAGCTACGATAGGTAGCAAAAATTCGGTTTTGCAAACCAGCTATAACGGCTGGGGGGATCATCATGGTAACCACACGATACCTCCATTCTGGTTGGATGATTGTCCACCTCTGCTTCGGCATGTGGACGTGAGCCAGCTGGTCGGTCTTGGCCCTTCATGGGCTGTAGCACCACAGATTTACTTTTACTTTACTATCAGAGCACAATAATATCTTTCGTCTTTTTTAATTCTTGTATTCAGCTTATCCTTGTTCTTGTTGTTGACAGCGAATGATGTACTTAGATATTTATAATTTTTTAGATCCTCAATCATATGTATGTTAATTTATAAATGATTAAGTTGGATGTTCCAGCCAGACATTTTCAAATATTTGATTTTATCAATGTTTACATACAGACCACGTCATTCATGAAAAATTTTTTCGTCTGCATATGTTGAGATGTTGATTAAGCAATGATGGAAATGAAGTAATTCAGCGTGCCTCATTTCTGTGACAGTGGTTAATAATATCCCATTCCTATTCGAAATTTGAATATAGCCATGTTCATCTCAAGCAACGTTGGGTGTAGTTATGTTTTTGTGTAAGTTGTCATGGTGACAAGAGATCTGTGGATTTACAGGCCCACTCAGACTCAATTCCACGGTGATGTGAGCAGACAAGACCTTGACATATCTGAGAATTCCTTTGAATGCTGTGGAGTTGTCATGAACTCACTGACGAACAAAAAACCACCGAACCAAGATTGTATGTTAGATAATAATCCTCAAGACCAGAAGATCTTAAGTTGCGAATTTTGCGGCAAAGTCTACGAGGCGGCACAACTTGTGAAACAACATAATCATTCCCAGCAGAAACCTTTCAAATGCCTCATTTGTGAGAAGAGTTTTGCAAAACGACAGCAATTAAAACAACACTCATCAGTTCACACAGGTATTAAGCCTTTCAAGTGCGAAGTTTGTGGTAAGTGTTTTGCACGAATATATCGTCTTCGAGAACATGAAAGAATTCACACAGGTGATAAACCATTCAAGTGTAGTGTCTGTGACAGAGAATTTCTAAGACGCGATTATCTCCAAAAACACGAAACGATTCATTCAGGCGGCAATTCTTATAAGTGCGACATTTGTGATAAAAATTTCACACGTCTTGATAGCCTTAAGCAACACGCAGTGATCCACTCAGGAGATAAACCACACAAGTGCAACATTTGTGATCAGCGTTTCAGACATCGTAATCAGCTTCGCAGTCATATCACAACCCATACTGGGGTTAAGCCTTTCAAATGCAAATTTTGTAATAAGTCATTTACACGAATGCATCGGCTTCGAGAACACGAAAGTGCTCATACAGGAGATAAGCGCTTCAAGTGCAGCGTATGTGACAAAGGCTTTGCAAGACGCGATCACCTTCGAAAACATGAATTGATCCATTCTGAGGATAATCCTTTTAAGTGCGATTTTTGTGATAAGACATTCTCACGTCTTGACAGCCTTAAGCAACACACAGTACTTCACACAGGAGATACACCTTTCAAATGCGACATTTGTGATGAGAGCTTTAAACGTCGACAGCAGCTTCGTTATCATGTATCAGCCCACACTGATGTTAAGCCCTTGAAATGTGAGGTCTGTAATAAGGTCTTTACACGATTACATCGCCTTCGAGAACATGAAAAAATTCACACTGGAGATAAACGGTTTAAGTGCAGTGTCTGTGATAAAAGTTTTGTAAGACGCGATAATCTTCGAAAACATGAAACAATTCATTCAGGTGATAATCCTTCTAAATGCGGCACTTGTCATAAGAATTGCTCACGTCTTGATTGCCTTAAGCAACACGAATTAATCAGAAAATAAACCTTATAAATGCGACCTTTGTGATAAGGATTTTAGCATCAGCACCAGCTTCATAATCATGTATCAACCCACACTGGAGTTAATTAATAACCTTTTAAAGGCGACATTTGTGAACGAGTCTACCAAGACTTTCTCAACTTAAAACATTAGTATGAATTCACACAGGTACAAAGCCTTTCAAATTCGATCTTCATAAACTCACTCTTCCAGAAGAAAAATTGTTCAAGTGTCGTATTTGTGGGAACTTCCTTCCTGTGTGCAAGTAATAATGTTACTCATCATATCATTCAACATAATGAAGGAAATGCCTGTGAGTGTGAAATATATTCCAAGATCTTCAGGTGCAAAAAAGCTTAAAATATCACATACTGTCGTGATGGGTGACTTCGTGCCATGAGGGTATGGAAGTATTCTTTAAGATCGTGACAAGGTTTTAAAGTCTACTTCCTTACGTTTAGTAGTCTTTAAAACCTTGTGACAGTTTTAAAGACTACTTCCTCACGTTTTTTTTATGAAATGCGTGAATGGCACAAAGTCACCCCGCTCGACGGTACTGAAGTATATGGATGAGGAGCCCTTGAAATGCAATATCTATGGCAGTTGCTTCACACAACAGAGTAATAATTGGAAAGCACATTTGGCCTTGCCCATCATTGGGGCCGGTACATTTTTAATAATGTTGGACAAAATAATTGTTCAAATAAATCTTTGTTCCTCCTTATTAATTATACTGTAATTATCACTATTGTGTATAGCCCATAATGTCCAAGTTCTGCATAGTTAGTGTTATATACAGGGTGGAAGTGGGATAGCCTTGCAGATTTCCAGAGCAAATAGCTCATGTTATATGTACAGTAACAAAAAACTATAATTTCATATTGGTGGAAAGTTCATAATTTTTTTTTTTTTAAGTCTTTTCCCAAATGTTTAACAATCTCTTATTGGGTAACTATTGCGAGTAGGATCGTGATTTTGGTCCATATCGATAGGAAATCTAATAAAGAATCATTTATCTCTGGCGTATTTCAATAGCATGAACGGTTTTCATGTAAATATAATTTTAAAAACCCCTAAATTCAAGCCATTGCACGAAGCAAGCGAGTGGCAACGTCTCGGCAGAATGGAGCTTACATATGGAAACTCACAGAGTTCGTTGACCTCTTACATCTGTAATATCGCCGCGCTCTCATGGTTAACATTCGGCAGGTCTTTGAGCGGCCTCGTGCATAACATTCGGTAGGTCTTTGAAATTTAATTGCATTATTGTTTTCAATTTCTTATGTCACCGCTCCAATCACTCGCCTCAATTTCAATATTGCAACCAATAAGTTGCTTCCATTATTAAATGACACCTACTTGTCTAATCCACGTGGACTAAAACCGAGGTTGCAATGTCTTGTGCTGAGGACGAACATTAAGGTATGTGATTAAAATTATTATTAAGAGTTAAGAATGTCAACGTACTCGTATATGAAAAAAAAAAAAAATAATAATAATAATAATAATAATAATAATAATAATAATAATAACAGCTATTTAACAATATAACAAACTAAAATCCCGTCGCTCTAATTTCCGGTAGCCAATCGCGTTGCAGGTCGGCTACATTTAAAAGTGTGCGTCTTGTGATTCGCTGATTCATTTCTTAAGGCTCGATAAATACTTAATATAATCGCCCGCCATTTTAGCTCTTTCGTTGGCGTTCGCAGAAAGCACACGTAGACGTTATTTGCACCTCAATTATTTGCTGAATTACATTGTGTTTGATTTATTATCATAGAAGCTACGACATGATAATGTTTAACGTTGTGGCAAATAGATTCCTCATATGGTAGCTAGGCAACGAAAGAACAAAAATGGCGAACGATACTACCTACCTAGACTTTATAGAGCCTTCACTTTCTAAGACGTAAGCAAAGAGGCGGAGTCACGCCGGAAATAACAGCGTCGGGACTATAGTGCTTATTCTTATCGAGGACGTAGAAGCAACAATCGGTGGGCAAAATTATGTTTTAAAAGCACACCGCATGTTATTGTATGATGCCGACATGTTAACCATGAGAGCACGGCGATAATATCACGAGTAGAGTGTGTTAGCGACGATGTTTCTGGACTGCTGAAACTTCAAACTTAATTTTCTAATTAACCATGCATTTAATCACAAAACGTAATATAGGTTTTCTATTCATTTACATGCACTCGTACTCTATCATCCCTTTCAATTTGCAAGATTATTTCACTTCCAACCTGTGTAATACATTGTATAAGAGCCTGTATACATCATGTCAGTAGTGCCACAAATTCTGGAACATTTCAACATGCTTGTATTTTATTTTTCTCTTAAACTAAAAAGTTACAATAAACTACATTAATATGGAATGAAACATTGTCTCTTCTTCCACGTCACTGAATAATTACTTACTTACTGGCTTTTAAGGAACCCGGAGGTTCATTGCCGCCCTCACATAAGCCCGCCATTGGTCCCTATCCTGAGCAAGATTAATCCATTCTCTATCATCATATCCCACCTCCCTCAAATCCATTTTAATATTATCTTCCCATCTACGTCTCGGCCTCCCCAAAGGTCTTTTCCCCTCTGGCCTCCCAACTAACACTCTATATGCATTTCTGGATTCGCCCATACATGCTACATGCCCTGCCCATCTCAAACGTCTGGATTTAATGTTCCTAATTATGTCAGGTGAAGAATACAATGCATGCAGTTCTGTGTTGTGTAACTTTCTCCATTCTCGTCACTGAATAATTGTGTTTAAATTTTTTTCACAGTATTCATGGTTATAAACATTACAAATAAATTGAAAATTCTTGAAAATTCATTTGCAGTTAATGAATACATACCTCCACAAATATTGGTCTATGCTCTTCATGCTAAATTAGATTTGATTGGAGAAGCATTTGAAGGTTATGTGTAAATATTTTGGACACTTCCTCATAGAAGAACTCATTTACGAATTCACATAGGGTTGAAACCTTTAAAATGTAACATTTGTGGGAAGGACTTGACATATTCTTGGAGCTTAAAAGAACGTCTATGCATGCACACCGTGGACAAGCTATTCAAAGGTGGCTGCTAGAGCAAAGATTATCGACACTCCTATAATTTGAGAATTAGGATTTATTTTACAATTCGAATATGTTGTTGTTTTCTAATGCCAGGCATTTGACAATAAAGTCATTTGACCTCTTGCACTCCAATATTTTTCAAAGATATTATCGTGACCAGCCAATGAAGCACAGATTTTGAGGTGTTCCGAATCCATTTCTTGGTTTGAGTTGCACACTGGGTAGTTAGGGGACTGATATATTCCAATTCTATGCAGGTGTTTGGCCAAACAATCATGGCCTGTTGACAATCTAAATGCGGCTACAGACGATTTTCGTGGTAAATCGGGAATTAACTGTGGATTTTGATGCAGAGAGTTCCATTTTTTCCCTTGGGATTGTGTTATCAAATTTTGTTTGTTGAAATCTAAGTATGTAGATTTAATAAATCTTTTCACAGAGTAATACGTAGATTTAGTAACAGGTCTGTAAGTAGCAGTGCTGCCCTTCTTTGCTAAATCATCCGCATTCTCGTTTCCCAGGATTCCACAATGGGATGGTATCCATTGGAATACAATTCTTTTATTGAGTGATATTAATTGAGAGAGCATTTTAGTTATTTCTGCTGTTTGAGATGAAGGTGTGTGTTTAGAGACTATTGATAGAATAGCTGCTTTGGAGTCTGACAATATAACTGCATTCCTAAATTTATTGTTGTGGCATAGAAGATTCCTGAGACGATTCGAATATTATTGCAGGGAAATGTCTGTATTGATGGCCAGGTCATTGAAATTAGTCATTCCCAGTCTTGCATAAGTACAGACCTCTCCAGGGTGGGAGAATAAATAATTCTTTGTCATTGAAAATTGTTTTCTCTTGTATTACACTTTTTTATATCCTTTTTGTTAAAATATATATATATATATGTGTGTGTGTGTGTGTGTGCGTGCGTGCGTGTGTACGTGCGTGCATGCGTGTGAAAATGCGTATTTTTTCACACTAAGTGTGACACTCATGGGAACTGACCATCAAATAAAAATGAAACCCACTCGTTCTAGTATTCCCCTTGTTCATCTTGTATCCCCTTTGTTCTCTTCGTCTTACCCTTTTCCTCCCTGTATATCACTTGTTCATCTTGTCTTCCCCGTATTCCCATTGTTTTCCTATTCCTATTGTTCTGTTTTATTCCTCTTGTTATCCTCGTATCCTCTTTGTTCTCCTTGTATTTCTCTTGTTCCCCTTGTATTCCCTTTTATTTTCGCATTCTTCTCCTTCTGTTTCCGTTTTACATTTTTTCTTCCCCTTTTCTCTTTGTTTTCCCATTGAACTCCTTATATGTATTTATTTGTTAACACTACAATTGAGTATGCACCCGGTGGCAGTGATATATAATATACACTAATAATATTATAATAATGACAGTAATAAAATTACAATAATTATAGCAATAAAAAATTAATTAAAGGTAAATTTAATGTTAACTATAAATAAATAAATGCAATAAACCTAGGACTATAAATAAAAACTATGCTATAACAATGCCTACTATAAGCAAAAGTAAACCTAACTTATAAGTACTTCTATTAAACCCAATTATTATCAATTTAAGAAATTACAAATCACCTTAATTAATTACATATATCAACTTAATTAATTACATGACACAACTTAGATAATTACACTGCATTTTCAATTAAATTTTCAGTTTAATCTTCTCAGCGTTTCCTTAAATGTATTGATTTTGAGAGGACCACCTTGAAAGTTTGCCGCAGGGAAGCTGTTCCAGTCTACTATTGTGCATTTAACAAAGGCAAATTTTGCCAGTTCCGTTCTTTGTTTTCTGCTTTTAAACTTCCTAATATGATCAGCCCTGCCTAAGTATGATGGTGTCACTATCTAGTACTGATATCGGTCCATGCTTTGTGTCCCATTTGTGCCTTAAACAATGCACTCACACACACACAGACTATTTGAATCCACTTTTCATCACACAAACGCACCCCCACAACAGGCACCGATGTGCAGATGACGCCGAGATCTAGAAGGGGTCAACCTGGTTGGCGAGTTGGTAGAGCGCTGGCCTTCTATACCCAAGGTTGCGGGTTCGATCCCGGGCCAGGTCGATGGCATTTAAGTGTGCTTAAATGCGACAGGCTCATGTCAGTAGATTTACTGGCATGTAAAAGAACTCCCGTGGGACAAAATTCCAGCACATCCGGCGACGCTGATATAACCTCTGCAGTTGCGAGCGTCGTTAAATAAAACATAACATTTAACATCTAGAAGGGTCTGAATATGGTGTCATATAAACACCGAAACAGCTGTAAGCCACATGTCCTTATAGAATTAACACGAGTAAGTTTGCCATTTAATCAGTCATTTATATTTAAGTGTTAAAAGTAGTGTATGCAAGATTCAAGATGGATTATTTATTTGTGTTTGATATGTGTCCAGTTTTTTAGGATGTGAAACAAGTATTTTTGTTTATACAGGCCAGGTATCGCCTATTAATAGTCCACAGGTGATGGGCAATAATATTTTTACAAGGAAGACATAACGAAGTTTGTTAACAAATGCCATTTCACATTTAAACTAATGAATTAATTAAAAATTAAAATAAAAATAATAATAATTTACCGTACTGGGAGGCAAACTCACAACCTCTGGTACGGATGTCAGACATCTTACCGCTGTGCCACACAGTGCTCGTAGGGTTTACTACATTATAGACGAACGACGTTCAATGAAGAGACACTACAGCAATGCCTTGCAGTGCGTTACGTGTACACGAGTGAACCACGCAATAGAACTTAGCATTTCTATTGACCAAGAGTCGGCCCATTCTTTTTGCCATTAAGTGTACCTAGATATTTGAAATTTTCTATTTCCTCAACCATATGTGAGTCAACTTGCAGACGTTAAGTGGGGTATCCTGGCTAGAAATTTTTAAGAATTTCATTTTATCACTGTTTATGTGCAGACCACTGTGTTTCTTGAATTTGTACGAATCTTTCATAAATTCCGATTTCTTCCTGCGTTTCTCCAAGCAAGATTATAATGTCTGCATTTTCTAAAATGTTGACTTAATAATGGTGTAATTAACGTAATTGAAAATGCCAAATTTTTGTGGCATTGATCAATAATATGTGATTCCTTTTCTAAATTGGAGCCGGATCATGTTCATCTTACAATACATCACATGATCATTATGTCATTTTGTGAACTGTGATGATGACAAGAGATCTGTGGATTTACAGGCCCACTGAGTCTCAATTCCACGGTGATGTGAGCAGACAAGACCTTGACGTATCTGAGAATTCCTTTGAATGCTGTGGAGTTGTCATGAAGTCACTGACTAACAAAAAACCAACGAACCAAGATTGTATGTTAGATAATAACCCTGAAGACCAGAAGATCTTAAGTTGCGAATTTTGCGGCAAAGTCTACGAGGCGGCACAACTTGTGAAACAACATAATCATTCCCAGCAGAAGCCTTTCAAATGCGCCTTTTGTGAGGAGAGTTTTGAAAAACTACAGCAGCTTAATCAACACTCATCAGTTCACACAGACAAATCAGACAATAAGAATTTCAAATGCAAAGTTTGTAATAAGTTGTTTACACGAATACATTGGCTTCAACAACATGAAAAAATTCATATAGGAAATTTGCCATTCAAATGCACTGTATGTAAGAAAGGTTTTGCAAGACGCGATCATTTTCTAAAACACGAATCAATTCATTCAGATGATAATCCTTTCAAGTGCGATATTTGTGATAAGAATTTCACATGTCTTAAAAATCTTAAGCAACACACAGTAATACACTCTAGAGTTAAGCAATACTCAGTAGTTAAAGCTTACAATTGCGACATTTGTGAGGAGAGTTTTCCAAACTCACAGCAACTTCAAGAACACTCATCAGTTCATATAGACAAAAAGCATTTCAAATGCGAGGTTTATAGCAAATCTTTTACACAAAACAGTTTGCTTCAAGAACACGAAAATACTGACACAGGAGATTTGCCTTTCAAGTGCAATGTGTGTAAGAAAGTTTTTTCAAGACGCGATCATTTTCTAAGACATGAATTAATTCATTCAGACGATAATCCTTTTAAGTGCGATATTTGTACTAAGAATTTCACATGTCTTAGAAACCTTAAGCAACACTCAGTAATACACTCTATAGTTAAGCAACAGGCAGTAACTCACTCAGTAGTTAAAGCTTACAATTGCGACATTTGTGAGGAGAGTTTTCCAAACTCACAGCAACTTCAAGAACACTCATCAGTTCACACAGGCAAAAAGCATTTCAAATGCGAAGTTTGTAGCAAATCCTTTACACGTAACAGTCGGCTTCAAGAACACGAAAAAATTCACACAGGAGATTTGCCTTTCAAGTGCAATGTATGTAAGAAAGGTTTTGCAAGACGCGATCATTTTCTAAGACACGAATCAATTCATTCAGGTGATAATCCTTTTAAATGCGGTATTTGTGATAAGAATTTCTCACGTCTTGATGGCCTTAAGCAACACACATTAATCCATTCAGGAAGTAAACCTTACAAATGCGACATATGTGATAAGAGTTTTAGATATCGGCAGCAGTTGGCCTATCACGTCAATTCACACTGATGTTAAGCCTTTGAAATGCGAAGTTTGTAATAAACGTTTTACTAGATTACATCGCCTTCGAGAACACCAAATCTCACATTTGAGAGAAGCAGTTCAAATGCAGTATCTACGATAAAAATTTTGCAAGGCACGATAATCTTCAAAAACATACCTTATCCATTCAGTCAGGTGAAAATTCTTTTAAGTGCGGTATTTATGATAAGAATTTTTCGTGTCGTGATAGCCTTAGTCAACATACATTAATACACTCAGAAGACGAAGCTTACAGATGCGACACTTGGGAGGCGAGTTTTGCAAATCAACAGCAACTTAAACAACACTCTTCATTTCACAATAAAGGATAAGCATTTCAATTGCAAAGTTTGTAATAAGCCCGTTACACGAATATATCGGCTTCGATTACACAAAAAATTTCATATAGGAGATTTCCCATTCAAGTGCAATCTGTGTAATAAAGGTTTTGCAAGACATGATGATTTTCGAAAACACGAATCAATTCATTGAGGCCATAAAACTTTCAAGTGTGATATATGTGACAAGAATTTTTCACGTCTTAATAGCCTTAAGCTACACACAGTAATTCACACACGAAAAACAAACACATTTCAAATGCGACATTTGTGATGAGTAGGGAGCGGATTTTTATGTGCTAAAAAATTTAAATATATTAATTTTTTTATGTGCTAAAAAGTACGAAAATATTTGCTAAAAATAAAAAAAATATATATTTTTTTAAATATTACAAAAATACCTTACTTAGCTTGAAAAAAAAATGTTACTAGGTACTCACCAACCACACTTCAGTGCTAGTAGTTGGCCGAGAATTGCAGTGAATAACAAAGGTCATCTCCAAATTCTCCATCACAAATGCATGCCGATTATCTCTGAACAACGACTTATACTGTGAAAACGATCTTTCCACATCACAGGACGTCAGAATGCATATTTAAAGAGAGGAATGTCACAAACACATACACCGTCAATTTCACCTACAGGCACACCCTCCAATACTTGAGCAACTTTACACATTTTTTTATATCCACTGTTTTTCCCAAACACATTCTGGAATTTGTTCCTTAGTACTTATACTTCTGAACCTGGTAGCGAGTCTAGTTTAATTTTCACGGCACGCACCTCCCTGTTTCAGACAACAGGTTTTTGGATGTTTCGAGTTTTTTATGGTGTCACACAAAAAGCTTAGATTTGCTAATAGGAAATCCAAATCGTTTTTTAAACAACCATCTTACAGTATATCTTGAAGGATATTGATTGACGAAGCCCAATAACAGGGAATCATAAGACGTATTGCCTTACTTGATGGACATGAGCGAGAGGCGAGAGATTTGTTTAAATTAAATAATGTTCATACCCGAGTTCTTATCCGTTGTGTTTCACAAACAAAGCGTGGAATGAAATCATCTTCAGCAACAATAAACATTCCTAATTAGTGTTGCAAGATCTCTCCTCCTTGTCCATGTTAATTTATTCTCTAATAATAACACTGATATGCTGCCTAGCAGTTCTCAGAACTTGAGGCGATACTATTACAAAAATGGATCACGGGTACATCACACAGCTCTTAGAAACACGAAACAACCAAGAATTCTTAAAAAGATAACGTACTTCTGAGTTACATAATTGATTTAGTTTTAAAATGTTTAAAAGTTCTTGTAAAAAATTATTTAAGTAAAAAAACTCCAAGATGTATGTGTTTATAATAGGTTTCCTGAAAATATGTATTTACATAATTTTTTTGTGAAAATATGTGTTTTTATGTGAAATAAAATTCGGGTTTTAAATTTGAAACTTCATGTTCGGAATTTTTAACTCTGTTAATTGTGTTTTATCACACGCAAAAATAATATTTAATTACATAGGAATCCGTTCCTTAGTGATGAGAGCTTTAAACGTTCACAGCAGCTTTGCTATCATGTATCAGCCCACACTGATGTTAAGCCTTTGAAATGCGAGGTTTGTAATAAGGTCTTTACACGATTACATCGCCTTCGAGAACACGAAAAAATTCAGACTGGAGATAAGCAGTTCAAGTGCAGTGTCTATGATAAAAATTTTATACAACTTGATAATCTACAAAGACATATATCGATTCATTCATGTGACAACCCTTTTAAGTGTGATATTTGTGATAAGAGTTTCTCATGTCTAGGTAGCTTCAGGTAACACATAGTAATCCACTTGGAAGATTAAGCTTACAAATGCGTAATTTCTCATGAGAGTTTAGAAATAAGTGGCAGCTTCGCAATCTATGCTGGGGTGAAGTAAACTTCTAAATATAATAAATAATGTTAAAATGTTCAGTCTTATGACTTATCAATTTAATATTAACATTTGTTAATACATGTTAAATGAAGGGTTCAGAACCATGGTGGGCCAAGGGCCATTTACTGAAACTGTAGATAACGAGGGTTAAAATGAAGCTATTACCATAATTGAATGGAAACATATAGTAATAGTAATTTATTCACCATAAAGATCTTTACAATTCATGGCTTCGTCAATCTATTTCCAAGTCTTAATCTAGTTTCTGATTATACTATAAATATATTTATGAATTTGTAGCTTTATTATTGCAGGACATCTGCTGACATGATTTAAGAAGAACTGTATCTAAGATAGTATAAAAATAATAATAATAATAATAATAATAATAATAATAATAATAACAGTAGCCTAATAACGACCTATATGCCTTCACAATCACACATTAGTAGACACTTTCATGCAAGGTCTAAAGACATAAATTCCTCTACAGTATATGGCATATGATGCAGCAGCAACCTGTTGACCATGCTTTTAAACTTCTTTTGTTTACTACTTATTATGGAGCTTGGAATTTTATTATACATATTTATGCCTCTATGTAAAATACTTTTAAGACTTGTGGTAATTCTATGAGTGGACAAATGGATATGACTTGATGTTCTTGTTTGATACATGTGGTAGTCTGAATTCAATTTGAATCTTGCTTTGTTTTTATGAATGAAAGACACGCAAGTAATATAAAGTATACACATTCAAACTAAATGATATGTCAATCTTCATTAAACTATGGTATTCACTTAACTTTAACCCTTGCTTTCTCCATTTTTAATAAATGGCGCTTGGCCCACTATGGCTCTGAACCCTCCAAATATAAATAATGTATAAACGTTTTCGCCTTTTACATCATCATCAGTTACAACTTGCTTCTACGATATCAAAATTACATAGTGCAATTTTTGTTTTCTCTTATAGTAAACCCTCAAATTGGTGTTATAATAGTAAGTAATAATATGTAATAATGACTCACGAGTTTTATGTATTTTACATGTTGGAAAAATTTGTAGGTTATAAATAAGTCTACATTGTATAGCTAAGTATATTGTATAGTATTGAAATACATAAAACTCATGTTACAATGGTTTCAGTTACATATGTATTTTAAATTGTCACAATTTTAATTTCAAATACGTTTTCAAACTACGGTATATGTTTAAATATATGATATTGTGTTTATAATATATAGCTCTATTTATGTAAAGCTTTGTTGATGTCTTTTATATCTTCGTGTTATATTTGTCATAATTCATAAAATAATTTGTAATATTACGTTAATGTCGTGGTGTCTGTTGAGATGTGTAATGATTTTACGTAATATAAATTAAATTTGCGTCTTCTGTTTATTGTTTTAAGCTTAGTTTGTGCTTGATGAAACTGGTGTGCTATTAAGTCATTATTGAATATCTGCAAAATATATACGTTTATTTTAGGTTGAAATAAATTAATTTAATAATATTTTGGTTATTTGAATTGAAATTCAAATGTTAATATTAATAGGCCTTAAATCTGTGCTTCGTGGCTGACCATGATAATATCTTTGAAAAATATTGGAGTGCAAGAGATCAAATGACTTTATTGTCAAACGCCTGGCATTAGAAACCAACAACAACATATAAATAGGCCTATTAAAAACCTACATGTCTATGTTTCCATTATTAAGTTGGTGTTGTTACTTAATTAAGTTTTTGAAAAAGAATTCTCAATGTAGTTTCATATTAACCTGTACTGATATTATTATTGTGTAAGTTATATTATCGTAAAGAGATTTATGTGAAAAATATATTATTTGAAGTAAACTTACTTATATGTATTGAGCGCATTGTAGTAGTCTGTTCTCGCTTAGATGTAACATATTGACTGTTGTTGAGTTTGTAACATTGTCTTTAGGCTTGCATAATGATATGTATGGAACAAGAGGGCTATATATTATATTATATTATAGTCCTCTTGATATGGAACTAGACCTATGTAAATATTCTATATAGAGGATTCCGGAAGTTTAATAAATTTTCGTTAATTAAGGTTTTCTCATTATTGTGGTATTTTGATATGAAATATTCTTCTGCTGCATTGATAAATTTGTTAAAGCTGTAGGTTTTTAGGATATTTAGTGTGTCTTTGCATTGGCCTAGTTCATGTCAGTTCATATCTGTTAGTTAATATCTGAAAAACATAACATGAATTGTAAAGAAAAAAAAACTTTTAAATGCCACATTATGAAAAGAATTGCAAGAGTCGATCAACTTAAAGAACATGTACCAATTCACACAGGTACAAAGCCTTTAGAATTCGAAGTAGGAAGACTTGCGCAGAGTCAGATAATCTAAATCTTCATATATCCATACTCATTCAGGAGGAAAATTTTTCAAATACCGTATCTGTGGTAACTCATTTACTATATAAGTTACGATGTTACTCATTATATAAGAATATATTATGAAGTGCCTGATAGTCTCATATTTGTGGCAAGTACTGATGCATAGGGCTGAAAGGCCAAAAATGCAATGTGGTAACTGTAGTGGTAACTTCGGGCCACAGAATAGTTTGAAAGTACATTTACGAATTCACACTGGGTTGAAACGTTTTAAATGTAAAATTTGTGGAGTGCACACAGTCTGAGAGCTTAAAATAATACTTACGCATACACACCAGTTATGTGCCATTCAAATACTGCATATGCAGTAAAATGGACCGACGCTCATACAATTCAAAGTACACATTTGCTTTAAGACTGGAAAATTATCGCAGGAAAGCGTGTTTGTTGACGGTGAGGTCATTTGAAATTAGTAATTTCTAATGTCGTGATTATAAAAATTCTCCCAGTGAGAAACGAAATAATTTATTCTCGCAAAAAATATTGTTTCTTATATTGAACATGTTTTTCTATAATTCCTGTTTAAAAATAAAATATACCCAGTTTTGATGTAAAACTACGTCTTTTCCAACTAGGTCTGATACCCGTGGGAATTGACTGTCTCAAAAGAATGCAACACCTTCCCTTATTCTTCTTGTATTCCCATTCTTAGTGTGATCCCCTTGTTTTCCTTGTCTTTCACTGGTTATCCTTCTATTCCCCCTAGTTCTTGTTTTTCCCCTTTTTCTTCTTGTATTTACCTTCACCTTGATTTCCCCTTCTCTTTGTTTCCCAACTTGTCCCTCTATTTCCTTTTGATCTCCTTTTATTCCTGATTGTATCCTTGTATTCCTATCGTTCTCCTTGTGTACCAGTTGTTCAGCTTGTATTTCATTGTTCTTCCATTCCCCTTGCTCTCTTGTCTTCATTTTGTTTTCCTCTTCTTCCACTTCTTGTCCCTGTATTTCCCTTATTCTACTTGTATTTCCATTGTTCTGCTTGTCTTCCCACTTTTCTTTTTATCTTCCCCTTCTTGTTCCTGCATTTCTCTTGTTCTCCTTTTATTTCCATTGTTCTCCTTGTATTCTCATTTTTCTTCTATTTTCTTGTTCTCCTTCTCTATCTCTCTTGTTCTCCTTTTATTCCCCTTGTTCTCCTTGTATTCCCAATGCTTTTCATGTATGACCAATTATATTCCCATTGTTCTGCTCGTTTCCCATGTTCTTTTTGTCTTCCTCTTGTTTTTCTTGCCTTCTCCTTCTTGTTCCTGCATTGCCATTCTTGTATTCTCATTTTTTTCTATTCCCTTGTTCTCGTTCTTTCTCCTTCTTGTCCCTCCATTTCCCTTGTTCTCATTGTATTCCCATTGTTCTTCTGTTCTCCTTGTCTCCAAATTTTTTCATTGTATTCCCCCTATTCTCCATGTTTTTCTTTTATTTCTCCTATATTCTCTTATTTCTTCTTGTGTTCCCCTAGTTCTCCTTGTCTTATTTTAGTTGTCTTTGCTTTCTTCTCCTTATATTCCCCTTGGTTTCTTTGCATTTCCCTTGCCCTCCTTTCCTTTCCCTTGTTCTCCTTTAGTCCTCCTGCTCTTCTAGTCTTCCTCTTAATCCATGCATGCTCCTTAGCCTTTTCATATTCTCCTTGTTTCATTTCTCTCATCATCAAGATGTATTTTACGTAAAAAAATATACAGCGTAGTCTTTCATTCTGAATAGTGAATCTCCTAAACATTACATCCCCTAGAAAACAAAATTGTTAAACAACGAACACGTGCGTTACACCATCAGTGACTGGGTTAAGCGACAATGACAGCTTCAGAAAGATGTAGAATAGTCATTTTTATGGGTGAAGGCACTGTGTGTGCACTTCTGTGGTTTATCACTCAGAATAGTGTAGTGCTTGCGGAAAATATTAGGAGGAATCGTTGTTTGATCAGTTGTTTAACGACATTGTATCAACTGCAATGTGATTTAGAGTCGATGGAAATGGAAATGGTGAGAGAGAATTGTATTTGACAAAATTAGTGGTTATGCACGTGTTGATTTGTTGCTTGTGGAACCCTGATTGTTCATCTGTTACCGTATTTTCCCACTATATTATATTACATACGTTTTTTGTAACATATATTCTTAATTTCTTCTTCTGATATTACTGGTCCATCGTTTGGAATATTTTCTTTTGTTTGTTTCTTTGTTTTGTTACTTTATTTAGTATGTATATTGTAAGTTTTTATAAGTACTCTTTATTATGCTAATTTTCTTTCATCTGTTATCTAGAAGTTACTTACTTACAAATGGCTTTTAAGGAACCCGAAGGTTCATTGCCGCCCTCACATAAGCCCGCCAGCGGTCCCTATCCTGTGCAAGATTAATCCATTCTCTATCATCATACCCCACCTCCCTCAAATCCATTTTAATATTATCCTCCCATCTACGTCTCGGCCTCCCTAAAGGTCTTTTTCCCTCCGGTCTCCCAACTAACACTCTATATGCATTTCTGGATTCGCCCATACGTGCTACATGCCCTGCCCATCTCAAACGTCTGGATTTAATGTTCCTAATTATGTCAGGTGAAGAATACAATGCGTGCAGTTCTGTGTTGTGTAACTTTCTCCATTCTCCTGTAACTTCATCCCGCTTAGCCCCAAATATTTTCCTTAGCACCTTATTCTCAAACACCCTGAACCTATGTTCCTCTCTCAGAGTGAGAGTCCAAGTTTCACAACCATGCAGAAGAACCGGTAATATAACTGTTTTATAAATTCTAACTTTCAGATTTTTGGACAGCAGACTGGATGATAAGAGCTTCTCAACCGAATAATAACACGCATTTCCCATATTTATTCTGCGTTTAATTTCCTTCCGAGTGTCATTTATATTTGTTACTGTTGCTCCAAGATATTTGAATTTTTCCACCTCTTCGAAGGATAAATCTCCAATTTTTATATTTCCATTTCGTACAATATTCCGGTCACGAGACATAATCATATACTTAGTCTTTTCGGGATTTACTTCCAAACCGATCGCTCTACTTGCTTCAAGTAAAATTTGCATTCCATTTATTATGCATATTTTCCTAATTTATAGGAAGTGTTAAAATCCTTTAAGAATTTAGTTGCACATTTTTGCAGTTGATAGTTACAGGCATGGGCTCATGCTACTACATTTGCCATTTTGCTTCTTGTTCTCCTTGTCTTTCCCTTGTTCTCCTCGTCTTCCGTCATTCTTGAGTTCCTCTTGCTCCCCTACCATTTTTCTGTGTATTCTCATTGTCTTTCCATTGTTGTGTATTACAGTAGAACCTCTATTATCCGTGGTAATGAAGGGAATGGACTGAACGGTTAATCGAAAAAATCGGATAATCCGTACCATGGAAGATTTTGTAATTTTCTCGGTGGTCTTGTATTTAACTCTCTATGTAGTGGATCAGAAGTTCACTAATTTAGGTCTGGTTGTCAACGAGGGTTTTTAAGGGCAAGGAAACCCTTTTAATGACTGTCTCAGGAAATAAGAATAAAGGGGGTCTCATGTTGTAGATTTATGTACCTTTTTACACTTCATCCTTGTTTTTTTTTTTATTAAATCGCACAGTTGTAGCTCTTATCTCGTATTGTAATGCAAGATGGACCACAGTTTCTGTTTCTCAAGCTATTCAATTATTTACATTTTTTTTTTCGATACTTGGCACAACACATTTTCTGTTAACACCCGTGGAAGACATTTTATATACGTTATATTATAGAACGGCAATTCGAACTGTAGACAATGTTGTGTAATGATAAAACCTTGTAATAATACTCTCTAGAAAAAAAAATATATATGTAGAACCTACTGATATGATGTAGCCCTACAAAACAGTACTTCGTGTAAGTTATTTCTGAAGCAAAAAAAAAGAGCGAGAAATAGAAAGTTGAATAATCCACCAATCGGTTAATAGGGGGACGGATAATCGTGGTTCTACTGTACTCTATTTCTCCTTGTGTTCTCCTAGGTCTTCTCGTCTTTGCCTTTTTTCTCCTAGTTTTCGTTGCATTTCCCTTCTTCTCCTTGTATATTCTTTGTTCTCTTTATTTACCCCTTGCTGTCCTCAGCCCATTATCCATGACTTCTCCTTATTCCCTTTTTATAATCCTTGTTTCAATTTTCGTACCATCCAGATATAGTTCGAAGTAAATAAATACAGCACAGTAAATCTATGCACCTTTTGATTTCTTGTTTGTGGAACTCTGGTTATTCATCTGTCACCATATTTTCCTACTATATATAATTTCTTCTTCTTCTTCTTCTTCTTCTTCTTCTTCTTCTTCTTCTTCTTCCGCATTTGGCATATTTTCCAGGGTGTTTGTTTCTTTGTTTTGTTAGTTAAGCATTTATATTATAACTTGTAAGTATGGTTTCTTTCTGTGCAAATTTTCTCTCTTCCATCATCTATAAGTGCATTCGTATTATACTGTTTCATTTATTAGGATTTTTTATAGAGGAAATGTTAAGGTCCTTTAAGAATTTAGTTGCAATTAATATTCGTAGTTGTAATTACGGACGTGGACTCATGTTGCTATATTTGCAGCACTGCAGTACATAATACTGAGCAACTCATTTTCCCATATTCATACTTTTGTGTCAGGGAATTAATAAATATGCTTGCTATGACTTCAACAGAATATTTTTAATTGTTTCACATCTCGAAGCTACAATGCTGATGTAAGAAGTTTGTTGAAATTTTATTTTGTTTAAGTTTTGATTTGTTTAATATTTAATTATTTTATTGGAATTTTTATTAAATTATTATTTCTTTGTAATTATAATGAAATTAGTAATTTGTGCCTTTATTTTATGGAATTTTCTTTAAAATTTTTAATCTATGGAATACAACAAATGAAATAAAATTACTGTCGGTGACTCAGGAGAAGACGAGCGCGAAGTGAGAAAAAAGAGTGATTAATAGATAACGTTACGACAACACGTGCAATACTTGTACTACTAGTAAGCGGAAACATTATTTGCACTTACTAATAGTACAAGCGTTGCACTATTGTCGTAACATTCTCTATTAACTACATTTTTTCCTCACTCCGCGCTCGTCTTCTCCTGAGTCACCGACACAAGAGAGAAAAGAGCAACATGAATGTGACAAGGGGAAGTATTATTTACACAGGATTGATTGACTAGAAATAATGACTAAATTGTTAAGCATGTGTGTTGAAACAAGTTGGAATTATATTGGATATTTTTATGAAATTATGGGAGAACATAAATTTGGACATGAGTTAATTTTAAATGGACAATAATCCAACTAGATTCTTCTGCTTATGCCGCTTTAGTTGGAAATTCAGTCATTTGTTAATTTATGTTACACTGCATTACATTATTATTACCTATTATAATCAGTAACAAAGAGACGTGTAGGTCCTTCTGCTTATGCCACTATAGTTGGAAGTCCAGTCATTTGTTAATTTATGTTATGCTGTATTACAATAGAAAGGTGGACATTACACTAACCTATTGATATGATATAAAAAGTGAAATTGAATGCTGTGATGTATTTATATTCAGAGAGCAGTGTAGATTTGTAACAAACACAACACATCTATTGAATAAAGTATTTTTGAAATGTTTAGAATGTTCATCTTCGTCTCTTTATTCTGTAGGTCTGCCATTCAAATTTTTTTCTTGATTCCGAGTATGTATTTTGTTTGTAGATTATATTTTTGTAACTTTCACAATTTTTTATTTACTGGTACAGTACGTTTGTTGTGCAGACCTATTTCATTCTTTTTTCTTTTCTCCATTATTCATTCTCTCTGTTGTGCAGACCTGTTTCATTCTTTTTTCTTTTCTCCATTATTCATTCTCTCTGTTGTGCAGACCTGTTTCATTCTTTTTTCTTTTCTCCATTATTCATTCTCTCTGTTGTGCAGACCTGTTTCATTCTTTTTTCTTTTCTCCATTATTCATTCTCTCACTGTCGATTCTAAGAAAAATATATTCAATATGCATTGCTCAATAATTAAGAGAGTCTCATTTCTTGAAGAACGTATTCTGTAACGAACTTATAATGAATGTTAGTAAACTGTAAACATTCATTTCAGTGTGGTTCTTATTATTTCAATTAAAAAATATTTATAACAGCGCAAGAAGAAAGTAGGTACGGTTTATTCTTATGATGTGGCCATTTCCGTCTAATGTAGCCTAGTTTTTCCTTTATTTTTGTGAAACAGTACAGCAGCATTGGAAATTGGTGGTTTATAAAAAAAAAATAATTTTCTCAGGTGAAGAATTAGTTGAAGTATAAAGTTAATAAAATGAGGAAAGTTATTCAAAATTCTAATTCAATTTTTTTATTCATCATAAAACAAATACACGTTTTGGCTTCGTCAAAAAATTGCAATTATTAACCTACATTTTACAATTTATGTATAGTGGCAAGAACAGAGTACTGCCATATAAAAAGTAATTTAGTAATGGCCCTAGGAATTTACATAACAAACAAATAATAACCAGGAAGAATTTTACAAAAAATTAGGTGAGGCCTGAAAATGAATGTAAAAGCCTGATCACATATTTCTGATCCCTGATGAAGGATGTAAGTCTTATTTTGAAATTTTGAATATTAGTAAAGCGAATGCAGTAACTATACATCCTTCTAATAATTTTTTTTTAATTATTTGATTCACGTAGTGTAGTCACTGCAATGTGATCGCTACAGTGATGGAAAGTAGGAAAAAATTATTCATTTTGTTGTTGGGGGATTGGTGAAATATGTTTACTAGATTCCACCCCTGAAATACTTGTACGTAATGTGTTTAATGTTTTATTCTATTTATGAGGAGACATATGACTCTTTTTTTTAGTTCAGCTCTACTCAGTGTAACTTACGCGTAGATTTGAATGGAAGTTCCAGTCTTTGCAAGAATTCAAAGGAGGAGTAAGGGGAACAATTTTGAATATGAAAGGTACTATTGTTTCTTTTTGTGTGAATTCTACTATTCGTAATGATAGCACAACATTACTGCATATATGTTGGGTAATCTGGGTAATTTGCTAGGAGACGTCGTTGCATATAGACCACTTTGGATAAACTCCAGAACATGGATTGCACCCTTTTCCTTAATCTGTGACAGGTTACGTTACGTTACGTTAGGTTAGTGTTTTAGTATACGTTGTATACTTTAAGGTTAGATTTATTGTAAAAGTGGTCTATATGCAACGACGTCTCCTAGCAAATTACCGATAATCTGAATATCTGCTGCTTCTGTATATGGAGAATAATAAACTACCGTACTACTACTACTACTACTACTACTACTACTACTACTACTACTACTACTACTACTACTGTTGTTTTATGAGGGTCGAATACACATTACTAGTGAGTGACAGTTGTTTATTGTTGTTTATTGTTAATAAAATAACATGTACAAAAATACAGTCTTAATTCTTCCCTGAAGGAGTTAAAACTCGTGCTCAGGGAGTTGTCTAAACACATACGTAACACAAACGAAGATAATTATTTGACACAAAGTGGGTCAAGAAAAAAAATATAGGAATAAATTAACTTTAAAAATACAATTTCAATTTTAACAATTTACATCATACAAATATATACACATATTAAATCAACATACATTCTTTAAAAATTAAATTCCTAACGCTATTCTTGAAATGTCTGATACTAAAATTTTCCAAATTTGGGTATTTTTCAATTATTTTATTATATAGGCCTAACCTTTGATCAAAGTAGGTACCATGGCTAAGCAACAGTTACAACAGCAACAGTGGTGAGAGGATGCGCTAAGTGCCAGATTATGCCAGTATAACATTACTACAGTAACAGTTTTCGTTACATGAACCACAGATCTCTCTTAGAGAGGGAGAAAGGGTTGTGTATTAGCTGACAATGACGTCAGTCATAAATCCTCACAATCAAACTTGTTAAAACTCCCTATCCCTGATTATCAACGCGTATAGACTAGGTTTTCAGATAAGTTGTTGTTTAGTCAACTGTCTGAAGACAGGTTTGAACCTCATAAGTGACATCAATAAGGCATCACTCCTGAGGCAGCTAAGCCAGGAGGTAATGGGGTAGAGTGGCCAGTTCCTTTCCTCCTTCCAGATACATATGCAAGTTAACTGTAACGTCGGTATCTCCCCACACTACACAATTTCTTAGCCTCATATTGCTTAAATAATTCCCTCAACAGGCCACCCTACCCCATTATCTCCTGGCCTAGTTGCCTCATAACTGGTGCCATGTTGGTATCACTTCTGAGCTTCAGACATGTTTTTGTACCATGATTAAACAACAAAAACCCACTAACTTTGTCACATATCTCGGCTTAATGTCGCTTAGCTATCCCCTCGTTTAACCTATCTAACTCATAAAGAAACTTAAATCAGACATCAGTCCTGTGTGTGGTGTGGGGCGATATCGAAGATTGGTCTAAGAGCGCAACTAACTATTTACATAGGCCTACAGAATATGAACAAACGCACATAAAGAGTTTCCAGATGCCCCGATATGGCAGGATATTCCCGATTTTCAGAAAATTTTCACATGTCCCTCTCATACCTGTCATCGGACACTTAATGTCCCGCTTTTAAAGATATTACCCATTTCTAAGTGCAATTGAAATTCTCGAACGACACGGAACAAATGCACCACGCACAATGTTCAGACTTGAGGGGTGTGCAGATTTAAGTTAATACTGTCCTACCATTATAAGTTTGTATTTTGATGTTTATATATTGTAACTTTTAATTCAAACAATAATGTAACTTTTATTGTTTCAACAATAATCACTTTCTATAATTGAATTTAAACACTCCCGTCAACAATGGGATTTGCACTCCACACAGTAACACAGTATTCATTATCGCACTCCACAGACGACAATGACAGTACACTTGGATTATTGAAAACAATGTACTGCTAGTCTCAACTAATGTTCACAAAGCACTATTTACAAAACAAAACTGTCAGTTCTCAGTTCGTTTGCCTTGGCTAGTTCTTCTAGCTCAGTCACTCAAGTTCACATAATATCGAACCCAGGACTTGCAAGAGTCAGTCCACTGAACTTCGAACTCAGGTCCCCCAACTGCGGTCCACTGCACTCGAACCAAAGGCTCCGGATACGCCGCACTGGTCAGGACGCTCCTACAGTTGCGGACACACTCAAGTCGAACTCCGGTCTCGAAGCTGGCTTCACTGCTACACAGGACTGACTGGCTTGCTGACGAAAAACTGAAAATATCTTCTCCTCGCGTCCGTATTTATTAGTTAAACCACACTTTCCAGAAACTACGATTTCGTGAACAATCTACAGACACTGAGAGGAGGGCACTTCCCGAAACTTCTCTGGATTTCCCCCCTCAGTCGCAGCTGCTTTACTTCCCCCTCTCTGCCATGGTCCAGCATGCCGTCGTTCCCCTTATGTCCGTCCCCTCCAGTTTGCGTGACTGCGGCCTCCTCGCTCTCCGTGCGCCTTGTTCCTTCCACGCGTGCCCTTCCCTCTGTGGGACGGGTGATTGACTCCCTGCTGTCACAATAGTAATCCAAATGTTACGTAATGAAAATGTGTTTTTTAGGACCTATTGAATTGTCACATTAAATGACACAATATTGTAAATTACCTATAACAAATATAATGATAAATATTCATTAAAATGTTGAAAAATAATTATTTAATTATACTATGAGTTACATATATGGGCTACACTGTATTAATACATTATTATTAAGTTACTTGTATTATCAGCTGCAGTAAAATGTCACTCTTCGATATTTTTAACATCTGGTAACCTTAATTATATACCTAGTTACTCTTTACATGAAATGTAGGTGTCACTGACAGGTAAATCCTTGTAATCTTAAATAAACTGATGTAGAAAAATGTTGTGGGCATAGCTAAGTGCATTGTAACATAGCAGTTATGAAGCAGACAGAAAAAATAACCATAATATATTTGCTTTTCAGGTCTCATAAATAAGATTAAAACAGAATCTGATATCAATACAATATCTCCGGAGAGTAATGATCTATGTGAAGAAGAGGATAATCTTCTGTGTTCGGTAAGCAATTACATATATTTGGTAAATTCCACAATCTCCAAAGATTGTTTCTTCTGCTAGAGACTGCTGTATGTTTGATTCTCACAGAATTTCACTAATTGAGAAGTATAAAAATTAAATGTGTTCCAAATTTTTGAAAAAAAAAAAAAGTCTGTAGATTTGCATTTCACCCAAATGAACTTGCTGTGCTGGGCAGCAAATGTGGCTACCAGATATGGGTAGAAATAAAAGGTAAAACATTTTAGTGGAATTTAAGATTACAGGTACTTTGATGGATAGGCCAGGACAATGATCCTACCTTTAATAATAAAACTTATGACAAATAAATTAATGTGTAACCTTTTGTACAAAAAGAAAAAATTCTTTGTTGCTAAAAACGTAGGCCTAATTAGCAAGGGCTGAAACTGTCATGTTTTCTGAGAATTAGCCTATCGGAAATTTTTAATTACTCATTTGTCATATTTGATTTGCAGGAAAAGGAAGTGAATGTGATGGAGTCGAAGATAGATCCTTGCAGCCTGAGTTATGAATTCGTATCAGTAATAAAATGTGAAGAAAATGAAGATATGAAGTCACTTCCAGTGTTTAAATTTGAAGCTGTGGTGAGTGTATTGAATTCGACTCTTTTCCTATTTCCTGAATGCTTCTTAGGATGGGGAAACATGTTGCATGAGTGTAACTTTCATGTTAAATTACCAATTTCTGGGAATGAAAAGAATTCCTGTGTGAGTTTATTGATTTTTATCTATAACCTGTCTTTCTTATTAGCCACATATCACTCTATTTAAATGTCACTCTCTTAGCAACGAATCATTCAGATGAAACACAGTAATTCCATTGTATTTTTTTTACGATGCTGTATAACATCTAGGTTATTTAGCGTCTGAATGAAATGAAGGTGATAATGCCGGTGAAATGAGTCCGGGATCCAGCACCGAAAGTTACCCAGCATTTGCTCGTAATTCCATTGTAATACTTGTAGAGATATATGGTATGTATTCAAGTAGTAGTATCATCATATTGATAGCTGTCCAAATCAAGTAAAAAAAAAAAATGTAAATGTTAGAAATATGGATAATAAAATTTAAAAAAATTTAATGATCTGCAACAAGATGTGGTAGCTATCAATACAATAAGCAAGTATTGAAAAATAAATAATATACACTGAATATTATAAAGATGAATAGAGATGGTGTTTGATGATGTTCAATGAAGATTTTAAAATAGTTGATGCAGTTGTCTGAAGAATCTTTTCAGGAATCTTTAAATAAAGAAACAATAATAATTACTAATACAACACATAAATTACATTAAATTTATTTCACTCTCATTCATAATCACAATACTTATAAATAAGGGGGAATTCGTTAAAAATTCACATCACAGTAATAACAAACCGAAAAAATGAACTTTTCATTCAATTACAGATATTCTATAAATTCCCTTGTCACTTTTTTTCTGAGGTTTGCTCTAACTGTGAGGACAATGACAGGTATTTTGTTGGGAATCCTGGGACTTAGAATATAATCTTCATGGGCCGTATTCATAGACATTCTTAGCGCGGGCTTCCGGTGGATGATCAGCGAACTAACATTTTTCGTATTCATAAACCAGTGTTAGCAAGATGATATGATATGATTCCTGTACAAGTAACCAGTCGATAGCCGGGGCTAGTTTAGCACGCTCGTAGCGCAGGCTAGCAAAATGTCTATGAATAGCACCCCATGTCACTAATTCCACTGACACTACTTATTTCTGTGGCTAGTGTATCGTCTTTAATAACCATTTAAAAAAAATAGCTAAGGTAAAGAATTGCGATAAATGTAGAGGAGCTAGCTTGTGATGACTTTATCTGAAGATGTTTATTTTTATCATTACACAGAAAATCACTTTAACACTCTGCCAGAAGAAATTAAAATAAACAGAAAAGTTTCTGGTTACTTTAAATTCGTATTTTATTTTCTTCTATATTGATTTGCTGTTTTTTCTATATTGTTTTTCGTGTTCAGAATTTCCAGTGTACTCATTTACTATAGGACTGTTTTGTCTGTTTTATCAATAAGCTGTGTATTCATTAATTCAGCTTACTCATTTATTCATTTATTTACTTGTTTATTTTTATTCCTTTATTTACCTAATTAGGCTATTTGTTTATTTTGACGACCCATTTCAAAAGGGAAAACAATTAAAAATGTAGAGTTTTGGGAAACCTGAATTTTAAAGCTTCATGTTGCTGTGGAAAATCTAATTTGAAACTTATAGTATATGTATATAAAACATCATTAACAGAATTGGAGTAGGGTCATTCCATGCAAAAAAGTATGTTTTTGAACCATGATGTCTCAAAAATTAAAAATATTTTAGTAGGTTATTTAGTATGTTCTAAATATGAATTTCACGCAATATTATATTTATATCTTTTGTAGTTTGGCAGCAATCAGCATTTAAAATATTGGTTTAGCAAAGAACACGGTTTCATTCATTGAAGTTTTCTTACTATTTAAAGGAAGGTGGAAAAATAATTTCAATGCAATTCGAAAAAGGAGAGCCTTGTTTACAAATGCCTTAAAATGAAAAAAATATATAATTTTTTAAATAGTTACCCACCGTAAAATAATTAAAAAAAATATAGAACACAAAATGCACCTCATTTTTACAGACGAAAAAACATGTGTTTAATTCTTTAGGGTATATTGATTCCACTGTGAAAATTTCAGAATGTAGACTTAAATATCATGTCAGTTTTTAATAAAAATAACTCACCGGAACAAAGGAGCTCAGCAGGTAGGCTCTCCTGTCATACAGAATGTTGCGTGATCAAGGTCAGGGAGACGGTCGTTTGAGATTACTCATCGTTATGAAGTCTCGCGAACGCTGCCACCGCCACACACACAGCAAGCGATTTTCGACCGTCAGAACAAAGATTAATAATTTTATTAATTTAATTTTATTCACAGATTTTTTTTAGATAACGTCATAAAACTTGGGAGATGGATTAGGAATAGGATTTTCTTTAATACAAATGAAATTCGCATGAATGACACTTCATATAGGGTGTCTAGAATGTTTTAAATGATGGATAACATGTTGCCACCCATTTTTCAGTCATCCATATGACTAAAATATTAATTATATGGCAGTCATAGTTGGCAGTTTAATTTATTTTCATAATAATATTATTATATTAAAAGCCCAAAAAAATTCATGACATCGCTGGCATATTCTTAAAATTTTGTGTGGAATGACCCAGTAGTAATTCCAACGATTCTTTTGATTTTTCACAGCAACATAAAGCTTTAAAATTCAGATTTCTCAGACCTTTAAATTTTGAGTTGTTTACCTTTTGAACTGGGCCATCGATTTATTTATTTTTTTTGTTTGTTTATTTACTTATTTACTTACTGTCCGTCTGTTTATTTATTTATTTATTTATTTATGCATTTATTTATTTATTTAATCATTTATTTATTTATTTATGCATTTATTCATTCATTTATTTATTTCTTAATTTATTTTTCTTTCTTTTTGCCTTTCTTTCTTTCTTTCTTTCTTTCTTTCTTTCTTTCTTTATGCCATTTGTGCAATACCTCTGCCTCAGTTCTTTATTGTACTTCCTGTATCGTGATTCAATTTTTATTCTTCAGGAGGAATCATGCAGTGTGGACGATTTCACGAATGAACTGAAGTCAGAAATGAGAACGTTGAATGATGATCTGAGTAACAGGTAAAGATAATTTGTTTGTATAATTCCACTCAGTCCTTATTGAAAACGCTGTAACAATAAGCATAGCTTTCACAGTTTCTACAGATAACCTATTATTTTCGTTTACCATAAGGAGTTCATCGAATAGTTATTACCATGTACGCTAGTGGCACTGTTCTCGCAACATGACAGCTTTGCGAATTGGTAAGACATTTTTATGAACGAGAGCTATCGATTTCTTGTCAATTATTTGTTTTAAGTTTGAGATAAGAATGTTAAATGCAAATCCACAAAACACAGGACAATTCTGCACCCCGAAGAAGTTATCAGGATGCTGGAACACAACCTCGTAATGAGGGATGATCCTGTAAAATACAGAACATATATGAACTCAATCCTTAAGGTAAGATTTTATACAAATTTTAGGAAGTGGAGTTGAAATAGGCCTATAGGCACCGCCCCTGTTGTGACACATGTAGTCAAGACTTAAAACACCATGTAATTGATCAAAGGTTATAAATAAAGTCCTGTATATCAACACATTATTAACTTCCATTCAAAACAAAAAAATTATCAATGTCAGTGATTTCTAAATTGTCACAAGAGATATGAATGATTGTTGTATGAACTGTGACTGTAGTTTTAGTTGTATGACCACAGGATTACGAATTTACAGGTTCATGCAGACGATTTGGAAGGAAGATGCGAGAGGACAAGAGATTAGTTCAAGTGAGAATACTGTACAACGCTTTGCTGAGGTGGTACTTAAACAAACACATGCAAAGGAAACAAGTGAGTTTTGTAATTTTCGAGACAAATATTTAGCTCAGATTCAATTAAATTGCGAATTTTGTAACAAAATTTCACTTCACAACAATGTCTGTAGAAACACAGATGTCGTAGTTATTTACGACCGAAGTCAAATACAGATTTTTTGGTAAGAGTTTTACATGTCGTGATCATTTTCAACAACACACTTCAGTTCATACACGTGATAAGCCATTTACGTGCAAAATTTGTGACCATATGTATGACCATTTTCAACAACTTGCCATCCACATCTGTGGAGTAACTGTTAGCGTGTCTGACCGTGAAACAAAATGGCCTGGATTCGAATCCGGTTGGGGCAAGTTACCTGGTTGAGGTTTTTTCCTCAACCCAATATGAGGAAATGCTGGGTAACTATCGGTGCTGGACCCCAGAGTTGTTTCACCAACATTATCACTTTCATTTCATTCAGATGCTAAATAACCTAAGATGTTGGTACAGCATCGTAAAATAACCCACTATACTTTGAACAACTTACCTCAAACCACACAGTGAAGAAGTTTTTCATAAGCAATATTTATAAATAAAGTTTCAGATAAATCTGTTATCTTTTCTAGAATGTCTTGAACATAATTTAGAGCAAAATTTTTTCCATAAATGTCACATTGGAAGAGCTTGTAAGCTATATGGACTGACGTGTGTTGCCAGAGATGATCCAGTGATCCAAAACATCTCTCGCAAATATCTGATTTGAAAGTCTTAACTCCTTTATAAATCGAAGTGTGATTTCAAAGATGTTGCCGAGTTCTAAAATTGTTCTCACAAAAGGTTACATATGAAATGTTTGTCCTGTGTGAGTTCAACACATGCTCTTTAAGATGGTGATGATGTCCACAGTCATATTACTCAGTCTAATAATATTTCTTCTTCAAGAATATATAATTATGTTAGATATTTAAAGAAACAGTGTTACTTTTTTTTTTCTAAAAGAAGAGTGACATGTAAGCTGAAAATAATGCAAGGAAATAAAAGTTTAGTTTTCTTTGTAATCTTTTTGAGGTTGCAGCATTTCTAGATATGATATGAATTGTTGATTTTCTAAATTAAATTAAAATAATTATATATATTATTAATGGAAGGAGTCCATAATTGTACCTATTTTTAAAAAGGGGGACAAAACCAACTGTGGTAACTTTCGAGGAATATCACTTTTGTTGACGTCGTACAAAATTTTGTCCAATATTCTTTTGAGGAGATTAACTCCGTACGTAGATGAAATTATTGGGGATCATCAGTGCGGTTTTCGGCGTAATAGATCGACTATTGATCAGATTTTTTGTATTCGGCAGATAATGGAGAAAAAATGGGAGTATAAGGGTACAGTACATCAGTTATTCATAGATTTCAAAAAGGCATATGACTCGGTTAAGAGGGAAGTATTATATGATATTCTTATTGAATTTGGTATTCCCAAGAAACTAGTTCGATTAATTAAAATGTGTCTCAGTGAAACATACAGCAGAGTCCGTATAGGTCAGTTTCTATCTGATCCTTTTCCAATTCACTGCGGGCTAAAGCAGGGAGATGCACTATCACTTTTACTTTTTAACTTCGCTTTAGAATATGCCATTAGGAAAGTTCAGGATAACAGGCAGGGTTTGGAATTGAACGGGCTACATCAGCTTCTTGTCTATGCAGATGACGTGAATATGTTAGGAGAATATACACAAACGATTAGGGAAAACACGGAAATTTTACTTGAAGCAAGTAAAGCGATCGGTTTGGAAGTAAATCCCGAAAAGACAAAGTATATGATTATGTCTCGTGACGGGAATATTGTACGAAATGGAAATATAAATATTGGAGATTTATCCTTCGAAGAGGTGGAAAAATTCAAATATCTTGGAGCAACAGTAACAAATGTAAATGACACTCGGGAGGAAATTAAACGCAGAATAAATATGGGAAATGCGTGTTATTATTCGGTTGAGAAGCTCTTATCATCCAGTCTGCTGTCCAAAAATCTGAAAGTTAGAATTTATAAAACAGTTATATTACCGGTTCTTCTATATGGCTGTGAAACTTGGACTCTCACTCTGAGAGAGGAATATAGGTTAAGGGTGTTTGAGAATAAGGTGCTTAGGAAAATATTTGGGGCTAAGCGGGATGAAGTTACAGGAGAATGGAGAAAGTTACACAACACAGAACTGCACGCATTGTATTCTTCACCTGACATAATTAGGAACTTGAAATCCAGACGTTTGAGATGGGCAGGGCATGTAGCACGTATGGGCGAATCCAGAAATGCATATAGAGTGTTAGTTGGGAGACCGGAGGGAAAAAGACCTTTAGGGAGGCCGAGACGTAGATGGGAGGATAATATTAAAATGGATTTGAGGGAGGTGGGGTATGATGATAGAGAATGGATTAATCTTGCACAGGATAGGGACCGATGGCGGGCTTATGTGAGGGCGGCAATGAACCTTCGGGTTCCTTAAAAGCCATTTGTAAGTAATATATATTAGTCCATTTATAATGGAATTTTGTACTCGATGTTCTAATTTCTGTTTTTCATTTTTTATTTGAGCATGTTTTTGTATGTTTAAGTGGCAGAACTTTATGTTAATTAATTGAGACATTTTCTGGAACAAGAATTTAACAACGAAATCTTGAATTTGAGATACAGAGCATCAAACATTTTAGATCTCCTAGCCTATAACATAATTGTGCAGGATGACATTCAAATGTTTGTAGAGGATGCTGTGTTTCTTGGAGGGAAATAATATTTTTTCAGTGGGAGCTGTGTTATTAAGAATTCAGTATAATGTTGCAAACGGAAAAATGTCATAATACCCATTGAGTTATTACTATGATGTACTGAAGTACATAAGCTATTTCTGTGCAGGAATTCTGCATTACCATATGGTGAAGAATGGGTAGAAGAGAGAAAAATTCTCTTTCTCTGGGACTCAAACCCGGGTTTTCAGCTCTGCGTGCTGATGCTTTATCTACTAAGCCACACCGGTTTCAAATTCTGAATTCACTCATAATGAGTGCATCTCTGTACACAGTGTTGGACATTGTGCCACTGTCACATTCTGTGACACAGTACATAGATGAGGGTAGACCACCAAAGGGAAACAGAGAGATATCAGAATTTGAATCCGGTTTGGCTTAGTGGATAAAGCGTCAGCACATTAAGCTGAACACTCAGGTTCGAATCCCGGTGCCAGAGAGAAATTTTCTCTGTTCTGCCCATTTTTCACCCATTAAGTTGCTATTCCAGGGAGTGCCTCAATTGTGGAGTTATTTTTCGTTAACATTGTAATATGTTACTTTTTCAAAACTCAACGTAATTTGTTATAGACGTTGAATCATTCATCCACAATCTGCAAAATGACCCACTGAAGTGTGAACCAGCATGTGGCGGTTTTGCAGCACCATCAGACTTAAAATATGAAATAAATGACAATGTTACATCTCCAGCATCCAAGATTTATATTAAGGTAAGTTATGTTAATTTTTAAGTTAATTATTCTGGGTTCTTGTACTGAACACATAAAGAGCCTGAACTATTTCAGGTATTTCATTGTTTTGTAATATCTGGTAATATAAAAATTATTGTAACAGTTGCTGGACTTATATTCAGTTCGAAGACATAATCACATCTGTAAGATTGAACCACTGCTGCCAGATTTGAAGCTCGAGAACTAGAAGAAACAATAATATTGAATAATTTGTAAAATAAGTACTTATTATTGTCTTTATATCATTGATATACAGTAGAACCTCGATTATCCATTGTAATCAAAGTGCGAGGTGGAACAGTTAATCGAAAAAGGAGGATAATCCATCCCATTTGTGTTGACCTTATATTCTTTGAAAAAAGTCTGTTTTTTACTACTTTACTACCAGCATTTTTTTTTTTTTTTCTGATCTCCATTCTAATTCTCCAATGTAAGACGATGTCCGGGAATGAAGTGTCATTTTCTTGTATCAAAAACCTCATGGAGTTTCTGCTGATTCATGTGAACACGCTATTCAGGCGATATCTCTTCTTCCCCTCCACTATCGTCATTGTCACTCAGATTTCTAGATTTTCAAGCAAATCAGACTTTAGCTGGGTTTTTCGTGATTAATTCGATGGTGTTTGGGTAAAGGGAGTTAAGTCATAAAAATGAGCTTTGAGATAAATAAAAATTGGGTTGCAAGGGATAGCAATAGTAACCAACTACCTATCCTATCCAAATTCCATCCTCACCTTCTCGTGGTGCAACCTCTTTCTATAGTCCCGTCGCTCTAATTTCTGGCAGCCAATCACGTTGAAGGTTGGCTACATTTAAACTTGTGCGTCTTGTGATTCGCTGATGAAGATGTAAAGCATTTCCTAAGGCTGATAAATACTTAATATATAATCGCCCGCCATTTTGGCTCTTTCGTTGGCGTTCGCAGAAAGCACACGAGGACGTTATTTGCCGCCCAATTATTTGCTGAATTACAGTGCGTTTGATTTATTATCATAGGAGCTACGACATGATAATGTTTAACAGTGTCGCAAATAGATCCCTCGTCTGGTAGCTCAGCAATGAAAGAACAAAAATGGCGAACGATACTACCTACATAGACTTTATTGAGCCATGACTTCCTAAGACGTAAGCAAAGGGGAGGAGTCACACCGGGAATAACAGCGTTGCGACGATACTAACAAGGCTCTGGGGACCGAGTCATGGCAGAATAATGATTTCATATACTACAGAGGAAATGCTGTAATAACAGCGCCCACTGCTGACCTGACATGGCGGTGAAACGTTCCTTATGTGGCAGATAGGGAATATGGTTGGACTGGGCATGGCAATCCTCCCGATGGGTCCGTTGGCCAGTGGCAGAGGTGGCCCTCCATACCATATATAGGTTGAGAAACGACGATACAACCACCAACTCACAAAACTGTGGTGTCCATTAAAAAGTAGTTGTAAATTGCCGAATTGCCTCCTATGCCCCAAACATGAAGAAATGGACATGGAACATTTGAAACATTGTGAAGCACTCGAGAATTTTCAAGATATCACCTCCAAATATCGGGAAGCAAGAAAGAGAATAGCTTCACTGTTAACTCTAAAGCATTAGATACATTGAATCATTTAGGATTCTGCCCGAGGGCAGGTCTTTCACTGCAAACTCAGCATTTTTCAATCTTTTGCTATTTTCTGCTTTCTTCTTTGTCTCCTCATATAATCCATAAGAAGAAGAAGAAAGAAACAGAATTATTGCGAAATGTCTTAAGTTTACAGTTTTTTTTTTTTCCTCTCTGAACTGAAATTATCACTTCGGAATATGTATGATAAGACTTTCTTGTGTTAAATTCTAAAGTACCTAGTTTACATGTTTCGACCTATTTATGGGTCATCCTCAGAACTGGTCGTTGTTGGTCTTGGCGGTGGTTCTGAGGATGACCCATAAATAGGTCGAAACATATAAACAAGGTATGTTAGAATTTAACACAAGAAAGTGTTGTCATACATATTCCGAAGTTGTATAATCAAGATGTATTATTATTTTGGCGTAACTACAGTATGTTAAATGACTAGGATTGGAGTGTTTTGAATTTGCAAACAGAGAAATGGGTTGGAATGCAGTTGCATAAAATTCATCACAAGGTTGCCAAAATAACACCTTTGCAAGTTTACTGTGTAAAATATATGAATAGATGGAATTTGTCATCATTTACAATGTATCTATTATTGTTACTTTTTATTTTATATATAACATATATTTGACAATTGACGTCATTAAAGATTAACTGTAGAAATGGCTTAAGTTATGGACTACAAAACTTGTTTCAAATTGATCATGTTCCATATTTTTAAAGAAATTGATTTTTATTAGTAAAAATTTCAGCTATATAACTACGTATTTATCTGTTACACCCTTTAGTCCTTCTGTCCCTGATCGTGGAACTCTCCATCACAATTCTTGTGGTACATTTACTGTATGATAATAAAATATTTCTTTCTTTTT
Source organism: Periplaneta americana (assembly GCF_040183065.1). Lineage (NCBI taxonomy): Eukaryota > Metazoa > Arthropoda > Insecta > Blattodea > Blattidae > Periplaneta > Periplaneta americana. The sequence continues at coordinate 19,632,926 of NC_091118.1, read as the reverse complement.
AGGAACAATTGTGGAATGTAAATGCTGTGAAGGAGGAGGCAACTTCAGATGACAACTTGAATGAAAGGTGAGAATATTGTGCGTGAGCTTACATGTTCCTGTTCTTCATTATTTAATAAATAGAAAATGAAGAAACAGTTATTATCCACTTAAGACTTAGGACGAAGGGACAGATAAAATTCATAACTTAAAAGAATAGTTAGTTCATGTGCTATCACTAGAGTTTCGTGAAAGTGATTTTATTTTTAAGGAAAGTTAGTTTTAAGATTTTGGTAGCCTATGTTATTTTAAAACTCTCATGTTTCACGTCAGCACCTAAACGTTACTCTGTCTCACCACATTAGGCATGCAAGCTGAACAGCTAAATATCTGGTACATGTAACCAACTTGTCAGTTATTGAAACCTAGAATGGCCTAGAGTGCTTACAATGTTGCTCCACCTTAAGACAAGATCACTGAAGCCTGACATAATTGCTGTTGTTGTTGTTGTTGTTTTCTAATGCCAGGCAATAAAGTCATTTGACCTCTTGCACTCCAATATTTTTCAAAGATATTATCATGACCAGCCAATGAAGCACAGATTTTGAGGTGTTCCGAATCCATTTCTTGGTTTGAGTTGCACAATGGGCAGTTAGGGGACTGATATATTTCAATTCTATGCAGGTATTTAGCCAAACAATCATGGCCTGTTGCCAATCTAAATGCAGCCACAGACGATTTTCGTGGTAAATCGGGAATTAACTGTGGATTTTGATGCAGATAGTTCCATTTTTTCCCTTGGGATTGTGTTATCAATTTTTGTTTGTTGAAGTGTAAGTTTGTAGATTTAATAAATCTCTTCACAGAGTAATACATAGATTTAGTAACAGGTCTGTAAGTAGCAGTGCTGCCCTTCTTTGCTAAAGCATCCGCATTCTCGTTTCCCAGGATTCCACAATGGGATGGTATCCATTGGAATACAATTCTTTTATTGAGTGATATTAATTGAGAGAGCATTTTAGTTATTTCTGCTGTTTGAGATGAAGGTGTGTGTTTAGAGACGATTGATAGAATAGCTGCTTTGGAGTCTGACAATATAACTGCATTCCTAAATTTATTGATGTGGCATAGAAGATTCCTGAGACATTCACTTCTTGCAATGATTTCACCATCAAAACTTGTTGTTCCATATCCAAGTGATCTATAAAGTGAGAAGAGACAGCACGTAACACCTGCACCGGCACCTTGTTCTCTGGATATCAAAGATCCATCGGTGTATAAATGAAGCCAGTTTTGTGGAGAGTACCTAATATTAATTGTCTCTAAAGACAATTGTTTCAGTATTTCAGTGTTTACTTCTGATTTCAATATTTCTTCTGTTAAATTTAGATTATATTCTATATTTAGTAGAGTTAAAGGGTTTGGTTTAATTTGTAAGTTTTCTTTTAAATTCGGGATATTGATTTTCTGTTTTAATTCTTGAACAATGGATATGAAACTTTTTTGAGTTTTCAATCTACAGAGAGGACTGTATGAATGCCAATTGTTTCCTGGTAATCTGATAAGTTTTTCATATTGAATCAGTGCTTTTTCTTCTATTGTCATTTTGATGCTGTTAATATTAGTGAGGAATCTCATAGAATCTATTGGAGTTGTTTTGATTCCACCAGTAATGAGTCTGAGAGCTTGGTTTTGAACATATTCTATGTCGTTTATGAAAGGTGAAGTAATCAAAATTTCTCCGCAGTATGTTAGCACTGGCCGTATAAACATTTTGTATGTAGTGTTCAAAGTATTCCTAGAGCATCCCCATTTCTTTCCTGCTAGTCTTTTTAGAAGGGAGAATCTTTTACGAACTTTTTCAGAAATGTATTTCAAATGGTTGCTCCATGTTAACTTACTATCGAAAATAACTCCAAGATATTTGGATTCATAAGTCCTAGGAAGGTGTTGGCCATTGTTTTGGATATTGAATTCTCTTTCTTTTTTACCGAGTGAAAATATTTGGTAGTTACTTTTGCTTAAATTGAGTGTCATCAAATTTGATATATTCCGTTCATGTAGTTGATTTAGAGCGTTAAGAGCAGAATTTTGAATTTTGTCTCTATGTCTGTAAGATCCGGAAGTCCACAAAACTATATCATCTGCAAATAGTGCTGTTTTCATGTTTGATTCCTCTAATAGGGAGGGTAAGCCATTTATATAAATATTGAATAAAGTTGTGACATAATTGTTGAAAGAACTCTGTGGCACACAGAATCAGATATGACACCACGTGGCACAATGTCACATTTTGCTTTACAATGCCTTGCGGCAGCCTAACACAATCTGCTTGTGATAACTGATTTGCTGGCTGTGTGGGTTTGGAAAACTGGCCTAGGCTAGAAAATGGCGTCAATGAAAGGGGACTGTCTATATGAGAAATTCTATTGTATTTGGTTATTATTTCCTAAGGACGCCTAATACACCTAAAAATCTATATGATTGAAAGAGTCTTAAATTTAAATACTACTAACATACTTCACAAACCTTATTTTGTATGTTTATGACTACTTCATGACTCACGATAAAGAAAAATGATATATTAAATCAATAATGAGTGATAGTATAGAGCAGAGAAGTAAGCCTACTACAAATTATTATCATCAATTATTATTCACGTGGTGCTTTCATCTCATTTGCAATTTCTCAGATATTTTTATAAACCACATTGTCGTGTTATTGTTACAAAGATTGTACTGAAGGTATCTTTCCTGTACTAAAACAACTAATTTATCTGCATCGAGCTCCATTATGAATAATGTACATTACACAACAATAGTATTCGTGAATAGTGAAAGCGTGCAATCATAGCCACTAACGCATGTGCAGTACACTGCAGCTATCAGACAGTCTCCTTGTGACGAACTTTAAGTAGTTATTCGATGTTGTCTCTCCATGTCTGCTCACGACAGTCGCGCTGCATCTGATTCTGTGTGCACCACATCATAAGAAATCAATGGGAGACAAATACCATCGGACAAAATGTCACGTCGTGCCGTGTCTGATTCTGTGCACACGTGGCCTAAGTATGTACTAAGTTACGTACAGCTTGATTCAGAGATTTTGGCCCCTGTAAAAAATTGTTGTTGTTGTTTTCTAATGCCAGGCGTTTGACAATAAAGTCATTCGACCTCTTGCATTCCAATATTTTTCAAAGATATTATCATGGCCAGCCACTGAAGCACAGATTTTGAGGGTGAAAATGGCAAGTTGTAGCCAATTTAAGTGAACACCATATTTTAACGTTTTGGTGGCTACTTCATTCACACACAACCCCCAGAATGTCTGGAGGACCACACCTGCTGTTGGTCGACGTGTCCATTGGACCTAGCTGGGAGATCTTGTTGATCACCAGCTTTCCCTCCTTAAGCCACTGGAGGACGATTTTAGTGCCATAGCAGGTCAGCACTAGGAACAGAAAAGTAGAAAGAGGAGGAAGGAAAGTGAAATGAACCCCTAGGCCTCGAATGCTCTAATGGCGTCTGGGTCGAAGAAAGTAAGAGTTCAGTCAGAGGATTGGATAGGAAAGGGTAAAGAGGGAATTAAGTATTGAATAGAGGAAAATTATACCAAATTCAGTCATTAACTCATCAAGCTGACTAGTGCTAATTGATGAGTAGCCCCTCCCTTTAGTTCAGCTCGTAAAATTATGCTTACTAACAGCTGCACCACGGGAAGGCAGGGATGGGACATTGGGTATTTGTCCAGGTTGGTTCCTTAAAGCCTTCAATGGGAAGGATTAATGGCTCTCTCCCCTGTATCCGACAGATACCCTTTTGCAGCCCCCCTGCAAAATGTAAGTAGATATACTAAGAGTGAGTTACTCATCACTACTGGTGAGCTGGGTCACACAGATCAGGCCGCGCAGTCATAACATCTAACACTTCCTTCTTATCATGTCGTGGTTGTGGTACACTCCACCTTAAAAACACAATATCCTACCACACATCCCGTTATAACCACTACGTCTGTTGACTAAACAATGTCATGATGACTTATATTTTCTTGACATGAGTGTCCCTCAGCTACGAGCATAGATATTATTTTCCTTCTACCGCTTCCCTTTTCTCCTCCTATGCACATTTGTGATTAAATTTCTTTCCTATGACGCAACACACAGGTCGCTCACTAGCCAAACAACCAAGGACAGGGGCCAGTAATGTTGAATCGAGCTGTACTTCAATTATTGTCATACATGAATAACTGATTATTTAATTTTTAAATCTTAATGGGATTTGGAATAAGCAATGTAATTAAACCCTGATTTCCTCTTTTCCTCCATTTGATGACTTACACTGATTGGATTCTGATCCATACATAGGTATATCAGTAATATTAATTTAAACCTTACTTACTTGCTGGCTTTTAAGGAACCCAGAGATTCATTGCCGCCCTCACATAAGCCCACCATTGGTCCCTATCCTGAGCAAGATTAATCCAGTCTCTATCATCATATCCCACCTCCCTCAAATCCATCTACGTCTCGGCCTCCCCAAAGGTCTTTTTCCCTCCGGCCTCCCAACTAACACTCTATATGCATTTCTGGATTCGCCCATACGTGCTACATGCCCTGCCCATCTCAAACATCTGGATTTAATGTTCCTAATTATGTCAGGTGAAGAATACAATGCGTGGAGTTCTGTGTTGTGTAACTTTCTCCATTCTCCTGCAACTTCATCTCTCTTAGCCCCAAATATTTTCCTAAGCACCTTATTCTCAAACACCCTTAACCTGTGTTCCTCTCTCAAAGTGAGAGTCCAAGTTTCACAATCATAAAGAACAACCGGTAATATAACTGTTTTATAAATTCTAACTTTCAGATTTTTTTGACAGAAGACTGGATGATAAAAGCTTCTCAACCGAATAATAACAGGCATTTCCCATATTTATTCTGCGTTTAATTTCCTCCCAAGTATCTTTTATATTTGTGACTGTTGCTCCAAGATATTTGAATTTTTCCACCTCTTCAAAGTCTAGACATTCAGAATTTAGAGAATAAATAATGTAATATCACAAGAGACTTGCATGCCACTTTCTATTAACCATAACATTTACTGTAAGTCATGTGACCACAAGTTTATGAATTTTCAGGCCAGTGGAGCCGCAGTACAATGAAGACATGCAAGATATTATCACATGTGACAACTTGGAACAGTGCTCTATGAGTGTCATAGAGAGACATACTTATACAAAGGAAATGGAATATGTTGGTGATTTTGGTGACGAACTTTCAGCTCAGAAGGTGTTACACTGCGAATCTTGCGGCAAAAAATTCATTTCACCGCGACGTTTGAGGATACACAAATTTTATCACTGCAGACAGCTGAAATCCTTCAAGTGCGATTTTTGTGGCAAATGTTTTTCTATACTTTATAATCTTCGACAACATATATTGATCCACATGGGTGAAAAACCCTTTACATGTAATGTTTGTAGCAAGAGTTTTACACATCAGCAAAATTTTCGTAGTCATGCTTTAACCCATACGGATAATAAACCATTCAAGTGTGATATTTGTCATAAGAATTTCAGGCGACGACAACATCTTCAGAAACACGCATCAATTCACAGGGATGATAAGTCCGCAGACAACACAGTGGATAGATCTTTCATATGCGATATTTGTCAGAAGAGCTTCAGGTATCTGCGAAATCTGCAACGTCATTACGCAGTTCACACAGATCTTAGGCCTTTCAAATGCGATATCTGTGAGAAGAGCTTCAGATATCGACAAGGTCTGCTAGGTCATTCTTCAATCCATACAGGCAAGAAGCCTTTCAAGTGCCATGTTTGTGAGAAGTGTTTCAGGCGACGTGAACATCTTCAGAAACATGTATCAGTTCACTCGGATGACAAGCCTTTCAAATGCGATATTTGTGATAAAAACTTTCGTCGTCTTGATAATTTTCGACAACATAGATTAGTTCATACAGCACCTAAGACTTCCAAATGCGGCATTTGTGAGAAGACTTTTCGGAAGAAAAACCATCTACTACGTCATTCATTGACTCACACAGCAGATAAACTGTTTAAGTGTTAAGTTTTGTAACGAATTGTCGTCTTTGAAAATATCTGTTAGTTGACTCGGCTGGGAAGACAAGCAAATGTGACATTTAAGGGTATATGTACGTGAACGAACGTCGACAAATATTGGAAAATGCAGGTTCTAAATTTCTAAAATTTTATAAGAAAATGAACGCACAATTGAACAAAAATTACAAGGTACCAGAACAAGACTTATTAGAACTTAAATATCTGATAAAAGTATTAAAAAAGGTTACTAATAATATTTTTCAAACCAGTTTTATCAAAATATGAAAAAAAAATTTCTGCAGTTACATTATTTGGTAACCATACCATTGTTATGGTCTCTCTAACATATTTAATATTTTTTCTGCATGTAATAAACACTTATTTCTGAAAAGTAGACTACTCTCAGACATGTAGAGTTGTTTATTTTAATACAATTAATTTTTTATTTGTCCAATATAAAATATATTAAAATTTACATAATGTTTTGTGACCTAATTTTTCTATTTTCAAAGAAATGGGCGTTATTGTAGTCTGCCTTTTGCATAAATACATGTTAAATCAGTGTACAAAATTTCAGAATTCTATCTAATGGTTGTGGAGTTATGAAATAATATGTGTGAAAATTTTCAAATTTTGGAAAATTTAACTTAAAATAAAAGTGAATTCTAAAATATATTAGTAGTAACTTTTTTATACTTTTATCAGATATTTAAGTTCTAATAAGTCTTGTTCTGGTACCTTGTAATTTTTGTTCAATTGTGAGTTCATTTTCTTATAAAATTTTAGAAATTTAGAACCTGCATTTTCCAATAATATTTGTCGTTGTTTGTTCATGTACATATACCCTTAAGAGAAGAATTTTGCAGTTATTTGTCACCTTCGAGAGGATATATTCACTTACACAAGTGGTAAGACTCAAATGTAATGTTTGCGAGAAGAGTTAGAGAAAAAAATACCACCTACTTAATCACTCCTCAACTTACACATTAAATGCGACCTGTGTGAGAAAAATTTTGTTCAGCATTCTCATCTTCAACAATATGCTTCAGTTCATCTAGACGTGAAGCCACTCAAAAGTGTATGCGATACTTTGGAAATTTGAATTATATAAAGGTATTGAATAAATTTGCAATAGATGTTGTAGGGCAGCAATTACTCCATAAAGTGTTAGTTGGTAGGCCGGAGGGAAAAAGACCTTTAGGGAGGCCGAGACGTTTTTTTTTTTTTTTTCCATTGGGTTATTTTACGACGCTGTATCAAAATCTAGGTTATTTAGCATCTGAATGATATGAAGGTGATAATGCTGGTGAAATGAGTCCGGGGTCCAGCACCGAAAGTTACCCAGCATTTGCTCCTATTGGGTTGAGGGAAAACCCCGGAAAAAACCTCAACCAGGTAACTTGCCCCGATCGGGATTCGAACCCGGGCCACCTGGTTTTGCAGGCAGATGCACTGACCGTTACTCCACAGGTGTGGACGGCCGAGACGTAGATGGGAAGATAATATTAAAATGGATTTGAGGGAGGTGGGATATGATGATAGAGAATGGTTTAATCTTGCTCAGGATAGGGACCAATGGCGGACTTATGTGAGGGCGGCAATGAACCTCCGGGTTCCTTAAAAGCCAGTAAGTAAGTAAGGGCAATTACTCCTGCTAACTGTGAAAAGTTTTGCACTAAATTATTACCTTCAAGAACTCAAATCTAGTCACACTGGTGATAAGATTTTCAAATATTATATTAATTGCCAGAATGGTTCTTTTGATTCACATATCACGCAAATATCGTAAGAAGCTTTTATTTTACACTAACATGAATATTTATTCAAATTTCCGTGTAATAACTTATCTTTAGATTAAAAAGTTCATTTAACTAACGTTTTTTTGTCTTTCTCTAAGGCATCTTCAGATTACAATAAAAGTCACTATTTATACATTTGAAGAATTTTCTCAAAACATTTAAAATTCTGTATAAATTAAAATTACATTCTTATAACGAACATCTATATACACCATGATTTACAGTGTATAGTATCATGAACAATTTCTAATAAAATAAGTATATTATGTGATATGAATGTCTGCATCCGAGTCCAAATGGTAAATACAGTAAAATCCCGTTTTAACATTCCCGTTTTTAAGGAATAACCCGTTAAGTCCCACCCAAATTACCATAAGACTATAATATAATTAATTTCCACTTTTAAAGAAAGTTGTTGTTTTCTAATGCCAGGCATTTGACAATAAAGTCATTTGACCTCTTGCACTCCAATATTTTTCAAAGATATTATCATGGCCAGCCACTGAAGCACAGATTTTGAGACTTTTAAAGAAAGTGGTTTAAGGAAAATCACGCTTTTAAAGAATAATTTTTAATTGGATTTTGTGATAATGAAGCTCAAAATATCGACTCGATTTGAATAATCAATAGTACCGGTATATTTCAATAGTAACGTGGCAACATTATTCTTTATCGTCGTTTATGGTCTCACTTTGCGTTGCTGTCACAGAGTGGTTGCTTTGCTTGCTTTCTTCTCACAAATTGTGTGGATCCTGTTTCCAATTTTTTTGTTAGTTTATGCTAATGGTGACTAAACAGAAGAAATTAACTATCGGACAGAAAGTGAAAATAAAGAATGTCGAGGCTAAACCTCAAATAACTCTCTCATATAAGGCAACAAAGCATGGTTTTCCAACTACGTAATACGGAATAATGAAGAAGAAAGAAGAAATTTTCAGTGCCATTTTTCAGTGTGGTTCGGGTTCAACCAAATGAAAAAAACCTTTGTGCCTCACCATTTAAAGGGTCAGAAACTATTATAATGAAATATTGTAAATAATAATTGTAATCCTCGTTGAATGATTATAATGTTTGGTATATAATACGCATGTTAGTACTAGTTATTTTAGCCTTTTCTCCCCATTTTATGTAAACCCCCTTTTAAGGAAAACACCTATTTAAGGGAAAAAAAGTAATCCCTCAGAGATTCGTTAAAAAGGGGGTTTTACATTATGTGATTATTTATGGAGATTCGAAGTCAGGCTGTATGCAGCAACTAGCATGAATCATTATTTTACGTTCTTGTGAGTGATTTATTTTAAAACTAACGCACTAAGTAATGATGTAATGAAACTTTTTTTGTACATCAGCATTATAAACAGTTTATGATTATTGAAAATCGTGCATAATATGCCACATTATCGTACTAGTGACGTAAAAATATTACCATGACAACTAAAACGTCATGACTTCTATTAAGAAGGTATAATGTATCATAAAGTTAACATTAGGTTTGTTCCAGCAAGCAATTCAGAACACGTTCTGAACTAATACCGAACTTCTTTCAATGCATGTGTTAGTTGCGTATGGTGTCAGAACTAGTCTGGGATTTTACTTTGTTGGAATGTTTCTTGAACTGTTCTTTCACGGCCTTCAGAATTTCTTTTCATGTTAAAATTATATTCGTCTTCCGAACTTAATTCGTCATCAAATATATCACTATCACCTTCCAAACCTGCCTAGTTTCGAAGTATTTTAACCATAACTTCAGATTAAACCATCTGCACATGCGCCAACGTTCAGAAGTCCCAGTTCTGCTCTTAATCGAGAACCAATTTCACTTGTTCTGAACGAGTTTTAAAGTATGTTAGAACAGGTAACTGGGAGTTCAGTATCGGTTCGGAATCAGTTCTAGTCTTGTTGGAAAACACATTGAGCTACTGCGCATGAATAGGCAGTTCAGAATCGATTCTGAACCGTGCTGGAACAAACCTTATATGAAACGATTTGCCAATGCTGTAATTTAATACATCATTGTTGTCATAGCAACCTCTTTCTTCATAGACCATGATGCCAAACTACCCATCATTACAAATCTGATATTATTTCTTTATTAATTGTTTTATTATGCTGTTGTACTAGAAAATAACGTATGAAACACGTTTATAATGTTATACAGTTATTCCATTCGTCAAAATTGGAAAACTCGCGACTCATGCCATGAAGTATAACGTTATAAACTTGTTTCATAATATACAGTGTGTCCCACTCGAAGATAAAGAAAGTACAAGTAAAAAAAAAGTACTTTTATACTATGAGATTGTCATAGTAGGTGCTGAAAATGTCCTCCCTGAGCGTTAATACACAACAGAACACAATGTCCCATGTTCCTGAATGTTGAAATCCTTGAAATATTTGTAATAGGAAATTAATGTTATTAGGGCTACCTTCGAGTGAGACCTCAGTACTATTTAACATGGAATGCTTAAGTGGATATCTATTCGGAAAACATGTCTGTTGCCATTCCTGTAATGTTCTATATGCATCTTGTTCCTTACTGGGAACATGCCGATTCATATCATTGCTTCTTAATAGGAGCTGACAAATGAGACTTGCTACATATCATTATTGGAAAAAAAAAAAAAAAGTGAAAATTGAATATCATTGTGTATGTATTAATTCAAGATATTACTAGTAGCTTGAAGAGCGAATGCTGCATTTATTTTCTTGCATTGGTTACAATATTCATTAAAAGTTCCAAGTTATTCGATTCTTATAAAGTGGTGTCCTACCCTTATTTGAAGTCACAACCACGAGCCATGTAAACATTCCACACTATTAGAGGTATCTTAAGCATTCCTTGTCATCATCTTCTTTTGATTCCTCTTACCAAAATCATCCTTTCGAAGATAAAGGATTGCTTCCCATCATTGTGGTCACCATTGAATTTTGTTCAAATGTCTCTTGAGCTTCCACATGTGTGACATCATTACTACATTCAACATTTAGGTAGCTTAGTGTAGGAATGATGAAAGAGTAATGGAACGGAGAAAAATTCTTTCCGGCGCTGGGATTTGAACCCGGGTTTTCAGCTCTACGTGCTGATGCTTTATCCACTAAGCCACACCGGATACCCACCCCGGCGTCGGACAGAATCGTCTCAGATTAAGCTCCAACTCTTGGGTTCCCTCTAGTGGCCGCCCTCTACACTACGTCCTAGATGTCTATGAATGTAGGACTGAAGTCCACACATGTGCTGAGGTGCACTCGTTATGAGTGACTAGTTGGCTGGGATCCGACGGAATAAGGACCGTCTTAAATCAGCTGAAAACCCGAGAATTTTTCTCTGTTCCATTACTCTTTCATCGTATGATGATGCAGAATATCTGCATGGAAATATCATATGTACTTCGATACATTAAAATAATATGCGTAAATCACTGGGCATTATCTTTAAAAAAAAAAAAAAACTCTCAAAATCAAGGCAAGAAAGAATTTGTAGGCACTTGATTGGTTTTGCATGTTAGATGTTTTCTCTATGAAGAAAGTTCTGATCTTGTCCATTTCAAACATTTTTGTTAATAGGTACTTCTTTAAGAAATTAAGGGGGACAGGAACTGGCCAACCTACGCCATTATCTCCTGACCTAGTTGCCTCATAAGTGGTGCTTTTTGGTATCACTTGTGAGATTCAGACCTGTCTTCGGACAGTTGACTAAACAACAACAATACCAGATAAGCAGGACGTTATTGTTTTCCTTTTTTCTTATTATTATTATTATTATTATTATTATTATTATTATTATTATTATTATTATTATTCCAGTACATTGCGATTTTACGTGCTTTGGTGATATTAGCAACATTGAAGAGAGGGCCAAATTGTATACGCATATCATGTATATTATATAATCTATTAGCTTTCTAACAATTTTATGTCAACCCAAGAAGACGGTCTTGGTCACTGGGTCAGTTCCACTTACTCACTGCAATAGGATCGTAAAAGACGTACATAATAATATAATGCTGCCAGGTTGATTGTTATTTTAGTGTATTAGGTTTGCAGACGAGAAAATAATTTTAGAAATGGAAGGTACTGTGACATTTATACATATTTATGATTACCTAATGTCAGGGTGCGAATTAACAGAGGGGAATGAGGGGATTTCCCCCTATTGGGAAGTTATCCCCCTCTCATATATTAACAACCCTGCCTGGGATAACTTTTATCCTCCCTCACAAAATATAATTGTTTTAATACGAGTATCTGTACTTTATAAAGTACAAAGTAAGCAAAGAAAATAATATTTCTGTATTATCACGGTAAGCTGACAACAATCAATAACTTAGAAATTACACATCTTATCTTAAGCCTGCTCATGGATATAATAATTATTATGATCAAGATGCAAGACAAGCAACTCAGTGCGACCAAGCGTTGAGCCTTATCAAATGAGGATAATAATAATTTTATGTATGGTATCCACTGTCTAGGATTCTATCCCCCCCTCCTCATCAGAAATCTTAATTCGTACCCTGCTTAATATATGAAAAGATTTTTTTTTTTTTTTTTTTTGTTATTGTAAATATTTTACACGAATAATTGATTTCTTGAGCCCATCACAAATATGTGCTGTTTCGTTTTTCGCCCAAGTCACAATTTAATAATAATAATAATAATATTTGTCAGAAACCGTTTGAAATATGTTAGGCTATTAGCTTGATTCCTGTTGCAAATATCTGTAAATGTATCTCAGACAATAACTGAAGGCCTGATACTGCAGATAATTATAATTTACAGAAATTTCGTGGGATTGAGTTTAATGTTTTCGTATAAGAACTTGTAGGCACTTAATCCTGTGTTTGGCTTTGGTTTTGCATGTTAGACTTTTTCTCTATCAAGAAGGTCCTGAACCTGTCCATTCCAAACATTTTTGTTAATACTTCTTCAAGAAATTACGCATTTACTCGCTGTAGTTCCCTTCGAAAAATGGAGACAACGTTTCCCTGGGTGCTATTTTTCAGGCTATGTGGATTAATATTGCGTAAAACTTTAGAGAAAGTGAACCATCGTAAACCCCGCCCCTGAAATGACATGGGTCTTGTGGGAAGGAGAAAGTTGTAGGCAGTGCTGTCATGGAGACCATATAGTGTATGGGAACGAAAAATTCCTTAATAAATCGTTTTTGTCCATATGTCATATGGGTGCTTATGCTTTGTACACAGAGATCTGTATTGATCTTGGATCATCTTCTACTGTTCCTAATAGGTCTTTCTTAATGTTCACAGCATAAATGATCCACGTCTACAGTGCTGGAATCCAAAACCAATATATAAAAGAATGGGCCACCACGATGGCTAGAGCACTGGACTTATAATCCTCTGCAACTGGGTTCGATCCCCAGCATACCCCCAATTTATAACTTGTGTTGTACAATTCTGGTTCAGGTAACACAAGGGTTTCCTCCAGGAGCTCCAGTTCCTGTGGCATCCCAACAACTCTCTCTCTCTCTCTCTCTATATATATATATATATATATATATATATATATATATGGATTAATTTAATGATGCTCAAAACTGCAGAGGTTATATCAGCGTCGCCGTTGTGCTGGAATTTTTGTCCCGCCAGTAAATCTACGGACATGAACTTGTCGCATTTAAACACACTTAAATGCCATCGACCTCGGCCGGGATCGAACCCGCAACCTCGAGCATAGAAGGCCAGCGCTATACCAACTGCGCTACTGAGGGTTACAACAACTCTACATCATCTCATCTCATCGCAGGTGGAGCATAGACCAACCTCATGTGGCACACCCTGAGTAATAACTGACAGGTAAATTGGTCTCTATAACTTGCTTCATATGGGTGAATGGCGAACAGTCGAGTATCCGGCATTGTTATATATATAAAGAATTGTTGAACAAACACCAGAATGCTGTAGATACATGCTGTAGGATTCATCACCAGCAAGTGTGCATCTACTGTAAGAGCTTCATAGGATATGCTTTAAACCAATCTTGTTTTACAATTAAAAGCTAAAGGAAAAAATTTTTTTTATTTCGTCTTTAACATAAAAACGTCTACTACTGTAAATGTTGACCAGAGAGATAGAGAGAGGAAGTAAAATATATTTCAAGGGAGAAAATTAAGGGGTGGAGTGTCTCGTCAAACAAAAAAATTACGACGACAACATTGGTTGTAGGATGGAGAATCAAAGAGGGAGCCATCTGTGAGGAAATGTATGAAGTAGACAGTTAAGATGAAAAATTTGTGTTCTGTATGTCACTACTACTCCTGAACTATTCTCGAAATTTGCTGTATCATTCTAACCCTCTCATTCTAGCTCTGACTACTTCAAGTGACATTCATTAAACCGATGCATTCAAGAAAACGATAATAATTACCGGTAAGCCACAACTAAAAATGTTGTTGTTGTTTTCTAATGCCAGGCGTTTGACAATAAAGTCATTTGACCTCTTGCACTCCAATATTTTTCAAAGATATTATCATGGTCAGCCACTGAAGCACAGATTTTGAGGTGTTCCGAATCAATTTCTTGGTTTGAGTTGCACAATGGGCAGTTAGGGGACTGATATATTCCAAACAACTAAAAATGTTGATAGTTCTCCAGAAACGTTACACAAATGCCGCACATACCCCCCTCAAAACAAGCATATGGTGCATGAGATGGAGGTGGGGGGGGGGGATTTCTTCCGAGATAACTTTAAAGTAAAAGCCTTAAAGGATGAAACTTTTGTGTAAATCAATATCATGACAATATGTTTTTTTATATCTTCCATTTTCTCTAATTCTTTCTCATCTCCTATCTTCTTTTCACTGTATGTGTGGTGTTTTGTAATTACAAGGTACAATAATTATACAAAACTTTTAATTATAAATTTCTTACCTGAGGTTGACTTGAACTATCCATTTTTGGATCCACAATCGGGCACTCTTCCACTGAGCTATTGTGTCAGCTGCTTGAACACTTTCAGAACTTATTTTAGTATATTTTCTATCTCTAGATTCAAGACTGCCTCTTGGAAAAGCTTAAGAGACAATTTGATTTACGAAATTATTCACAAATGAATGTATCTAGAGCTATCAATAACAAAGATATTATGGTCAGTTTTCTTGGAATTAGCAAAAAGGTATTTTACAATAAACATTTTCTGAAAGTAGAAAATAGTTATCTAGTTAATGAAAGTATTAATGATTCTTTTAAATATGTTCTTGTTGTTTTCTAATGCCAGGCGTTTGACAAAGTCATTTGACCTCTTGCACTCCAATATTTTTCAAAGATATTATCATGGCCAGCCACTGAAGCACAGATTTTCTTTTAAATATTAGAGAGCCTTTAAGGACTAATAGTGATATGTCTCTTATGGTTGTAGTGGGAATATCTAGTTTCTTGCACACATCGCCTTGAAAGGTTCAAGGGAAATAATGTTGGAAATGGAAAGAGGGTAATGTTGTCAATGATGTATATCCTGCGGTATGGTGTGTAACATTCACATTCTGCAGGATATCTCGCAGAATGTTTAAGAGAGAGATTGGAGAGAATACACCAGTTCTTCAAGGCTACTGCTTCTCTATATTCACTACAGTATTGAGGAGCAGGAGGACAGTGTGGACGAATAGCCCTATACCACTCTGTGAAGGAGCAATGGTTTGGAACGGATGTTGTGTCATAAGAAAGCATGGGTGAGTTTTTATGTAGGCCTAAATATCCTGAAGAAGTATTCGTGATCCTGGAATAAAAGTGTGCATGACTTCTTACGACTAGGCCTAATAACCTAAGCATGGAAGTGGATTCTTGCGGTTCACTTTCTCTAAAGAAATACTTAACAAATCCGTATTTTATTTCTGCAGTGCTTGGGAAAAGTGACATAAGTCAGTTTCCACAAAACTTTTTTTGATAATTTATTGACAACTTATGGAACATCTGCTCGCTTGGGAAAAAATACATAAGTATTCCTCCCATTACAATAATTCATACAGAAAAAAATCAAATCGACATAAACCAGTGTAAGTTGTCAATAAATTATCAAAAAAGGTTTGTGGAAACTGACTTATGCCACTTTTCCCGAGCACTGCAGATTTATTTATACATTTATTTGTTTATTTATATATTCCATGTATTTCTTTATTTATTTGTTCGTTCCTTCGTTTATTCATTCATTCATTCCTTTATTTATTTATTTATTTATTTATTTATATATTCCATGTACGGTAGTTCCTTATTTATTTGTTCGTTCCTTCATTTATTCATTCATTCCTTTCTTTATTTATTTACTTATTTATTTATTCATTTATTTATTTATATATTCCATGTACGGTAGTTCCTTATTTATTTGTTCGTTCCTTCATTTATTCATTCATTTCTTTAAACATTTATTTATTTATATATTCCATGTATTTATTTATTTGTTCGTTCCTTCATTTATTCATTCATTCTTTTATTTATTTATTTATTTACTTATTTAGGCCTATTTATTCATTCATTTATTTATTTATATATTCCATGTACGGTAGTTCCTTATTTATTTGTTCGTTCCTTCATTTATTCATTCATTTCTTTAATCATTTATTTATTTATATATTCCATGTATTTCTTTATTTATTTGTTCGTTCCTTCATTTATTCCTAGCCGCGAAACCAGGTGGCCCAGGTTCGATTCCCGGTCGGGGCAAGTTACCTGGTTGAAGTTTTTTCCGGGGTTTTTGCTCAACCCAATATGAGCAAATGCTGGGTAACTTTCGGTGCTGGACCCCGGACTCATTTCACCGGCATTATCACCTTCATCTCATTCAGACGCTAAATAACCTAAGCTGTTGATAAAGCGTCGTAAAATAACCTACTAAAATAAAATTCATTTATTCATTTATTCCTTTATTTATTTATTTATTTACTTATTTATTTATTCATTTATTTATTTATATATTCCATGTAGTTCTTTATTTATTTGTTCATTCTTCCATTTATTCATTCATTTCTTTAATCATTTATTTATTTACGGTATATATTCCATATAGTTCTTTGTTTATTTCTTCATTCCTTCATTTATTCATTCATTCTTTTAATCATTTATTTATTTTATTTATTTATTCATTCATTCATTCATTCCAGTTATCATGGACGTGATTAAAACAGAACCCGAAATCGACCCACTTGCTCCAGAGAATGACAGTACTGGTAATGGTGAAGAGGAAATGCTTCAGTCTATGGTAATTGAATACTTAGGCCTAACCTATATTTTATTTACTTACTTACAAATGGCTTTTATGGAACCCGAAGGTTCATTGCCGCCCTCACATAAGCCCGCCAGCGGCCCCTATCCTGTGCAAGATTAATCCAGTCTCTATCATCATACCCCACCTCCCTCAAATCCATTTTAATATTATCCTCCCATCTACGTCTCGGCCTCCCTAAAGGTCTTTTTCCCTCCGGTCTCCCAACTAACACTCTATATGCATTTCTGGATTCGCCCATACGTGCTACATGCCCTGCCCATCTCAAACGTCTGGATTTTATGTTCCTAATTATGTCAGGTGAAGAATACAATGCGTGCAGTTCTGTGTTGTGTAACTTTCTCCATTCTCCTGTAACTTCATCCCGCTTAGCCCCAAATATTTTCCTAAGCACCTTATTCTCAAACACCCTGAACCTATGTTCCTCTCTCAGAGTGAGAGTCCAAGTTTCACAACCATACAGAAGAACCGGTAATATAACTGTTTTATAAATTCTAACTTTCAGATTTTTGGACAGAAGACTGGATGATAAGAGCTTCTCAACCGAATAATAACACGCATTTCCCATATTTATTCTGCGTTTAATTTCCTCCCGAGTGTCATTTATATTTGTTTAAGAATAAAAAATAGGAACAGAATTTCTTTTGTTTGGTATCTTTTGTGAGACGAAGTGAGATTTACTTGTGTATCATATTTTTCATGTACAGAATGGGAATTCCTTTGTAACCAATGTACAGGAAATGAAAAAGGACCCTTCCGACCTGAATTGCAATCTCATTTCGGGCATCAAAAGTGAAGAAAATGAAATCCATAATTCCTATGCTGTGCTCAAATCAGAAGTTAAGGTGAGTTCTGCTGAGTTTTATCTGACTTTGGTTAGTGTTTGTTCTTGCACTTAGAAATGAATGTAGATAATTTGACAAAGAAAAGGGATGCATTTGAAATGTAACTTCCGCTATTGTTTTGGTGTAAAAGTCAGTGGTACCGGTATGCTTATCCTATGGAGATTCTATGCCCTAACATCATAAATGGGTTCTACATCTCAAGTAGCTTGTCAAGGATACCTTTATACTCAGTGAAAATATTTCGATATTCATTAACAACCTGTATATTGTTAATTGGTGCAATGTGTGGCATACGTATACTTAAGCGGTATAATATAAAAATGAAGTTAAATATCATAGCATTAGGGTTGTAGAGAATGTTTTTGTGTGCACTCCAGTGAAAAAATATTCTTCCTATTTCGATGCATGGCAAATGATAAATGCAGTTTTAATAATAGTTTAAAAGAAAACGAACTATGTATGTACTGTAATATCATTAATCATCATCATCATCATCATCATCATCATCTTCCTAACAAGTATTAGGCCAAGTGGCCTGTTACGGTCTCAAACTAGAATTTTCAGTCCATCTCTTCTTTGGACGGCCTAGAGATCTTTTGCCATATGGATGGTAATGAAGCAGTGCTTTTGGAATTCTGCATCGATTCATTCGTTCGAGATGACCCTTCCACTGAAGTTGATATTTGCTGATGAACTGCATAATGGGTTCTATTTGAAGTTCTTGCATTAGGTCCTCATTTTTTTTATGATCCCAGCGAGTATATCCAGCTGTTGCTCTCATAAACCTCATCTCACTTGCTGTTATTCTACTGACATCTTTATTCTTCACAGTCCACGCTTCACTACCATAGCTTAATACTGGCTGTGCTAAGGTTTTATACAAGCCTATTCTTGTGTGTCTTTGTACTAGTGAGGGTTTCATGATTTTATTAATGATCCCCATTGTTTTATTATATTTACATATTTTTTCAGCAATATCTATATATCTATATCTATATCATTCATAATATGATGAAATAACTGAATTTCTGTCTAACAAATACAATGTATAATTTCAAAGCAGACTTTTGTGTTCTCTTCAGGACATTCATTTGTTAGAGAAAATTGAATCTTCAATAATAATATGTAAAAATATATTAAACAGAATATACACCTTTCCCCTAACTCTTGCTTCTTTCTGGTGTGTATCCTTCCTTGCCTTCATACTGTTCTTTCATTCATAGTTTTCCACCTGTCTCATAGTCTCCACATATGATCTATGTCTCATCTGATTTGTTCTGCCTCGAACTTGTCTCCCATTCACTATCCTTCCAGTGCATCATGCTGTAGTCGTTTCTTCTTAGCCAGTGACCTAGTCAATTCCTTTTCCTCTTCCTGATCAGTTTCAGCATCATTGTTTCTTCACACATTCTTTTCAACACTGTTTCATTTCTTACTCTGTCTGTCCATTTCACATGCTCCATTCTTCTCCATATCCACATTTAAAATGCTTCTAGTCGTTTCTCTTCACTTCGTCGTAATGTCCATATTTCTGCCCCATACAATGCCACAGTCCACACAAAACACTTCACTAATCTCTTCCTTAGTTCTTTTTCCAAAGGTCCGCAGAAAGATGTTCCTTTTCTTATTAAAAGTTTCCTTTGCCATTGCTATCTTCTTTTTGACTTCCTGGCAGCAGCTCATGTTACTGCTTATAGTACACCCCAAGTATTTGAAGCTGTCCACTTGTTCAAGTGCCTCATTTCGAATTCGCATGTTTACTTTCTTTACTTTTGTTCCGATAACATGGTCTTCGTCCAGTTTTCATTTATCTTCATTCCATACTGCTCACAGGAATCATATGCATTTCGGTTCATATGAGATGTCAAGAGAAATGTGTGAAATATATTTATCAGTTAATCTTTTCATTGCTTTTTGCTGCCTCTGAAACATTTTTCGTATCACGTCTTGTGGAATAATTAGGCTATTTACATGTACTTTTTCTTCTCTAGGAAGAATCCTGGAACTTGGAAGTGGTAAAGGAGGAAGCAATACCGCCAGACGAGCAACAAATGGGCGAAGACCTGAATTACAGGTGAGAGTATTGATATATTTTGCTTTTGTTTTTCAAGTAATGATAACTTACGTCCTTTTGTATTTGTAAGAGGGATGTTTCACAAACTTTTCACCATAAAAAAATAGTAAAAGTTACAGCCATCCGTATTACACGCCATAGAGGTGCTTGGGATGAGGCACAGAGGATCCATTACCTTTGTACTAGAATGAGGTGATGTCGTCAGCACCGTGCTGTGATCATCTTTTACCCCAAGAGAAAAGACCTGATACTAAATTTGATAGGAGCCTTGACTGAACATCATCCTAATTGTTGTCTGCAGTCTTGTAGTGCCATGTTGTGGCAGGAGATAACTATTAAAATAACTTTGATACAGTTTATATGAACTTTTATGTTCATGTGTGCATGTTGACATTTTTAATGCATTTGTAGAAAGAGATTTAGAATTTCTATTATATAAAAGTTTGTGATCCCTCATACCTCTCTTATGAACACAGAAGCTAACGTTGCTTATAAAAGAATCACATGTTTTATCACCTTTGAGGACCTTGCATAAGAGTAGATAATCAAGTTCATGGTATCTGGAATATAAGCTTCGACAATTAATTAAAGTAATAACAGTTTTTCTCATGGCAGTACCAATAATAATAATAATAATAATAATAATAATAATAATAATAATAATAATAATAATAATTTTCTTCTTTTTCTTCCTCGTGTTTTAGGATAAATCCTGTATTTTCCAACTTTGCTCCCTTAATCCGATGTTGGTGTCCAACTTTCCTTTCATTGCGATTTTCGGGAGTCGGTCTTCCA
This sequence comes from Periplaneta americana, assembly GCF_040183065.1. Taxonomy (NCBI): domain Eukaryota; kingdom Metazoa; phylum Arthropoda; class Insecta; order Blattodea; family Blattidae; genus Periplaneta; species Periplaneta americana. The sequence goes on along the minus strand of NC_091118.1, from coordinate 19,612,125 downwards.
TTATCCTTAATACATGGCCCTGCCATCCTTTTCTTCTAGTCGTGATCCATTTTGTTACGCCCTGCACTCTACATTTTTCCCTAATCTCAAGGCTGAAGGCTAAAGGCTGGCATTGGTCACAAGGAGTACCACTGATGTCGATAGGTAGTACTCATAAATCTTGTGGAACGCCAACTGACACAACATCGTCAGCTCGGCCAGCAAATCCTAATCCCACGTCCAAGAAGGCTCAGGCCGCGAAACCGGGACATTCGACTAAGGGAGCAGACCCCTACAGAAAAAAACATTTAAGCGAGGTTAGCAACCTACTTAAGTGGGGATCAAGATTGCTCAAAATACCAACGATGCCTCGGAAAATAATTTTCATGTATATTAAATGTGAATGAAGCACCATGACCGAATTACATTAGTTTAAGAGCCAAATGTAGTAATTTTTTTTAGTCCTTCCATTGTACTTTCAGAAGAGGCAACTAAAGTATTTAATAACGAGGTAATTGACATTATCAGAATAGCTATATTTCATATTCTCATGTGGATGTGGTGACAGTACGATTCACACAATTTTATTTATTTTTTTTAGTTATTTAACGACGCTCTATCAACTGCTCAGTTATTTAGCATTAATGGGATTTATGGTAGTGAAATGGTATTTGGTGAGATGGGGGCCGAGAATTCGCCATAGATTACTTGACATTTGCCTTACAGTTGGGGAAAACCTCGAAAAAACCCAAGCTGGAATCGAACCCGTGCCTGAACGCAACTCTGAATCGGTACCTCAGCCAACTGAGCTACGTCGGTGGCTCACAATTCTATTTTCCAAACAATTTTTATATAGAATGGATTAATTAAGAAACATCTAAGAATATTTGTGTAAGACATGCATTAGTAAACTTCAGTTATGTGACCAAATTGTGTGGATTTGCAGGCCCATACAGCCAACACTGGTTAAAGAAGACGTAGGAGTGCTACAAATTCACTCAAGAGACAAGAATGTACAGCAATATGGCGTAGATATGAACATGCAAGAAAGTGATTTGACAGGTAGCCCTTCCAACCAGTCAGAATTGAGAAGCGAATTTTGTGACAAGGACCTCAGCATTTCAGAATTTTTTGACAACATTAGGCTTAATAATTCAGAACAGAAGGATTTCAAGTGTAACTTATGTCAGAAGACTTTTTTACGAAATTATAATCTGCAACAACATGCTTTAACGCACACAAAGAATAAGCCTTTCAAATGTAAATTTTGTGATAAGACTTTTGGACGACGTGATCGTCTTCAGCAACACATGTCAACACACACAGGCGAGAAGTCTTTCAGATGCAAAGTTTGTGATAGGAGTTTTGCACGGGTTGATAATTTTCGACAACACGCATCAACCCATACAGACGATAAGCCCTTCAAATGTGACGTTTGTGATAAGAGTTTTGGACTTCCAAAAGATCTCCGAAGTCATTCACTAACCCATACCGAAGATAAACCTTTGAAATGTGACCTTTGTGAGAAGAGTTTTAAATGTCGAAAATATCTTCGAAATCATATGTTAACCCACACAGGGCATAAGAGTTACAAATGCAGCGTTTGTGAGAAGAGCTTCAATCATCGCCAAAATCTCCGAATTCACCAATCAACACACACATCCGACAAACCATTCAAGTGCGACGTATGTGCAAAAAGTTTTAAACTCCGTCAACATCTTCGGAATCACGCATTAATCCACACAGAGGATAAACCTTTCAAATGCGACATTTGTGATAAGAGATTCAGACGCCAGGATCAATTTCGGCTACATGCTACAATCCACTCAGAAGTGAAACCACATAAATGTGACGTTTGTGGGAAGAGTTTTAGGCAAAGGCAACATCTTCGGCTACATTCAACAATTCACACAGATCTGAAGGTTTTTATGTGCCACATTTGTGATAAGAGATTTGCTCGGTATGATCATCTCCAACAACATGCGTCAACTCACACGGATCATAAGCCTTACAAATGTGATACTTGTCAGAAAAGTTTTAGGCAAAGACAACACCTTCGACAACACACAACAATGGTCCACGCAGCTGATAAGCCTTTTAAATGCGACATTTGTGCGAAGGGCTTTGCAGTAAGTCATCGCCTTCGAGAACACATTTTAACTCACACAGCCAATAAGCAAGACAGTACAGATCAGGAGGCAAAAGAGGAGAAAGTATGATCAGTTGGAAGAGAGTTTGTTTCAGGTTGGTTAATATTACACAAATCAACTACCACAGTGGCTAGAGCGCTGGACTTAAAAGCCAGGGGGACCAGCTTAAAATCTCGTTTTATCCTGAGTTTACAACTGTTGTTGTTGTTGTTGTTGTTATCTAATGCCGGGCTTTGGCAACGAAGCCATTAGCGTTCTTGCTCTCCAATATTTCTCTGTGGTGGATCCACCAGGTAGAACTTCACAGGTATGTAGATGATCTTCAGTCATTTCTTCTTCTTTGTTGCATAGGGGGCAATTTGGATTTGTGTAAGTTCCTATTTTATTCAAGTGTTTGGCCAAATAATCGTGTTCTGTAAGCAGTCTGAATTTTGCTACTGCAGATTTACGTGGGATTTCTGGAATAATTTCTGGTTTTTTTATTGAAATGCTCCATTTTTTATCTTTGGCTTTGGTACATAGTGCTTGGTTTTGCTTAATTTTATATTTATTTTTAATTAGTCTTTTGATGGATGTAAAAGGTAGGCTTGTATTTGTATTCTGAATTAAATTGGATCTCTTTTTAGCAAGAAAGTCAGCAGTTTCATTTCCAGCAATTCCGCAATGTGCAGGTATCCATTGCAATTGAATTCTTTTCTGTAGTTTTTGAAGTTGTTGGATCATTTTGTGACATTCTTTAATTTGGATTGACATCATTTTATATGAATTTATTGCATATAATGCTGCTTTAGAATCAGAGAGAATGACAGCATTTTGAAATTTATCTATTCAGTATAGTAGGTGTTGGAGTGAGATATGAATAGCCATTATTTCCGCATCAAAATTTGTTGTATGATGTCCTGCTGGTTGATAAAATGAGAATAACGCACACGTAATTCCTGATCCTGAGTAGTTATCGATAGTAGACCCATCTGTGTAGATATGTAACCATTCTTCTGGTGGGTTTCTATTGTTCACAGCATCTAATGCCAGTGCTTTCAGTACAGGTTTGGAAGTTTCAGATTTTGTAACTGGTTCTAAATCTAGTTGAATGTTAATTGGTTCTTTCGTATGTCTTATTGTTAGATGAAAGTACCACAACTACAGAGTGTATGTTATATTTTGTTAGTTCCTGCCCCTGATATTTAGATTGTCAGTTTGTTCAATTTCTTTTTTGTAGGTTAGGTTAGGTAACGATGGCTGGAGGCGAGTTAGGGAAGACTCTTTGCACGTCGGCCATACTGAGGCCTATTGTGCACCCTGAATTTATGGGATGAATGAGGATGAGATATACCAGCTCACCGACTGGATGTAACCTCTCACCCATTGAGGGCCCAAAGTTCATACCGCCAAGGTGACCAAGTAGCATAGGATCCATCCCATTGGCCCTTCCAAGGTGTCGAAGCACCCTTGGAAATGCTCTTAAGAAGTTATTATTTTTTAAGTAGGTTATTTTACAACGCTTTATCAACATCTAGGTTATTTAGCATCTGAATGAGATGGTGATAATGCCGGTGAAATGAGTCCGGGGTCCAGCACCAAAAGTTATCCAGCATTTGCTCATATTGGGTTGAGGGAAAACCCTGGAAAAAACCTCAACCAGGTAACTTGTCCCGACCGGGAATCGAACCTGGGCCACCTGGTTTCACGGCCAGACGCGCTGCCCGTTACTCCACAGGTTTGGACAAGAAGTTATTTCTGGCAGAGATATTGCAAAAGGCTGGAAACCCAGAAATGGTTGCGGAGAGGACACCAACCCCCCACTCCCGTATGCTGACGAAGACATGTGTCTTGATCTGAATATGTCTATGAATGAGATGAAGAAGATGAATGATATGAAATATAAATTCTTTTTCTGTACAGGATGGGAGGGGAAATGGACCGTGGCAATGAAAATTCCAACCTGGCATTTGCCTAAGTAACTGTGGAAAACCACGGAAAAACCACAGTCAGGTTGGCTGGTCCGGGAATCGAACCACGAACCTCACGAATGCGAGTCCCATGCAGAATGCATAAGCCACCTCACTCGGTTTCCCTTTTTGTAAGTAGTACTAAGATTTTTATTAAGACAACTTGGTATTGGGGGGGTCGATGGGTTTGCAGGCAGCTTCTTTCCTGTTGTAGTCATAATGATATTTAGATTTTGTCTCCCAGACAAGGTTCATTTTTGTACTGATGCGCCAAAACTTTTGACGATGCACAGAGTATGCGAACCACTACTGTAGATCAACTGATATCATGTGGCCGACCTTTCACCAAGCCGCAAAGTTCCAACTCGTCATTATCAGCTTGTTGAATTTCTCTCTGGTGTCTCCAATGTTGTCACCTAATCTCGATTAGTCGACATAGCATAGTTTTCACCATCCTTAATGATGATTTCATCAGATGTGGCACCACAGTAACTGAACGCAGTCATGAGAATCGTAAGTTACTCCAGTTCCAAGTAGCTTGGCACTCCCACGTCCCAGTCAGTAGGTGATAAGTACTGCACTAGCGCTCGATTTGCTAGGTCAAAGGCACAGAAGTTTTGGTAGTACAGTAGCTTTGAACGAATGCTTCCTTATGATCACAATATCTGCTTTGGTCCTCACTAAACTCTCAGCAAGCACTGCTACCTTAAATGAACAAATTGATTAACTGAGTGATTGGCTACATACCATACACACGAGATAAATCTGCCCAGTTTGTGCAAAATTGTTACACTTTGTTGTGTGTGTGTAGCTACCCTTACAAGGGAAGGGTTTCGGCTCGAACAGGAATTTCGTATCCAAAATTTGTATACAGGCCCGTCTTTACATCTCTGTAAAGCTCCCAAAAGCATTCGTTTGTGTAATGTGTGGTTTGTCTGTTAGAGCACTGTACAAGTTGAGGGGTGGGGAGAGCACTGCACAAGTTAAGGGGATGGGACACCTTACCTGTAAGCCTAGCCTAGCCTAGCCTAGGAGCTAGTGCAAGTGGTAAAATGTCTAAAACCCATTTAAGAACATTTTTCTCCAATGTTCTGTCTGAAAATGGTGGCATTTGATTTTTCAGCACTGGAGTGTGGTTCAGGTGTTACTTCTGCGTGTTGTGCTTATTGCTGTGCTGTTTCACGCATTTTATAGAGAATCCTCATGTACATTTTTAAAGAAGTGTATTGATCAATACCAACCAAATGGAGAGCTACACAAATGATTGCTTTTACGGTCTTCATCACCTTTGTGAGGTACGCCTCTGTACAAATTTTTAACCAAAAATTCCTGTTCGAGCCGAAACCCTTCCCTTGTTAGTGATATAGCATGTGTAAAGTTATGAAATGACTGCAATACCATTTATCAGATTCTTAAGTCTCACAGTGCAGGAATACTTACTGTTGTATCTAATTACTTACTTACAAATGGCTTTTAAGGAACCCGAAGGTTCATTGCCGCCCTCACATAAGCCCGCCATCGGTCCCTATCCTGTGCAAGATTAAGCCAGTCTCTATCATCATACCCCACCTCCCTCAAATCCATTTTAATATTATCCTCCCATCTACGTCTCGGCCTCCCTAAAGGTCTTTTTCCCTCCAGTCTCCCAACTAACACTCTATATGCATTTCTGGATTCGCCCATACGTGCTACATGCCCTGCCCATCTCAAACGTCTGGATTTCAAGTTCCTAATTATGTCAGGTGAAGAATACAATGCGTGCAGTTCTGTGTTGTGTAACTTTCTCCATTCTCCTGTAACTTCATCCCGCTTAGCCCCAAATATTTTCCTAAGCACCTTATTCTCAAACACCCTTAACCTATGTTCCTCTCTCAGAGTGAGAGTCCAAGTTTCACAGCCATATAGAAGAACCGGTAATATAACTGTTTTATAAATTCTAACTTTCAGATTTTTTGACAGCAGACTGGATGATAAAAGCTTCTCAACCGAATAATAACAGGCATTTCCCATATTTATTCTGCGTTTAATTTCCTCCCGAGTGTCATTTATATTTGTTACTGTTGCTCCAAGATATTTGAATTTTTCCACCTCTTCGAAGGATAAATCTCCAATATTTATATTTCCATTTTGTACAATATTCCCGTCACGAGACATAATCATATACTTTGTCTTTTCGGGATTTACTTCCAAACCGATCGCTTTACTTGCTTCAAGTAAAATTTCCGTGTTTTCTCTAACCGTTTGTGTATTTTCTCCTAACATATTCACGTCATCTGCATAGACAAGAAGCTGATCTAGCCCGTTCAATTCCAAACCCTGCCTGTTATCCTGAACTTTCCTAATGGCATATTCAAAAGCGAAGTTAAAAAGTACAGGTGATAGTGCATCTCCCTGCACTGTTGTATCTAATACCTGGTTTTAATATTAAATTCTGTTACAGGAATACGAGTTGGTGAATGGAGTGACTTCAGAGAGCTGAGCATATTAGCAAGCATCCAGTGAGATTACAGTGCACGTGCCTTTGTAACATGAAGATAGTATATATTCGCGTAATTCTCCATTTAAGTGACAGCTAGCAGTGAATGTGCAAACAAGAAGTGTGGTTATCAAATGAATTCATTTATTTTTGAACTGCTTTATATATAGGCTACATTAGACACCTCTGGTGTACAGACTATGCATTACCAGGTTATTAATGAATTTTATTCGAAGTTGTGATTATCAATGAGTGCATTTGCATAACAGACTTGCAATCACAGACTGTGATATGATGCTTAGAATTTGGGACGAAATAGCTTACTGATGGCATATCTGACGTGTGACGTGTAACACAAGGAACTCATATTGAACATTTGCAAATAAAATTTGATGTACTGACTTTTCTGCTATACCACTTAATTAATTAGGCTTTGTGTGTGTGTGTGTCTGTGTGTTTTTTTATACAGTATATATTTCAACATGCCCCATTACATAGTTGTAATATTAGATGTTATGTGTGTGAGAGGGAGAAAGTGTGTGTGTGTGCGTGCATGCGTGTGGTTTTTTGTTTTTTTTTTAACCAATCCCTATGTAATAACAAACACGTAAATGTTTCGTCTGCACCCTCAAGATATTTATGGAGTTCTCACACTTGAAGGGTACACAGGAAAAACGAACAATGTCGCAATTCCTTTTTTTTTTTTTTTTTTTTTTTTTTTACGACGCTTTATCAACATCTAAGGTTATTTAGCGTCTGAATGAGATGAAGGTGATAATGCCAGTGAAATGAGTCCGAGGTCCGACACTGAAAGTTACCCAGCATTTGCTCATATTGGGTTGAGGGAAAACCCCAGAAAAAACCTCAACCAGATAACTTACCCCGACCGGGAATCGAACCGGGCCACCTGGTTTCGCGGCCAGACACGCTGACCATTACTCTACAGGTGTGGACTCACAATTCCTTTAAGGGTGATGTCATTATCTAATTCACTGTATTACTACAAACTTTAGTGGTATTTTTACCAAAAGTGATACATGAGAATTAAAACCACGGATACACTCATCATTTTCTTCATTTCAAGTAGAAACACCAATAAATTTTGCAGTAATATACTGAAATAGATCATTATCTCACCCGGGGAGTCTGTACTGCCTATCCCAGCAATGTAAATTTCATCTAATTTAGGTGCACTTTTCTCAGGACTTACGTAAGACACACATTTGAAATTTTTAGGGGTTATTCTTCAAGTATTATTGTATGTAACAGGCTAAAATTACGGTCTTTATCTTTTATTACTCTCCTTTACATTGATGGGATGGCAGTACAGACTCCCCTTAATGGAAATGTGACATTGTTCGTTTTTCCCGTGTACCCTTCACTTGTTGTCTTGCATTAACTTATTTTTCTGAACGTAACCATGCCTCCATTACCTCTCCTATTGAAACTCGTGTACATTCTTATAAAGTCAGGGCTCTTTATAGTTTGTTAATTTAAAAGTTCTAAACCATTGTTAGTTTCAGGCTAATTCAGAAAATAACTAATGTACAATGTGTAAAAACACTACGAGGTATGTAATAATACATAACTGATTCCTTTGTTCTTTTGATTGTCCTGTGTTACCTAAATAAAAACTTGCGTTCATTTCTTGACTCTTCTGTGTTGTGTTCACTGACGTTGCTTGAGACTTGGTGGAATTTCTTGTTTAAACTGAAACAGAGTACCATTTAAAATGTATTGTATTAATATAATAAAACTGTTACAAGCTAGTTATTCTTGCTTATATTTTGAATTTATATTATTTCCTTTGCCTTTCCTCTCCTTTGACGTCCAAGTTAATTCCTCTTTTACCTTCTCCTAGTTCAGATTTATTACTAGCAGCTTCGATATAACTCTCAAAGTCCACTCCCTCTTAGCAGAATGGAATGGAACTGAAGCAAAGGCACTTCTTGAGATCTCACCTATTGGAGTCAAACCGAATGAAACTGAAGCATTTAAATGGTTACTGTTTAAAATGGAGCACATTTAAGTGTAGATGCAGAAAGGAAAGAACTAAATAACTAAAAGAAAGAAATTTCATTTTTTTTTGTCATTTAATTTATTGTATTCCATAGATCTTACATTAGCATTGAAGATTTAAGATCTGGAACAAGTCAAAATTTTACAAGACTACAATTTTTTGGCGAGATGAAGTGAGGCTGAGGATTCGCCATAGATTATCTGGCATTTGCCTTATGATTGGGAAAAACCTCGAGAAAAACCAACCAGATAATCAGAACAAACAGGGATCTAACCCAAGCCTGAGCACAGCTCCAGATCAGCAGGCTAGCGAGTCTGAGTTACATTATTGGTGCTACAAAAAATATCTACAGATGATTCAATTTACAAACCTAAACAATTATTCACCAGTAGAGATATAAAAATGTAATACCCTAGATCATATATGTAACAGATAAATTATCGCTATGTTAAAATCGGCAGCACTTTGAAGAGAACAACCGCCAGGATCGCCACCCGTCCATCGTAAACGAACATGAGATGGCAGTACAGTCGCTAATGCAATTCAAATGGGACTTATGACGTGACTCCTTATGTAACAACTAGATGGCAGCGTAGTAAACCTGACAAAAGTTGTTAACGTCAAAGCCTATAAGGCCGACCTATCTGTTACATATATGATCTAGGGTAATACATAGGAAGTAAGTTAATTTAATTTAAAAGTATAAACAATTCAATCAAATGAGATATACAAAAACTGATATGCAAATTACTTCAATTTATAAGCATAAACAATTCATCAGTTGAGCTATACAGACTGCTATTTTATTTACAGCATATACAATTCATCATTTAAGCCATACAAAAATATACAATACCTACATAGTAAATAGATTAATTCAATTTACAAGCATATTTTAGTTGAGCTATACAAAATTGTACATTTCATATAAAGTAGAATAGTCCAATAACTTAGAAGCATGTACAATTGAAGGTTTTTTAAAAAAAGAATCATAATCCAAAAAATGCAAATTTGAGATATTAAGCATGTGGTGAGCATATTGTAGCGGTCATCTACTGAACTAGTTAGTGGAAAAAAAAAAAAAAGCAATAGTACTATGTTATAGGAGTGGAAATTTTCAGTGGTTTTCATAAAACAACCATAGTCCAAAGACTTTTTTTTTTTTGTGAAAACAGCCATTGTCCAGGACAATGGTATCATTTACAAATGAAGAGTCCACTGCAAGAATGATGGATGTCACTTTCTTGTCGAAATTGAACCAAGACTGTCAATGCATAGCTTAAGACATATAGAATGTACATACAGAGTTATATGGCATTAACACTGATAGTCATTGTCCAGTAATGATCGGAAAATCACAGTTAAGCTTTGAGCGCTAAGCATTTCAAACATTCAATTGCTTCTCCTGCGAAATGTATTCCAAATGACATCCATCATTCTTGCAGTGGACTCTTCAAATATCCCATCCTATCATCTTGAAACATTTATCCGTATAATTTTAAACTGTAGTAGATTGGCAGTAAGTTACTGCTTCTCACTTACGCGGCAAACGCCACCTCAAAGAAAAATACTTTAGCACGTGAATTGTTTTATTAGTTATAGACTCATCTTTAGGTGCAGAAGTAACCCAAGGAAGAAATATAAACAACGAAAGGAGACGAAACAGGATAATATAAAGAAAAAGAAGGTAAAGGAGAGGCAAAGTTCAGCCACAACAGAGTATTTTTTCTTAAAACAACCATTGTCCACAGTTACCTACATTTACACATGTATTTCTATGAGGCAATTTAAGTTATAAATGTACTTCAGTTTACCCAAGAGGCACACTTGAGTCACAACAGAGTATTTTTTCTTTAAACAACCATTGTCCACAGTTACCTACATTTACACATGTATTTCTATGAGGCAATTTAAGTTATAAATGTACTTCAGTTTACCCAAGAGGCACACTTGAGTCACAACAGAGTATTTTTTCTTTAAACAACCATTGTCCACAGTTACCTACATTTACACATGTATTTCTATGAGGCAATTTAAGTTATAAATGTACTTCAGTTTTCCCAAGTTTCTAAACACTTAAAAAGTGGCATGATGAATTTCATGCTTCAAGTGTCAACAACACCCATTCCAGGTAGTTTTATGTTTCTCCTGAAAATTTATGTTTTTGTACTATGGTTGTTTTCCCAAAAAACCCTTCAATTCATCAATTGTGTAGAAGGTATGAATATATAGGAAATTATTCCTGTCGAAGATTTCTTTTATATTCCATTTCATTCCATTCAATTACACATATCAGCTTCTGCTATCTTCCATTCAAGTACGTGGTGAAGGGAAAATTCTATTTGTTGCGATTCTGAAAAGTGGGAGCAGCCTTCCAGTCTATCAAGAGCGAAGTCTGCATCAGTCCTGTTTTCGAGGTAAGCTATTTTCGTGTGCCCACGTTTGTATAGAGACTTGAATATCCAATAATTGAACACTGAATATAAAAAGGATGTTAAAATTGTATTGAGCTTATGATCAGAACCCAACATGGCTTCATACAGAAAGCAATCAAGCTATAAGAATAATATAATTCAAATCAAAAGCCAGGAAAACTTCTCTTGCCAATATCATGCATTACACAAATTCCATTGAACACGTCCTAAAAATAAATAAGACTCCTATTGAATTAAAACAAATTACAATGAAAACCATTCACAGTCTATACCCTGAACCACAATGGCTACATGTTTATACAGATGGATCCAGACTGGAAGTAGAGGATGGAGCTGTAGCTGAAATTTACTCAAAATTATTTACCTCCTATATAGCAGTTGGGAAAAACTCCACACATTTTGATGGTGAAATTTAGGCAATAGAGATGGCACTAACACACCTTCTCTACAGAATAAATTCATTTCAGTGCGCAGTTATTTTAAGTGATTCAACTTCGGCTATACAAGCAATCGCAGCTATACTAATCTCCAATCTCCAGTAAAGTGTTAGAAATAAAAAAGATTATCAGATTATTGTTCAAACAAAATAAAATTACCGGTATCCATCTTCAATGAATATCCTCTCATTGCGGGATGCACAGTAATGATATTGTTGATTTTTTTTTAGTAAAAAGAGCACCAAAATTTTACAGAAAGCAAATAAAACTTCACCCCATCATTCTGCAAAAATTATAATTAAAACAAACTTCCAGAAAGAACTGTTGAAGCACTTCAAAATTCAAAGTAATGACAAATCATGGACTGCTATATTGCAAAATAAATACTTAATTCCTGAACATCCAAGACATGATGCTGTAGCAACATTTAGATTGTTAACAGGTCACGACTATTTAGCTGCACACCTTTATAAAATTGGAATCTTCAACTCTCCATATTGTATCCTGTGTCGTGAAGACAATTCTACAATGAATAAGGATCACCTTTCGAGTTGTTTAGCTATCAAGACGTCATCTACAAGAACGCTGACTGGACTTTATTGGGAAGCAAGAAAGCAAATGGAATATATCCAAGCAATTGAACATTAGACTACTGCTACTGCTACTCCTACTGCTGCTGCTGCTGCTGCTGCTGCTACTGCTACTGTTACTGCTACTGCTGCTGCTGCTACCAGTACTGCTACTGCTGCTACTGCTACTGCTACTGCTACTGTTACTGCTACTGCTGCTGCTGCTACCAGTACTGCTACTGCTGCTGCTGCTGCTACCAGTACTGCTACTGCTACTGCTACTGCTGCCACCTCTACTATATAAAAAGGATGTAGATGCCAAAGAGAAAAACCGTAGAAAACAGGCCTTTTCTATGCAGGTAGTACCGGTAATGTAATATACATTGTGCACGTCTATGGGGGAAGCCAGGTCCTAAATAAAATTACAATGGAACTTATCCTCTTTTTTTAATATACTGAGCCAGGGACATAGACTCTTCTTTGGAAAAATAATTTTCAAAGATATTGGCTCTGAAAGCTTTTTTATGTCCGCAGACAATAACATGGCCTATGGGTTCTCCACCTCTATCCATCACACCAAGAGCTCCTCTCAACTCACAATGGTTTAGCCCAGGGGTCTTCAGCACAGAGCACGCTGGGGCTAGCATCTCTTACCCGCTGAAAACACAGCGCACCATAGTGCACTGCGTAGCTGCTAGCGGGTATGCTCTCTATCTCTCCCTAATGCACGACAGTGTACATGAGATGGCACTGCGTACCCGTTGCACATTTTGGCGAGTGCTGACAACCACTGATTTAGCCTGAAAGAGCCCACAAATATCTGAAAGTGAAACAAAATCGAATTTCTGAAGAGAATTTCTCTCAATAAATGAAGATAATATACCAGTACTTGTGACCGATACGACATAGTTCCTATATCCCTGTGTCGCAATGGAGCCTCTGATATGGTTGGCACTCCAACATCAGAAAACCAAAAAATGGGCGATTTGATCCCCTTAAACCGACAATATCTCGGTAAATAGTCACCGAAAAGAGTTGTTCCTGGCACTTTTGAATTCCTCTCTACGTTGTGAGGGCAACAGAATTCACAACAATCCTTTCCCCGACAAAAGTTGATTTTCACCCAAAAAGAGGTAAGAATTCCCCTCCATCAACATTTGTACCGCAATATCTCGGATGGAACGCAGCAGCATGGACGCAGACAATAACATGGCGTATGCAGAGTTGCCAGATGTCCCGATTTGGCGGGACATGTCCCGATTTTCATATAAAAATCCCGAGTCCCGCTTCGATGCCAGGTGGGATGCAAAAAGTCCCTCCATTAGAAAATTAACATCAGTTGTATAATTTTATCGTCACCTAGTAATTATTTTCTACTTGGCCTAAATAATAATTACATTAAATTTAAATTAATTTGTTTAACAATGTAGGTTTGCACATTGAAAAATAACTAATATTTTGACAAGTGTAAGGTTTGTGACACCGAATTCAGTTGTGGATATAATATTTCTGAACATTTAAAAAGAGGCGTTCATCTGAAATGCATGGCACAGAGAATGGAAAAAAAGTTTGTTGAAAATGCTAAAGTACAGTGATAAATATGTATATAAGCTCTGAAAATATATACTGTATGTTAAATGATGGGTTTAGAGCGGTAATATGTTAAGTCACAAAATAAATATGAATTTAGCTATCAGTAAATTTTATGTCATTGTAATCAATGAAAAACATTGAAATTTAAATATTTTGTCACATGTGATGCTATCTTATGGAATTTGTGCTTTACAGATAAATAGCTGGGGAAATCTATGAGACAGAACTTCTATTAAGTTATTGAGTTAATAATAATTTGGCATAACATATCATTGTCATAAGTCCTTCAGAAAGACGCCAGACAAATGTGATGTAACTTAGAGCCAGATAAATATTGTTTTGCGCTTTCAAACATGTCCCTACAATATTTATTTTATTAAAATTGCAATTTTGATATTCATATTATTAGTTTCTTCAACTGCATACAAAGGAATCATTTTTAATAACTATTTTCTGTCACGAAAATGTCAACTCTGCCCACATTCATATCACTCTTCTTTTAAGAAAAAACGTAAGTACTGTATGTGATGGAAGAAGGATGTCCCTCCTTGGTAGATCTAAAATCTGGCAATCCTGTGCGTATGGCTTCTCGACCTCTATCCATTACACCAAGGGCTCCTCTCAACTCACAATGATTTAGCCTGAAAGAGCCCAGAAATATCTGAAAATCAATCAAAATCGAATCCCGGAGAGAATTTCTCTCAATAAATGAAGATATAGCGGCACTTTTGACCAATACACATATTTCCCATATCCCCGTGTCGTAATGTAGCCTCTAGTATGGTTAGCACTTCAACATCAGACTACTAAAAAATGGGCGATTTGACCCCAAAGTCAATATCTCGGTAACCAGGCATCGAAGAGAGTTGTTCTTGGAACTTTTTAATTCCTCTCTACGTTGTGAGGGCAACGAAATTCACAAAAATTCACGAAATTCACAATAATTGACGAAATTCACCCCAAAAGAGGAAAGAGTTTAGACCTCCCATCCACCAACATTTGTACCGCAATCTCGGGTGGAACACAGCTGCGTGGACACAGACAACAGCATGGCGTATGGGTTGTCGACCTCTGTCCATGACACCATGGGTTCCTCTCAACTCACGATGGTTTAGCCTTAAAGAGCACAGAATTATCTGAAAATCAGTCAAAATCGAATTTCTGGAGAGAAATTATATCAATAAATGATGAAATAGCAGATCACTGTGACTGATTCGGCATATTTCTTGTATCTGTGTAGAGCCTCCAGTACTGTTGAGTCTTCATCCCCAGAAAACTAAAAAAATGTGCAGTCTGACCCCATTATTCTCCACTTAAACCACCAATATTTCGGCAACCAAGCGTCGAATGGAGGCATTCTCGACATCTCTGAATTCTTCTTTATGAACTGGAGGTAAAGTTAGTCACAAAAATTAAATCCCTGACAATAGTTATTTTCGTCTAAAATTGACTTTCTGGGAAGAGTTTCTCCTAGTAAATGAAGAAATAGTGGCAGTTGCGATAGATTCATCATATTTCGTGTATCCCTGTTTGGCAATAGATTCTCTAACACACCGGCCTGGGTGGTGCAAGCGCTAGAGGCACGGACTATCTCTACCGCTTCGTCAAAAGGGTTGTGGGTTCGAGTTCCGCCTCAGGTATGGGTGTTGTGTTTGTATTAGTTTAAGTAAAAGGAAACAAATGAAAGAAAACAGGAAACAAAGATAACTTCGGTAAATGGCCTCTGACAGGTAAACTTAAAAAAAAAAACACGGTTGGCGCCAGTGGTGTCGTAAGAGTTAGTAGATGGAAACTGCTCACCCCCCCCCCTCGAAAGAAAATTGATAATTGAGTGATAGCACTTAAAATTTGTGTTCCAGTTCTTGTCTGCATATATGAATCGAACAAAATTGTAAATATTCCTCTCCATAAGGTTGCTATGAAGCTATTCCAAATTGTTTCATGAAGCTTTGAATGCCAGGAACTTAAAATAGCTCTCCTGAAAAAAAAAATAGTAAAATGGACTTGGAACAGTCTGGTTGTGAGCCATCGATATAACAATGAAGATAATTTTTCGTGAAACAATCCATATTCTCTGACGAGTTGTTTATGAGGTACGCGACATCGAAGAAAAGAATGATTAGGGGCTTCAGTCACACGTGTTTTCATTAAAATTGTGCAGCATGAACAGACCTATTTGTCTACTGATGTATGACTGCCAACAAGATTTGTTAAATAGAGGCTGGAATGGAACCGGCCTGTATAGGAATTCTCTGCACATTAGAAGGCTTCCATCTCAATACTTACGATCAAGAGATCATCGAAATTGTAAAAGAATGTTATTGACATTAGTGGAAAAAATTGGAATTACATCTCATGTTTCTCAGCCTGATCCATATCACAGGTACCGTAGCCATTATACCAACAGTATTATTATTATTATTATTATTATTATTATTATTATTATTATTATTACGGTATTGTTGTCGTTTAGTGAACTGTCCGAATACAGGTCTGAACCTCACAAGTGATACTGGTACGAAGAAGGCTGCACCTATGAGGCAACTAGGCCAGGAGATAATGGGATAGGGTGGCCAGTTCCTTTTCCCCTCCAATCCATACATCGCCGACTAGCTACATATTACAGCATTATTATTATTATTATTATTATTATTATTATTATTATTATTATTATTATTATTAAATGCCTGTTATTATTCGGTTGAGAAGCTTTTGTCATCTAGTCTTCTGTCAAAAAGTCTGAAAGTTAGAATTTATAGAACAGTTATATTACCGGTTGTTCTGTATGGTTGTGAAACTTGGACTCTCACTTTGAGAGAGGAACAGAGATTAAGGGTGATTGAGAATAAGGTTCTTAGGAAAATATTTGGGGCTGAGAGGGATGAAGTTACAGGAGAATGGAGAAAGTTACACAACGCAGAGCTGCACGCATTGTATACTTCACCTGACATAATTAGGAACATAAAATCCAGACGTTTGAGATGGGCAGGACATGTAGCACGTATGGGCGAATCCAGAAATGCATATAGAGTGTTATTTGGGAGGCCGGAGGGAAAAAGACCTTTGGGGAGGCCGAGACGTAGATGGGAAGATAATATTAAAATGGATTTGAGGGAGGTAGGATATGATGGTAGAGACTGGATTAATCTTGCTCAGGATAGGGACCAATGGCGGGCTTATGTGAGGGCGGCAATGAAACTACGGGTTCCTTAAAAGCCAGTAAGTAAGTAAAGTAAGTATTATTATTATTATTATTATTATTATTATTATTATTATTATTATTATTAATATTGTTCTGTGAAGGATTTTAGATAAGGGCGCAAATAGCCATAGTCGCTGACGCGCCTTTTTTAAACCCCACTAACTTATTATTATTATTATTATTATTATTATTATTATTATTATTATTATTATTATTATTATTATTATTATTATTATTATTAGTGTTTTTGTTGTTATTAGAGGGCAGTTAGCAAAAGCAATGCTTGTGGTATTTGGTGCTACAGTCGTGACGTTTTATTATCTTCTGTACCTTTAACCGAAATGAGAAGTAAATGTCAGTGGTGACAGAAATCGGAACTGCATCTCATCATCTCATGCTACGCCAGTGAGCTCATAGAACTCTTCCTACAATAGGTGGCGTTGGTTAATTTCTGTCTCAGACGCTTGTTATTTTGATCTGTGATATGAGTTGCATAGATCGCGCGGTGACATCGCCGATTTTGTCATATGCAGATATCGAAATAGCTCTTTGACTCATTGGTCATTGCCGTTTACCAACGAGCTAAGTAACCATAATCCGCCATGTTGTTCTGGTCTTCCTGATGACGTTCACTCTTGGTTTAGCAGTGGTTCGAGAAAGTTCTTCGTCTACTGCGGAGGAAGAAAGATTGTACGTACGGGTACTCTAATTTATAGTTTTATCTCGATTTATATTTGATGTAAATACGTTTATTTGGAAGGGCCACTAGAGAAATACGGATAACAGTATCAGGGAACGAAAAGATTAGCTAAGTTTTGGGTGTTACATGCCAGGTTTTCCACGAGGTCCGCCTCACTCCATTCTGTGTTATTATAATGTGCAGAATTCGCGCGGCTTTGCATTCCATAATACGGCAGTGGGATCGACGAGGACAGCGACTTGCATGAGGCTCCTAACTCTGATACAAAGAGTTCTATAGTTTAACCAACGAACCCTCAACTCATCCGAAGCAACTGTTAACCTTCCCATTAACCCTTTCGAGTTTGGGAACAGCTATAGTGATCCATGGTAATGTGTAGTTAAGCCGAATTTGGTCCCGTCCATGGTAAAATATTAATATTTACCTACTCCATTTCTATTATATCTTTTTGACCAGAGGATATAGTGTCTTTCACGAAAAAGCCGTTCACACCTGTGGATTAACGGTTAGCGCGACTGGCCGCGAAACCAGGTGGCTCGGGTTAGATTCCAGGTCGGGGCAAGTTACCTGGTTGAGGTTTTTTCTGGGGTTTTCCCCCAACCCAATAAGAACAAATGCTGGGTAACTTTCCGTGCTGGGCCCCGGACTCATTTCACCGGCATTATCACCATCTCATTCAGTCGCTAAATAACCTAGATGTTCGAAATTTTCTCTGGCTTCCAGCCAGGTCATAAGTTGGTGATCCACCGACGTTTCGAGGATGTTCATCTTCCTCATCTTCAGGGTTAAATAATATCTCAGGGTACCCAGCTCCTTAATTTATAGTGCCAGAGGGAGTCAGCCGAGGAGCTGTGCGCCGATTGGCTGTTATTAGTGCGGACCGCGGCGAGAACGCGGCCGACGTGTCTTCTTGCTTTGTGCTTTCCGGCTGAATGACCTTGGGTCTCATGGTGGGCTCGGCGGACGAGTTCTCATATGTCCTCCGCTGATGACGGCCGTCGTCCAGGCGGTGAGATATTTAATAGCCGGTGCCCATGCCGTGCTTAGTTGGAGACCCGAGTCCCGGTTCAGGTTACCGCGTTCCGCCGCTATGGCCAGGGTTTCTTTTACTCTTCTATCCCAATAGCCCGCACACTTCGCCAGGACCTCGGTGTTATTGAAATTAGCCCTGTGGCTTTTTTCAATGCAATGTTCAGCCAATCCGGATTTTTCGGGCTGCATTAATCTGATGCTTCTTTGATGTTCCGAAAGACACGTCGCTATTGTGCTTGCAGTCTGTCCAATGTAACCCGCATCACATTCACACGGGATGCGGTAGATCCCTGGTACTCTGAGGCCTAGATCGTCTTTTACTGATCTGAGCTTATTCCTGATTTTCGGCGGAGGTTTGTGGATTGCTTTTATTCCATGTTTGTGGAGCAATCTGCTAAGATGTTGATAAAGCGTCGTAAAATAACCTACTAAAATAAAAAAAACGAAAACGCTAGAATTTTATTCACTGATTTATTGAACTAGCGTGGATCCTGTAGCTTAGCTCCCATTTTGAACTGACGGATCTGAACGCTGTTACTTGTGACTTGGAATACAGCAACAGGAATGACTTGACTAGGGATAAGCACTTATTGCTTGTTCGAGGCTCCTGATCTAATCCAACCCCCAGCCCATCTTAAGCCAGAATTGGTCCTTACTTTCAACCTGTCTCTCATCCTGTTTGGGCTGACGGAACTGAACTCTGTCTCTCTTAACCTGAAATACAGGATCAGGAGCAACTATTTCTTGTCCGAGTCTCTTGTTCAGGACCCATCCTCAGCAAGTCTTATGCCAGAATTACCTCAACTTGCTATCTCATGGTGAACTTGGTACAATCTGAACTATTAAGTACACACCAAGCATCCTGTCCTTAACCCTAGACACCCCCGAAACTCCAGGGACAGTTGACGGGGCTGGACTGTTAACTGGGATAGCCTGGTATCTACCATGATGGATGTTGCCATTAGCAACTGAATCGCCTATTCAGATAAGAATGGTAAACATGCTGGGTCCCACTGTAACAAATGTTAAAGCCAGGAACACATATTCCTTTTCTGCCATGGTAAAATACCCCACTGTTCTCCACTTCATGTCCTCAGGTTCCATTGGGCAAATTTTATTAGAATCGTCTCACATTTGATTGGCCAATTTCCTAAACTGAGAAAGCTTATCCCGCTTGTGGTTTTCCGTAATTTCTTTAAGGTGCTGAGACAATTGTCGGAATGAGTCTTAACAGAAATAGGCCACAGATCTACATCTTCCCCCACATAAATTTAGTAATTTTTCAAATTAAAGCCTAAAGAAAATGGAGCCTTGGTTTTGGTGTGTCGTCTGGGTACTTCACAGTTTAGGGCGAGTTTACTAGTGTGTTACTCTCACAGCACAAGGGCTTGCATCCTTTGCCTAGCCAGGACTGCAGTACCCCTTCTCCGCACTCACTCTGCTCAGGTCTTTAACATCTTCGTCGACTCTGACCGGCTGCTGTTCAGCTTTGCCTGTGACATTTTCTGCTTTAATAATAATCCGTGGCGCTACAGCCCGTGAAGGGTCTAGACTGACCAGCCGGCTGCTGGCCTCACGCCCACATCCCGAAGCAGAGGTGGACGATCATCCAACCAGAATGTAGGTATCGTGTGGTTAGCACGATGATCCCCCCAGCTGTTATAGCTGGTATTCGCAACTGGATTTTGCTACCTATCGTAGCTCCCCAAGTGCATCACGATGCTGGGTAGGCACCGGTCCCATATGCTGGCTGAAATTTCATGAGAAAATTTCTTCCCCCATGGGGACTCGAACCAGCGCGCATTCTGTAACGCGAGTCCTAGGTGGGATGCCTTAGACCACGATGCCACGGTGCGGGACCATTCTCTGCTTTACCCCATCAAAATTATCTGCTGTCTTCAAACAGAATGGCGAACATTAAATACAGCGGTCGGCAAATATGGTACATTTAGTACAGTGGTTGGCATTATATATATTTTCAGCCGTTCTTCACTGATCGCAGCAAACCTACTTAGCTCATTTACCTCGTATGCTAAACATCAACCAATCTTGCCTGTACGGTGAACTAGAGGGTGGGGTTTGAGAAGTCGAGTTCTACAAGTACTAAATGTACTAATTTGCTGACCACTGTTATAAATGCTACCCCAGGTGGGTGTTTTCCAGCCATCTGGAAATGCTCGGATATTGAGATTTCAAAACCTGGAAGTCATTAAAATGATTCAAATAATTATCGATCTGTCTACATCATCAATTATTGAAGTTTTTAATTTTCCCCAGAAATCGCTTTCAATTTTATCCTCAATTTTGTATTTTCTATAATTTGCAATTGAAGAGTCCACTGCAAGAATGATGGATGTCACTTGGAATACATTTTGCAGGAGAAGCAATTGAAAGTTTGAAATGCTTAGCGCTCAAAGCTTAACTGTGATTTTCCGATCATTACTGGACAATGACTATCAGTGTTAATGCCATATAACTCTCTATGTACATTCTATATGTCTTAAGCTATGCATTGGCAGTCTTGGTTCATTTTCGACAAGAAAGTGACATCCATCATTCTTGCAGTGGACTCTTCAATTGGTAATATAGTGTGGTCTTGAATTGCATAAAAACAGTCCGCCATGGATTTGATGAATTTCTATCATTTTAAGATTCTGTTAAAACATATGGACGTGTTATCGATGGATGATTTTTAATCCAAGTTTGGTTCTTTTCTTCATTTCAAACTTGGTAGTAGTGAATAATGTTACAAATTTTCGTAATTCCATTCTCTATTTATTATTATTAATATTATTATTATCTTGTTCATATTCGGATTGATCATATTTTGCTCCCCTGAATGCTTTTGTTTTATTTAACTACCGGTATTACTCTAATATGATCGTGTTAAATCTCACTGATACTGAATAATCTCTATATTTGAACGTGCTAAGTTAGCAGTGGTAAAGAAATAACAGTAGGCCTGATACAATTTAAGATCATAATACACAAAGAAATAAATAAATAATAGACTTCAAACCTTTTTCATTTACATTCTTGAAGGTGTAATGCATCTGTCTGCATTAAAGGAATAGGACATTTTTGAATAAAAAATCAAATCTGTAAATCAATGCAGTTTCCCTATTGCAAGATTTGTCGATACTTTTAATGAAGCATACTGGTATCAAGATTGTCATGTCTTGTGTTATGTATTCAGGGCCAAGTACCAAGTAGGCATTCCATCCCTGGAGCAACTTGGTCAGAAGATAGGATAGCAGTTCTTAATGTCCATAACAAGCTGCTCTGGTTTCCTTGCGGCATCCCAACAAATCTCCATTTTCATCTTGTCTCGTCGTGGGTGTAGCGTAGACCAGCCTTCTGTGGTGCACCTTGCGCAGTGACTGTTGGCAAATTGGTCTACGCAACTGCTTCATACAGGTGAGTGACAAATGGTGAAGTACCTGCCATTAATAAAAAAAATTCCAACAATATTGAATGAGAGATCATTTGTTGCTAAATGTCACTGAGAGTGGGAAATGCATCGAATTACATTGATTGTCAACTTCTGCAAGAACAGAAGTTTAGTTTCTTTTCCGTTGCTTGACACTTATTCTCAACAGTGAAGAATATTAAACTTTGACCCCGAAGACTGGGAGTAATAGAATTGAAGACATTATTACAAAAACAACCCTTGTCAAAATTACTAATTTTCAGGAGAAGAATAAAAATAAATAGAACAACACGTCAGCTGTTTCTGTACAACTGGTGTTTATTCTTGTGGCTATTGCACCTGACATGGGTCGTTTTTGGAGTCTATAAACATTTGAAATAGTAGCAAATGTGTCCTTAACTCAATTTCATTAAAAATTACTAGGGCTGTTTTTTGTAATAATGTTTTCAATTTAAAAAGCTAAAAATGTTACATGGATAGGCAAAATATGCAATTCTAAAGTACTTCATCTGATTGAATTCGTGTTAAACTCTGTGTCTGAAGGGGTGGAATAAATAGAAAATATTCCAGTAAGCTCAGAAAAATCAGAAAACGTGATAAAATTAAGCTTAAATAAAACACATCTTCATTTCACGAATCTCTTATGAATCACTATCAGATCCCAAGGATCCGCAGACCACTGATAGAGAGATATAAATCAATATATGAAGCGTGCATTTCCAGAACGTTGTAAGTGCCAATTTGTAAAGTTTACAGTAGGAGCAAAAATAGTTTTATACAGTACCGGTACATACAACGTTGTAACTTGCACAACCTGAAAGTGCGCTACTTCATTACTCGGAGCAGCACTTTCTTCATAACCTTTCGTAATATTGTCAAACAGGGCACTACAACTGATATTTGTGAAAAAAAAATTCTCCCGGTTTCGACACTTACGACGTTATGGAAATGCACGTTTCATATATGTAGTTAGATGTATTAATTAGAATTTATGAACAAATTGCATGATGCACAATTTTCATCAACTTTTCTTTCTTTCATTTAATTATTTTTCCATTATCACTTTATTTCATCTTACCAATACGAAATACGGTAATTTTAATAGTTAAACATAGTAAATTAGCAGTAATAATGCAATTGTAGTGATACAACTTAAAAATACAATAATAGTACTAAAATATCTTTAAACATAGGTAGTGGATTTACATTCTTGAACATGTACTACATCTATTACAGTTCCCATACCTTGCTATTGCATATCTTACCGTTAATTTAAATCGGTTGTCATTTGTCTTGTTTCAGACATTTTGGAACAACTGTGGAGTAGGTGTTAAATTCTGTGGAGCAACTCACACAGAAGATAAGATGGCAGTTCTTGATGGCAGTCATGTGGCGCTTGGGTAGGAAACACGAAACTCCAGGGCACAGCCCTTGCCAGCAAACGTGCATAAACTGGTGAGCATGGAAACTTGCAGTGGCTACACTCTTTCATGAGCAGTCAAGTACCAGCCAAACTAACAGAAAAGTATAGCTATGCTCTTGTCGATGCCTCCCCCCCCCCCCACCACATGTATGGGGGAATATAATGAGTCTGCTTATCTGCTGCAAAGGCATAAGATTTCATATTTGAAGTTTCGCCCTGCTCCCTGGCGGAATTTTTGGTGGCATGTGGCCCTTTGCATGATGCCTCACTCCTTGCATTTTGGTAGACCATTGCCCTGTTAATCTGGGAGAAGGCGCATAGTGGGGAAAATCCGCACTTTGTTTCAAATTTGCACTACTTCAATTGCAGGAAACCTCTGACCACCTCACTCTTTCATATCCCAAATTAGTACCTTGTTGACAATTTGTGTACCTGAAATAATCAAAGTTGTGCTCTATTTCGAACAGATGTTATTTTTATAGTTCGATGTCTTTGACATGTGCGTTCCTGTTGCAACATGAACATGCATTCCCCCGTATCCCAGTAAGGTGTGCTTAACTCAGTTGGTATTTAACTTTCCCACTCCATCATAATCTTAGAGCATTGTTTACATTTTGGGTACTTGTAACACTCACAGCTGTGCATATACAGTTACGCACTCATTCTTTCTGTGTTGTCAGACAATCCTCATGTTATATAAATAACAGCTTGTTTTTCTGTTTTGCGTTTATATGATTCTGCATTATTCATAAAATATTGACATATTATTTGTGTATCTTTATTAGTTCTGTTAACATTACTCTCGTAATATTAGACTGGATTTATTATGAATTTTAAAACATATTATTTCATATTCCCTACATTTAATATCATAATATTCATTTCTGCGGAATTATTCTTGTGTGTTACTTTATTTTTATAACTAAAATCACTGTGATATTTTCCTTTTTATTCATTCATTTATTTTATTCCATAGATCTTTCATGAGCAATGAAGCTTTAAGATGTGGAACAAGTCAAAATTTTACAATATTACAATTACAATTAGTAATTTTCTACAATTTTTACAATTTTGTGCAATTTTTTACAATATTTTGGCGAGATGTAGTGAGATGAGGTGAGGTCCGAGGATTCGCCAAAAGATTACGCGGCATTTGCCTTTTGATTGGGAAAAACCTCGGAAAAACCCAACCTCGTTTCTATTAAAGATTTAATTCAACCATTGTGTTGCTGCAATTTACATTATTGCATTAAAGATAAAATAAATACTGTAATTAACTTCTGAAACAGAAAAGAATTGCAATATGAAAATGTAATAAAATCTTACAAGGTTGTATTATTAAAAAAAATCTTGTACTGTCTATAATAAAAATAATATCACGAAACAAAATACTCAAGCAAAAATCAATAAGTTGAGCTTAATAACATATCTTCAGTAGCGTGGTCTTCTTGACAGCATGTACCGCCTCATGTTATAAAGTATATTATGCACCTTCTCCTGGGTTAAGTATCTGACTTCTCCTTCCAGTAAGAAGTTCTCCAGGCCCACCGCTGTGAAGTAACGGTAGCATACCTGACCGTGAAATGAGTGGACCTGGGTTCAAATCCTGGTTGAGGGTTTTTCCGGAGTTTTCCATCAACCTATTAAGAGCAAATGCTGGGTAATTTTTGGCACTGGACCCTGGATTCATTTCGCTGGCATTATCACCATGTCACTCAGACGCTAAATAACTGTAACAGTTGGTAAAGCATTGTAAAATAACCAATTAAAAAAAAAGAGGTCCTCCAATTGTGTCTCCTGGGGTTGCATTTTAGGATGTGAATTTACTACTCATCTATGACTGTTCGTAGTTTCATTCTTCGCCATTAAATCAGTTTGCCCATTATTGTACACCCTCTTTCCTGGAATTCGTATTAGTTGTACTTCATTACAGTAGAACCCCGATTATCCGTCACCCTATTAACTGATTGGCGGATTATCCGACTGTCTTTCCTTCATTGCTTTTTTTTTTTTAAAGCTTTTACACTTGCACACTTTTGTCTACTGTTCGAGTTGTCGTATTGTACAACTTCTGTATAAAATGTATTCCATGAATGTCAAAACAAAACATGTTGTGCTAGTATCGAAAAAAGTATAAATAATTGAGTGGTTTGGAAAGAGAAACTGTGGCTCATCTCGCATCAGAATACGAGACTGTTACAACTGTGCGCGATTTAATAAAAAATCAAGGGTAAAGTGTGTAGAATATGTAAATCTACAATATGAGACCTCTGCTATTCCTATCCTTCCGCTGACAGCCATTACAAGGAGTTTGCTTGCTCCTTAAAAACCCGTCGTCGTCAACAGAACTTAAATTAGTGAACTTCTGATTCACTACCTAGCGTGTTAAACAAGACTACGGAGAAAATAACGAAAGTGCAAGTATTATTCACTTCATTTACGAAAATATTTTATGGTACGGGTTATCCGATTTTTTCGATTAACCGCTCAGTCCACTCCCTTCATTACCACGGATAATAGAGGTTCTACTGTATTTCTTAATAGGGTTTCTAGAACAATTCTGCATTCTTCGACCAGCCTGGGATATTGTATTTTTACATTCCACGGTATTTGTACATTGCTTCACAGTTAGAATATGGAACATGTAAAAAAAAAAATCTTAATAGTATTACCACAAATCCCATCGATGGTAAATAACCTAGTAGTTGATCCAGCATCGTTAAATAATCAACATAAGAGACATAAAAATAATGAACTACTTGGGCACCATGAGGGAACCATCTGCAGTAAAAGAGAAACGTGACTTTTGTTCAGAAGGGAAATTCTGTTTACTTCCACAGAGCTCGCTATATAGGTTCAAGAGCAGTTCAGTGATGTTCAGGTAAAGGGGGCTAAGTCATTTTTTGTGCAAATGGAGTTTTGTTGTCTAGGGAAATACACAAGTTAAATCAAGTGGGTGTGTAAGAAACTAAAGAATACTAGCATTTGATGTATTTTATTTGTGTAGGAAATTATTTCCAATAAGAGTCCGATGTTTAATTTTCATTTAACTCAGAACTCATTTTTATAACTTACATCCCTTTACTCAAACACCATCAAGTTATTCTCAGAGGTCCCCAGGTATTTGAGAAGCACTCTTAGAGACTTTACCCATTCAGCCTTCAGCATGTTTGTTGGTTCAGGATCCCCTGTGTTTAAGTATCGAGGGACAGCCCAGTTCCCAGATGTCCTGTATTGTGTGGAACATCCTGCATTTGAGACTGTAAAAGCTTGTCCCTTATTGATACCAAACAGCATGCTGAAAACCTCTTTCTCATACCAGGATTGTTGGAAACATGTACTTCGTGAATATCTCTTGCTGCAAATGATGAAGCATAAACAGGAATTATAAAATAGATAATTATGTTTCACCTAACATTGAGCTGATACTCTTTCGAACTTCTCTTCAGATCCTTTCTTCACGGGCCAGGCGAGGACCACAGCTTTTCCTGAGACTGATGAACAGGACTGCTTTGAAGAAGTGAAGATTTGCAAACAGGAATTGTTTAAGGTTGGAGTGTACCCCATATTATGATCTAATGAATTGAAATAGATAGGTGGGTTGAACAGAATAGACAAATTAGATAGAAATTCAGATTAGATTGAATATGCAGATAAGATAAATTAATAGGACTCAGTGGTTAGGTTATCCTTTCTGTGAAATTTTCAAATTATTTATAATGGTGGCCAGTTTCATCAAAGTTTGAAAAATAGATGATTTAACAGATGTTAACAAATTCTTAGTCTGTTAAATGTATTTCGTTTCTTTAATGTATGTAGTCTTTTGTTACGTAATGAGCTGTTACTACTACTGATAGTTTTGTAATCTTGCTGATGTCTGTGCTAACCCTCCATCTAGGCGTATTCCCAATTTACATCAAGTAACTGCATAGGATTAATTAGATGTGTATTTGGTTTCGAGAAAGGCTACTCTGATTGTCTCCAGATCAGGTCCCTTTACGCATTATCAGCTGGCATCTGTGCAATTCTATAAAATTGTAATGGAATGACATTTATGTCTGACATGAGAAAACTGGAGAACACTCAGAAAATACCCTTGTCTGCCCTAAGTGTCACTATCCATTTTTCAGTGGAAGATACTAGGCTCGAACCCAGACTGCATGACAGGCTGATTGTGTAGACCACTCGGCCACCATCACAGGGACCTAAAGAACTGTTACATTATGACTTATGATTGGATGCAAGATTCCAGAGAGCATTCACAATACTTCCACTTTCTAAAACTATGGGCAGTGGTTTCTTTTATCTTCCACAAAATTCAGTCATAAATCTTCTAAGTTTGAAATTTTATTATATTGCAGGAATTGTTCATGAATGCTCCATCATTACAAACCGAAAGCATGGAGTAACTATGCCCCTCATTAATAGATTGTGCATTACATATTGAAAAAGTCCACTGAAAAACTGTCCATCTCAGTTAATGATAAATCTTACAAATATTTCGTTCAGGTTTTGGAATTTCTTTTGATTATGCATACAGTTCCACCTAAAATGCCATAGGCAATTTATAAAAATATTTTGGGTGTTCTGCATCCTGCCGAATAGCATATATATTGTGAACTGTAATGGCAGCAGAATCTTTACACATTATTCAGCTTATAGTTGCTTTAAATGGCTGTACATGGAATAAGCTTGAAGCATAGAGCCTTAGGCCTTAAGCAGTTGTTGCATTGGATTGGAAATAATGAGACGTGATTCTTGGTTTTGAATGCATTCTGTCCATATACTGTTAATTTATAAATTTCTGTTTTCATTTACATTTCACATTGTAGTGACTAAAATATGAGAGAGTGATAAGATCTAGTAACATACAATTTGGCTGGTAGGACGTAAACAATAATAATGTATCATTTGGAACATAAAGTATTCCAAGATCGATTTATTTTGTCTTGAGGAAAGTACTGTTGATTGCAACTTTCAAGTAGGCTAGGCCAATTCTAAATTTGTCTTCACTGTATTTTAACTGAAGAACAACTACGAATTTCGTGTTTGTTTTTTTAGTGTCATCCAAGAAATACTAAATTAATGCTGTAATACTTTACATGCTTTTTCGGTCTGTGTGCAGAAAGTGTGATAAGAAAATTTTAAGCTTTATAAGCACTGAAGTAGGCCCCTACTCTTTTTTTTATATAAAATGAAAATTATGACGACATTGCTCTCTATATAATATAATACATTAATACAGTGCTTTAACGTCATAATGGTATGTAGCAAGTTTCTTTTTTTTTTCTTCTGTTAAAAATTGCAAAATTGAAATTACTGGTACTACTTAAAAAATAAAACCAGAATAATCCTAATACACTTAGAAAAAGCCCAGTTTTAAGTACTTTACTTAGATTTTATTTGCCATTTTAATACAATTTCTGACCTAGTACATTTGTTTTTGGATGAACTAACATAATAATTAGATCTCAGCTCAATTGTTTTGTTATAATGTTCACTTTTTGAGTATTTTTGTTAGAGTAATTGTGCTCAAAAATATATTATCTTGCTGTGATACTAAAAATTTTTAGCAACTTGTTGGACCTAATAATTGCACAAAAATGGAATGTTAAATGAATAAGAGATTTAATAATAATCGTTAATATCAATAGGGATTGATGAAACTGGTCTTCATTAAGTCCTTGAATATGTGAATGTTATAGCCATGCAGGAAGACATCTGGTCAGGCTTGCTTATTTTCTCCCAACTCCCACTCTTCTCGCAGCCCTATTCCAAATTACTTGCCAGTGTATATTCCTGGTATGTGTCTTTAAGTAGGCCGATCTATCGAACCCTTATTTAGGGCGGCTTTTGTTTCTACAAATTATCTCTATCTCTTATCTTTTATTAAGATGTGGGAGGTATTGTGTGACACATAACTCCCTTGCTAAAGAGGGAAACAGTATTATTTTGAAATGACGAATGTAGGACCATGACAGATACAAGGACAATGACTGTGATATGAACTATGGCAAGAACCACAATAAGGATCACGACCATGATAAGGGCTATGACAAAGACAAGGTCCATAAGGGTCAAGATAACAAATAGAACCACAACAAACACCATAAGGATAAGGATCATGATATGGACCATGACAAGGAGAAAGACAGGAATGACCATGATAAGAGCCACAACAAAGACTACAGGAATCACAATAAGGATTCACATGACAAACACAACAAGGACCACGGCAAAGAGAAAGAGAGGAATGACCATGATAAGAATCGTGACAAGGACAAAGACGGAAATGACCATGATAAGGGTCACGACAAAGACGACAGGAATCACAATAAGAATTCACATGACAAACGCAACAAGGACCACGGCAAAAAGAAAGAGAGGAATGACCATGATAAGAATCGTGACAAGGACAAAGACGGAAATGACCATGATAAGGGTCACGACAAAGACAACAGGAATCACAATAAGGATTCACATGACAAACACAACAAGGACCACGACAAAGAGAAAGAGAGGAATGACCATGATAAGAATCGCGACAAGGACAAAGATGGAAATGACCATGATAAGGGTCACGACAAAGACAACAAGGATCACAGTAAGAATTCACATGGCAAAGACCACAAGCAGAAAGACAAGAATGACTATGATGAGGACCATGACAAGGAGAAAGACAGGAATTACCATGATAAGGATGACAACATAGACCATGACAAGCACCATGAGGACAGAGAAAGGCATGATCACGATATAAATCATGGCAAAGGGAGGAACAACCACAAAAAAAGACCATGAGTAGGATCGTGATAAGAACAAGGGCCACAGTAAGGACAAAGGCAAATATCATAAGGATCATGGCATGGACCACAACAAGCACCACGATTAGGATCACAGTAGGGACCACAAAAAGGACAAAGACGGACTATGATAAGAATCTTAAGAACCAAGAGCACAATAAGGACTATGATAGAGACTGTGACAAAGACAAGAAGGATCGCATATAAAACAATGGACTATGATAGGGACAATGACAAAATAATAACCATGATAAGAATGACGACAAAGACACCAAGGACAATGATGGGGACCATGACAGAGACAAGAATCACCATAAGGGCTATGATAAAGACTACAAAGACAATGACCATGACGGATTGACAAGCATCATGGTCTATGTTGTGATTCCTATCTTGATCAATATCATGATCCTTACCGTGGTTTTTATTGCCCTTGTTATGGTCCTACATTTGTAATTTCAAAATAATATTTTCCCCATGTAGCAGGTAAATGTAGTCTTCATCACAAGGTCTTTAAAAGCAGTACATGGCAATCTGACTGATCAGGAGCTTCATGAAATATTTGAGGTGACGTGTATGTGTTCCGAAGTCTTCTCGAGGTGAAGTCCCTCCAGAGGAAGTGAATTTACTGATACGTTCATGGCCTGCTCACACCTATGCATTGCATCATGTTGCGCTGGAATAATATCTTCTCTGGTCTGCTCTCCTCTCATTAGAGCGATGTAGTTGGTGCAGCATGGTGTGGCTAAATAAAATGAATTAATTTTTTCACCTGTAATATTTCCTAGTGTGTTACGTATTTCCCTCGAAACATTATCCTGTATGTTAATATTACAAACATATTTGTGGTATTTGTCATAAAGAAACCAAATTAATCCGTTTTTCACAATCCTAAACAATAAAGAGTCCTGTGCCATGGCATCGAGGTCTAATGCATCCCGCCTAGGACTCGTGTTACGGAATGTGCACTGGTTCAATTCCTCATGGGGGAAAAATTTTCTCATGAAATTTCGGCCAGTGTATGAAACTGGCATCGTGATGCAATTGGGGAGCTATGATAGGTAGCGAAATTCGGTTGTGAATGCCAGCTATAATGGCTGGGGGGATCATCGTGCTAACCACATGATACCTCCATTCTGGTCGGATGATCGTCCACCTCTGTTTCGGCATGTGGGTGTGAGGCCAGCAGCCGGCTGGTTGGTCTAGGCCCTTCATGGGCTGTAGTGCCATGGATTATTATTATATAACCAATAAAGATGTTGAGATGCATGCTTAAGTATGAGCAGGCCATTACTGTCCACTTGGTCTTTTTAATCTGTAATATTGTTCTTGTGTACAGCATATCTCGCTAGTTGAAACTGTGTTGTCAATGTTTTAGTCTATAGACTTTGCTTGTTTTCGTGTTAATGTAGCTACACACACAACAATAAATTGTAACAATTTGTTGAGCACAGTGAAATCGAATGCCCCCTTATCATCCACATGCCATAGATACTTGCATGATGAGCATGTCATCGGTGAATGACGTCCTAGCAGTTTATGGTTCAATTCTTCCTTGCTCATGTTAGATGTAGATGGTCTTGGGGTCTCTTGTTCATACAAGAAATCCAGTAGATGCAACTGCAACACAGTGTGTGTATCTTGTCAGTTTCTGCCTTCAATTTTTTATTGTTTAATTCCTTTTGATAAGTGGTTACAAAATTAATAGTCCACACTTGTGGAGTAATGGTCAGTGTGTCTGGCTGTGAAACCAGGTGGCCTGGGTTCGAATCCTGGTCGGGACAAGTTACCTGGTTGAGGTTTTTTCTGGGGTTTTCCTTCAACCCAATATGAGCAAATGCTGGGTAAATTTCGGTGCTGGACCCCGGACTCATTTCACTGGCATTATCACCTTCATTTCATTCAGATGCTAAATAACCTAGATGTTGATACAGCGTTGTAAAATAACCCAATAAAATAAAAAAAAATACAAAATTAATAAAGTGATTACTGTCCACTGCTGTGGAGTAATGGTTAGCACGTCTGACTGTGAAACTAACAGACCTGGGTTCAAATCCTGGTTGGGACAAGTTACCTGCTTGAGATTTTTTCTGGGATTTTCCCTTAACCCATTAAGAGCAGTGAGCTCTATAGTAAACTGGAGACCCACTGCAATGCTCATTCCTGTCTGAAAGCATGGCTGTAGATGCTGTATTGGATAGGGTACTGCTCTCTTTCTAAGTAATGTGTTTCAATTGTTCTTTCGTGAGGTTCATGTTGTACATGCGCAATAAGCAATAAAAATAGTGATATTGTTTACGAAGCATTTACTGTAAGGGAGACAAGGACAACACATGTCATGTTAAGGTAAGCGTTCACTACATCGTATTGCATGCATCAGACAAATTGCACGGATCAGAAAAAGACTATCTTTGCTGTAATTGTTATTTAATGGTGTTCACTACATTGTATCGGATGCATTGCCTTGCGGCAAATCCGTCCACATTTCTCAGATGGGCAACTTTTCCGATGTGTGCGATCATGGCCTTCTTTAATAAATCAATTTTAATTGCTCAACTGTTACTATTATGTTGTGCCATGTTCAGTGTTGTGCCAAAATGGCAGATGGAAAACTTATTTTGCATGTAGAAAATTGCGAAGAATTATATAATTTGAGATGTTCCCATTACAGTAATGAAGTTGTATCTTGCAAATATATTATGTAACCAATATTTCTTTCGTTTCTTCCTCTTCAATTAAGATGCATGAAGCAATTACAAATTCTTATTCGCTAACAGACGTAATTAATAGACCTAACCTCAACTCCTCTGCTTTCAGTAATGTCAGTATTGTATGATGTCATGTTTTAAACAGCTGATAGGGGAATCTGATGAGGTGAAGCTGTTACACTGCACTGCACTTAAAATATCTGTTGTGTGCGATTTGTCTGATGAGTGCGATATGATGTAGTGAATGCTTACCTTTAGAGATAGCAATAAGCTCAGGAGCTCAGCACTCCTGTCACACTTTTAAAGCATTGCGTTGTGTCTCCAGTTTAGATCTCGCTGATTAAGAGCAAATGCTGGATAACTTTTGGTGCTGGACCCTGGACTCATCTATAGTATTATTGCCTTCATTTCACTCAGATGCTACATAACCATAACAGTTGATAAAGCTGTGTAAAATAACCAACTAAAAAGAAAGATAACTACTCTTCTGTTTGTATGATTTGAGGCTTTCTCGGCATTGGTTTGCTAATGTTTTTGTGGGATATCAGCTGAGTTAAAATTTTGGAATGTTCCAAGCTTTCAACTGCTATCTCTGCAGCCAACTTTAGGGAAGTTGTCTGGACAGAAAAGTCGTGGGTTATATAGATGTTAGGCTGTCTCAGGTGATATGGGATTGGTTGGTAGATTGGCCAATCTGGGGTTGGGAATTATCATTCCTCGTAAGCTCTGCCCCTCCTAGGGTTCTTGTGTGAAGTTTGGCGGTCGATTAGTCCTCTTCTGTTGCTTTTGGGATTGATGGGTTTATATTTTTCAATCACTTGTAGATGACTTCTTTTCTGTTGCTATCATACTTAGATTTTGTATGCCAGAGACAAGGTTAATTTCCACAGCTTTGAGTGAACACTTCCAAATGCTCTTGATATCTACTTTGATGTTTGTGAGTTGTTACTGAACTTGCAAACTCGAACTGAGTAATCAGCTGTTGCCACAGTCCACTTGTGGTACCAATTTATGAATTAGAAAAATTAATTTGAACCGTTAAGCTATGCAAACCAAAATATCTTCAATGATTTTTCATCTACATATGAAATAAATGTGCAGGGATAAAATGTTATGATTTGTTGTGTGTAGTTCTGCTTAGTGATATAACAATGTTATGAAATGAAAACTGCAATATAATTTATCAGAATGTTAAGTGTTGTAATGTTTATTGTTGTATCTAATAGCTGTTTCAATGTTGAATTCTGTTACAGGAAAACAGAACTCCAAGAAACTGAATATTTTAGCAAGCTACTAATAAGATTATAGTTGATGTACTGTATATCTTTGTAATGTGAATATGTAACATGAATTGTGCTGCTTAATTAAAAATTCTCATGACAGAATATGTGTATTATGTTATGTTTTTCTCCTGGAACTGTTACCTTTCCTAAAGGGACCCCTTTTCGTTTGAAAAAAATTTTCCCGCCAAAAAAGATAGAATATATACGCTTTATAGGCCTTTTTATAGTGGCTGCTGGCAGTGCTTGTGCAGAGCAAATGAAGCCATTTATTTTCTAAGTGCTGCTTATATAGCCTACAGTAGAGAACCCTGGTGGACAAACTATACACTACCAAATCTTCCTGAATTTATTCTAAGTCCTGTGTTCAAGGAGGGCAAATATTTGTGAACTTATGCTACACTGCAGAACTCTGGTATACTCAGCACACTAGAGTTCTGCAGTGTAGCATAAGTTCACAAATATTTGCCCTCCTTGAACACAGGACTTAGAATAAATTCAGGAAGATTTGGTAGTGTACAGTTTGCCCACCAGGGTTCTCCACTGTAGCCTATATAAGCAGCACTTAGAAAATAAATGGCTTCATTTGCTCTCCACAAGCACTGCCAGCACCCACTATAAAAGGTCCATAAAGTGTATATATTCTATCTTTTTTGGCGGGAAAATTCAAATTTGTTTAGAGGGAGGGTATAGGATGTATATATATTCTAATCCACAAATAAACCTAGTCTTTACAATAATCACAATTTATTACAGTAAATTCCATACACGTTTTTAAACTTTTACAGATTTACTTTCACTGTAACTCCATATTATGCACTCAGAAAAATTATATTATCTTCTAAGCCTGCAGTGGAATCCTGCTTACACTGAAGTCATGTAGAGGATGCAGCAAACCTGGAAAGAAAGATTACAAAAACTGATCAGAAACCTACTTCATTTAACATAGTACAAAAATAGAAATCAGCTTGCACACATTTGGCCAAATGACATTTTGCATAGAAAATAAAATGTACAAGAAATTTCACTTCTACTCCCTGAAATTGAACTGTATTTCCAGGATACTTTTTATTAACTGGGACTATAAACTAGAGTTTTTATTAGTTTGATTTACAGACTTATGGCATGTGAGCAGTGGCAACAGCAAATAGGGATTATAAAGAATGGACACAGCAAATTTTTCTGTGTTTTCTCTGTGCACCAGCATTTAGTTCCACTTTCAAGCACTAGAGGTTAGTGTAATCGAGCATACACTAAGATAATAATTGAGAATAGAGTTGAGACACAGGATCCAAACATCGCCTACCTTATTGCATAATCCAGTAACACTTTGCTTCAAATAAATTCAAGTTAACAGCTTTTCCTTATTTCTCAGTGACAAACTAGTTGTAATAATAATTTTTTATATTGCAGATATAATAAATTATATTATAAAATAATATAATACATTATAAAATTAAGTATCGAATTGGTTTAATATTTGTATATAACATAATATAGGTATATGGTTTTACTTCCCATAAGAGTTTCGTTTTTCCATTTTCAGCGCTATCAAATTATTACATATTTTAATTGTTGTTGGGGTCAACATCTCAACTCTCATTATAAAGGAACTCTAGAGTCTAAACATTACAGTTAATGACGGATTTATTATTTTATGGATCCAATTTATTTTATTTGAGTACATAATGTACCTAGATGTATTAATTATATGTGTTATATTTCCACTGTGTCGACTGCTAGCTGGTGTGATGTCAGCACCAACTCTAGGGAGAAGGCAGAATCTCGCGCTTTAGCTGGCTTGAAGGTCATTGAAATCAGTCCAGCTACATCAAAGGTACCGACACGAAGTGTCCATTCTTTATAATCCCTATTCACTGGTGGCGAGGAATACTCTCGCCACCCATTCTGCTCTCTGATTCCCCTTTACACTGAATGTGCCCATGCATATTTTGCAATTTTGTATCAGGTACCACATATAATGGCTCAGCATTCGACTCTAGAAGTGTTTGCGTACAAGACATACAAGTATGACTCAGCTTGTTGAGTCTATTGCAAAATTTCCAATACTCAACTGCCAATGAGGCAGGCATTCATAGACAGCAAGTGAAGAGGACAGACGTGTTGGTGGAAGCTCTCACAACTAGGTTGCAATATAAGCAAGTATGGGAGTTGACCTGAATACCTACAGGTTACACATTGGTTGCTTCAATGCTAGGCAGCAAAGGAGGTTTATAAGCTGTGTAAGTGCTGTGAGTGCAGTAGGTTACAGCAAAATTATAGCAGTGGCAGTGTTAGCAGTTCTACTAATTATTGGAAACGTTGAACTAAATCCGGGACCGAGCAACATGGACTCAAGAGACAGCAGCAATGAGGGATTCAAGAAGGAATTGAAGGACTATATGAAGGAAATGAGAGAGGACCACGAAAATGTAAGTGTTCTCCTAAGAAAGGTAGCTACTGATGTAGACACACGGAGGTGGAAAACAAATTGAGAAATGTAATTAAAGAGCAATGCATATTAAAGGCTGCAGTAAGTAGAATGGAAAGTGAAAGTAAAGTAAATAACATTGTAATTTACGGAATGGAGGAACACTATTATGGAAGAGCTATAGATACGTGTTATTTGGTGCTGGAGTTCCTTACAAAATATTTTGGGCTAAATTTGGGAGAAAATGCTATAAATAATGCATATAGAGTCAGTCAAGAGAGGAATCGCCCGATTGTTGTGAAATTCAACAGCTACTTTGTCAAAGAACACATTATTACTAATGCTCAGCAACAATGGGGATCAAGGATAAACATTGATAATGACTACACAAAAGAAATTAGGGATATTAGAAAGAAATTAGTACCGATACTGAAAGACACACAGAAAAAAGATCTAAGAGCAGTAATGATAAAAGATAAATTGAGGATAAATGGGAACATATTTGATTTGGAATTCTTCACTCGGCACAGCATAGAAGATATAATGAACGATAATAATGAATAAGATCGAAGAAAAAATTTGACATATAGAAACAGATCAGCATCACCACAACAAGCATGGAGGAGTAGAAGTGTATCACATGGTAGAAAATCAAAAAGTTTGGAAAGGGGCGACCAAGCAGGAGGGGCAACACACACGAATAAGCAGGCAGAAGACAACCGTAGAAGATTATCTGGACCATCCAAAGGTGGGATATTAGAGCCAATGAGGCAGGCACTACTTGTTAGTGAATTATATTATACACATGATGCAATGACACTCTTATTCCTCCCAAATAT
The DNA here is from genome assembly GCF_040183065.1 of Periplaneta americana. NCBI lineage: Eukaryota > Metazoa > Arthropoda > Insecta > Blattodea > Blattidae > Periplaneta > Periplaneta americana. The sequence goes on along the minus strand of NC_091118.1, from coordinate 19,574,669 downwards.
GTCATGAATTAGAGCATGTATTTATGTACACTAAAATACAGTATTTTTTACTCAGAATAGTTCTAATTTAGTGAATAACTCTAAGAACACAGAATTGGTGTTAAACAAAGTGTTCTAGAAACAGCCAGTTTTGACAGGCTAGATTAGATAACATTGATTCTATTCTCGCATTTTCCCCAACCCCCTTTTCACTTGTTTCCCTAACAATTAGTGCTCAAGATGTGATCCTTGTTGTGATTCTTTTTGTGGTCTCTGTCGTGATTCTTATTGTGGGCCTTATGATTCTTTTTGTGGGCTTTGTCGTGATTATTATCGTGGTCTCTGTCGTGATTCTTATTGTGGTCCTTGTGATTCTTTTTGTGGCTTTGTCGTGATTCTTATTGTGATCCTTGTCGTGATTCTTATTTTGGTCCTTGTCGTGATTCTTATTGTGGTCCTTGTGATTCTTTTTGTGGGCTTCGTCGTGATTCTTATTGTGGCTTTGTCGTGATTCTTATTGTGATCCTTGTAATTCTTTTTGTGGTCCCTGTCGTGATTCTTATTGTGGTCCTTGTGATTCTTATTGCGGTCCTTGTAGTGACTCTTTTTGTGGCTTTGTCGTGATTCTTATTGTGATCCTTGTGATTCTTTTTGTGGTCCTTGTCGTGATTCTTATTGTGGTCCTTGTGATTCTTATTGCGGTCCTTGTAGTGATTCTTATTCTGGTCCTTGTGATTCTTTTTGTGGCTTTGTCGTGATTCTTATTGTGATCCTTGTGATTCTTATTGTAGTCCTTGTGATTCTTTTTGTGGCTTTGTCGTGATTCTTATTGTGATCCTTGTGATTCTTATTGTGATCCTTGTGATTCTTTTTGTGTGCTTTGTCGTGATTCTTATTGTGGTCCTTGTGATTCTTTTTGTGGGCTTCGTCGTGATTCTTATTGTTTTCCTTGTGATTCTTTTTGTGGCTTTGTCGTGATTCTTATTGTGATCCTTGTGATTCTTTTTGTGGGTTTTGTCGTGATTCTTATTGCGGTCTCTGTCGTGATTCTTATTGTTGTCCTTGTGATTCTTATCGTGGTCCTTGTCATAATTCTTACTGTCGTTCTTGTGATTCTGAACATGGTCCTTGTGATTCTTACTGTGGTCCTTGTCGTGATACTTATCATGATCCTTGTTAACCTTGTCATTGCTTGTCGTGGTCCTTATCGTCATGCTTCTTGTGGTCTACATCGTGTTATTTATGGTCCTTGTTTTCGTCCTATTCAAAATCCTTGTGTTGTTGCTTTTGTGTCCTTGTTGTGTCTGTTGTGATCCCGTCACAGTCCTGCATTTGTCATTTAAAAATATTTCCCTCCTTTGGCAAGTGACTTTTGTGTAACATGACACCTTCCAAACCTTCATAGGAAATGTGTAACAACCAGAATTAATAGATAACTGATACTATTTTGCACTGGCGTGTAGTCTGGAATAGGGTTGTGACAGGATGGAAGATGTGTGAAAATAGGCGTGCATGACTATGTCTATGTTGTATCTCATAAGTATCATTTTTAGATAAACTGACTCATAGACAATGACTATAAACAAATCTCGAACATCAGATTAGGAGAAACTGGTGCACACCAGCAGCTAACATGAGGGATATTTAAAAGTGTGTTTCTGTTAAAATCTACAAATGCAGTAGCATCACAATACTTCTTTCTCAATTCTTTGTGTAATGGAAAAGTAAAAGTTTAGCTACTTTTCAATAACCGTCATGTGTATCACGTGATCTTAATATTTCAACAAGACACTTGCCTGTGTTGCTGTAATTTGTGAAGATCTCCAATTCAAACCCAAGCCGCTGACACCAGCTTCACATCCCTTTTCTCCGACAGACGATCATTTTCTTCTAGCTGCAAAAATAAACAGTTTTCATTACACCAGAGTTACAACAGGCAATTAAAATTATTTTGTGCGAGATCGTACGTATTTGCTTGGTTTCTGCACAAAACCAATCCGCGGAAAGTCTAAAATTCCACATTCAGTATTCCCAACTGAACACACATAACAATTTCCCTCTTCTTACCGCTTAAGTGACACATTCATTTTACTGCTTTAGGCTTTTAACATATTTTTAGAGACGTTCAATATAGTAATAATTATAAATTGGAAACTTACCACTGCAATTTCACCTAAATTGCACTGTTTATTGTTTTTAAATATTTGCAAAAATTAAGTAAACTCTACAACTCCACTAAAGTTACTGCATTTCGTGATGCATGTAACATTAAGGAAGCCATTTGTTTTAAATTCGCATTTACAGACTGAGTGAAAAAAAAGACAGACGCATATCACGGCCTGCTGGAGTATAGTACACACAGAAAACATTTTAAAGCAACAATGTTGAAGATAGATATTTTTGTTTTCCAAAATTGCCGTCATTGAACAGAAACCAAGATGGAGATTTCATTGCAACTAATTAGAAATTCCTCTTTCAGGTATGTAATAAACGATCTTCGCACAAAATAATGTACGATACACGAGCGGTATGTTTTCTTTCAATTCTCGGAAATTAAAAAAGCTCAACTACGTTTTGCTTTTTCAAAGTTTTCCTCGAACATGAAAACTTCAACATACCGCTCTAGTAACGCATATTACTATTGTTAAGTGAAGTTCTTCAACTCTTGGAATTACTTTATGTTGTATTTTAGAGTAGTTTTCAAACAAGTTCACAATTTGCGATCATTACTATTTACTTTGAATATACACTAATTATAGAATCCTCTCCATTTTAGATAAAATTTGTATGCCTTGTATTGGTACATGGGTGAGACTGACAATTGGGCAGCTGATCTTTTGAGCAGGTTAGGCAAAGGTGTACAGTATGTACAGATGCTTCCTTCTAGTATGTGATTCACGCGTGTTACTGCAGTTAAAGCTTCAGAAGAGAACATGGTATCAACAAATACCTACTATCCCATGCTACATAATGCGCCTCTTCTACTGAAACATCTGAATCCATTATTTACAAAATAATAATAATAATCCGTGGCGCTACCGCCCGTGAAGGGCCTAGACCGACCAGCTGACTGCTGGCCTCACGCCCACATGCCGAAACAGAGGTGGACGATCATCCAGCCAGAATGGAAGTATCGTGTGGTTAGCCGTTATAGCTGGCATTTGCAACCGGATTTCACTACCTATCGTAGCTCCCCAAGTGCATCACGATGCTGGGTGGGCACCGGTCTCATACACTGGCCGAAATTTCATGAGAAAATTTCTTCCCCCATGAGGACTCGAACCAGCGCGCATTCCGTAACGCGAGTCCTAGGCAGGATGCCTTAGACCGCGATGCTACGGCGCATTATTTACAAAATACCGAGTCAAAATCAGCAAATATCCATGACGAAAAAATGAAATAAACATACAAGCAGGTCTAAGATAACTGATCAGTGAATGTGATTGCCTACTGCATCATAAAGCATGCCTTATTAAAAACGCAGTGTTATCAATCGTTATAATAATGGACATGATTGACGTGACCATGTAATTAATATAGGGTTTAAGTACTCTCAAACTGAACAACTCATCAATGATTTATTTTATTATTGGGTTATTTTACGACGCTGTATCAACATCTCAGGTTATTTAGCATCTGAATGAGATGAATGTGATAATGCCTATGAAATGAGTCCGGGGTCCAGCACCAAAAGTTACCAAGCATTTGCTCGTATTGGGTTGAGGGAAAACCCCGGAAAAAATCTCAACCAGGTAACTTGCCCCAACTGGGATTCGAAACCCGGGCCACCTGGTTTCGCGACCAGACACACTGACCGTTACCCCACAGGTGTGGACTCTCATAAATGACTTTGTGGCCAGCCATATCACTTAAAATTACAATTCTAATGCTAGAGTGCAGTGTAGTGACACAGACTCCTCTAGACATGTAACATTGCCTGTGCCCAATAGAATGGAAGAAGTAGGCCTATTCTGTTTCTCTACTACATTTTCTATTAAATGTGCTACTCTTATTATAATGTGGATTGCTGTCTAGTGTTATTGGAGTGACTGCATTTCTTGAAGAACTGTATGGTAACTTCCCCTCATTTCTGATCACTCCTCCAATCAGTGAAAAAGAAGCCAACTGTTAGCACTCTGCTTCCCCTCTCTGGATTGAAAATTAATACATTTTAATTGGAAAAAATAAAACTTTAAGTTCTCGAATACACACACTCACTCCTAAGTATAAGAGATTATGTATTTCCCACTAAAACAGCAGTTTCCAAAGTGTGCGCCATGGCTCTCAGAGGTGCCACCAAACTTCGGTAAGGGTAGCTTACTGTGCTAAAGATATTGTCATCTGCTTACACAGTGGTTAGAAATGATAAAATGACAAAATCCACAGACTATGAAAGAGTAACTTAATGGAACTGAGAAAAATTCTCTCCGGCGCCAGGATTTGAACCCGGGTTTTCAGCTCTACGTGCCGACGCTTTATCCACTAAGCCACACCGGATTCCACCCCGGCGTCGGAAGAATCGTCTCAGTTTTAAGTTCCAACTCTTGGGTTCCCTCTATTGGCCGCCCTCTGCACTACATCATAGATATCTATGAACCTCGGACCAAAGTCCACACATGTGCTGAGGTGCACTCGTAATGAGTGACTAGTTGGCCGGGATCCGACGGAATATATAAAATCCACAGAGACTTAATATTTTTTTGGTACATAAAGAAGTTCCTAGAGGATAGCGTTAATTCTGTCATTATCTCGTATTTCCTATCAGGGAGCCCAGTAAAGTAGCAACCTAGCCAAAAATAAATATAAAAATCAGAGTTTTTTCAACTTATGAAATCGTAATTTTATGAGGGTGTTGCAGATATGTGATCAGGAGGGAAAGGGAACCACTACAGTAAAAGGATGCACTTTCAGTTGAAAATAAAATATCGGCAATTATCGATGAAGAAACAGGAATTATCATTTTGTAATTAATGACAACTACCTGGCATGTATCAAAGGATGTGAGGAGTGTGAATATTTGGGGGTAAAAATTAACTCAACATACAGCCAGGAAAGTGACATAAAATATAGAATTCAGAAAGGTAAATCGGCAATAGTTATGTTAAATGGGGTTTGGTGGATAAGACAATAACAACTGAAACAAAACTCCACATCTATAAATCTATAACAAGGAGTACTATAACATATGGGGCAGAAACGTGGCATTTAAACAGGAATCTGAGGTTGAAACTCCTCTCTACTGGACATTCTAAATTGGAAAAAATTCGAAACCACCATTAGACAAGAAATGGGAGTTAATAGTACAGTGTTAGATTCGTTAGCTACAAGCAATTAGAATGGTATGGCCACATACGTAGAATGCCAGAAATAAGATTGCCCAGACAGATTTTGGAATGGATTCCGCCAGGAAGAGGAAAGAGGGGAAGACCAAGGAAAACCTGGATGGACGATATAAGAAGTGGAATGAAGGAGAGAGGCTTGGAAGAACGGGATTGGGAGGCAAGAAAAGAATAGAGGAAGAAGATAAGTTAAACACTTTGGACACAGAAGATGTAGTTTACATTGTAATCCTGTTAATAAAAAGTACCTAAAGAGGATAAGCGTCAAAAACAAGTTTCTGAGATATTGATTATAACACACTGCCAAATGCATGTTGAGATCTTCGAGCACCATCTTTTGGCAAACAAATGAGTCAGTCGAGCTATGACAAGAGCCTATTTAGTATGCACATGAGCATATGGATGTACATCTTAGACTGAATAAAATTAAATTTAAAAAATTGGCGGGCGCTTATCCTCTTTAGAAAGTTAGGTCTTCAATTAATAATTTTAGAACACTTATTTTATTTCCTTACCACTAAGTGGCACTTTGTCCCACAGTTGTGTTACACATTTCCTTTACATGCCCCATTATTTATGCAAAGATCAAAACCTGATACAATAACACAAGCGAACAAGACAACTGAATGTACACAGTCAGTATTGAAAGAAGTTTAAGCTTTCTGCTGGATCATGCGGCAGGTATGGAAAAAATTGTATTTTATACTATCATGCAAATGGAAGGTATTTCTCAGTTTTCTCCGCAACAGCGAGTATTTATGTTACTCATGCACTCACTTCTGCCCAGTAAGTGCCAAAGACCACTCACAGTTTCAAAATTCTTAATTGTCAAAGTATAATCTTTCTTGTAACCATGAATGTCAATATGTCATATGTACACTTAGCGGCAAAAAGAATGGGCCGGCCGACAATTTCTAAGTTCCAGAGACATACATCGCGCATGCTTGTCTCGTCAAAGCCGTAGTTCACTAGGTAACACATAATTGAACCATTTAAATTTGCTGTATTTTGTTTAAGAGGCTAAAATATGTAATAAAATCGAATGGCGGGTTGATTCTAGATACATCAAGACCCTTGAAAGTGAAATAGTAATAAAATTGATAAATACAAAATAAACTGGAGCGAATATGAACAGGAAAACCATGTATTATGCCGAACTGATATAAACAGTTGCAGTAGCGTAAGTTGTTACGGCATTGGTATATTGAACAAGTTAGTACCATAGTAGCTCTAGGTTCGAATCTCCCAAATCTTCTTTTTTTTTTTATTACAAATTTGCCATCATATGTGTCTCGCAAAGCTATAATTATGTGGCGATATCTCTTAGAATACGCCCAAACTCTAATAATAATAAACCTCCCTCTCTCTTTCAAGCAATACTGCTTTCTGTTAATATAACGTTCTGTCTCGTCATTACGCTTGAAGATGGCACAGAAACAATAACTCATTGGCCTGGTTCACATAGGTTATTCTGCGTATGCTACTCTCCGACAGGACTTTGATTGGAGAAATGTCATTTTCTCCAATGAGGTAATTGTCTCCAATAACAATGACAGTACTGCCCTAGTTTATTGTATGAATGACCACCGATACGCTTCGCGTGAGGGTCGCATGTTGGGGGTGGATGTCATATGATGCGGCAGGACTTCTGGAACGCATCCATGGTCTGTTTACGGCAGAAGTCTACGAACACATTTTGGCAAATGTAATGATCCCTTTCGCCCAAAAACGATATCCAGAAGGAACACTTTTCTTCCAGCAGGATAATCATCTGATACACACCGCCAACCGGATTCAAAGATGGTTTACGAGGAGGCGTGATGTCGACCCAGTCGACTGGCCTCCAAATTCACCAGATATGAATCAGTTTCAAAACTTGTGGGCTGCAGTCAAAAGGATCCTACGCTCTAATTGGGCAGAACAACCACCCGTTCGGACACCTGAAGAATTATGGGACAGAGTTCTAGATGCGTGGGAGAAGATGGCCAAGAATTTAGACCTGTTCCATAATCTTGTGGACTCCATGCCGCGCAGAATGAGAGCAGATGTTGACGCAGGCGGTTTGTGGACAAGATGCTAGTCCCCACCACAGCCTTCTTTTGTTAACATATTAACAAATTGTTTGTTTTTGTTGATTTAATTATTTATTTGTGTTTGATATGCGTCCGTTTTTCTAGGATGTGAAACAAGTATTTTTGTTTATACAGGCCAGGTTTCACCTATTAATAGCACACAGGTGATGGGCAATAATATTTTTACAAGGCAGGCATAACTAAGTTTGTTAACAAATGTCATTTCACATTTAAACTAATAAATTAAGTAAAAGTTAAAATAAAAAATAATTTTACCGCACCAGGAGGCAAACTCACCTCTGTCATGGATGTCAGACTTCTTACCACTGGGCCACACATTATTACATTATAGACGGATGACTCAATGAAGAGACACCACAGCAATGCCTTGCGCTGGGTTACATTTACACGAGTGAACCGCGCGGTAGAACTTAGCATTTCTATCAACCAAGAGTCGGCCCATTCTTTTTGCCACTAAGTGTACACTACAGACTTTTATTGTATTTATGTAATTTTAACATTTTATGTACAAGTAATGTGAAAAAAAACGACATACCATGATTTAATGTAATCAATTACAGATCGTACTTTCCACAATTTACAAATTCAAACCAATAAGTGCAAAGGGCTGACTAATACACAAGTCAATTTATTTTAACCTTTAACTTTTAATATCTTTTATGATATAGGCCTACAGGTTGTTTCCGGGCTAGTGTTACAAACTTCCAGGGATGATGAGGAAGGGCACATGTATCAATTTGAGATAAGGAACCCTGGTCCGGAAAGTTACAAGCAAAAATGGTTCTGTGGAAATGAAATAATTTTATTCCTCTGTACACCTTATTTGTGTGTATTTATCTGTACATCTTACAGACACTGTATTCATCTGACATTCTTTACATTATCTACTTATAGTATTCCATTCAGTGCGTTGTCTGAGGGGACAGGAAACTACACTAAAGCAATGCAGATAGCGTAATGTGTAACGGACATGGTCGGTCCTGATATGCACGTCTGTAGACAGCAGTGTACTGTATGTGTACAAGTTGCAGTGTCCAGTCGATCGGTCCTAGTGACATGGAGGAGTACACGAAAGTGGAATATGCAGACCTGATTTTCGAATACAGATGAGCCAATGGGAACAGTAGACAAGCTCACAGATTGTATCGGAAAAAGTACCCACATAGGAGACATCCGGCCCATATCATCTTTACACGAGTGTTCCAAAGGTTAAGGGAAGGAGGGCATGTGCCAAATTACAATTCAATTTTCACACACTATTTTTGCTTACAACTTTCGACTCAGTCATTTCCGGACAAGGGTTCCTGATCTCAAATTGATACATGTGCCCTTCTCCATCATCCCTGAAAGTTTGTAACACTAGCCCGGAAACATCCTGTATATTTTAATTTTATTTACCAGACGTGTTCAATTTATAAACACAATATGGACCTAATGATGCTAAATGTAGCGAAAACGTTGTCCAAAAAATTTGTAATATATTAAGGTACAATAAAAAAGCATTCTCCTACTGATAAGTAAGACTTACTTACTTACTGGCTTTTAAGGAACTCAGAGGTTCATTGCCACCCTCACATAAGCCCGCCATCGGTCCCTATCCTGAGCAAGATTAATCTATTCTTTATCATCATATCCCACCTCCCTCAAATCCATTTTAATATTAACTTCCCATCTACGTCTCGGCCTCCCTAAAGGTCTTTTTCCCTCGGGCCTCCCAACTAACACTCTATATGCATTTCTGGATTCGCCCATACGTGCTACATGGATAAGTAAGACTAAGATATTTAATAAGAAACTTTAAAACTTAATCTTGTTAGGATATTTATAGAAATAGGAAATGTTCCTGCTCAACCCTGAATTTAGGCTATAAAACTTATGTTGAGCAAGCATGTGGTCCAGGTAACACAAAGGTTTTCTCTGGGTACTCCAGTTCCCTTGTAACATTCCCACAATTATTCTCCATCATTTATCTGTAGTGCACTGTGGATAGCCTCTGATGAACTAAGTAGTCTAAGTAGTTCGATACCAGGCCCTGGAACAGTTTTTCCCTCGAAATTATTCAAATTAACTTTACAGGGAGTTATTCCTGAAAGCTTAATTTGCATAATACACGTCACTGTACGTAACAGAAAACCACAATTTAAAGTCACACAGAGTTAGTGTGCACTCAAATGTTGGTTGCTTGACTGTTGTCAGCCCACTTTGAGGTCTGTGGATATAGAGGGAAAAATTGGATCGGTGTCGGGTAGAGTTCCCGGGTAACTCAGTGGGAGAGCGTTGGTACGTTTAACCAAAGGTCCCGGGTTCGATACCCGGCCCCAGAACAGTTTTTCCCTCGAAATTATTCAAATTAACTTTACAGGGAGTTATTCCTGAAAGCTTAATTTGCATAAGTAGTCTATGCTTCTCAGACCTAGTTATATTTATGAGCATGCTCACAGAGTTGTGGCAAATATTGAAGTTAAGGCCCTGCACTTGCTTTGACATCACTGTCTTAGAGGTAAGAAAATAAAACAGGTGAACTGAAGTTACTCAGCTGCAACAAAGATTCCAATAGTACACACAAGTAACTTTCTGTAAGGAACTGCAGTACTCACAGCATTGTGCGCTACGATGTAGGAATCCTCCAATCATGGTAAAGCTGTGGTTCACATGATGCACTGTGCAGCGTTGGTCAGGCAGTCAAATGCTTGTATGGGCACCAACATGCAGCAGACTCTCACCAGGTTGTACATCAGTTCAGTCTGCTTGCTGCACCCGAGAGTGGAGTGAAGGTGATCTGCAACATGAATAATAAAAACGAGTCATGAGTAAAGAAATCTTGGAATACTACTTGGTAGTCTGGCCTACCCACATAAAAACACGTGCATTAAAACATGCAGGAAGCTTCCTACACTATAACCCAAATGTGCATAAAATTTTTGACAGCAACACTTACCCAAGTAACAGCACAGCTATTCGGTCCGTAGGTAGGCACTCTCCATACGTACACTGAAGCACTGATCACTGAAAAATGGAAAGAATAAATCTTTACTATAATGTTACCAAAGGAAGGCAGATAGCAAGAAAACCCCTCCATCAGGCCTTCTCTTCCCCTCTACCAGGGGATTACAACTACAATATAAAGAATACAATTACAATTAATATTGAATTTATAAATACAATAAAAATCAAAGTACTAAAAGAATTAACAGACTAATAAAAGCTAGACAGTTCATTGTAAAAATTAAGAAGAGAGAAAACTTTTTTAATAACTAAGTAAAAATTAAACCTACTCTACGCAGTAAGAAAATGCTTAATAATTTTGCTTTTGAACGCTACTAAATTCCGACAGTCTCTGATGTCACTGGGTAGGGTATTCCACAAGTGCAAAAGCGAGATTGTGTATGATGATGAATACGATGAAGTCTTATGTGTTGGTATGGCTAGTATGAGGCTATTTTGCGTGCGTGTCAAGAGATTATGATATGATGACAGGTAACTGAAACGGGAGGCAAGGTAGGTAGGTGTAGAGGTGTGAAGGACTTGGAAAAGGAGGACAAGAGAATGAAAATTTCTACGTTCGTTAAGCCGTAGCCAGTTTAGAGTTTGGAAGGATGGGGTAATGTGGTCAGCGCGACGGACATCGCAGACGAAGCGAACACAAGAATTATGAACACGTTGTAATCTTTGCGACTGGTTGCCATTGAGGTCGGTCAGTAGAAAATCACAATAATCGAAGTGGGGCATTACTAGTGCTTTCACTAGTATTTTCTTGAGTGATAGCGGGAGGAATTTTCGGATGCTGTTTAAGGAATGTAGTATGGAAAGCACTTTTTTGGTAATATGGGTTACTTGATAATTCCAGTTTAAATGCGTGTCAAAGTAAACTCCAAGGTTTTTAACACAGGAAGCAAAAGGGATTATTGTGTCGTTTAACTTGACTGGAAGAGCAGGAGTAATGTTGCATAATAGACGTTGGTGTCCCACTAGGATTGCTTGTGATTTTCTTGCATTGAGAGTCAAACCAAACTTTCTGGCCCATGCAGATATGGATTGAAGGTCCTCGTTAAGATTGTGTATTGCGTCATTGAGTGAGTCAGGGGTTGTATGGATATAGATTTGTAAATCGTCTGCATAAAGGTGATGCTTACAGTGCAGTAGAGTCGAAGGGATGTCATTTACGTAAATAATGAATAGTAGTGGTGATAGAACAGATCCCTGTGGGATTCCAGAATCTATGATACACCATGAGGAAGTTCGACTTCCAATGGAAACACACTGCTGACGTTCGCTGAGATAAGAGGAGAACCAAGTAACTGTGTTTTCTGATAGTTGGAGTGATCGTAATTTTCTCGTCAGTAAATCGATATTTACAGTGTCAAACGCTTTGCTGAATCAAGTAGTGTCAGTATTGTAATTTTACGTTCGTCCATAGCTTTTCGGATGTCTTCCGTTACTTCCAACAGTGCAGTTGCTGTACTGTGTCGAGTCCTAAAAGCTGACTGATGTGTGTCCAAGAGTTCATATCTGTTTAGGTAGTCAATGAGTTGTCTGTGTACTATCCTCTCTAACGCCTTCGATAAGGTAGGTAGAATACTAATAGGTCGATAGTTGTTGGGAGTAGTCGGCGTTTTAACTTTGGGTATAGGGCGCACAAAGGCATTTTTCCAAGCTTTAGGAAAAATGGATGTCGTCAGCAAAGCGTTGAAAATGTATGTCAGCGTTGGTAAGATTACGTCAATAAGTTTATCATTGCGATACTAATGTCGTCAGAACCTGTTGCTTTGGATTTGTTCTGTTTAAGAGCTTAGTATATAGTCCTGCTTTGAAGAATAAGAGGATTATGCAGGTAAAAGAGCAGGCACGGTAGGTCTGTCATAACCTATATTATGAAGGAAAATAAAAAAAAAATACCTGTAGTTCTGAAAAACTGTTCTAAAATTTATACAAAAATGGATACTGGGTCTTGCATTTACTTGTGTCTTTCTTACCAGGAAAAAACTAACTTCCTTCTCTGCCCCTTCCTTCTCATCATTCATAGTGACAAGTAGGCCCACTGTCAGTGGCAAGGACAGGTAAGGGTTCACGAGCGGGATTAGTAACATGTAGCCCCTGTCACTGATTAGGTTTGATAGGATTTCACGAGATAGTTTATTGACGAGCGTTTCGAGTGAAAATGACCAAACTGAATGTTAGATCCATTATCTCTCTGCCCCTTAAAATTATAGGTCTAGCTACATAAAATCTAAGTAGGCTATCTAGTCTCTTTGCGACTCGATCCCAAAATATTGCCTGGTATTAGATATTTGTTCAAAATTATCAAACTTACTGGCCTCACTCCTTTCATTTGCAATCTCAGTGTTTAAATAAACTTCCTTCAACGTGTATGTCTGGAAATCTCAATTTTCTACATGCGTACTAAGTATAGTCCTAGATCATACCGGCATAGCCTAATACAACAAAAATAATATTATAAAACGAAATAAAATAATACAAGAGAAAATAATAAAAGACTAAGTACGGTAATAAAAACCGAAATAAAATAATAGAAACCGAAATAAAATGAAAAAGAACGGAATAAAAAAAATTAATATAATACTTGCTGGTATACTAGTAAATTTTAGAAATCAAGTTTTACTGGTGTTTATAATTAATTTGTTTGTAATACACCAATTTTTTAACTGTGCGATTGCTTTTTTTTTTTTTTTTTTTACGGTTGTCCAATTCATTTTCGCCTTCAGTGCACAGAGTTATTGATGTACCGTATCATCAGCATATCATTGCTGATAATTATAATATCCCGTGAAAATATCTATTTTATCAACGATTCCTTCAATCTGTATTATTACGTCCAGAGCCATCTCAAATTTAAGACTTCACATTATGAAGCCACAGAAGACAAGGCTTGAGCTTAGTCCCAGCCAGAGACAGGCAAATTCTCTTTCAGGCTTGCCCATGACTGTTTACATCCGTGAGCGGGCTTGCGCTTAGGCCGCGTGCACACAGAATCAGACGCGACGCGACAAGGCGCGGCGCGACACTACGTTTTGCTTTACAACGCCTCGCGACAGCTTAAAACTGTCTGCTCGCGACAACTGATTTGCTGGCTGTGTGGGTTTGGAAAACTGGCCTAGGCTAGAAAATGGCGTCAATAATAGAGGTCTATCTATATGAAAAATTCCATTGTATTTGCTTATTATTTCCTAAGGACGCAAGCTCCTAAAAATCTATACGATTGAAAGAGTCTTAAAATTAAAATGTACTGCACAAACGTAATTTTTTATGTTTATGACTACTTCACGACTCACAATAAAGAAAAATAATATATTAAATCAATAATGAGTGATAGTATAGAGCAGAGAATTAGGCTTACTACAAATTACACTGGTCAACAGTCATTTTGCGCCAGACATAAAACTAACAAATTCTTACTAATTTCGACCTCCTGAATTAATAAATAACAAGCAAAATGTTCCATCACTTCAGGTTTTCGAGATGCACAATATAATTAATTTTCTTTGCATTTTATTTAAAAAATCACCGTATTGCGTGTGTAACTATTTTGTTTTACAAATGTGAAGACCCATTATGTGAAAACAATATTAGTATAAGTAGGGCACCATGTTAGAAGCATTTGTAGAAAGGGAAATTATTTTGTTGCCCTTCTACGAGTCTATTTCGAGGGAGGAAACAGGTTCGCGATATAAATTCACTTGAGTTTACCTGATTTTACTTGAGATGTGCATTTCTTTCACGGTGAGCTATAATTACATTACTGTAGTTTATATTTTGCAATATATCACCATGTCAAAACCACCGAACAACAATTTACGAAGCGCCATAACAAGGTTAGCAGTTCATGGTTTTCACCACAAACTGTGCAGAAGATCAGAGTACCACGAACCTTCCCCCGAATGCGTATGCAAACTGTGCTACGAAGTGTGTCCAAAATATCATTTTAGTAAATGTGTGAATAGAACGACGTCACTAATGGAATATAGTAAAGAAAAGTAACTCATACCAATCTAAATTGCACGTTTGTGCGCACTTCTTTCTTATTAAAACAACTTCTAGAAGCGGAAATTGTTTTATTGCCCTTTTCGGTTCCATTTGGAGGGGAAGAAACAGGTTCGCCGTATGAAAACGCTTCAGTTTACCAGGATATTTCTGTGGTGTTACTATTCTGTGTAAGACGTGTATTTCTTTAAAGTGTGCTTTAATGATAATATTCAAAGTACGAATGGTTTATATGTGCGGATTTGAAGGTTGTAGCATTGCTTTTTGGAATGCAATTAGGCTACAAAAAATTTTGCTGCTTTCCGTACGAATTGGACAGTCGCGCTCGAGATATTTTATTTTTATTTTATTGGGTTATTTTACGATGCTTTTTCAACATCTGGGTTATTTAGCGTCTGAATGAAATGAAGGTGATAATGCCGATGAAATGAGTCCGGGGTCCAGCACCGAAAGTTACTCAGCATTTGCTCGTATTGAGTTGAGGGAAACCCCCGGAAAAAACCTCAAGCAGATAACTTGCCCCGACCGGGATTCGAACCCGGGCCACCTGGTTTCGCGGTCAGACGCGCTGACCGTTACTCCACAGGTGTGGACTCGCGCTCGAGATAAGCATTATAAAATAAAACGACAATCACTAGAGCCAAGGAAGAAAAATATTATACATCAACCCCTTGTACATCAAAGCGAAGTAATTTTACCCCTTTTACACAATAAGCTAGAGTTAATGAAGAATTTTGTTAAAGGGATAAATTATAAAACTGAAGCATTTAAAAATATCCAGGAAAAATTTCCTGCTATTAATAATCCGTGGCGCTACACCCCGTGAAGAGCCAAGACCGACCAGCCGGCTGCTGGCCTCACGTCCACATGCCAAAACATAGGTGGACGATCATCCAACTAGAATGGAGATATCGTGTGATTAGCACGATGATCCCCCCAGTCGTTATATCTGGCTTTCGCAACCGGTTTTCGCTACCTATCGTAGCTTCCCAAGTGCATCACGATGCTAGGTGGGCACCAATCCCATACACTGGCCGAAATTTCATGAGAAAATTTCTTCCCCCATGAGGACTCGGACCAGCGCGCGTTCCTTAACATTTCCTGCTATTAGTGATTCAAAAATAAAGGAGGGAGTTCTCAATGGACCACAAATTAGAGAAATAATGAAGGACAATCACTTCGAATCTTTGCAGGAAGGAAAAGAGACAGCCGTCTGGATAGCATTCAAGGAGGTTGAATTAATTTTCTGGATAACTGTAGAAGTGAGAACTATGAAGAACTAGTGAAAAATTTACTGTTGGCGTATTAAACTAGGGGTTGTAAAATTTCCCTGAAAATTCACTTCCTTCACTCACATCTTGACTTTTTTTTCCCCGAGAATTGTGCGATTTCAGTGATGAGCATGATGAGCGCTTCCATCAAGAAATTTCAACTATGGAAAAAAGATACCAAGGACAATGGAGTACCAATATGCTAGCAGACTATTGTTGGATTTCAGCTCGTGATGTACCTGATGCCCAGTGTAAAATAAAATGCAGAAAAAGAAAGCTGTAATCTTCTGAACAGTGAATATTTAGCCTTATTGTCATTATATAAAACAATATTTTGAATAGATATAAATTCCAACATTTCTCAAAAACCGTAACCAACAACTGTTTTTATTGTCATATTCGTATTCAGGAGGCTCAAATTATATAGAAAACATATATCACATGCCTAGCGCAAAAAAAAAATGTTAACATTTGTTACGCAGTGTTATTATTATAAATTATTATTCACCTGGTGCTTTCATCTCATTTGCAATGTTTCACATATTTTTAGAAACCACATTATTGTCGTGATATTGTTTCAAAAATTGTACAGAACGTATCTTTTCTGTACTAAATCAACTAATTTATCCGCATCGAGCTCCATTATGAATAATGTGCACTACACAACAATAGTATTTTTTGTAGATAAGGAAAGCGTGCAATCATAGCCACTACTAACGCATGCGCAGTACACTGCAGCTATCAGACGGTCTCCTCGCGACGAACTTCTAGCAGTCATTCGAAGTTGTCTCTTCGTGTCTCCTTGTGTCTCCTCGCGACCGTCGCGCCGCGTTTGATTCTGTGTGCATCGCACCATAAGAAATCAATGGGAGACAAGTACCACGAGACAAAATGTCGCGTCGCGCCGCGTCTGATTCTGTGTGCACCCGGCCTTAGTATCGTTCGCCCGCCTGCAACCTTCCCTCACAAGCAGGCAGGCAGTGTGGTTGCACGTGACTCCCAAACAGTCCTAAGAGTGACCCAAAGGGACTGTTGGGTTCCGCCGACCTGCGCCAGACTGTGCTGTTTTCAGATGCATGATAAATATCAACGAAGTCATTCAAACCTGACAAGAAGCCTACAGATATAGACAAACTACTGAGAACTTAATTTGTTGTCTTCTGAAATGTACCGTTAATAAAGACAAAGAAAACTGTTTCTCGTCAACATAATATCCAGGGAACGGATTTATATGGACTAAAAATATATGAAATATGTAAATATATATGTAGTTATTTTTATCAAAATATGGAATTAAATATGGATTTTTACCAAAATATGGAATTAAATATGGACTTAAAATTATAAAAAAATGACTATGTACGTTAAATATTGGTACATTTTAATCAAACTAAACAAAAAATATAATGGACGTACCTTATCTTCCAATGTAGTTTCAACAAAACACAATTTTTATTGTCTGTTACCATAACAATAGGTTACAAACATTTCTTTCAAGTGCTGAAAAGTGAATCTTCTTCTATTGTCTCTGAGGATAGATTTATACTGACTAAAAGAGCGTTCGACGTCACAAGAAGTAACTGGTACATAATTCAATTTCACAATGTCTGCTGGGGATAAGTCCAAGTTAATCTTCACTGTTGATTCACCACTCATCACAGCAACAACCTTTTGTAGTTCTTCATATCCAGGGTTTTTTGAAAGTACAGTGTCCACCTTAGCTCTTACTGCATCTGCAACTTTACCTCTACCACGATTCAGTTGTTCCACAGTACTATTTATAATTTCAAAACTTTCAGATAGTGAAAGGTGCCTATTTTGGAGACTTTTGAGCGTTTTTATGATGCATGAAAATGTATGCTGAATGTGAGCTAAGTCATTCTTCACACTTATGTCACAGGTAACTGTTTTCGCAGTATCAATTGAGACTGCATCTTCAGAGTCCAATGCAAGGAGAACATTGTTAATAGAGTCTATATGTTCGGCATAATATTCAACTGTTTCTAGCCATGTACCCCATCTAGTTAAAATTGGCTTTGGTGGCAATGGAATTTCAGGGTACATTTCTTTCAACACGTTAACTCTACTGGGAGCTTTGAGAAATACTTTTTTCACTGATGAAATCAACAAATCTACTTTAGGGAAATTGTCTCTGACCACTTCTGCCACACGATAAAATGCATGCGCCACACAAGTAAAATGAGTCAATTTAGGATATACAACAGATAATGCTTGTCCAGCTTTGACCATATAAGGGGCAGCATCGCTAATAAAGAATAACACATTATCGTACATAATACCCTTTGGCCACAGGATACCCATAGCTTCGTTGAACAGTTTAACTATAGTTTTGTTATTGCACTTTTCTAGAACATCACAATGTAAAAGAATTCGTTCAGAATATTGTTCACTTAACAAACCGATAACTACATTACCAACAAGTCTACCTTCTTTGTCGGGAGTCTCATCAATGGAAACCCAAATTGAACTATCTTTAATTTCATCTCTTATCTTCTGTATTGTCTCATCGTAGATGGATGGAGCATACGTCTTCCTAAGTGTTGACTCATCCGGGATTGTATGTTGAGTATATTTTTCAAGGAATTCCCTGAAGACCTTATTCTTTAGTTTGTAGAGAGGAATATCAGCAGAGATGAGAGAACGGCACAGGTCGATGTTAAACTCAGATCTTACATTCGATGTTGTTGGTTGTGTTAAAAACAATTGTCTCTGCTTGGAATTTAGTTGTTTGTTGGCCTGATGTTTACTAGTTGTAATGTGTTGTTGCACCAGGAACTTTTGTGTAGATGATACTGCACACTGACACAAATTACAAAATAATATTTTATTGTCAGTTGATAAACCATCTTCTTTAAATTCTGAAATGTAACTTGTTAGTTTTGATTTTAAATTGACTGAATGACGTACTTTTGGCATATTTACCGTCTTTATAGTATGATTTACAAAACTGAACCTATGTGTACTCTGACTGGCATTTAACTGTTGAGCTGCACAACTGAAGTCTGTTAAAAATTTTAAATTAAATTAATACAGTTTTGTAACTTACTTTCCCATTGTTGATAGGACTGCTAATTTTCAAATAACTCTGATGTTAAAGGGATTACTGAACATGTGTTTAAATCTCTATTGTTGAAATGTATTTTTAAAAGTTAATGGAATTTTGTTTTGTTTTATTGTTAAACCTAATATAATATGGACTGTTTTATATGAAATATGGAAAATATATGGAAATTAACGAAAATATGTACTAAACTCTAAAATATGGAAAAATATGGAAAATAAAAGTAGGATTTTTCAACCCTACACATTGTGAAACATAAAGATAATGCAAAATATAAATTATATTAGCTTTATAAGTAAATATGTATTTACATATAAATCCTTTCCCTGATAATATCCATTAAATTCCAACAGTTATTATAAATTACTTGCACTTTCCTTTTCATCGTATTAGGCCCTAATATAAATTTAATGCAAACCATTCAAACTTTCAGCTTCATAAATAAAAAGAAATCTGTCCATCAGAAGTTAAATAGCAAATCAATATTCTGAAGAACAAAAGAAGAAGAAATGACTGAAGATCATCTACAAACCTGTGAAGTTCTACCTGATGGATCCACAACAGAGAAATATTGGAGAGCAAGAACGCTAATGGCTTCATTGCCAAAGCCCGGCATTAGATAACAACAACATATTCTGAAGAACAAAAAACTTTCATACATTTCACAGATATTCATGAGGCTTTTAATTGTTAATAAGGAAAAAGTTAAAATGGAATATTTTTCTATAGTAATAGTTGTTGATATTCATAGTAATTGTCACCAATATCTTTTCAAAATAATTCCTTCTCTCCTCTCCTCCCCTCCCTTCCCAACTAGTCAAGTTACGAAATGTTACTATTTTGTTGAGTCAGATACATTTTGAAGGCATATGAAATGTTTAATATTGTCTTATTATTTTATGAATTCTGGAGCGCAATAAATCGTAAAACTGTGTTTCTTTAATCAAGAATTATCTGCCATTATTTCTTGAGTTAGATACACTTTGCAAAAAAATGAAATGTAGGCTATAATATTTATCTTATTATTTTATGAAATTCTGTAGTGCAATAAAATTGTAACACTATATTCCTTTAATCAAGAATTTTCTGCCGTGTTGGACCATAAAATCAAGATTTTTTTGAAGTGACTAAATAGCCAACAAACTTAGATTTCAAACTAGTACTGTTTCATCTTAACCAGCGCAGACTGGCTTCCATGAATGCAAGTCACTCTACCTTATAATACGAGCAAACAGGCAGGCTTTCTTGAGTCCCGCCTGGAGTGAACCCATAAAACCCGGGCTGAATGGGTTCAGTCTTAAAAGTTAACTTGTTTTGTAGCGTCACTGGAACCCAAGCCTAACAGCAAGCAGTTACGGTCGTGAGTCTTGTCTGATTTGCCGGTGTCTAGTCCCAGCATGACGTCATGTTTATGAGTGAGAGGGAACGAAACCTGCGCACCACCTTACCTTTGTACTTCCACCATGACGCACTATATTCATTTTTGGATTCACCCATGCGTGCTACATGACCTGTCCATTTATAAGTCTGGATTTTATGTTTCGAATTAGGTTAGGTGAAGAATACAACGAACTATAGTATCACTAAAGTAAATAATGGTGAAGTTTTATTAAAGTACTGCCAGTATAGGAAATTAAAAACAAACATTGAAAAAACCTTAGTTTTGTAGTGTGGAGTAGTAGAAACTCGATGTGATCACTGGGAGAGCTGTGGTCCCACTCAACCCGCCCTAAATAGGTTCCTTACTTATATAGGAAAATCGTCGTAATTGAAGGAAGAAGGCGGCCATATTTCGTCGTTGTGACGTTATTTGAGGTGGAGTGGGAGAATGATAGCGGTGTCGCCAACCGTGGTAACCATTCATATTATCTTACACACCTAACAAAACCTAACCTAACCTAACTTAACGTGCTACACACCTGTTGTAACATTCCTCACAGTTTCATTTCGTTTGCAGATATTGGCATCCCTGCTACACCTGTACCATATCGTCTGCTGGAATTCTGAGTCCGTCTAGTGGAAGTGAAGTGGGTGCGACTCTGTTTTACCTGCAAGAATTATTGTGTCATTGTAGTGATAATTGCATTTAAATTGTACAATAAAAATTCAAATGTGTCGTGGCTGAGATAAAAGTGTTCTAAATTGATTTCCAGCGCCACAATCCCAGTGATAAACGTGTGAATATTCGTTAGGAGTCCGTTGGAAGTGGCAGTAGGGTACTAAAACTTGACCTAAAGAATTACCAAGATATGGACACGTAACTTGTGTAGATCTACATCTTTTCAAAACATAATTCCAACACTGCTAACTACGTCTCTCACTTTCCTGGTTCCACGGCCAGATAGCAGACATAGCCTACTCTGTGAAATATCTGTGATTTCATAGACAGAGGCTCACCTTGTATTGAAGAAGAAACGAAAGCAGTCTCAAATTTTCTGCCTTGGGACGACTGAACTTTCCGCTGCCCTGGTGAACTCTTCTCCTTCACAGACATTCCTGCACAAAACAAGATGCATTATCGACCACATTAAGACAAATGCAGAACGAAAATCTTAGCATGTTCAGTGTAAGGCTTCCCCAGTGTAATTAATGTAAACTCCCTTAGTAGATATACAATTACACAGTATATTATAGATCGTTCAGTTGTAATGTATTAGTGGTAAGATGCGTT
Source organism: Periplaneta americana (assembly GCF_040183065.1). Lineage (NCBI taxonomy): Eukaryota > Metazoa > Arthropoda > Insecta > Blattodea > Blattidae > Periplaneta > Periplaneta americana. Next base: position 19,553,235 of record NC_091118.1, on the reverse strand, counting down.
AACTTTATATTCATAGACGCCAATTGACTAAATTATATTTATAGCCTATATTTTAAACGTGGAAATTAAAATTCTAGGCCCATTTAGCTCTGATATCAAATTTCATCGCAAGCAATATCGCACTTTAATTTTCGAGTGTTCTCAAACGTGACTAAATTATATTTATATATTTTAAACGTGGAAATTAAAATTCTAGGCCTATTTAGCTCTCATATCAAATTTCATCGCAAGCAATATCGCACTTTAATTTTCGAGTGCTCTCAAACATTTATTAATGTAATTCCGGACCCAAATTAAAGCCTGTTACAGCACACGGACAGCAAAGCTGAAATTCACATAGTAACTTAGGCTCAAATGCGAACTACGTTCTCTTGTTTATTACATCTATAAGTTGTAATTCAGAACTCACTTTAAATCAGTTTCTTACTTCTGTCGTAACACATCGTCCTCTACGGGTTTGTAAACCACTTGAATTGTATGATTTACAGAAAAAGAAATCTTGAATTGTGACACACCGCAACAAACACAACACCCAAGTACTCATGTCTACACTCAACTAAACCGAGTTCAAGTTCCAACCACCACAGACAGAGGGCTGTTGTGTGTTGGACGTAGTTCAGCCAATCAGAATGTACCTTCACTAGGATTTTTTTTTTTTTTTTGGTCTTGTTTACTAATTGTACCAAGTACAGTTCTAGACAAAAATAAACACATTTTGGTATACTATAATTCAGAGTTAGAAAGGAGTTTCAAAGGTGTAGGCCTTATTGTTTCTTTGTAATAATTAATGTTACATACAATTGCCTTTCAGATATCATATAGGCGTATGAACAAGTTGCAGTAATGCAATAGAAAACTATAATATCTGCCTCAATTAAAGTTGCCACATTCGACTACCGCCCTGGGATCTAGAAACTCCCCAGCCCGGAAGGAAACAAGACAAATGAGCAACTCATCCCGCACGCTGATGCAGTGAAGAGGAATAAAATGCGCAATTGCGTCGACATGGCATTGCAGAATATACTCCTCTGCAGTTGTCAGCCTAACACCAGGCTTACGCGTGGAAAATAAACAATATGGCGGACATTGTTACTTTTATTGCTGATAATAACAGTGGAACGTCATCACCGTGTTAGGAGCTGGGTGCGGGTTCCAACCCCGCCGAGAGCAACGGATTTTAAAGGAGATAAAATCCGCAGCATGGCTTTCTCGGGAGGCAAATAAAGCTATGATCCCCTATCATAGGTTTACAGCACAAGACAGAACACTGTTCTTGATACAGGGCTCCAAGCTACATTTGTAGGTCATACCGCTAGCGTTGAATTTCCACTGTGAATATAAGTACCTATTTGATATTATGCTTATATAGTCGTTACATTACGGCCTTAAGTACTAACTTATAAGGAACATAAACAATTAGGAACACTGGAAGACTATGAGCAAAGTTCGTATTCCGATGTTGTTCCATCTAAACTCTACATAGGCTTCAAGAAATAGGGCCTAGAAAAGTAAATGCACAGAAATATATGAAGAAAAAAAAACAAGTAGGAATGAAATAAAATAAAAATTACAAAAAGAAATATAGCGTCTATATAGAATCAATTTAAATAGGCCTATAACTTATAAGCAGATGTATCATTTTTTAATTAAATTTAACAACAGAAAATGTTGAGAATTCGGGATGAATTTTCGTTAAGTAGGCCCTATGCTATTCCTGGTTACCAGCATCGGTATTTTATACGTTCAACACGATGTGAAAAATACTGAAAGATTATAGCAAAATTGATTTCTGTGTTTATTGTTATTCATTGTATTCTCAGAGTTTCATTCAGGAGTTGGAGCCAACTGTCATACCCCTATTCCTGGTTACCAGCATCGGTATTTTATACGTTCAACACGATGTGAAAAATACTGAAAGATTATAGCAGAATTTATTTCTGTGTTTATTGTTATTCATTGTATTCTCAGAGTTTCATTCAGGAGTTGGAGCAAACTATCATACCCCTATTCCAGTCCGGTATTTTATAGCCTACGTTCAACACGATGTGAAAAATACTGAAAGATTATAGTAGAATTGATTTCTATGTTTATCGTTATTCATTGTATTCTCAGAGTTTCATTCAGGATTTGAAGTCAATTATCATATCCTTATTGCACAGAATACAATTGCATGATAGTTCATGATAGCCTATTTTGAGCAAACACATGCAAAACGGAGAAAAAAGGGGGTATTTTCACAATAGTTTCTCGTAGGTATGAAAGTAGGCGTTTGTGATTGGTGTCTTGTAACACACTCCGCTCCAACAGCGGGGCTCGCTGGACGAAAACCAATCAGAAAAGTGTACATGGATGAGTGGAGGTAGACAGAGAGACCATTCAGAAGTAAGGGGTGTCGAGATGTGCTTAAGAACAACAATGGAATTATAAGGGGTAACCCCCTAAAATTCAGAGGGGTAAATACACAGTCACTGCAATCGGTAGATTGGCTTAATTAGAAATGGCTTTTAGAGAATCCGGAGGTTCATTGCCGACCTCACATAAGCCCGCCATCGGTCATTTTCCTCGGCAAGATTAATCCACTCTCTATATCCTGTAATCCTGCATATTGAAAGGAACTTTGTCCTTTCCCAGTGCAAGTGGAGTCGGTAAAACTCGCTCGTGTGATGTTCGATGGCGAAGGTAAGTCAATGCTGCCAGAAGAGTTCTAAACCTGTAAATTTAAAAGTTCTCTGTAGATACTTTTGCAGTGCGAGTAATGCCTAGTAACCTCGCCCATGTAACGGGTAGTTTGCAACGCTGAGCCAGCGCATTTATGTCCAGAATTTATCGCAAAAATTACGGAAACTTTACAAAGAAGGGCATGCAGGTCAGTGGCTCATTCCGACATTTGATGGGCTCGGGCGTAAAACATGGTAACTGACATTTTGGTTAAAATTAGATATGTAGCGTATAATGGAACTATAAAAATTGGAGATTTATCTTTCGAAGAGGTGGAAAAATTCAAATATCTTGGAGCAACAGTAACAAATATAAATGACACTCGGGAGGAAATTAAACGCAGAATAAATGTGGGAAATGCGTGTTATTATTCGGTTGAGAAGCGTTTGTCATCCAGTCTTTTGTCAAAAAATCTGAAAGTTAGAATTTATAAAACAGTTATGTTACCGGTTGTTCTGTATGGCTGTGAAACTTCGACTCTCACTTTGAGAGAGGAACAGAGATGAAGGGTATTTGAGAATAAGGTTCTTAGGAAAATATTTGGGGCTAAGAGGGATGAAGTTACAGGAGAATGGAGAAAGTTACACAACGCAGAGCTGCAAGCATTATATTCTTCACCTGACATAATTAGGAACATAAAATCCAGACGTTTGAGATGGGCAGGATATGTAGCACGTATGGGCGAATCCAGAAATACATATAGAGTGTTAGTTGGGAGGCCGGAGGGAAAAAGACCTTTGGGGAGGCCGAGACGTAGATGGGAAGATATTAAAATGGATTTGAGGGAGGTGGGATATGATGATAGAGACTGGGTTAATCTTGCCCAGGATAGGGACCAATGGCGGGTTATGTGAGGGCGACAATGAACCTCCGGGTTCCTTAAAAGCCAGTAAGTAAGTAAGTATGTAAATATGTAGCGTATAATATGGTATCTTACATTCTGCGTCTAATGCAGTAGTTAGTTTTCCAACATCTCAACAAGTGGGTGAAGTATACAGATTTTACTTTCCTGGTATGCATAACAATAAAAACTGAGTCGTGTATAAATGTATGTCTAGCTATAATTTCAAAACAATAAAAGTTACTTACCATGTTTTTACTCCCGAACCCCTCATTTGTCTTAGTGTCTTAGCAAAACCACGGAAATACCTTAGGCAGAATGACTTGTCTTAATTTAAGAGACTAAAAAATTGGGTCGGGGTCGATTGAATTATATTTAATAATCACACAAATCCTGCTTAACTAAAGCCAGAATAAATAATTCCAGACGTTCATACGAACCATGCCAGCCCCTGTCTTCATGAGAAAACAGCCGACAAATATCGTCACACAATCAGACTCTGTGAATAATTAACTTCAACTACTTCAATACCGCCGTGTTATTAGGCAACTTCTTCACCACATCTGTAGTGCGGGGAAATTGCCCAAAGGCTGGCTTTTCCCATATGGCAAGCGACTTTTGAGGATCGTACGAGTACAGCTTATTAACGACCCAAAATAATGTGGACCGTGTTATGCGTCAATACATAAAGTGATTTTATAACTTTGCAGTAGCAGGGTTTTAGTAAATGTTTACATCCTAATTACGTCACTGCTTGAATTGATACAAATTTTGGTTGTCTGTACATTTTGATTCATTTAGTTTTCTGATTCAATTAAACAAGTTTTCCTGTCATCATACACACGCATTTTCTAAGTTTTGTAGACGCTGTATTGTATATCAACATACATTACAGAAATACAGAGACATGGCGTTTAGTCTGGTGATGGATAACAATCAATATTAGGAAACTGAGTGCAATATTAAGAGATTCATTTGCCATAAAAATTTAATGTATTGGATAACCTGTATAGACTATTAGGGTTTGTTCTGTATCGTTGTAAAACTTGGACTTTCACTTTGAGAGGGGAATAGAGGTTAAGGATGTTCGAGAATAAGGTGCTTAGGAATATAGGCTATTTGGGGCTAAGCGGGATGGAATTACAGAAGAATGGAGAAAGTTACACAACACAGAACTGTACGAATTGTATTCTCCACCTGACATAATTAGGAACATTAAATCCAGACGTTTGAGATGGGCAGAGCATGTAGCACGTATGGGCGACTACAGAAATGTATATAGAGTGTTAGTTGGGAGGCCGGAGAGAAAAAGACCTTTGGGGAGTCCGAGACGTAGATGGGAAGATAATATTAAAACGGATTTGAGGGTCATGGGATATGATGGTAGAGACTGGATTAATCTTGCACAGGATAGGGACCGATGGCGGGCTTATGTGAGGTTGGCAATGAACCTCCGGGTTCCTTAAAAGCCAGTAAGTAATGGAACTCTTTGGTGAGATAACACAGACCAAAGTTGCAGGCCTACCAAATTACAAAGTGGAAATTGAACTTGAAAATATATAAGCTAGGTAAGTCTATGTTTAACGTAGTCCTAATATTTCGGGAGTAGGCCCTAACTTGCTGCTCGAATAAATTTCTTGGAGGCCGTAATTTTTCACTTCCAGATTCATTGTCGTATAACGTAGGGCCACACCGATTGAGGCGTACACGAAAACAAAATGTAGAGAGAGAAACTATCGTCAGTACTACATTCTGACCTCGTCACTGGAGGTGAATTGAAAGAGTAACTCAGGCTCATTTACGACTGACGTTAATTATGTAGGCCATGTAGAGTGAATGAATGGCAAAAAATGTTAGGGGTGTCCGATGCCCTCTATATTAATTGTAAATGTCTGATTCCGTAGTCAAGGGTGTAGCCTACAGGCCTACGCCTATTTTCCATAGGTCTATATTTGTTTGCAAGTTTTCTTCTCGTAGTCTATCGTGAGATATAAATTCTGTTTAATTTCACACTTACCTCTTGTACAATATGGCGACCACAGAGTACATGACCGTAAACCCTACTTCAGTTTTTCAAGTTATCAGTGGCGTATTTATGGACGTAATTAAGAGAACTTTCTAGGCGTAGATGTAGAGTTGGTGGAAGAGCAGTAATGCCAACGGAAATGGTTATCTTCTCATAGATATTGTGAATAAATATTAGACATAAAAATGGCCATAGTATTGATGTGCATGTAAACAGCAAGAATACTAGCGGCAGTCAGTGGCGTATCAATGTCAACAGACAGTGTGAGCCAACACACTTACTGTGCTCGAAATAGTCTGGTTGAGATGCTGAAGGATCAGTGGCGTATCACAATCACCCAATAACAACAATCCTGTATGTTTTACACGGACAATGATACCAACATAAACAATTTTCCCATATTTTTATTTGAATATTTTGTATAGTAATTTGAACAATAAATACAAAGACAATCAAATATTGACAATAATAATAATAATAATAATAATAATATTGAGAAAGCGTCAGTGGCGTGTCAAGCTCTGACCACAACAAGCCACACAACACGAGAGTAACGACAGCCTAGAGCAATGAAGTAACAGCATTACATGCAGAGCAGTGATGCCAACACAACACATTCCCGCTGGTTACTGTGGTATAATGTTATTGCTGTCGTGTTGGCAGCACTGCGCCTGCTCAGCACCGCAGCATGGCCACCACTTCTTTGTGCTTGTGCTGACGCGCCAGGTCCAGGGCCGTCTGTCCATTCTTATCCCTCGCCCCCCGCTCAGCGCCATGCTGCAACAGCAGCTGCACCACTGGGGCGTGGCCATGATATGCTGCACGGTGCAGTGCAGTCCACTGGTTTGCATCAGCAGGCTCGTTGGGCCGCGCCCCAGCTGCCAGCAGCAGCTCACACACTGCAGGGTGCCCCCAGAATGCAGCCATATGCAGAGCAGAGTGGCCAGATGGTCGGTCCTTCACGTTCGGCCATGCCCCGGCAGCCAGCAGCGCCCTGCACGCATCCTGGCGGCCTTGCTCTGCAGCCAGCCACAAGGGCGTGCGGCCATCATGATCCACGGCGTTCACCAGGCTGCCTGCATCCAGGAGCAGCTGCACCCTGTGTGTGTCCCCCCACTCCGCTGCCCGGTGTAGCTCAGTCCTGCCATCGCTGTCCTTCTGCTCCAGGTTGGGCCTGACCTCAGCCGCAGCTCTGAGCTCCTGCAGCAGACAAAACAATCTGGTTAGAGGAAGCTCAGTCAGCTAGGTGACAGTTCACTAGGCTGAGTGAAGCTGATGGCAGTAGCAGTGACAGTAGCCATAACTGTAATGTCAGTAGTAGTGACAGTAGCCATAACTACGGTAATGTCAGTAGTAGTAAGAGTAGGCATAACTACAATAATGTCAATACTATTACTAATAATAGTAGCAGTAGCAGTAGCAGTAGCAGTAGTAGTAGTAGCAGTTCTAGTCTGAAAACTGAAATTAAGTTTGCTCTCCAACTACAGCTGGTCGTAATCTGTGTTGTAACAGTTTGTATCAATCATTGCTCAGTAACTGTAACCATGGCAACAGCCCACACTTACTGCTGTCTTCTGGCGCTCCGCTTGCAGTTCATCTGCCAGCTTCTTCAGTTCCTCCCCCTTCACTTGCAGTTCTTGTTGGAGAGTTTGCAGTGCTTCCACGTTACTCTGTAATTAAAAACAAATCTGGTTGAGAAGAACCTCAGATGTCAATAACTTGACTAGAAACATGACTACTGTGATGATGATAATGATGATTTTATAATAGTAATAATAATAATAATAATAATAATATAAATTGCTTTGATCATTATTAATATGTGCAATGACTGAATGGAGCTCGTACACTCCCTCGTAACTGTAACCATGGCAACGACTCACACTTACTTCTTCCAGCTGGCGCCTCATCTCCCTCTCAGCCTGCATTTCTTGTCTCAGCTTCCCCAGCTGCTCCTGGTAACTCTGTAATATAAACAATTCTGGATTACACAAAGCTCAGCTAGTTAGGTGATAGTCTGACTTGAAGCAACAGGTTTCATGAAGGAATCAAACTGATGGCCGGTATACAGCATCAGGAAGTGAGACAACAGCTACCAACGTATAATGTTTGGACAGAGGTTTTCAAATAAAACCTCTCATTTTGCCTATGGTTTTCCCTAAATAGTTAAAAAAAATGTCATGAGCCCTCAAATAAATTCATCTGCAAAAACATGATCTTCATTTTCATGATGAAGTTTTAAGAAATGGATCACAGAACAAACTGTAATTTGTGTTTTAGTGATAAACCCTAACAAAAATGGGCCGTGGATCATCTAACTACCCATAATAACAGACTTTCATAAGCCCTAGACCAGCGTCCGTCAAACTTTGTGAAGATGCTGCCCATTTCTTGGCGAGACTTTTCTTTGCAACCCTCCCCCTACCCCACCGTGTATGTACCTCCCTCAAAAAATATAAATCCGTATAAAATCGAAAAATATATGACTTTACTGAAAACCAGTCGATAGCAGCCAACTTCTAATATACTGTACCTGCAAGATGACAAATCGGAATATGCAAACCTACTTTCCAATTTATTCTATTTTGCTTCTTAGATTAGCTTTCCTTATTGATATATTTTTCAAAATTCAAACACTTCGAATTGTGGTTTGCAAGACCAAGATGTAAACATACTGTAATAACAGCCCAAGCTAGAACCAACAGATTTGCAAGGAAACTTGATTTCTGGTTGACATCACTCCACAAAAAGAAATTTGATCAATTCTATTGAATTAAATGAGCCGTAGAGAGGTAAAGTGGTACAACGCGAATTTATGAAATGTTCGGGAATTTAAAGTTTGGGTTTGGTTGCGTTTAAAAATCGTCGTTAATTTTTTCACCAAGTTTTCCTCACATACAACATAAATGTATGTTAATAAGGCATTGTTGTTTTATTTCATAATCCATTCCTCTGCTCTTTACATGACAACCCAAGCCGTCGCGACCAATACTTTGAGAACCACTGGTCTAGACCTGCCCGCCTTGATATGTAATCCACATTTTCATAACTAGCTTTCTCCTCATCTAATCGACTCTAAACTAGTCACTGTCCTTGGACTCCTGTCACTTAAGCATGATTTACATGTTGCTGTTTTTGAAGCTACTTCCTAGCTTCTTCTGTCGTACCTTGATGCTTTTCCAGAATGAATATCTGGCTGGAAAATTCGCTAGCTCATAAACATTTACACGGTCCTATCTCTTCTTTTAGTTCTTAACAGTTTATAAAAGTGGAATATCTTAATAACAGTTCTCTCACATTTTATCTTTAGCAGTAGTAGTCAATTATTTCTTTTCATCTTGAGCTCGGAGGACATAACCTTTGCTTTTTAAGGAACTAGCATTGGAGGACCCAATTAAACAGCACAAGGACAACACATCATGCCGCACATGCGTCCTATCAAATGTGGTTTGTAGACAGCTGCCTATATCACCGCTTGTGCCTGCACTGAAGGCACATGTGTTCACTGTCCTCGGCTTCCTGTCACTTAGCTATCGCCCTTTTCGTCTTTCAGATATTGCCAGTACAGTTACTGTCACTACGTTGTGATACATAATGGAGTACCCATATTAATTTATCATTCAATTAAGTGCCCATTTGAACACACCTTAGCATCTGCATGTCTGCCAATTTGAAGTTTTTCGTGCTTACTGCTCCAACCTTTAATGTACCCTCAACTACCCAATTACTGTATCTGTAACCATGGTAACAGCTCATCACTTACCTGTTCCTGCTGGAGCCGCAACTGGTGCTCTCCTTCATATTTCTGCCTCAGTTCTGCTTTCTCCTGTAACCACAAAGGAATCAGGTTCAGATGTAGCCCAGTCAGTAAGGTGGCAGTGCGATGAGAAACAGAATAACTCACAACCAACTACTGAATGTACTGTACTAAACAACACGACATTTCTGATTCTATCTTCGCATTTTGTACATGGTGCAAATTGGTCTTAACTCTTTTTCAATTTCCCTCATCACCCATTTTGTGAATGCCTGGCACGAGCAAATTGTTCTGTGGAATAAAGCCTTACTGTGACCCAATCTAAGGCGTTCAACAGTAACTGTAAATATGGCAACAGTGGAACTCTTACCCTTTCCGATTCTTCTTTCAGCTTTTCCAGTTCAGCTTGTGTTTCTCTTAATTCCCTCTCTCTCAGCTTCAATTCCTCCTTCAGCTCCTTAAGGTCGCTGCTGCTCCTTACTTTTTCCTCTTCCTTCCTTGCCTCCAGGCCATGCAGGGACCGCGAGTCCAACCTCTCCTTGAGGACCCTCACCTCCTCTATGAGAGGAAGGAGCAGTCTAACCTGTCCCTCCAGGGTCTTCACTCGCTGCTTGAGATCGGGGATTGGGTTGGGTTTTGCCATCCTGCACACCAGAAAGCAAGAAAATAGTGAAACCTTGAAATACTATTGAGAAGTCACTGCTGACCTTCTTCTGTTAACACGTACTGCAATGATCTTACACAAACTGTAATGAATGAGTGGCAATGTAGCTTTCAAGGTAATTTCTGTCCAAGTACTTCGCTTTGGTCAAATATTTTACCGAATCCGTAAAAATTCGTTCTCAAAATATTGGATCAGAATAATAATACAGCTTCACTGTACTGAGTAATGTCTAGGGCTATCCTCAGAATATCGTAGAATTGGGAACAGATTAGATACGTTTCTACTTTTAGATAAATCGCATCTAGTTACTTTAACATTTATTACTGATTTTCTTTTGTTTGCAATTCAGTACAAATATGACATAATTATAGAGAGTTGCAACAAATTTAAAAGTTCATGACTGCGGAAAACAACAGTTGCTCATTTACCCATGTTGGAGGAATCTCAGCAGGTTAGAACAATACCATAATCAGCACAGCCTGACGTTTCTAGCACGTTACCTTTAATCTAAGAAGTTGCAAACATTGTTAATAAATCCTAATGATTGATTTCTGGTTGTAAGACTCACAGTTTTGAGATTAATTTCGTCATATTTGGATTTGTTTCGTTTTTAGGTTAATTTTTTCAATTTTGGTACGGTAGTACATTCTTGGCAATTTTTACGATTTTTGATATTAATTTTAATTTTTGTTTTGAATTAACTTTGATATAATTGCGTTTTATTTCATTTTGTAGTTCATTTGCCGTCCTCATTTACAGCAAAGGTAGGATGGCATATATTTATCAAGGAAGAGCAATTCAAGAACAGACAGTAAGTTTGAACTTTTGAAGAGTGCCAAGGCTTTAGAGAGAGAAAGCTACAGAAACCAATCAGCTGTTCCTTACTTTACAAATAGAATACACAACCTTCATAAAGTTTCAGGATTTTCCAGGATTCAGTCAGATGCGATACTATAAAAATAAATTTATATTTTTATAAATTCTGTACAGATAACTATATTCTCCATTCCATGATGATTTTTATTTCCACACTTTTCATCCTAGCAGCAAATAGCAAACTTGCTATCGAGAATGATGTTGAAAAGAAATAATCACCATAGTCAATAATGTTAACACACACTGCAGAAAGTCACAGTGGGCCTAAATCATCAGAATTTTTTTCAAAGAATTGTGCGATGTTCTAATTTCATTTAATATTCCTCTCTGGAAACTAAATAACACAAAACTGACGGTAATTGTGCAATGCAACAGCGGATAATCAATTCTCATATCTTCATCATCCATAACATAGCCCAGGTTCATTTCATAGTGCAGCCGTTGGCTACCCAATCATCACATAATAGAAGTGATAAGGACAATAAGCCTCAGACTGCAGTGCAAGATTTCGGGACCCTCCTCAAGAAATTATATTCTGCAGTGCTGCAAATGCAATGTAGGATAAGGTGGCAAATTGAAATACAGTGTAATTTCATGTTGTTTTATATTTAGTATGTGTTAGTAAAATATATGATTTATCGGAGAATATTGGCAACTTACATTATGCCAATTATAAAATATTGGTGGTGAATGCAATTTACAGGTTATACCATTTCGCATAAATGATTGAAAATAATGAACTATTTAACAGTTCTTTGTTGTTGTATTAGCAATTTCCTGTCATCATGAAAATCAAGTACCGTAGGTCTAATAAAGATTTCAAATGCATCAGTCCGATCACAGCTTCCGTTAGTTATCCATCCATTGGATTTATCCTCTCAGATTCACAGTACAGACTACTGTAAACAGCCGTGATTTAAGCAGTGTCGTGTTCTTGCAAGCATGTCTCATTTTAGCACCCTCTCCACTGTCCCTAATTAAAATCCTGCCTTTAACGTTACAATGCATGTAATTATTAAATACCATTCCGTCCACTTCAATCTTATAATCCACGAAATATTTTGTCTGAAAACGGCAATAATCATTAATATTATTAATCGACGAAATACTTACTTGGAAGGTTAGGAAGATACGAAGTACAGCAGCTACTAAGGCAAAACGGTTTAACAAAATTATTTCTACGATCCAAATCCACGTATCACTGAAAAACACAAGCGAATAATGTCACAAAGAAAAATAAACAAAACACTAGTTCTATTTGTGAACGAATAACAACGTATCGTTGCTTACGCAACGTATACTTCAATTTCTTCTTCTTCTTCGTTCTCTTTCTTGGCCTCGGGTTCAATTCAATGATCCCATGTAGCCAGCTAAATTCTCTAATGTAAAATTGTATTCTCTTATGTACTGAATAAATAGCACCGAAGTACCACACCGAACGGTGACTAACTATTTAAAAAAAAAACATGAATGAGTTGTGGATGATAAACGATGACAGTGAACACGCCTGCACTTCACGGAGACAGACCGATAACTGATACTTCGATTTCACTAAAATTGCTACGTAACAAGAGGAGTAGAGGACTATGCTACGTAAACAGAAAACTTAGATACAATGCTGCCAACGCTAAAAATGTAAAGGAATTTCGATAAGGGTAAAATGGAAGAAAACTAGATAAGTGAAAAGACTGAAATGCGATTATTTTTCATTAATCGAAAGTGACTGACATTAAAAGTTATAGGAGACGCTATTAGAGATAATATTTTAGATCTATTATTGTCTGGTCTTATATTGGCAATGCACATCATTGACTAATAAATAGAGTATAATTATTTGTCTATGGTATAGACGCACATCGGTTTTTTCTTCCACGAGATAGCGAACCCACACCCCCACATCGTTTAATGTCTTTGTAATAGATGGCAGAGCACTACCTTGAATTAGAGACATCTACTGCCAAAGTGGCAAAATACTCCAGATTCACAAGAATAACTCCATAATTTCCAAAAGGCTCTATACTTGGTCATATACTCGTATTGTACTGTCTCTACACTTCAGACATTCCGACTACTCTCAAAACTAAATCACTTCTGCATGCTGATGACACAGGTATAGATAATTTGTATAATCAAAAGCCGCCCCAAAATAAGGGTTCGATAGATGGTCCTACTAATCAATTCATAAAGAATAATAATTAAAAAACAATTTTGTGACACTTGGAAAGAAAAAAAAACATTAAGATAAATGATGATTTTAACACGTGAGATCCTATGGTATCAATCATTGCATCAGAAATTTTAAATTAAGTTGCTTTAAAGTTTCTCATGGGATCGTGCCAAGGGCACCGAACATGAGCCCAAAAACTGTCCAATGTGTGATGTGGTATTGTGCTCCGAGATGCTGACAACAAGGCTCATATATGACTTGTTTTTCACGACATACCTCTTGTGGCTGTTGCTCATGCATCTCGAAACGAATTGTGGGATCCTTCTGCCGATCAATTATGATATCAGCACGTATAGTAGAGCCATCAGAAGAGATGCAATCAATCTCCTCATAAACCTCATAGGAAGCATTCTGACGGATTGAAGCTGCGATGAGAGAACGAATCGTATTATGTCTGTTGATTTGGAGCAATTCTCCATGATGACAGAAACCCAAGACGTGTTAAATTCAGTCCTCAATATGCTGTCTCTGCAGTTCAAAACCATGTACTTCTATTAGAGGAATGGCTTAAAGAATGGTGTATTTCTTTAAATCCAGAAAAATGTCAGTCAATAATTTTCTCCAAGTGTTTAAAAAGACCTCGTGACAAAATAAAAATATGCAATCAAGAAATTCAATACAATGACCATGTAAAATATCTTGGTATTACTCTTGATAAATTGTTATGGCACAAGCACATAAAATATGTAACAACTAAGAGCTCTCTTAGAATATCTCATCTTTAGCCCCTGTTCAAATCTCCTGTTCTCAGTCTAAGAAGAAAAGTTATGCTCTACAAAATGCTGATTTTACCGATCCTATCTTACGTTGCCCCAGCTTGGTGTTATATTCCAAAAACAGTGTTTCAATCTCTTCAAATTGTTCAAAATAAAGTGCTCCAAATAATACATAATTCAGACTGGTACACAACTAATGCACAAATATACTTTGATTTGGACATGACATTTCTGAAAGACCCATTACGTGAACAAGTTACGAAGTTTTATAACAGTGCAAATTCAAGTGAAATCCATTCATCAAGCGTCTTGGCCAATACAATGCAAATTTCTACAAGAAACACAAAACACCAAAATCTTTTTTAAGTGAATAACATGCACTTTTCCACAACCTCCGACTTTCTAAACATCTACATTAATGTCTCCGTGCCCAATTGTTTTGACAGCTTGACATGAACAATACTTGTGCATTATTTGAATTTACACTAAATATGAAAAGCCAGAGAACATATTTGTTTTGGTACTTTATCAATAAATTGCTGAATGTGAAAAAAAAAAAAAAAAAAAAAAAAAAAAAAAAAAAAAAAAAAAAAAAACTCAATAATAAATTGTGTTGTTAGTTCACAGAATCTCTTCTTCGCACAAATTGAAAGATGATGATGTCCTTGAAAATGTTTGGAAATTTGTTTGTGCTTTCTTAAGGCCCGTAACACATTTGAAGAGTTTTTGCTAGCGAGAAATATGTTGCGAGAAAATTCAAAGATTGATAGCATGGATTAAAAATATAAAAATGTAGTTTATAGAATATTTAATACATCTTGATTACACAACTTTTAACACTGTATCACTTCGGAATATGTATGAAAACACCTCCACATATGCAGAACACATCACAAATGCCAACCACACTTACAGAGACATGAACACAGACATGGAAATACTGCACATCCAACCAAAAAGCCAGAAACTCAACACACTAGAACAATATGAAATATACAGACACACGAAAACACACCCCAACGATATTCTCAACACACAACTCAATTTCAAAACACATACACTCTTTGACTCTACACTACGAACGCACCCACACAGGAAACAAGAGGCGCCAAGACGAACAATAACGACCAGTTCCGAAGATGACCGAAAATAAGTCGAAACATGTTAACAAGGTACGTTAAAATATAACACAAGAAAGTTCTTATCATACATATTCCGAATATTTAATATTTAGAAGAATTGTCAATCACTTTGTCATTATCAATAACAGTAAAAATTGCCAAAGACTGCAACCATATTTTCATTTATTGTCTTGCTTTTATCGCCAACACGCACTTAGTTTATAATACATCAACAATTAACATTTGGTATGACTGCGAAAATAATTCCATCAACACACACGTCTTATATTGTAATAATAATTTACATAGCATAAACACATGTTCTGTATCGTAGGCCTCCGCTTGACAGTTACTCGTAATTACAATGTTGCCGACATATGGCCCCAGCTTGTAACTGAAGAAGGCTCTGACTGTGGTCAACTTAATATCTTTCAGAAGAGAGCTTCTCGTTCTATAGTTTGGGGTAGTGCATAGAATGTTGAATCTCTCATGTTCACCGCAAGCATTTTCACAGACAAAGTCAATGGGGAAAAGAGGGCTCTGTCATAGAAAATGTATTGTCTGCTGCTGGTGGAACAGGAGTATGTTCTTCGGTAAAGGAGAAGGGATATAGGCCTACGGACTTTTCTTGATAGGTTTTTGAGAGTTATAGGAATTTTAAATCTTTTTCATATCACAGCCTGTCACATTATAAATATAACCAAACTTATTATTAATAAAATGTTTATTAAAATAACTACAAAATTCTTTATAACATTGTCTTTCTTTAACATTGATCACATTTAAGTATAGTTTGCATGTTTACAGCTGATGTAGATGCATTAATTATAGTATTATATTTCTTTTAAAGTTATTTGTTGTCCCATTTTGCGCTATTTACACTTCTTCAAACGTTCTTTTTTACCTTTTTCCTTTTAACACGTTTGCTACTGGTTCACTGTTTTCACTTTCATTATTACTTTGTAAGATTCTAATTGCAATTTTTTCACTTCCATAACAAAACCTTAGTGATTACTGTAAAACTTATCACATATAATGGATTCTTTCCTTTTTTTTCAGTCGCCAATCTTTCTTCTCAGCAAATGAAAAAAAACAAAAAATGAATGCGTTTGCGGACTCTATTTAGTTAATATGGACAGCACAGTAAATGTGAACCAGCTGTTCATTTGCAGTTAGTTGTGATCCACTATTATTTTGCTGTTGTATCAAAGAGAATCCGCTTTTGCTGTGGACTAGAGTAACAAATACCTTTTATCCATCAACTGTGGAAATTAGAGTGGACAGAAGTTATCATTAATCTAATCCAAGTACACAGAGACCAGAAAATTTTCTGGAATCCAAAGCATTCACGTTATCACAATAATGTTAGAAAACATGCTTGAGAAAATATTTGCCTGCAAAATGGGCTCACATGATCATATTTCATAATTACCGTATTATTATTATTATTATTATTATTATTATTATTATTATTATTATTATTATACGAGTAGTAGTCGAACACCTTTCGCAAATGAAGCAAATTATTATTTTTTATTTGTTTGTTTATTGTTTTCCAATGAATACATATTTGTGGTTTATAGTAGAGGACTGAAATAAAAGGGAAAATTGATTCAGTATTGATATCTTTCTGGAGGGAACGACAGAAATTAGTGGAAAGTGATGAAGTATAATATGAATCAGCATAGTTCACGTACAAATATACTTACGGCATTTGTGCTGGATAAGTTCACTCCAAGAAAACAACTGATACAATCCTTGAAATCAGGTGTTTCAACACTGAATAAATACATCAAACATGTGTACGAATCCTCTGTTACCAGAAATCAAAGAGTAATTCCTAGTCTTTCAAAAAAAAAAAAAAAAAAAAAAAAAAAAAAAAAAAAAAAAAAAAAGTAATACTTCTCGAAATTTAGCTTTATTTTGCATAGAAACATTTCGAAATCTCTTGCTGATACTCGACAAAGTTCTGAAACCGTCCCGATTCAATTCAACATAAACGAAGCAAGTCACTGCCTCAATATCGACTGCGACTTTTGAATAATGAAATCAGCCATCATCATTTTTTATTTCGTAACTTTCTTTCTGTTAAAATGCCTAACATAACTATTGCATTTCCAATAATTTATCTTCATCAGACAGTACTGCAGATAACAGCAAACGCAAATATTCGCACTCGTCATTCATTCTTTGTTCATTTGGTAAGTGTATTGACCTTATCTTGCATTTACATGACCAACTCTTATAAACATATAACGTCATCATTTTCTTTTATACCCATTTCATTTGGAAACTGTCACCTATTGGCTGAAATAAAACGAAAGTGATAGTACTGCCCATATAGTCAAATTCAGAAACTACATTTACACATTTTCTTAGTTTGTAGTTGGAACATAATGGTTCTACAAAAAAAAAAAAAAAAAAAAAAAAAAAACATCAGTATGGTATCCGAGAAATTCCATATAATCGAATAAATTATACCTTACTGAAAGATCACAAGTTAAAAATATAAAACGCACACAGACATATACAGGGTGTAACAGGACCTCACCGACAAACTTTGAGGAGTGATAGATCACATAGAGAGGATCATTTTTGCTCGATGACACATCCTTCATGGGTTACTCATCCTATTTAGAAGTGCATTCCATCCACACCTGTGGAGTAACGGTCAGAGCGTCTGGCCGCGAAACCATGTGGCCCAGGTTCGAATCCCGGTCGGGGCAAGTTACCTGTTTGAGGTTTTTTCCGGGGTTTTCCCTCAACCCAATATGAGCAAATGCTGGGTAACTTTCGGTGCTGGACCCCGGACTCATTTCACCGGCATTATCACCTTCATTTCATTCAGACGCTAAATAACCTACATGTTGATACAGCGTCGTAAAATAACCTAATTAAAAAAGTGCATTCCACATCACGTATGTTGCATAAGTTTGCACTTTAAGACCATATCATCTCAGTTACACTGCTGTAGTTTGTTATTGTTCTGGTGCATTTTCAATCCGTCTTACCATCCAACAATCCAACACAACACTGCCATGCTTAACAGAGTTGTATGACGAATGCTGCTAAGGTGTCAAAAATGTAATGAGGTACTGTAACAGGGTATGTACTTTTAACAGCTGTTATATATTGTCACAACATGCTTGGAAAATTAATTTCACTTCCATAAAAAAAAATACAGCACATCTATCTTTTGGATGCTTTGTTGCTAAAGGACATGTCAAATTCAAATTCAAATTCAAATTTATTTACAATGTCATCGAGCATATGTTCCTTAACAAAAAATGATCCTCTCTGTGTGACCTATCATTCTTCAAAGTTTGTCGGTGAGGTCCTGTTACACCCTGTATATATATATCTCGTGTATTTTTTTGGGTATAGGACAAGGGGATTTAACATCACCATAAGGAAACCTATATATAAAAACAATGAAAAAATAACTTCATAGCCATCGGCGTAGCTCTGTCGGCTAAGGCGCTTGCCTACCAATCCAGAGTTGCGCTCAGGCGTGGGTTCGATTCCCGCTTGGGCTGATTACCTAGTTCGGTTTTTTTCCGACGTTTTCCCCAACTGTAAAGCAAATGTCAGGTAATCTGTGGCGAATCCTCGGCCTCATCTTGCCAAATATCATCTGACCATCACCAATCTCATTGACGCTAAATGAATGGGTTATTTATGAAAGGGCCTAAGTCGCTAATTTTGTGAAAATGAGTTTGTAATGTAATACTGCTCTTTGGATATATATATATATATATATATATATATATATATATATATATATATATATATATATATATCGATTTAGATTTGAAGAGGACTAAGTTTCACACTCTATAATGCTTAGTAGAATTTATGATACAAGTTTTATTTCAGCCTTAATTAAAAAATTTCGGCCAGTAAGCAGTTTTTCTTAAACTGCTAACAATTTAGTATTCAAGACTTAGACCCTTTCATAAATAACCCATTCAAATAACCTCGTAGTTGATACAGCGTCATTAAATAACCAAGTAAAAAAAATAACTTAATCAGTGGGCCATATTTAGAAATTAGCAGGATTTGACGATTTGTAAAACAAGAGAACAACAGACTTTCACTTAGCAACCGTAAATTATTATCTCCTGTTTTACAAATTATCAAAGCCTGCTAATTTCTAAACATGGCTAACTGATTAAGTTATTTAGTTGTTTTTATACACAGCTTCTGTTATGGCAGTGTCAAATTCCTAAGTCCCATAACATAAGTTACATAACATAAATGCGGACATGGAAATCCTACACATACAACCCTAGAACCAAAAACTCAACACACTAGAACAATACGAAATATACAAACACACTAAAACACACCCCGATCAAATTCTCAACACACAGATCAATTTCAGTACACACACACTATTTGACTCCACTTTTCAACACCTTTCAACAATCAAACACACCCACATAACAGGCAGAGAAGTTCGAGATGACGCTGAGGTCTAGTAGGCTCTGAGGATGGTGTGATGAAGGACCGAAACAGCTGTAAGCCGCACAGACTTACATAATTAACACGAGTAAGTCCGCTAGTTAATCAATTATTTACTTACACTTTTATTCACTCAAAAAATATAATCTTCTGAAACCCCGCCATGACTTTTGGGACACAGTCTATTTTCTCTGGGTGCATGTAATATATTACCTTTGCAAAAGTGAGAGTGACTGAACAGTAACATTACAACCAGGCAACGTTGCTTATGGGCAAATGGCTCGTATTGTTCTGGGCAGCTAAAAAGCTGCGACCTCCACGAACTAAGTTGCATATTAAAGGGTACAGTTTCACTTTGCTCGAAAGAAGTTGGAGGATGACAAAGCGGAAATTATGACATCCCTCCAACGAGCATACTGCATATGGACAAGCTGGAATTCAAAAGGCTTATATGTGACTTGACAAGTGATAGCGAAGATTTGAATGATATTTAAAAGTCCTCCCACAAAACTGACAATTGAACGGTTTACTATCTGTGTGACTTACTGTGTGTTGTTGAAGATTACTCAATCGTGCAAAACTCTTGTCACACATCTCGCATTTGAAAGGTTTATCAACTCTGTGACTTGCAGCATGTGACTGAAGATATTCAACATGTGTAAAACTCTTATCACATACTTCGCATTTGAAAGGCCTATCACCCGTGTGACTTAAACTGTGTCTTCGGAGATGTGCAGGTCTTGTAAAGCTTTTATCACAATATTTGCACTTGAAAGGTCTATCATCTGTATGCAATAATGAGTGAGTTCGAAGATTATCAACTCGTAAGAAGTTTTTTCCGCATATGCCACATTTGAAAGGTTTTTGGCCGCTGTGAGTTGCTTCATGTGTTCGAAGATTGTCTAGCCGTGAGAAACTCTTACCACAAAATTCGCACTTGAAATCCTTGCCACCTGTGTGAGTTATTGCGTGATTTTTAAGATGTTGTTGCAGTCTAAAATTTTTTCCACAGACGTTACATTTGAAAGGCTTGTCGTCTTTGTGGGTTTCTGTATGTCTTTGAAGACGATGCAGTTGTGCAAAACTCTTCTCACAGATGTTGCATTTAAAAGGTTTGTTATCTGTGTGGGTTAATGAGTGTATTCGAAGATAGAAAGGTCGCGCGAAACTCATATCACACATGTCGCATTTGAAAGGCTTAAGGCCAGTGTGGGTTGTTGCATGTGTTCGAAGGTTATCAATTCGTGTAAAACTTTTGTCACACAAATTACATTTGAAAGGCTTATCTTCTGTGTGAGTTAATGCGTGCTTTTTAAGTTCTAACTGATGTCCAAAATTCTTCTCACAAATATCGCATTTGAAAGGCTTGTCGATTTTGTGACTTACTGCATGTCGTCGAAGTTGTTGAAGTCGTGTAAAACTTTTCTGACAAATTTCGCATTTGAAAGGCTTCTGTACTGAATGAACAAGTCTGTGTTCTTTCGAAAGTTGTGGTGAGGAACAAACTTTGCTCCCAGGGTCGCACATTAAATCTCTCTCAGCTGAAAGGTTAGCTTGGAAACCAAAATTCTGTTGTGTTTGAAGTTGTGTTCGCATGTACGTGATCATATTATCTGACTGTTCTATGGACTTCTTGCATAATTCATTCTCTTCGCTTCTCACATCTTCTTCATAAAGTAGCTCTACAGACCTGTTAAACATACAACTACAATCACAAATCCCAAAGCTATTGTCATAGTTCACACAATGAGAAACAGAATCCTTTTCTAATGTTTTGTAAATGATTTACTAATTACTATAATCTTTTCGCTGTAAGAAAAATCCTAATGTAAACAATAGCACGTGACTGAAGTGAGGCTTCATTGGCCGCTGTTTGGCGCCATAGATTCTCAGTACGTGTTCCCGCCTACTGTTGTACATTCTGTTTCATGTTAAACATTTCCAGTTACTCGTCAAGTAGGCCTAACCTCACTACTATGCATTCGTTTCCTTAGGTAACATTTACGTTATAATTACTGTAATTAAATTATTTTAAACTTAGGTATAAGGTCAATCGCTGCTGGCGAAGGAGATATTCATTCCAAATCGGAGTCGTCAGAACTATCGTCGGCAGGATTTATGACGAGACGGTCCACAACAGCATCAGTTATCCCTTCCAGCTGGAACATGCAGTCTGATTGACTTGTTCTGAATAGATAACGTTGGATTCAACTCAACTTATTATATACATATAAGGCTATTTGTTTTTCTCCGCTTTTGAGAGGGTTTCCACTCTTATGATTAATAACCACACACACCGAGGATGCAGAAGCCATACTACGACCTCAAGCGACGCCAGCTTGTTACAAGAACAGACTACCTCGGTATTACTGTTGGTATTCATCTACGTTTATAGTACATAACAAAATATAAAAGTAGCTTTTCTTTTATACAGCGTTTTACATATGAGTGAAGTTGAATGTTTCATCGTATTTAACAACTAGAATTCAATTTTTTATTTTCAAATAACACGAGATTATGGTTTCCAAATACGAACTATATTTTCCTGCGTCATGCGAGTGTTTCGACTGGGAACCAATAACGGAGATGACAGCAGCGTGCTTGTGTTTACATTAGGATTTTTCTTACAGCGAAAACAGTATAGAGTGCATCTCATACTATCATTAGAGGTCAAGGTAGAGTATCCACCGGCCACTGAACGAATATTGCACACTTTTATCACTGCCAATGTGGTGGTATAAACCAATTTTCAATATGATGAAGGATGGGTAGAACTGAGAAAAATTCTCTCCGGCACCGGGACTTGAATCCGGGTTTTCAGCTCTACGTGCTGATGCTGAAAACCCCGGATTCGAGTCCCAGTGCCAGAGAGAATTTTTCTCCGTTCTACCCATCCTTCATCATATGGTAACGCAGAATTCCTGCATGCAAATATCATATTACTTCGGTACATCATAGCAATTTTCAATACTTTTATCACAGCCACAACACATTTCAATTCTTATTGCACTATATGTATAATACCACATTAACACATTTAATATATCACTAAACATACACTGAACGAACTAAATGTAATTATTATGAAAGTCGCCATATTTTCTTCCTGGAATTACGATCCACCTGCACTAGATGGCTACCGACACGAGTAGCAGGGCCGGCAATATATGCAAATGAAATGATACTAAATGTGAGGAATGTTACTCACAGGTGTATAGTATTATGTGACAGGTTATGTTAGGTTAGATTAGGTGTGTATTATGTGACAGGTTAGGTTAGGTATGATTAGGTGTGTAGTGTTATTACTATGTTGGCGACACTGAAACCCACGTTTACATTAAGGAAAAATGGCCGTATTCTTCATTCACCCACGACGATTTTCGTATATAAGTAAGGTACGTATTTAGGGCTGGTTGGGTGGACATACAGCTCTCCAAGTGATCACATCAATTTCTACTAATCAATACCATAAATCCAAAGCATTTTCAAGATACGAGTGGGATCCAGGAAATAACGACCGTTTTGTTGTAATAATTAAAAAAATATATATTTATTTGAAAAAAACAAAGTCTATTACATAACTGAAGCTTCCTTTACTTCTCTACATAATCACCACCTACATTTAAACATTTGTCGTATCTGTTCACTAGCTTTAGAATTCCCGTGTTATACTCCTCTGCCGCCAGTTCATTAAGCCAGGTGTTCACTGTCTTCTTCAACTCTTCATCACTTCCAAAACGCGTACCACCCAGAAAGTCTTTCAGCTTAGTGAAAAGGTGAAAATCGCTAGGAGAAAGGTCTGGACTATAGTGCGGATGATCAAAGATTTCCCAACCGAATTGATCCAGCAATTCTCGAGTTGAAGCAGCAGTGTGTGGGCGGGCGTTGTCGTGAAGAAGCACAACTCCTCTCAAAAGCATTCCTCGCCTCTTGTTTTGGATGGCTCGCCGTAGTTTTCGTAAAGTCTCACAATAACGATTTGCATTGATCGTAGTGCCTTTTGGCATGATATCCAGCAAAAGAACACCTTTGCAATCCCAAAAGACAGTAGCCATGACTTTTTGTGTTGAGAGAGTCTGTTTGAATTTTCTCGGTTTCTTGGATGATGAGGGATGATGCCATGACGTGATTGGCGCTTGGTCTCTGAGGTGTTGTGAGACACCCAGGTCTCATCACCAGTCACAATTTGATCAAAAAATGCGTCTCCATCTGTGTGATATCGCATCAAGAATGTCAATGCTGAGGCCATTCTCTGAGTTTTGTGTTGGTCACTCAGTTGCCGTGGAACCCATCGTGCACAGATTTTGTGGTAGCCAAGATGTTGCGACACAATTTCACCAAGCAAAGAACGAGAAATGTCAGGAAAGGCAATATGCAATTCGTCGAGTGATGTGCGCCTGTCTTGCAAGATTCTGTGTTCACTTTAGTCTTCAGGTCTTCTGTGATGAGTGATGGGCGTCCGGGTCGAGTTTCATCGTGGACATTTGTTCGCCCATTGTTGAACATTTCGCACCATTTTCTCACATTTCTTTCATTCATTACAGTATCACCATACACTTCTTTCAATTGCCGGTAAATTTCTGCAGGTTTCAAATGTCGGGCATTCAAAAATCGAATCACACTCCTCACCTCACAGTCGGCAGGATTATCAATCACGTCGTTCATTTTGAAGTAACACAAAATGCACAATGGCGACTTGTTGCAACCAGTACTCACAACATTATGAGAACACATGTTAAGGAAGCCAGTTGACCTTCAAACAAGGAAGGGGAGACAGCTGCGTGGCGGGTATGCGCGAACGGTCGTTATTTCCTGGATCCTCCTCGTATTTTATCAAGTTCCTATAGTGGTTGAGACATAAGTAACATTCACCTCATTAGATCGTCATCAGAATCTAAAATGCAACTACTCTATAAATGACATGTGCTGGGTATTAGGCCTACATAAAGTTTTCAACATTTTTAACAACCAATATGAAACTCTTGAAAACAATAATAGTGATAAACTGTTACTGCAGACATTATTATTATTACCATTCTTTTGTTGTTATTATTATTATTATTATTATTATTATTATTATTATTATTATTTTCATTATTACATCATTAGCATTTCTCTCGTCACAAGACAATGAAGACTGGATATGTGTCTCATATATTAACACTTAAAGTACCTATTGAAGTGCTCCTGAGTGAAAATCTGTCTAACACAATTTCTGTGTATTCTTTAGATCATTCTTTCAATATGTTCAACAAAATCGTTATGCAGAAATTTCTTTAAATCTCTTGATATTAGGGCGTTATATTCACATAGGCATGACTGATAAATTTTACCTACCCTGAACTGGGTGAATTAAAGAAACATGCCTACATTACTTCCAAATAAACACAGAGGTTTAAAAGTGTTCGAAATCCATATGTATCTCAAATGAGTCTCTCGTATGGCAGTGAATTCAATGCTAATTATTATTTTTTGTATGTTGCTCTGTCTCGTGACCAGAATATTGTACGAAATGGAAATATAAAAATTGGAGATTTATCCTTCGAAGAGGTGGAAAAATTAAAATATCTTGGAGCAACAGTAACAAATATAAATGACACTCGGGAGGAAATTAAACGCAGAATAAATATGGGAAATGCGTGTTATTATTCGGTTGAGAAGCTCTTATCATCCAGTCTGCTGTCCAAAAATCTGAAAGTTAGGATTTATAAAACAGTTATATTACCGGTTCTTCTGTATGGTTGTGAAACTTGGACTCTCACTCTGAGAGAGGAACGTAGGTTCAGGGTGTTTGAGAATAAGGTGCTTAGGAAAATATTTGGGGCTAAGCGGGATGAAGTTACAGGAGAATGGAGAAAGTTACAGAACACAGAACTGCACGCATTGTATTCTTCACCTGACATAATTAGGAACATTAAATCCAGACGTTTGAGATGGGCAGGGCATGTAGCACGTATGGGCGAATCCAGAAATGCATATAGAGTGTTAGTTGGGAGATCGGAGGGAAAAAGACCTTTAGGGAGGCCGAGACGTAGATGGGAGGATAATATTAAAATGGATTTGAGGGAGGTGGGGTATGATGATAGAGACTGGATTAATCTTGCTCAGGATAGGGACCGCTGGCGGGCTTATGTGAGGGCGGCAATGAATCTTCGGGTTCCTTAAAAGCCATTTGTAAGTAAGTAAGTATGTTGCTCTGATTAGTATAGTATGTATAACATATCAATGCTAGATAAATAATCACATACCTATCTAAAATATAAATATATTCTCCATTATGCATGAAAAAAATATATAATTTCACTTCTTTACCTTTTCTTTAAATAACGTTAAAATACTCAGAACGAATCATGATAACTTAATATTCTGCCATAAAGAAGAAAAATAAAATCTAACAAAAGGCTCATATACAACACCAGCTTTACCTTTCAGTCCAACTGTCATCTGCTTCCACCTTGCCTGGAATCATTTCCTCCTTCATGATGTCTACATTGCATGACTCTTCCTGAAGATGAAAAGTTCAAGTCTCACTCATTATGATTATATAACATGTAGTGTAGAAGTAGGTCAAAGTTATGTCATCGCCATGGAAATGGATACACGAATATTTATAACAGGATAATCCACTATGCCATCACCAATCCAAAAATGATCCTCCATACATTTTTAAGTTAGATTCCATGGAACTACTCTGCAGTACATATAAGGATCACCTTCAAATTTATACAGATGGATCTCTGAATCCTAATAATGGGACATCAGGAGCAGGGTATTATATTCCAAAATATCAAGAAAGTTATTTCATACCATGTTCATCCTCCTCCAGTCTTGACACTGAATTGCTAGCTATTGATGCTGCTCTTCAGTGTGGTACTCAAATTTCTGAAAAATCTAATTGCATACTTACCAACTCGAAGGGGGCTATATTTAATATAATTAAATATGTACCAAACCTATATGCACATAGAATTATTCCAATTCAGAAACAACTAAGTAAACTAAAAGAACTCCAAAAGGAAATAACATTTCAATGGATACCTAGTCATTGTGGTATACCTGGAAGCGAGAAAGTCGATAATATTGCAAAACAGGCAACATATTTGCAACCAAGACCTCTTCAAGTGATATCTCTATCCAGTGCTTTTGCTTCAGTAAAGTCTCATTTTATAAACCTATGGATCAGCAATTGGCTCTCTTCTGACAAAGGAAAAATTTTACAGTCTGTACTAAAGAAACCAAATGACCTGGAAATGTACAAAAACTTGTCCAGACATGTTCAAACATTTTTAACAAGAGCCAGAACAGGTCACATTGTCACACAATTATACCTACACCGATTTCACATTTCTGATAATCCTACTTGTCTGTGGTGTAATAATCATGATGAAGATCTGGAACACATTCTCCTATACTGTCCATCCATAAACCACAAAAGAAGTAAATTAAAATCATCAGTACCAGTTGCAGAAGACACAGCCCTGCAGTATATATTGACTACACCCCAACTCTGGCTACTAGCAACGGGCATCTATAATGAACACCTATCAAAATACCCCTCATTTCTCGTGAAAAACAACTGAATAGACTACGGTGGACTATAGTGGACTTTATGTTGTCAGCAAACAGCTAGATACATTAAGAAGATTGATTGATTTTTCAAAGTAAAGCAATGCATCAGAGCTTATAGAACTAACTGTATTTACAGAGTACAAAAAAAAAAAAAATCATGTAGTTATGCATATTATAACCTAAGCTATGACAAAATAAAATGTGCAAATATTTGTACAACTTTTACAACTAACCCCCTTAAGCCACAGACAGAACAATTGAAACCACATCAAAATCAACGCAACTTACCTCAGTTTCAAATTTCTGCACAGGGATTGAAATAGGATCTTCATTTTCTTCACATTTAATGTGTGAGCCGTGATAACAGTTAAGATCAGGAGGTTCCACTTTGATCTCATTCACATAGATTTCCAAGAAATTTTCTTCCTGTGTGTCAAATACAAAAAATAAGTAAATTCTACTTCGTCACAAAAATGACTTATGAAGAAAACAATTTTGTTCAATGTAACCACTTACCTTACACAGAGGCTTGTCCTCTTCATTTCTGTCATCGTGCTGTGCAGCCATTTGGTCAATACCAGATTCTGTTTGAATTGCATCCATAACTGACAAGGAAATCTGACATTATGATTTCTGCAAGATAATAACAGTTCTGTCATGATACATTTAGTGCTAAAATCTAGAGGTGTGAGGTCCTTTCTACGTAAAAACACAGAACACAAACTGCTTTTCATTCGATGAAAGAGTAATGGAACGGAGAAAAATTCTCTCCAGTGCCGGGATTTGAACCCGGGTTTTCCGCTCTACGTGCTGATGCTTTATCCACTAAGCCACACCGGATACCATCCCGGCGTCAGACAGAATCGTCTCAGATTAAGCTCCAACTCTTGGGTTCCCTCTAGTGGCCGCCTCTGCACTACGTCATAGATGTCTATGAACATAGGACCGAAGTCCACACATGTGCTGAGATGCACTCGTTATGAGTGACTAGTTGGCCGGGATCCGACGGAATAAGCGCCGTCTTAAATCACGAAGTGATTTACGCATATCATATATATTATTTTAATGTACCTAAGTACATATGATATTTCCATGCAGATATTCTGCGTCATCATACGATGAAAGAGTAATGGAATGGAGAAAAATTCTCTCCGGCGCTGGGATTTGAACCCGGGTTTTCAGCTCTACGTGCTAATGCTTTAGCCACTAAGCCACACCGGATACCATATATATGATATGCGTAAATCACTTCGTGATTTAAGACGGCGCTTATTCCGTCGGATCCCGGCCAACTAGTCACTCATAACGAGTGCACCTCAGCACATGTGTGGACTTCGGTCCTATGTTCATAGACATCTATGACGTAGTGCAGAGGGCGGCCACTAGAGGGAACCCAAGAGTTGGAGCTTAATCTGAGACGATTCTGTCCGACGCCGGGGTGGTATCCGGTGTGGCTTAGTGGATAAAGCATCAGCACGTAGAGCTGAAAATCCGGGTTCAAATCCCAGCGCCGGAGAGAATTTTTCTCCGTTCCATTACTCTTTCATCGTATGATGACGCAGAATATCTGCATGGAAATATCATATGTACTTTGGTACATTAAAATAATATATATGCTTTTCATTGCCAGCTGGCGTGCCTTGACCTTTGAGGGCTGGATCTAGAATGGATGCATGCACTTAGACTTACAGTGACTTACTGTGCGCCCTATGTAAGCCAAAGTCCTACAGGGGCCTGGATGGCATTCGTGAATACGATGCTGACATGTGGGTCATACTGCCTCAGCCCTAATGAGCTAGGTCCCATCCCCAAAGGGGTATCTGATAAGCTCAGGCCTCATTCATATTCATTATATATCAGCCCTGAAAACCCTTTTTACTCCCACTATTTCACGCCAGCCTATTTTTAACGGATGGAGGCCCTTCATGCAGTACATTAACCCGAAGAATCAGAAATCATGCTAGGTAGTAGTGGCGTTAGTATAGGCTTACATACAGCAACTCTCACCACTGAAATCTGTGACAAAATACATCACATGAAGTACTCGTACATAGAGAAAATAATACTTAAATTACTATCTAAACGGCAGCGAAAAACTTAAATCAATAATTCTAAAATAACATTTACCGGTAAGTTGCTAATTTATTCCAAATTAACTAAACTAACTTAGAAAAATTATTATATTTACAGAAAGAATTACTTACAACAATGATGTGTTTAACAAATGCAGTAATAATTTATAAAGAAAATTAATTAATGCAAAACAGATACGTTATGTCCAACAACACTTCTTGTCCACTTGTTTCCTGCTTCTATATTAATCATTGTTGCTCACTGGAATGTTATGCGAAATCCATGTGAATTTCTTTATTGACCTTAATATGACATGGAAATTTCTGCGTACCATACCGGTACTGCAGAGAAAATATAAGTTCCAATGTACAAATAAAATAATAAAATAAGTAGCTATATTATCACAAATATACTGGTAATTTGTCTACATGTTCTGATATGCACTAGATACGAAAACATAAGACAGATACAGAAAATGTCACAAATATAATTGGCCTACATGTTTCAATAATAAAACACTATCGAAGTTATAAAATATTTTAACCAAGAATAATATAAACCAAATTCAGACATAATCTAGCCCTATTACTGTACCTACTACGAAGAAATTATCACAACTGTAACTATAAAACAATAATCTTCAGTGTCTTGCCATGAATAAATATATATTTATTATATATTTATCCATGGTCTTGCGATCATATTGCAGTGACTTTAATGCACATTGTTAAGTGAACAGAGAGTGATTAATGGACTACTCATATTTATATTAAATATATTAACTAAATGTATTATGTTTTCTAGGACTAAAATTGCGTTCTTCGTTATTTTAAATATGGAGATACAAACTAGCTTCAACGGCTTATTTTTATGCAATTTCGGCTGACAAAATCATTCCATTATTCTAACATTCAGTAGGTACCAATACCAGTACCAGTATAAAATAAAGTTTTTGGTATAGAATGCTATGACAAGCCAAAAAACGAATTTAAAATAATATTATACCTAATGAAATGGAAAAGTTGGTTATTCCAACAACTTCATTCATATTACTTTAAAAGTAGTCATATAGATGTGTTTAATTTCTCACCTCTCATTACTCTTACCTTAATGTAGCCTACACACTGTAACATAGGTACTTCAAATAATATTGCATCTAGATTTCAATTTATATTTTGTGCTAGGACACTACTAGAGATAGGCCTATACTTTCAATATACTGTTTTTTCCTTTACTATATAGATCTAATTCTAAAACTACAAAAGACTGCTTTCCATGTCTCCATTAACTTCTGAAATTTCAGAGTAGTCTCTTATAAATGTAATGTTTCTTGTGAACTTAATTCCTGTTACTGGCAGATCATGTATAAAGACATTGTGACTAAGAATTCATGCACTGTATTATTAAAAATGTTATTCCTTCCTGCTGTGTTACATAATAATAATAATAATAATAATAATAATAATAATAATAATAATAATAATAATAATTCCGTGTGCGACAGCCTTTAAAGGGTCAAAGGCCTACCAGCCGACTGTTGAGGTGAACGATCATTCAACCAGTACACACACTTAGCTTTATAGTGGCTAGCACTGAATCCCCCTCTTCTCATCAGTTATAGCTGGCTTGCAAAACTGGACTTTGCTACCAACTTTAGCTCCACAAAATGGGATAGGAAGACGGAATGTGATTAAAAAAGCAGAGGGGCTGCATCAGAGATATCTACATAAGCAATGTAGAATACATCTTGTAACATGAATGCTTGCAAATGAAACAACACTTTATGTAGTAACAAAAATATTATTTTTAGTTCTACTTAATAGACAGTTTTCACATTTCACATGTCCGTAATTTGTTAACTCTACATTTACATCGGCTAATGTTTATCAACATATGGTATTAAAGTAGAGTTTATGCACTAACATTTGTCTGGTAAATTTGTTTGTTGCACTCACTTGTTTCTCTTGTTCATTTCTTTATTTTTATTATGTCGTCATTATTGTGTATATTTCTGGTTTATAAAAGAATGGAAGAAATTCTACAAATTGTGGCTATATGTCAAGATTTAGAAGGTGTAGATGACATTTTGTTGATGCAAAGGCTTGCAGAATAAATAGCAGCATTTCAACATAGTCGGCAATATTAAATCTAAAAGGAGAAATCGTTGTATCATCATAATGTTAAGGTTCACATTATCTGCTCTTGAATACCCACTCCATTTATTACAATAGCGCGTGAATGTCGATTCTGATTGGCTCTGCGATTAATGTCACAATAGCGCTAACAAATTATGGATGGGTGGAGTATGAAAACAAACTAGATAATACCACAGTCTAGTATATACACTCGCAAAGCTTGAGTTGTTGAGGGTACTATGAACAATAGACTGTGTCAGTACTATTTCACATTGTCTGTAATGAGGCGATAGTAGCGATCTTAGTGGTTAGCAACTACCTATGAATGCATATTCCCTATGTATTGAACTTCGTGACTGTATATACTAGACTGTGTAACAATTCAAACTCTTCTTGGCTAACATATACTACTGAATACTGGTGCCATGTTTTGAATATGATCTTTCAACTTAATTCACACCTGCAGGAGAGTTTTGCTTGAGGATCTAAGTTGCTATTTTTACATGTTGTTTTATGTAAATTTAAATAAATTCCCTCCAGTATTTATTTGCTTGATTACATAAATGTGCTACAGTAATATAGTTACAGACGTGGACAAATTATTAGCAAAATTGAAAATTTTTACAATATATTTTTACAAAATATGAGTCTTCAATTTAGACTACAGTTGACATTTTTGCGTATTTCCAAATTATTAGCAAAATTGAAGATTTGTATTGTATATTTTTAGAAAATTTAACGCTTCAATTTGGACTACATTGGATATTTTTGCATATTTACAAAATATTAGCAAAACTGAAGGTTTTTATTATATATTTTTACAAAATTCGATTCTTCAATTTGGAATACAGTTGACATTTTGGATATTTTCAAATTATTAGCAAAACTGAAGATTTTATTTTATAGTTTTACAAAATTTGACTCTTCAATTTAGACTATAGTTGACATTTTTGCTAATTTATAAATTATTAGCAAAATTGAAGATTTTTATTATATATTTTTACAAAATTTAACTCTTCAATTGAAACTAAAGTTGACATTTTTGCATATTTCTGTCTATTGTAATGATAGAAATACGCAAAATTGTCAACCGTAATCTAAATTGAAAAGTCAAATTTTGTGAACAGAATTATCATAAAAATTGTCAATTTTGTTAATAATTTGTCCACGTCTGTATATTATCCATTTCTTGAGCTGCTGTTCAGTTAAACTGCTTGTCCCAAAATAAGGAAGATCAAATAAAATTACATTATGATTAAACAGGTATAAAATAAAAGGTCAATTACTGACTGATATCTAATATTGAGCAGTAGATGATGTCATTTGCTCTCTTGACTCCAATATTTTAACAGGAAGATGAAAAATTTAATCAAAATTAGACAGAAAAGATGATCTTGATCTACGTCTTCATTAAGATTACAGAAAGGACATGCAGTATTAATTCTGCATAAATTTTTATCAAGGCAATCATGTCCAGTCAGTAATGTGAATGTAGTTGCTACAGATTTGCGTAAAAGTTCATTAATCGATTAAATGTGCTGCACAATATCTTCAATTTGTTTTTCCATTTGCTTTACAAGCATTTTTTATCTAATAAATTTTTATTAAGGCATCTGTTTAGATTAGATGATCATGATGGTTCCAACAGAGTAGGTGACCCTTCAGGTCAGATTAATTTGTCATGATTTTGAAATATGCGTGGTTTCGAAACTTTTTTTTTATCTAATGGCGTGTACTTAGCTGTTCGTCATTCATTCATATGAGGCTAGTTGTACAGACCAATTTACCCACAGTCATTGCCAAGGGAATGCCATTGGAGGCTAGTCTATGATACATCTGCAATGAGATAAGATGGAGATTTGTTGGGATGCCATAGGGGAACGCACTTCCCAGAGAAAACCTCAATGTTATATGGATCACGGGCTTGCCCAACTAAGACTGCCAGATTTGTTTTAGGAAAAAAAAAGGAAGATTTTCACAAAAAATAAAGAAAATGTTTGGAAACTTCCCAATGATTTAATAGCATAAAATTAAATTGATTGTTTATTGTTTAAGATAAAAGGTCACTACCATTCTTAACAAAACAGTAGGTCTAGTTTTTTTATAACAATTTCTTTATATAGTGAAAACATGAAGCATTATAAAAATAAATGTCTGCATATAGACCCAATAGACTCAATGTTGAAAATAATTATATTGTAAATTATGTTTTATTTAACGACACGTGCAACTACCAAAGTTATATCAGCATCGCCAGTGTGGCGGAATTTTGTCCCACACGATGCTAGTAAATAAATCTACTGACAAGAGCCTGTCGCAATTAAGCTCACTTAAATGAAAGAACCAGCTTTGTTCTGCTATGACAGATTTTAAATTTGGCATAATGGAAAAGCATATGCTAAAGACAGACTTTAAATTGCTCTCCAAACAGTTTGCTGAAGTGGACTAAGCTCGTTCTTTCCCTGTACCCTTCAAATGCCACTGGCCTGGGCCGGGATCGAAGTTGCAACCTCGGGCACAGAAGGCCAGCAGTCTATCGACTGTGCCATTTAGGCTGACGAAAATAATTATATTGCGGAAGAGAGAAACGTAGATAACCCTTAAATTAAGGAAGATGTATTTTAAGGTAAAAAAGAAAGTAGCAATACGGAGAAAACGTACAATCTGGCAACCCTTTACGCAACAAAAGTCATAAATAGGGGATATGCCATGGCTCAAACCCAAGTCCACAGAATTATGAATCCAGCTATCAGTTATGGCAGCTAGTTCTGAAACACTGACGATGTTAAATTGCAACCCACATTGGAATACCAAAAAGTCTGCTTCTAAATAATACAATCCCTGTTGAAGGCTAAAAATCATGGCCTATATTACACTATCAAATTTCTGTGTCACAGAATATGATAAAATTTTTGATCAAATGTAAAATTTTGACTATATTACACTATGTCAAAACTTTGATCATATCTTTCATCACAGTTCTAATAATGGATCCACAACAGGTCTATGCTTGTTGTAACTGTAAAATATGTAGCAATGGTTATTGCATTAATACTAAAGGAGAAATCAAAGAAAAAATATATTTCGTCGGTTTAGAGCAAATCTGCTAAATGACAAAAAGGAAATTTTACAGGAGAAACAAAAGACTGAGTATAAATTAACTCTGATACTTGAGGACCAAATCCAAAGTAGAGGTGGTTAAGTTTCAGAGTTAATTTATATTGTTTTTTGTTTCCCCTGTAAAATTTCCCTTTTGTTAGTTAGTACATTTACACTTTAAGCTGACGATTTGGGTTAGAGATTGGGGTAGAGAGAAAAAGATACGAAAGAAATCCATCAAACTCTACTGAGAGAACTTCAGTATGAAGATGTGAAATCCTATATATACTAAGTATTTAATAATGGATTATGAAACATTTCATGTGACTCATAATGTGATATTAAAAGTTTTGTGGTTTTCACAGACCATGTGAACTTAATGGCGCCATTTTCTTTCTTCTCAATTACAAATTTTATCAAAGGTATGATGATGACCATAACTTTTATCACATAACTACTGTTCTCCAACCTGGAGATCAACCGTGAAAGGAATGTTTTACTATTGCGTCATCTATTTGGAACAAAGTAGATAGATAATATTACCGTTATAACGTCAGTTTAAAAACCATGCGCTCTCCTGCATATGTTATTTCCTGTTTGGAGGGATTAAAAAACCAGGAGATTAACAGTGATCTAATTTTGTAACTAGGGTAGTATAAATATGTGTATATAAATGTT
The DNA here is from genome assembly GCF_040183065.1 of Periplaneta americana. Classification (NCBI taxonomy): domain Eukaryota; kingdom Metazoa; phylum Arthropoda; class Insecta; order Blattodea; family Blattidae; genus Periplaneta; species Periplaneta americana. Next base: position 19,518,271 of record NC_091118.1, on the reverse strand, counting down.
ATGGATTGTGCTGTGAGAACTAGCCAATAGAGATACGAGTACCCACGTGTGTGACCTTATGACATCAACATTCATTCACAGCATTACCCCGCTTCGTCTCATTCCGCAGAGACTTTCTCGTGGTTGGAGTACAGTATGTCACAGCTAGATGTGATCAAAGATGCTATATTACACTGTAAAAGATTTTATCATACATATTCCATCAATCTTCTGTAACACAGAAATTTGATAGTGTAATATAGGTCTTAAATGACACTCAGGAGGAAATTAAACACAGAATAAATATGGGAAATGCCTGTTATTATTCGGTTGAGAAGCTTTGTCATCCAGTCTGCTGTCAAAAAATCTGAAAGTTAGAATTTATAAAACAGCTATATTGCCGGTTGTTCTGTATGGTTGTGAAGCTTGGAGTCTCACTTTGAGAGAGGAACAGAGATTAAGGGTGTTTGAGAATAAGGTTCTTAGGAAAATATTTGGGGCTAAGAGGGATGAAGTTACAGGAGAATGGAGAAAGTTACACAACGCAGAGCTGCACGCATTGTATTCTTCACCTGACATAATTAGGAACATTAAATCCAGACGCTTGAGATGGGCAGGACATGTAGCACGTATGGGCGAATCCAGAAATGCATATAGAGTGTTAGTTGGGAGGCCGGCGGGAAAAAGACCTTTGGGGAGGCCGAGACGTAGATGGGAAGATAATATTAAAATCGATTTGAGGGAGGTGGGATATGATTGTAGAGACTAGATTAATCTTGCTTAGGATAGGGATCAATGGCTGGCTTATGTGAGGACGGCAATGAACCTCCGGGTTCCTTAAAACCCAATAAGTAGTAATAAAGGTCTAACTTAACATTTGATGTTCAAGACCTCAGGAACGAAAAATGTGGTAATAAGCATAGTGTTAACTTAAAGGTTAAAGATACTATACATACTATAAGCCAGAAGTGAGTCTCTTAATCGTGAGTTGTCATATGATGTTTTAGGCATTTAGAGGTCCTAAATATTTTACCACAAACGTCACAATTCCAGGCAATCTCTGGACCGTCGGTGTGTAAGTGTCTTCTCAATTGAAACAGATGTCGGAAGACCCTACCACATAAGTCACAACTGTAGGGCTTCTCCCCTTTGTGGATAAGTTGGTGCGTTTTCAAACTGCTGGGTTGTCGGAAACCCTTACTACAGACGTCGCATTTGTATGGTTTCTCGTCCGTATGCATCAATATGTGATACCGTAAAGCACTCTTACGCCAGAAAGTCATCGAGCAAATGTCACATTTAAAGGCAGTTTCTTCATTATGTCCCCTCATATGACGAGTAAGCGCAGAATCTTCTGCAAATTTCTTACTACAAATATCACACTTGAAGAGTTCCTCCCCTGAATGGATGCGCATATGCAGCTTCCGATGCCCGGACTGTGTGAAAGATTTCATGCAAATGTTACATTCGAAAGGTCTGTTGCCTGAGTGAGTTAATGTGTGATTTCGAAGGTGGTGAGGATACCCAAAACTCTTGTCACAAACATTGCACTTGAATGGCTTATCAACTGCGTGAGTCAAAATATGCTGTCGAAGATGAATCTGTCGTGCATATCGCTTGTCACAAAATTTGCATTCGAAGGGCTTATGACCTGTGTGAGACGATACGTGATGTCGAAGGTCTGAACGATATTTAAAACCCTTCTCACAAAACTCGCATTTGAAAGGCCTGTCATCTGTGTGGGTTACCTCATGCTGTCGAAGATTACCCATTCGTGCGAAACTCTTGTCACAGATCTTACACTTGAAAGGTTTATCATCCGTGTGACTGACTGTGTGTGACAAAAGATAATCAATTCGCGGGAAACTTTTATCACAAAGATTGCATTTGAAAGGTTTATCACTTGAGTGAATTAAAGTGTGTTTCTGAAGATACCCAGGCCGTGTAAAACATTTATCACAAATTTTACATTTGAAAGGTTTATCCCCTGTGTGAATTAGTGAGTGATATTGCAGGTGATCTTGTCTTGAGAAAGTTTTATCACAGGTTTCGCATTTGAAAGGCTTATTGCTTTCGTGAGCTGAAAAATGCTGGCGAAGATGATGAAGTTGCACGAAACTCTGGTCACAAATGTCGCATTTGTAAGTCTTCTGTTCTGAATGAAGAAGTTTTTTGTGTTGATTCAAAATTTGCAGTCCAATAAATTTTTCACCACAAAATTCGCACCGTAGGTCTATCTGGGTTGAAATAATAGCATCACTCACTTGCTTTTCATGGTTTTGTGGAAGCACATCTACTCTACAGTTCTGCAAGGACTTATTGCATGCTTCAATCCCAGGGTTTTTCATGCCATCTTGAACAACCTGCTGCATAATTCTGTAAAAGGATATATTTCTGGTTAAATAACTTAGAAGACTATTATTACGATCCACACATTGAAGCAGGCAATCCACATTTGATGTTGGTGTAAATTTATTCACTATAAATTATTTCTTCTATTAAGATATTACTATTATTGTAGCTCATAATGTCACAGTGCCATCACTATAAAGAAAACTGAAGCTAGTAATGTACTGATAAATATACAGTACAGTGATCTTTCTTGTAACAAATTTCAAGATTAAGAAATAACCATTGTTCATATTTTATCTACCGAAAATATGTATTAACAGGAAATCCAAATTGTGCACCAAGAATGAAATGAATAATTGTTAATTCTCCATATAACCTCCAATTTCTTTGATGAGCTTGCCCCAAAGTTTTATCACTTTAGTTATTCAAGAACTGAAGTACTGCATATTCACACCCATTAACTACCTTCATGCCATCTCATGGACAAATTGAAACCCTAAAAACAAAGCATACATAGGAGACTACAGTGTTATGGAGACCAAAAAAATTTCAAATTAGAGAAAGGATGGTAAGTAAAAGGTAAAAGAAGGGAGGGAGTGATTGATGGATGGGGTTATATGAAGAATGGATTATATTAATTTGAGAAAATTAATGAAGATGCTAGTGATAGATAATTTTGGAGAAGTAAAATCAGTAAATTAAGAGAACATTCAATTGTAGAACTTTGTAAAAATAAATTATTATTATTTATATCAATAATTATAATTTTAAAATAATTTCTTTATTGGGCAATATAAATTTGGTATGATGTGTAGTATATGCCTACATTTCTGAACAGAGAGCGACCCATACAATTCCAATAATATGCATTGTCGTATGTCGTTTTATGAGATTCAGCATTGCTTTCACAACACGTCACTAGACTCTCAGTTCCATAAGAGTCAAGACAACAAAATTACTATAACTCAAAGGGAGAATTAATATTAACCCCCTAGAAAATGTAAATTGTCAAACAAGACATCATTTCATCACTCCACATTACAGATTCTTCGAAAGCAAATGCTTCCAGCATGTAACCTGTAGTGAGAGCAGGTTTCATCCTACATCTGAATTAGGTACGTGTATTATTAATGTCTAAAAAACAATAATCACTGTGACAAAGAGTTTTAGCTCAGTCCCCTCAAGGTTAAGTCATTTATACACCTATACAGACCACAAGACTCACAGAGCTGAAGAAAGGGAGAGGATAAAGAAGAATCGTCCTAACTATGCTGAAAGTTCAGACTCTTTGTTTCTGGTCAGTTACCGCATACATGTACCGGTACCATAGCATAAATGTTCATTGAATAATGAAATACTGCAGGAGGGAATAATAATGAATCACTCTAATTGCGAAATTATGATGTTAAAGAAAGAGTTGTCCAAATAGGAATGCTGATGTTTGAAATTATCATGACATCTATTTCATTCTACTGAGTGCAAGTTTGAATCAATAAATTATTGAGATTTGCGATAAATTAATTAGTTTAGGAAATTGTATATTTATTATGTATAACTACTTTTGTATACAGATAATTTTTTTAAATTATTAAGTATGTACTTTTCTGAACTAATATCAATAAATCTATCACTATCACTATCACTATTCCATTCTACTGATAAATGACGTCTTATACTTTCTTTGGCCAAGGGAAAAGAAGTATCAGCAGAATTATGACACACCTGTAGTTCACTCTCTCTTTTTTGAGGTCACTTGATTTCTGCCTTTATTACGTGAATCCTAATGGCTGTGACAAACTTCCTACCAAAGAACTTACAATAAAACATTTACAAACTTTTTAACAGTTATCAATGCTTATGTTTTATTTTATTGGGTTATTTTACGACGTTGTCTCAACATCTAGGTTATTTAGCATCTGAATGAAATGAAGGTGATAATGCCGGTAAAATGAGTCTGGGGTCCAGCACCGAAAGTTACCCAGCATTTGCTCGTATTGGGTTGAGGGAAAACCCCGGAAAAAACCTCAACCAGGTAACTTGCCCCGACTGGGATTCGAACCCGGGTCACCTGGTTTCGCGGCCAGACGTGCTGACCGATCAATGCTTATTATAACTCTGACTGAAATTCTGGCTAATATGTGTCAGAGGAAGAACAATTGTTTATATGCATCTGAAGTCTGATTAATGTAACATGTAGCTAGTCAGCAGTATATGCAATAGAGAAGGAAAGGAACTAGCCATCCTACCCAATTATCTCCTGGCTTAGTTGCTTCATGAGTGATGCCTTGTTGGTGTCACTTGTGAGGTTCAGACCTGTCTTCGTACAGTTGATTAAACAGCAACAATACTAATTAGCATAGATGGGATTGGTGACAGCAAGATAATATACTTTAGTAAAATGAGTCTGAGAATTTCTAATGGGATTACATGGTTTTCGTAATACAAATGGGGACAACGTTAAAAAAAATGAACAAAGTAATGTTGTTGTTGTTTACTAATACCAGGCGTTTGACAATAAAGTCATTTGACCTCTTGCACTCCAATATTTTTCAAAGATATTATCATGACTAGCCACTGAAGCACAGATTTTGAGGTGTTCCGAATCCATTTCTTGGTTTGAGTTGCACAATGGGCAGTTAGGGGACTGATATATTCCAATTCTATGCAGGTGCTTAGCCGAACAGTCATGGCCTTTTGCCAATCTAAATGCAGCTACAGATGATTTTCGTGGTAAATCGGGAATTAACTGTGGATTATGATGCAGAGAGTTCCATTTTTTCCCTTGGGATTGTGTTATCAAATTTTGTTTGTTGAAGTCTAAGTATGTAGATTTAATAAATATTTTCACAGAGTAATATGTAGATTTAGTAACAGGTCTGTAAGTAGCAGTGCTGTCCTTCTTTGCTAGTGCATCCGCATTCTCGTTTCCCAGGATTCCACAATGGGATGGTATCCATCGGAATACAATTCTTTTATTGATATTAATTGAGAGAGCATTTTAGTTATTTCTGCTGTTTGAGATGTTTCACTCCAATATGAACAAAGTAATGTAGTCTCCCTAATAAGATTCAAACTTATGTTCGAATGTAGCTTAGGAGAATAAGACTAGTTCACATCAGTGAAACGAAAGTGTCAGACATCGAATTAAGTATAATGATATATTATTAAAATACTAAAAATAAAATTTTGGATTGGAAAATATGAGAACAGGATGTTATCTTTCATTATTCCAATTTTTACTGCCTTAATATCACAATTAATCCACAATAAATTTCCAAATCTCAAAAATGGTACAAGAGAAACAAAGACAATTTACTATAAATTTTAACACATATGATGAATTCCAAGGTATCTCTTAGCGTTAAATTCCCATAAAATGAATGATATAGAATTAACAGAAGCAGACATGGAAGTTTAAATCACAAGTTAATGAAATCGTGAGTCAGAGGAACACAGTTACTGGAGGTGTAACTTAGGAAAAAAAAAAGTCGCTTCGCTTATCAGAAATCAATCAATACTAATAAAATTATTAATTTGAATTCATGTTAGCAATAAAGAGAAAAGCAGAGATGTCATTTCGAAGTTACTTTCTAAAGAATAATTGAATAAACATAAACAAAATGATAGATCACTTAAGACACTCTCACCTGTCTGTCAAGTTTTCTCCATCTTTTGCCATGTCAGACATCAAGTCCTCTTTTACTTCATTCTCGTTTAACAATTCCTCCTGAAAAATAAAATATCCATCAACAAATGGTAAATGTCACAAAGAATGGGCACTGTTAATTTTCATATAACTGGGATATGCGAACTAAAAATTATACGAGATATACAGATAGGTACACAACTAAAGTATTCTATTCTACTACCAAAAAAAAAAAAAAAAAACTAGCAGGTCACTGGCATAGCGAGTTGTAACATTTTAACATGTGGACTTGTGCTCAAATTCATATCTTAACCCATTAACTGATTGAGTTCCTTCAGAGATTTCTGCAGCTATAAAGCAAGCCAAGTGTCACATAATCCCAGGATGAATTCATTAATTAGTCATTTATGCGTATGTATGTGCTATGTATGTTTCAAGTAAATCACAATCTATTAGTAACAGCCCATGTAGCCTTCAATCCAGTTTCTAGGGTCTGTCTTAACTTTGCATAATATCACTAAATTCTAATGAACTATTAATAACAATATATTATGCATTATGCATTAGTGGTCAGAGCTTCTGGCTATAGTTCATGAGGTCCCGGGTTCGATTCCCGGTTAGAGCACAGGAATTTTTCCTTAAAGGGGATTATTCCTGTGTTCGTCCATGGTCTGGAATTTAGGTTAAGTTTAGATTTAAGACCTCTCCTGGCACCACATTATCATAATCATCCTATCACATCAGCGGAGTAATGTAACTCCGTCTTCCAGGCACCCCAACCTCAGAAGTGGGTTACAACTAAGCTACAGCCAGGAGAGAAGACCAGAAATGTCGAAAAGACAACCTGGTGGCATTGGATTAAAAAAAAAAATATATTATGCATTAGATTTTTATGGTGGTTTTGAAGATAATCATTCCTGGAATTATTTTCTGATAGATATAATATTATTCACTCGTGCAATCACTCTTCCTAACATGTTCCTTATATTTAAAGATACAGGCTTGTAAATCCTGTATGTTATTTTAACTATTTAAAAACCTATACGTAGCAATACTAATTCCTTACAATACCGGTCTTCATCTTTTCTTCCCGTTTACTCTTTACAATAAGTAGAAATGTAACCAGTTTTTTTAAGTTGCTACTATTAAGGGCATTACATAATTAATGCTTAACTTCAGTAAGATTATATCACAACATATTTTGGCCGTATCTGATCGCCTATCTCAATTGAGCGAGTAATTGCACATGGTTAAACAACAAATAACAAACCTTCAAAGTAGTGGCACTTTAAAAAATTACAAATTCATTATTTTTATTTATAATATATTACACGTAACAGAAGTGCACAAAAATACTGTTTCCTGCTGTCTCAGCATAATAATAATAATAATAATAATAATAATAATTTATTTATTTATTTTTATTTATTTATTTAGAATATTAACGTGCAAAACAACAGCACAAGGCCAATTAAAGTTTAGCACGATACAAAACAGAACAAAACAACAAATGATGATGAGAATGAATGATAGAAAATGGGAATGAGATGAAAATACAAACAATATAATAGTCCACATCAATCATAGATCAAATAAAAATTATAAAATCATAAATTAGTACAATAAGATAATTGAAATAATGGAATAGTCTACCTTAATCAATTGACCAAATGCAAGAGTAAAAAAATGGACAAATAATAATAATAATAATAATAATAATAATAATAATAATAATAATAATAATAATAATAATAGTAATAATAATAGTAATAATAATAATAATAGTAATAATAATAGTAATAATAATAATAGTAATAATAATAATAATAATAATAGTAGTAAAGAACAATGAAAGCTAAATATCAAAATAAGAAACTCTCACCTCAGCTTCAAACTTAAACTCTGTACATGAAATGGGATCTTCATTTCCTTCATGTTTGATATTTGGTACATCATCACAATTCTGGTCGAAAGGTTCCACCTTGATATCGTTTACATCCTCTTCCTGTGCATTCAAAATAATAAATTAATTATTTATATTTTATCACATAGACATTTGAGAGGGACAGGAGGAATCTACTTGAAACCGGAGCTACTTAGTTGTAATATGAACATTTTGGTAAGCATGAAATTCAAATGACAATCGCATAAAAATGGAAGGGGTTGCAAGTTTGTCCTCTCTAGCTGAATAATTTATAGTGGCTATTTACCTGCTAGAAGAATTTTCTTCTAACAATACACAGTACTCTATAGAGAAAATGATTGTCACACCAGTAACTCAGTTATGATGGAATAATAAATAATTAGTCACGCCTTTGTACAATCAATAGACTTTTAATCCTATTCAAATTTATTATTTCCTTTTAAAAGTTCCTAAACCTTTCCTTGAATTCAAGTATATCGCCAGCCAATTTACCTCTTTCTAAAAAATAAAATAAAAGCATGTACTTTGCAATACAAAAGTTAGTTGAGCATAACAGGACCGGAAATATTTAAGAAGATATAGAAATCTTTACAAAGAAACTTTTATTAAGGGTGTCGGGAAAAAACAGATAATGTCACAAAACATCATTACCAAGAAAAATAAGTTTTAATACCTCAATAACTTATTCCTGGTTTCTAACCAGTGTACCAAATGTCTAACGTTACCTGATGAACATTTCCAAGTCTAAATTTTTCTTGACTACACAGTTCTGTAGTTCCAGTTGCCACCTATTGGATGCACTATATATAATAAAATCACTAAAAATGGACATTCCTCGTTTTTTCTCCTCCACCCTTCATATGTTTTTTTTTATCCAATGCCACCAGGTTGTCTTTTCGACATTTCTGGTCTTCTCTCCTGGCCATGGCTTAGTTGTAAGCCACTTCTGAGGTTGGGGCGCCTGGAAGGCGGAGTTACATTACCCCGATGATGTGATAGGATGATTATGATAATGTGGTGACAGAAGAGGTCTTAAATCTAAACTTAACCTAAATTCCAGACCATGGACGAACACAGGAATAATCCCCTTTAAGGAAAAATTCTTGTGCTCTAACCGGGAATCGAACCCGGGACCTCATGAACTATAGCCAGAAGCTCTGACCACTAGACCATGAGGCTGGTCATTTTAAAAATAATAAAAACATACAACCAAAATATAAAACCCTTTCTATAGGGTAGTTGAAATGGACTTCGCTGATTTCTTTGATTTTAAGAGCTTTTCTGGTCGACTGATAACTAATAAGAACAAGTATGAGGATGGAGGGACACTAAACTGGTTGAAGGTAAAATAGTTGCAATACAGAAAAGGAAATTCAACCCGCATATTTTTCAAGAAAGATTTAGTGACCTAGAATTTCTAACCATCACAGTGACAAAAGATACCTAAACGAAGAGAAACAGATTTTCTTACTAGTGATGTGAAATATACTCTACTCAGATACAGTAACGTCATCAGAAGAAGATGACTTATGTATAATTAATGCTTTGTATCATTTTTTCAATGTAGTATTAACCCTTTCACGCCTGTGTACATCACTTTTTCAAAAGCAGTTTATCGGAATTTAAAAAAAAAATGTATATTGTGATATATGAAAAGAAAGCCCATAGTCTTAAGAAAGCATGTGTTCTCACTCAGCTCGATATTTCATCCCAAAAATTATACCAGGAAAAATCCAATACTGCGCTAGACTTACCAAAATGCTCAGTGTGCAACTACCAGAACAATACTATGTATATACTGCCACAACTATGGATTTGTGGTTAAAACAGGATTTCGTTTTGAATATTCTATCATATCATAATGCTAGAGAGAGAAAATATTAATTTTGTTGGTCTATTTAGTTTTTCCGATGTATTTGTACACTGACATAAAGTATACAGTTGTTTTCATAGCTTATCAAAAACTTCCGACCGATAGTGTATATGTTTTTTTTTTACTTGGTTATTTAACGACGTTTCATCAACTACTTTGCTATATAACGTCAATGGAATTTGGTGATAGCCAGATGGTATTTGGCAAGCTGAGGGTGAGGATTCGCCATAGATTACCTGACATTCACCTTATGGTTGGGGAAAACCTCGGAAAAAATACAACCAGATAATAATCAGCTCATGCGGAAATCAAATTTATGCCTGAGCACAACTATGAACCAGCAGTCAAATGCACTAATGCCTGAGCTATGCCGGTGGCTTACTGTATATATAGCAGCCTTTCCCATGTAACAATAATATCAATTAATATCTAATTACAATTAATAAAACTATTAACAAAGTACAATGAACTAAAGGGGCAAATACAGAGCTCAGTTATGAATATGGAAAAAGAATAATTACAATTAAAATATCTGAAGAAATTTAGAAATGTTTGAGTGTTTTAAAATGATATATTATCAAAGCTGTAAGGAAATTATCAGAACCATGGGTCCTGAATGACAGGCAATGAAACTTTGAAACAAAATGTGAAAAAATGAAGCACATTCCTGACTTTATGAGCAAATACTGAAAATAAGCTTAAAATTGAGTGTAAATAACATGTAATACTCAGATTACACTTGTGACACTCAACTAATGTCATGCAGGTAATAATTATACAATACAAAATGCGTGTATTTCAAAAAATTGTCTAATTAGAAACTGACTATTTGTGAGTAACCTAACAGGCAATATTAGAGTAGGGCTGTATAGTATATGAAAATTGCCGTAACTCGAAAGAAAAAAAAATCACAGAAATCTAATACTGACCATAACAGAAACAAAAGTGATGTCCCTTTCCCGCCACACCTATAAAAACAAAGATTTATTTTTAACACAAATATAAACAACACAATAACAGCAAACTAATGAGGCATTTCAGTAATTGAGAAACTGCTATTTTTCCAGGTTAGTGACAAAAGTGAACTGTAATTGTTTAGGAATTACTAACAATTTCACTCCTGTAACTATTATAGTTATAACTTGGATATCCCAATATACTTACTGTCGATAGCGTGTTTTCCTCTTCTTCATTACTGTCGCAGATGGTTACATCAGGTTCTGTTTTAATCATATCCATTGCAACTGCAAAGAAAATCTAAAATTTAGTTATACCACGACATGTAACAGTATTTCCACAACAAGACAAAATCAGAATTACACTCGTGAGTAGCCTATTTCCTGCGTAATAGCAAGATTACTTATTCGCAGGGACGTATTTTGCGGGCTACCGGCGGTAGCCCAAGGAAATTACAAAAGAGAAAGTTTATAATATAACATAATGTAATAATTTTGTATTATTAGTTTTACCATAGTAATTAAAATTAAAGTAATTGTTAGATATATTTTGTGTAATAATAGGGTCAGCGGTAGCCCAAACCCTTTAACCAGTATACGCCACTGCTTATTCGCTTCTGTGTACCACTTAGCATCAAATAATTAAGCATAGGCTATCCGTTCTGTACTGAATGAGTAACATAAGATATAGCCTATTCACATAAAATATGTAAACATACAAAGGGATGACTAGGTAAGTTCCAAAGGAGCAACCTAAAAATAAGGTTAGACTGGAGTATTCCTTTCCTGATTAAAAAAAAATCGGTGTCACCAAAATGAAACAAACTTTTTATTAGGTATAGACACATGACAAATGTTTCACAAAAATTCAGTTATTTTGTCATACTGCCAATTATATTACAATTTCTAGTTCACTGCCTTCAATATTACTCAATACGGACATTAATGAAATCATTTATACATACGCAGAAAATAAGTATAAATTTTCGTTTCCTACACAACACATAGAAGACACTTATTATAATTTTAAACAGTAAGATATTTTAAAAAATCTACGGTGTAAGATGTCGGCGTAAATAACTAATTTTACACAAAATCACATAAAGTCATTCGTGTATTTTTGATATTGCATTTCTATTTACGAAAATCGGAACTTAAGACAAGGTAAGAACGAGGACCAGAACCTTAAAACCACTGCCCAGGGTAATGTATTTTAATGCACTGAAAAGAAGTTATTCCTTGAATTTTTGGCGCAAATTGTCGACTGATTCTCAACAAAGAATGAATGGCCCTTGGACAAAATAATCTAGAAGTTGCTTCTTTAGTCATCAGGGTAATTTATTTGAATGCAATGAAGATAAGTTACATCTTGAATCTATGAATATTTGTACTTTACACCAAGAATCACGTTAAGACGACAAGACCAGGGTGCGAATTAACGGGTGGGGATGGGGAGATTCTCCCCCACCCCGCTGGAAAGTTATCCCCCTCTCATAAATTCATATTAACATCCCTGCCAGGGATAACTTCTATCCCTCCTTACAAAATATAATTGTTTTAATATGAGTACCGTACATGTACTTCATAAAGTATAAAATAAGCAAAGAAAATAATATTGATGTATTATCATCACCAGCAAGCTGACAACAATCAATAACTTAGGAATTACACATCTTATCTTAAGCCTGCTCATGGATATAATTATTATTATAATCAAGATGCAAGACAAGCAACTCAGTGCGACCAAGCGTTGAGCCGTATAAAATAAGGATAATAATAATTTTATGTATGGTATTCTCTATCTAGGATTCTATTCCCCCTCATTAGAAATCTTAATTCGCACCCTGGATAAGACAAAGAATTTTTCATGTGAATTTCACTCAAAACCTCTGAATCTATTATAAAGATGAACTCAGAAAAAAAAACTATGAATTCGATTAAACACACTGAAGTATAATATACAACATAAATGAAAACAAAACAACTAAGAAACGGTATCGAGTCAACAAATAAAAGCTAATAAGAAGGGGATACCTATCATTCCAAAATTCGATTCTTCTGATAAAAATCCAACAAATCAAGTTAATGTCAACTTCTTCGTTTTAAAATGTGTTTATTAAATCAACAGTCCCCTCGAATGTACATGCTTTTCTAAAGTGAACAAACATCTTAAATCCTTTTACATACGATATCTCTATTGTACGGAATACACAAAGCACATACGTGTATAATTTCGAAAACGGAAATTTATTTTGAATCCGTTTAGAGATCCTATTGCAGTGAGTCGATGTAAGATCTCACCAGTGGCCAATATGGGGAAAAAGTCGATAAATCTAGAATATTTGAGAAACATTAGCGACTAAAATTCATATTTGGGATTAGTGACTTTTTTTTTAGTGATGTCGAATATTTTAGGGAGAAATCTGGCGATTTTTCACATGCCAAATTCAAATGCAATTATTCCCAAATTTGTTACACAATCATCGTTCATATACAATCATAATTTTACAACAATATGAATAATTTTGCGCACCCTAAACTTAAACATTTAGCAGTCAAACTGTAAAAGAAAGTGGCATGTAACAATTTAACATAATGCTACTACATAAAGCAGGCATCTACGAAGTAGGACTATATCCCACATTTATTTCCAGCTCGATTTCTTTTTCATTTTCAAAATTTTGCAGCCCTGGGCTCATGCGTAAAAACGGGTCTGCAAGCCACCCAACTAAACTGTCCACTGTAGAGTCTGCACCCATGAAACAAATGATTATGTGGTGCCCTGGAGAAATCTTAATAAAAACTGTAGGAAATTGTTAATTTTCTGTCGAGATCCAAAGCAGCTTATGAAAGTGGTCAACAACTAGTCAAATTTACTTAAGGGGACACTCAACTATATTTTGGAACTTTTTTCCTATTTGACCAATCTTTTTCAAATTTGGAGAAAAAGTTTAATATACCGTACACATGGAAAGTAACATACAAAATCTCAGCTCATTAGATCCAATACTTTTCAAAATAAAAAAATATTTCAATTTTTAATCAATCATTAATTGAAATATCACTTTTAATTATCATTTTTTATTTTTTGGCTTTGTGCATTTAACTGTGACTTCTCAATGAATAGGGGAAGAATTGTGCGTATTGATTTAGTTCTGTCACGTAAATTAGTGTAGAAATATAATTTTTCATTTCTATGACACTTTTTCTCCAATTTTTAAGTTGAGTGTCCCCTTAACTGTGTATCGAGGTGGCTGCATGATCTAGATCATCAGCCTGTTATGCAGAGTCTCGGTTAGGCTAGGATTCTTCATTACAAGTCCATAATGGACATTCATGACGGATAAGATTCCAGTTTGTTTTTTCGGAGTACTTTCATTCCCCCATGTTAATATCTACCAGCTCATAATATACGGACGTGATTGGACTAGGGACGAGAGGGGTTGTCTGCTGGAAACACAGATATTCAGTGAACCTTAGAGTAATTAGCTGGTGTGAACTGACACTGCGTCTAGATGAGTAGATGGGAAATTAATACAAAAGATCTAACAGATCGTCAGTGCTATGTCATGACCCCCCAAATAATAACATAATATCTATATATCAGTATGTTTATAAAGTCTGTTTTTTCATCGAGGTTCCTGATGGCAAAACTGTCAAAATTAGAACATTTTCTCTAGTTCTAGGAATGGCTGAGAGATGAGCCAGGCAAGCTGTGGACAGTGCATCAAAATTAAAAAATATATATCAATTTTAAAACTAGGAAGGACACACAACGTAAGTTTTACAATGTGATGACTGCACCAACATTACTTTATGGAAGCAAATCATGGGTCGTAAATATATGAGAACTACGAATAATAGAAGCAGCCGAAATGAGTATCCTAAGAACTGTGAAAGACTGTAGATTGTTTAATCAAGTTTCAAATACTGATATAAGAAATTACCTGAATGTAGAGGGTATTACAAACTAATCCAATACAGGGATGATCGGATAAATCACAGACAGAATGCGTGGGAAGTGATCCCAAAATAAGCACTAGATTACTACCCCTCAGACCAATAATTAGACAGAGAGAGAAACCTGGAAGAGATGTGAAGCTGGAACTGACTTAATAGTCTAAACCTTAAAATGATGATGATGATGATGATGATGATATTAAATTTACGTTTGTATGATATCTTGTGGACCCATTTCAATCCCCAATACATCCTGATTTATAACTTTTGTTGGGCAAGCTCGTAGCCCAGGTAACACAGGGGTTTTTACAGGGAGCTCCGGTTCCCTTGTGGCATCCCAAAAAATCTCCATCAACATCTCATCTCATCGCAGGTGTAGCGTAGACTAGCCTCCTATGGCACACCCTAGGCAATGACTCTATCGATAAATTTGTCTATATAATTCGCTTCATATGGATGAACGACGAACAGTCAAGTACCCACCATTAATAAAAAAAGTTTGTGTGATAAGAAATAAACTATATTTATATAAAAAAAAACATTTATTTTATTTTAGGTATTACAATAAGTACTGAACTATCTATTGTGAGTGATTACAATAGATACCAGGTTCTTGTTTCTTATGTTGTAAATGCACCACAGCCTGAAGGCACAATGTGCTTGTCAGTAGAATAAATTGGTGATCGTAAGCTGGGTTCGATGATTCATCAATGGATATCGAACATTCGACAGCTAGGAAAACTTTGAAAAAGAAATCAACCTAAATGGGATTCAAATCTACGCCCAACACAGCCTCCATTCTCGACTCCAACTTCCTAACCTTTCGTTGCTTAAGTTATTGTTTATAGCCCACAAAACTTCTA